>NC_132856.1:16882500-17507500 GCF_048164855.1 Canis lupus baileyi | reverse complement strand
TATTACTATTATCATTAACCACCATTTATTAAATATATACTATGTTCCAGGCACTGTGATAGGAGCTTTATTATACATCATCTCAATGATCCCTCACAACACTGTGAAGCAAATAATCATTATCTTTTTTACACAAGGGGAGACCGAGGCATAGATTGCTAAAACAATTTGACCATGGCCCCTGTATTAGTAAGAACAGAACCTTTTTCCTTCTTTTTATCTTCCATTGAATTTATATAATAGTAACTGCATGAGACACATGCAGTTTCACGTAATATTGTTTCAAATCCATTGGAAATAAAAACAAAGTGACTTGCAAAACTTAGTACTTTTCCTAAAAACTTCAGCTTTCACTTATTAGAGTTCAATATCAATTAACATTCTTTTCCATTTGAGGTGAATTTTACATGTAATGAAATACACAAATCTTAAGTGTATGTTCGCTGAATTTTGGCAAGTGACCTTTGTATCCCAAACTCTGCCAAATACAGAACATTAATATCACCCTATAGAACTTTCCATCCTACTGCTTGGTAATCCCTTAATTCCTGCTCCCACCCAATTTAGAGAAGCAACCACTGTTAGGATTCTTTTCTGCCATTGATATCCTACATGTGCCATCATACAGTATATTCACATGCTTTGATATCTGGCTTCCGTCACTTGGCTTAAACCATTAGGTATCTACTTTCTGTTTTTACTGAAAATGAACGAAACAAAACTTTAATCAACAGCAGGTTTAGTCTGTGCAGTAAAACATATCTTGAACTGTAAGTATTTTCGTCTTCACTTTCTCTCCCCAACCTGAACACATGTGTGCCGTGAGTATTTGGAATTGGAAGTTTAGTAATATGTCCTTGATTCCATTCTGATGCTAAAAGAAACTATTAGGCTTCCCGCAGCTTGAGCCTTCTATTTCTAACGTGGCATGGTGGTCACTTACGTTCTAGTGCCATTTTTTAGGGATAATGTGTATCATTACGATGTAAAAGACCCTCAGGTGCAAGTTCTGTTTTCAATCTATGGATCTTTAATACTCAAGGAAGCAGTTAGCAAATTCTTTCAAGCCCAGGTGAGGGATGGGTCTGGAGGAGGGCAGTGCTGACAGGGAAAAGAGTAATCAGATGAACACAATACACCCTGATTTTCATCTTCTCGCTTTTATTTTCTCATTTTGTCTGCCCTCCTCTCCACATCAATGTTCAGAAGAAAACATCCTCTTCCTACTAGATCCTGTGGCCAGGCAAAATAAAATTTCCTAATCCCATTTCCTGTCAAACTACAGAATTCTTCAATCTGATGTTTTACTATGGCACAGCACAGAGTTATACTTGGAGGACAGAGTGAACATTACCTATTTATAACAAATATAAATGTGATGTCATAAATAGTCATTGCCTATTATGTATTAACAGCTTTGAAACTGAGTAGTTGGCATATCTAATTCAGCAAGCAGAATCTACAGTGCATGCTCTTTTTAAATAGATGTCAGACCCTGTTTTGATTACTTGTTAATATAAAAGACCTGTGTTTACATTTTACATTATTACTTGCTATGGAATTTCTCAGTGTTACCTTGCACAATACTTAGACATATTTTCTCATTTAGACAACTCCAGTTTTAGATAATTACTTTCTCTAGACTATGATTTGTTTCTTTTATTCTGGGTCCTTGGTAGTCTTTTCATATTTCTCCCAAATTATTTAAATATTGAGGCGAAAGATAAATGGGTAATGGTACCTGAAGGTAAACTGGAATATATTGGCTATGGTTACATTGTGCATAATTGATATTATGAAATTAAACTCTACTCTGCTTGTAGTGGAATATACAGACTTTAATCAGTAAAACACATGTCTGAGCAGATAAACCTTGCACTTGACCAAGAGGATAGAAAACATCCAACCCTTATGCAAGTATATGTACGAAGAACGCTATATTATAAAGATTAAAAACTCCTCCATTTCTGGCTTGCTAAAGAAGAAAATTAAAGACTCCATCACACTGCTTTCTTTGTAGGTTTTTTTTTTTTTTTTCTATCTCTGTACAGGGTTTATTTCAGAGATTGACTTTGATTTCCCTGTATTTGCTTCCCCTAGAATTAGTAATTGTCTTGTTTTGTTTGCTTAATTTTCAGTGGACTTAACAATAATCCATTCCTTAATTTTGTCTTCCTTGGCTCCCTTCAATATCAACCTGCCCTTCTGCATGGGAGCCTAGTTACCTAAACATCATGCCTTTCTTGATATGCTCCCTCATATTGGTAGAATGCAACTTCCAATTGATTTTTGAGAAAGAATTCAAGAGGAATGTAATTTTTTGGAGATCTTTCATGTTTGAAAATTTATTTGTTCTATGCCTACATTTGATTGATGGCTTAGTTGGAAACAGAATTCTAGATTGAGAATCGTTATTCTTAGCAATATGGAGATGTTACTGTGCTCTGAAAGCTGAAACCATTTTGATTTCTGATTTGTTTATGACATCTTTTCTGTCTGTCTCTCTCTCAGTTCTTTATTCCCAGGGTTCCACAATTGCCTGATGATGTGCTGTGGTGTAAATCCATTTTCAGCCTTTATACTGGGCATTTGGTCCACTTTGCCATCCCGAAAACTCATACTTCTTTAACCTGGAATGTCTTCCTGGATAATTTAATAGTCTATTCCATTGCTTTTTCTATAATACTTATTAGTGAAAAAGTTAGATTTCCTAAACTGGTACTCTAGTTTATGTGTGTATGTGTACGTATATATGTATGTATGTATCTCTGTGCGTAGTTTATTATATTTTATATATTTATAAATTTAGATAGTAGATACAGTTTGTAAATGTGTATATGAACTGTATGTATTTTTGTCTGCCTCTCCTATTGTCCATTTAATATCTATTTGGTCCTACCCTCTGGAAATTTTTGATTTTGCTATTTTTTTAATGTCTAAGTGTCCTTTTATTTTCTGACTTACATAATACCTTTCTTCCCTTATGTAATACCTTGCACTTTTTTTGTCTGTCTGAAAATATTGCTCCCCCATTAGTGAAAACCAGGTGGTATCCAGCGAGGGCTACGTGCTGTTCTACCAACTGATGCAGGAGCCGCCCCGGTGCCTGTGACCAGCCCTTTAAGCCCTGGCACCTGTGAAGCCCTTTCAACACCCTTAAGCCCCAAGCTCCCCATTTACCTTAGAAACGTCTATTTTTGTGTCTTTTTAATCGGGGAGGGGGGAGGCGGTGGTTGTAGCTCCCATTATTTTTTTTATTAAAAAGTAGCCCTCCACCGGGAGGCTCCCCTGTCTCCCAGCTCCATGTACAGAGCTCCCCAGGCCCCCGCCCGTGTACAGCCCCCAGACCCTCTACAATCCACTTTTTGTGAATAAGTTTATTAAGAAAAAAAAGTTTTTTTTTTTAACTTTTTCTTTTATCTAGCTTCATTTTCCTCCATGGCTTCTGTGGTCCCAAACTGCCTTCTCCTCTTTCTTTGTTTTAATTCCTTTCCTTTATCAAGAGGTATACTAAGATACTTTGTGAATCTTGTCTGCTCATATTTAAGAATGGGACACTAAAATTCTTATAGAAAGTTCTGATCAAGTCGGCGGGGGCGGCATTTAATACTGGACTTCACACAAGGATGATCTGGCCAATATATATCCTTGGAAAATTTTAAAACACTATTTTTAGGATTTTCTCTTAGGTTTATAAAATCCACATCTTACAAGCATTCCCTCCCCCTTCCTACCCTGCTTTCCTGCACAGAGAGCAAAGGCCGGACAGCCAGCCCCTCAGAGCTAAATGACATCACAAAACATGGATCTCAGTCCTTACTATGTACATGTTCCTTAATTTCCCTGTTTTTAGTAAGATTCCTTCATCTTTAACCTTGCTTGGTACTGAGCAGTTAGTTCAGAGACCCTCTGTTTCATATCCTCTCAAGAGAATAATTTGCCAGTCTTCTCCTGAGCCTGGGAAACACTACAGAGACCAAACAGTTTCCTATTCATAAAGTCCAAAAGGGGGGTTGACATGTTCAAGGATTTTCTTCTCTGCCTTCCTCACAGCCAGCATAGGATTGAGCTCTATGGCAGATCAGTTAGAAATCATTTCATTTCATTCCAGCTTCTCAAATTTTGTTTCCCCTTTTGATCTCTGTTTTGGTGGATTTAGGTCTTAGGAAAAATTTCTTTTGGCTTCATTTACTAGATGTTTATAAAAAACTGAAAATGAACACTGTGTTTAATCAATTATCTTCATCAGGATATCATATATCTTATATTTTGTAGTGTAGTATTTTTCTTTACTAACATTTACAAAGAGTCAAGCTTTAATTATTTCTTGCTTAAACAAAATTTATCAAGAAATCAGTAAAGCACAGTTTGGTTGATACTGGGTCACAAATCCAAATCTTCCACTTTTGTTCTAGCTATGATTCCCTCTCATGTTCAGGGACAATTTCCTCTCTCTGTCTCTGTCTGCCTCACTCTGTCTCTTTCATCTTTATTATTTTGTGTAACACACTATCCCCACCAGAATAGTTTCATATTGTTATTCTCATCATTTTAAAAATAGATGTTTTCTGACCCTACTTCCCTTCCAGCTACAGCCATATTTGACTGTTCTCCTTTATATCAAGACTCTTCAGAAGTTGTCCAAATGAGCTTTCTTTTTCCAATCTTTCTGGTCAACTTTGTTTTGAATCAATGCAACCAGGCTTTTCCCCTACCGTTCCATCAACACTGCTCTTAACAAGGTGACTAGTAACCTCCACGTTGTTAAATCCAACAGTCAGTTCCCAGTCTTCATTTACTTAACCTTTCAGACTATTGATCACATCCTTCTTGAACCACATTCCTCACTTGGCTGCCTGCACACTGCATTTGTCAGGTTTTCCTTTTACATCTTAAGTCCCTCTTTTTCCATTTACTTTGCTGATTCCTTTTAATCTTACCCGTTTCCTAAATTTGGAGTGTGCCAGGGATTTGTTCTTGAATGTATTCTCTGCTATATCTACTCCCACTCATTTGGTATCTTACTCAGTTTCATCGTGTTAGTACCATCCACAAGCTAATTCCAAAATGATACATTCAGTTCAAATACATACCTTTCTCCAAATCCACCACCAATTTATCATCTTCACTTAACCAATTTACTATATGCTAATATTGGCCTCTTAATTCTTATTTCCAAAACTTGCTCCTACTGCAGTCTTTCCCTCTGTATTAATAATAGTCTGTACTGATATTTGCCAGGCCAAATCCTTTTAGTCATTTTTACTCCTAGCTTTCTAGGAGTTATCCAACAGATGGCCTCAACATCAATATACATTTAGAATCTAACTACTTCTCACCACTGCATTAACTAAACTTTAGTCAAACCACTACCATCTCTTTCCCAAATGTTGTTGTTGCACAGAGGTGCTTCACCATGTTGATTTTGCCTCCAGGGGGCTTTAGACATTGTGTGGAGGTATTTTTGGTTGTCACAACTGAAGGATCTACTGACATCTAGTGGGAAGAGGCCAAGGATACTAATAAATATCTTGTGATGCACAGGGCAGCTTCCTCACTTCACTCTGAATCCACCATACATACATGCAGTGAAATATTATCTGTCTCAAAATGTTAATAATGTTGAGGTTGAGAAACCCACACATGCAACCTCATGATTTGTCTTGATTCCATCAGGTCTCCCTTTTGAAACAAGAATGTTCCTATTAAAATGTAAATTAGATTTTTTACCTCTTATGATGGAAGTCCTCTTAGTTCCTCAGTTCAGTGTTGTTTCATTTGCTTAGTATTCATACTAATGTACACCTGAAAGAAGGTAAGGATTTGATACTAATTAAATGGTTTTGAATAAAAGACTGAATAAACAATTAGTATATTTTTATGTTAAGGGTTTCTACTTCTGTCAAAAGAATAATTTTTCTCCAATGTTATCAGTTATCATACTGTTCAAAGTATTATCTAAAAACTTGATGATAAATGGCCTAAATGTTTTCAACCCTTACACAATCTATTATTAAGCATTAATAATATTTGGAGAAACTTTTATCCTGAGTAGTTGAAGTAGATTTATCAGACCAATGTCACACCATAGAAGCCACAAATATTATTAAAATCTTTTAAAAATAAATAAAAACTATATTTCAAAGGAATTATGATAGTAACTAAGGTGCTTGCAACATGAAGGACAATATCCTAGGGAAAAGAAATGCACAAATAGGTGATCCCCACACTCCCCGGTGTTTTTTTCCAGAAACTTGCCACTTCCCAAGAAGTAAAATTAGAAATTAAAAAAGGAAAGAAAAGAAAAAAAGCAGAAAGCAGAAAATGCCTCAAGCAGAAATTATGATAGCCTCACAGTGCAAGGAAGATAAAAATTGGGGCTCAGAATTAGCCAGATAAAATGAAGCCTACTGCACAACTCCATCTTGAGTGGAGTCATCTAAAGGACTTTGTCCTGGTGATAAAAACAGAGCAAAGTTGACCAGTGCTTAAAATGAGTGACATTCAGACTCCATTCATATCCATTCCCAACTGGGTTCTGCTGTTTTTAGTTACTTGATTAAACAAGTAAATCTTCTTGGAAAAAAAATATAACAAAGTAAAAACATTTGCATTTTGATGCACAGGACCTTGTATTCAGTAAAATGTTACCAGGAATAGCTGGAACCAGGACCAAATGATCAAAACTCAGAGGAACATCAGACATTAGCAATAAGTCACAGCTGACAGGAATATGAAAGTCATTAGACAAGAGTTTTTAAATAATTGTGATTAATATGTTAAAAATAGACGACAAGATGAATTTCAGAAGGGAAATGGCATGTATTGGGATGCCTAGGTGGTTCAGCGGTTGAGCATCTGCCTTCAGCTCAGGTTGTGATCCCAGAGTTCTGGGATTGAGTTCCACATTGGGCTCCCCAAGAGAAGCCTGGTTCTCCCTCTGCCTATGTCTCTACCTCTCTGTATCTCTCATGAATAAATAAATAAAATATTTAAAAAAGGAAATGGCATGTAGTAAAAATCAGTTGGACAGAGGAAAACAAATACCATATGATTTCACTTATATGAAGAATCTAAAAAAAAAAGGAACAAATGGAGAGACCCATAAATACAGAGATGGTCACCAGAGGGGAGAGAGATGGAGGGATGGACAAAATAGGTGAAGAGAATTAAGAGGTACAAACTTCCAGTTATAAAACCAAGAAGTCATGAAAATGAAAAGTACAGCATAGGGGATATAGTCAGTAATATTGTGATAACATTATGCAGTGACAGCTGGTGACTGCATTTATCGTGGTGAGCACTGAGTAATATATAGAATGTCAAATCACTATGTTGTGCACCTGAAACTAACATAATATTGTGTACCAACTTTACTGCAATAAAAAATATCAACTGGAAGTCTAGAACTGAAAAATACAAAAGCTAAAACTAGGAACAATATAAATTGATTTAATACCAGATTAGATGTGACAGAGAAAAGAATTAGTAAAATGGAGGATATGTAAATAGAAAATATCCAGACTGCAACATGGAGATAAAACGCAATGGGAAGACAAAAAAAGAACATAAGGAGTATATTGGATATGAATAGTTCCAACATATGTGAAATTGTAGTTCCAAAAGGAGTGGAGAGGAGAAGGAAAATGAGGGATGAGTAGTGTGTGAAGAAATATTTGTCAGAGATTTAAAAAGACAACAACTGAAAATGACAGCAGCCATTCTATTCAGGAAATTATTTGAGCCCTAATGAGGACAGACACAAAGGAATGTTTAAGTAAGCACATAGTAGTAAAACCAAAAGAAAAGAGGAAAACTATCCTAATAAAAAAGATACTTATCTTCAAAAGAACAACAATAAGCCTGGTTGTTGCGATAGCAACAGAAATAAGAAAATCCGAACACTGAGGAATGGCTTTTTTAATGGGCTGAAAGACATTCATGATAAGAATTCTCTTCCCAGCAAAAATATCCTCCCAAATGAATACAAAGCAGAGATGCTTTCACACAAACCTCTGAGAACCCGTCACTAACAAATTGACGCTAAAAGAAATGCTGATGACACTCCTGATGACATTCCTATAGTTAGAAAACCTATGATCCCAGATTGAAGCACGTAAATGGAAGAAGAAATTAAGAACCATGAAAAGTGTTACTATGTTAATGGGTACGTTAAATTGAGATTTGAGGAATTACAAAGAGGACCAGATTTAAAGTAATTATTTGTAGTCTTCACAAATTAACTAGTGAGAGAAAATATCAGAGAACTTAGTCACCTGTTTGAAGGGCTATTTAAATACTAGTTTTCTTTATGTTGGTATCTTAGCAACATTTCCTATAATGTCATAGACAAATGAAGGTAATCACATGTTTGTACAGAGTAAGAAAGGTTTGGTGATTTTTTTTCCTGTTTTGTCCATCATTTGAGAGAAGTTGGTAACTTCAGAAATACCTGAACAGTTATTATTCTGAACAGTGACATTGAAAGATTATTACTCACAGATGAAGGTTTCAATTGTTGTTGAGTTGAAGGTACAAAAGAAACAACTAAAAAGTGACCAAAAGGAATATTTTCTGGGTGGTCAAGGAAAGGCCAATTACACATTGGATTGCCATCCCTTACTTTCTAAAACATAGTTAGGGTTCAAAATATGGAATAGTGTTTGGCCATTGATACAGGGAACAAGCTTCATTTGTGTTTAAAGAAATTATGCTAAACAATTCTGACCGAAGTTTTAACATCACTTCTCATATGTCCTGAGGTACTCATAACTAAAGATGTGTTCTGGGAGCATCTTTGGCTATTAGGACTATGTGAATTTGAGTAAAGCTGTTCATCAAAAGCATTATATATTTTATTAAATCTTTCCTTTTACTTATTAAGAATAGGATTGTTAGATAAAGCTATTTTTATATGATTTGTATCTCACTAAAATAGATTGAAAAAGGAAATATTAAAATTCTGTAATTTTATGAACTCTTCATGAATGTTTGTCATTCATATTTAGGATAATCTTCAAAAAGTAATATATCCTCATCACTTTAGAAGCTAAATGGGAAAGATCCTTCCTTATTTTGTATGCACATATTCACTAACCTCATCATTTTCTGTTTATCTTTTATTATTATTATTATTGAGAATGACAACAGGAAAGTAGAAAAAATAGTGTAAAGAACTCCCATGCACCCATCAGTCAGGGTTGTTAATCATCACTCATACCCAACTTTGTTTCAGCCATACCCTCACCTTCTATTTCCTCTACATCCACCCCAGATATCTAGAGGCAAATCACAAACATCATAATTTCATATATCAATATTTCATAATGTATCTTTAAAAGAAAAGGGAGTCTTTTTAATATAACAATAAATCTAGTTTTCTTATATTACAAAATTAATCATTATTCCAGAATTAGATTTCAAATTTACATGATCATCTCATAAATATGTATTTCTGTGTGTGTATGTATGCTAAATAAATACACACAGATAAGCACATATGCATGTATATATGGATGTGTGTTGATCCTTTTTAACCATGACAGTCGTATTTTCAAACATTTTTTTTCAGAATCTCTTAGATCTCGAAATGTATTTCTTTTTTGAAGATTTATTTATTTATTTGAGAGAGAGAAAACACATGTATACATATGCAGATGTGGGAGCAGGGGGACAGGCAGAGGAAGAAAGAATCTCAAGCAGATTTCCAGTTGAGCAAGGAACCTAATTTGAGACTCAGTCTCACCACCCTGAGATCATGACCTGAGCTGAGATCATGACCTGAGCCAAAATCAAGAATCATATTCTCCATGGACTGTTACCCAGATACCACTCTTATATCCCAAGACGTATGAAGAGGTGTCATATGGATTAAAACTGCTCCATTTTTAGTAAGCGTAGGAAATCTAGAATTAAATATACTTTTAAAAGTTTCTTTAATCCAGAAATTCTCAGAGCTTTTAATATGCTAAAATGTACTGTGAAACTCTAAAAGCAGATATAGTATACAGAATTAATTACAGTTAAATAACCTTGAAAGTCCATTTTTATGTATTTATTTTTGAAGCATTACTAACCAATAACATTTTACTCACTAGGACTTTTTCCTGGCTCTAAAGCATTAGAGACTTCCTGACAATATATTTACATAACTTGGATTTTCTTTAAATAGAAATTTCAGATTCAGATTTCAAAACCTGAGGCAGTATTTCTCAAAGCATGGTCCCTGGACTAACTACATCAAAATCAACTGAAAAAATGGCATGTTAAAAATCCGTATTCTCCATTTCCTTCACAGATCGTCCTGATTCAGTATTTCTGGTAGAAGTGGAGGAATTCACATTTTTAACATGTTCTCTGAGAACTTGTTATGCATGTTAAAAAGTTTAAATTACTAGACTAGAATTTCTACAAATACTTAAGGAGTTTGCAAGAAGATTGAAATGATACAGGATGAAAAGGAACAGCTATCTGTATTTTGTTTCAAGAGAAAGAGGCTTAAAGAATTTCAAAGTTTCACAAATGATAGGGTCTAGCATAGTGGACTTCTTTCCTTTTTTTAATTTGTTATAATTCAGGCCATAATGATCTCACTTATCCATAAAAGCCGGCAAGTGCTGCAGTGTTAATCATGAGCTTTGGGCTATTACACCTACTGTACAGGTATATATATGGACTCTTAGGAAAAGAGTAAGGAGACGTGTGTATACATCCCTGTGCTCCCTGAGACTGATTTGAATGGTTTGAAAAAAAAAAAATCTCTGATATTAGAGTTCCTTAAGAGTTTAAGTGTTTGCACAGGAGGACTCATTAATGAACTAAAGCACAGTCCTTGTTCTTTTCCTAAAATAGTGTCGAAGAGTCTGTATATTTCTGGCAGAGAACCACTCTCCCATTCTCCACAAATGTGATTTTTGTCTCTGTGGGGTATCCACTCTGAATTCTGAGCCTGGAGCTGTGCGTGGTTATAGAAGAGAAGGCTGTAGGATAGCAATCAGCGGCCTTGTGGCTCTTGCAGAACGACCTACACGGGATTAGGACAGGTCTGCATTTGGTGTGGCATGAGGATACAGCAGTCAAGAGTCCTTGGCCAAGCACCCCCACCCCACCGGAGAGTACTCACAGGGAACTATGCTCAGACAACCATGTAGCCCCTTCTTTTGCATAAAAAGTGGATTCTCATAGAAGAGACTTCTTTTTATATATAATCTATTTTTTCATCCTACAGATATCAGTATGTCTCTATACCATTGCCTTTGCTTCCTAATTTATATTTATTTTTTAAAAGATTTTATTTATTTATTCATGAGAGACACAGAGAGAGAAAGAGAGAGAGGCAGAGACACAGGCAGAGGGAGAAGGAGGCTCCATGCAGGGAGCCCAACGCAGGACTCGATCCCAGGACTCCAGGATCACACCCGGGGCTGAAGGCAGCCCTAAACCGCTGAGCCACCCGGGCTGCCCTATTATTATTTTTAAATTTGAGAGAGAGAGAGTGAGCAGGGCCAGGGCGGAGAGGCAGAGGGAGAAGCAGACCCCCCACTGAGCCGGAAGCCCCATACAAGGAAGGCTTGATCCCAGGACCCTGAGATTACTACCGGAGCCCAAGGCAGCCGCTTCTCGCACTGAGCCACCCCAGGTGCCTCTCTGCGTCCTACATTCAATGCTTCCCATTTTCTGTCAGAAAAAAAAAAAAAAAATGACATCCAGGACTGGCTGCATGGGTGTGTGGCTCAGTCACATAGGAGTCTGCTGAGAAATGCCCGTTTTGGTGTTTAGCCCTGATGTCACTGTCTTGAAATTCTTAGTCGTCTTGTCTCTGAGGTTGTACTTTGTCGGTGAAGTCGGATGGGAAGGCGGAGTGTGCTCCTGAGCAGAGGAAATATGCGCGTCCTTCTGATGCAGAAACCCACCGCGTGCAAACAGGCTCCGGCCCACTCACCCAGCAGGCGGTGTCCGGGCTGGAGTGGGTACCGGGGCAGCCACGTGCCTCCTGGCAGTCGGGGGCACCGAGGCTCTGAGAAGGGGGGGCACATCGGCACCTGTGGTGTGATCTGTGTGACGTCTGCAGAAATGAGTCTGCAACCTGAGCACCTGAACAGGATCTGCAGGGTCCAAGCGGTAAACTTTGTCCGCAAAGGCTTGCAAAAATAAAAGCCTGCACATGAGCATTGCAGTGAGGCATATCACACAGTTATTCAGATTCTTCAAAAAGTTTAGCGTGCGTGGTTTTAAAAATTTGTCCAGCATTGCAAAGCTAATATCCAAAGGCTTAGAAACAGAAATGAAATTTAAAGATTTTTCCACTCAATGGAAAATAACACTATTTTTATAAGAAGCTCCAGGTGAACCAATTATTAATGAGTGTTTCCTCGTAATTGAAGATAAGCAACAGAATGCATAAATAGGCATTTTGGATTATACACAAGTCATTAAGGCACTTTTAGTTTCTTGCACAGCCTTCAGAAGTTACAGGGTATGCCGGAAGAACATTAAAGTCCCATTGTTTAAATTTACATTTGAAATTTAATTCAGACTTACACGAAAAGGATTTGTATGAAGAGTTAAATCTCCTAGAAAAAAGTTGTTCCCCGGAATCATCAGCTCTAGGTGTTCTAAAATTTATATTTCAAAATAACTTATCAGAAATGTATTTCAATGTTGTCACATCCTATAAACGACTCTTTACAGTTCTGTAAGTTATATCAGCAGAAAGATCCTTTGCAAAATCAAAAATTACTGAAAAATATTTGTGGTTTTACATTAGTCATGAGTGACTGATGTCAATTGTATCCATTGAAAATGAAGTTGTTTAAAAACATAAATTCCAATAAGTAAATTTCCAGAAACATGAGAAAAAGCTTAGAGCAAGCAGGATAACTTTAATAAAGCATTATTTAATGTATTATGTAAAACTGACACCAAAAATACACTTCTTGCAATTGGCAAGTTTATGCTGTCTGTTACTCATGTATTGCTATTAGCTTATTACCTTTTATAAGTTATACTACATTTTTAAAGCTACTTGTTTTATATTTAGTACCTTTAATAGAACTTCTTTCTTTACTTTTTGACCAAGGCACCCTACATTTTCATTTCACACTGTAACCTATAGATTATGTAGCAGATCCTAAAAACATCTTAGGCTTTTATGTCTTTATTTTGACTATCACCCAGCTTTCTACTAACTCTTTTTGCTCCTGCATTATACTCAGTAATACTAGGATTTCCAGCAAAACCACTGCTTTGCATCTACCATCCATGTTTCTTCTTCACACAGGCTTTTTGTAAATGCTCCTTCCTCTTGCCGACATAGGCATCCTTCCCCCTACCTGTTATCTTTAACTAGCTAATTTCTATTTGCCTTTTACCCTCAGCCAAAGCAAATCTTTCAATAAACCTCTCAGGACTATCCATTTTAATGGGATCATTTACTTCTAATATATGACAATTATCACAGCTGTGACTATATATCCATGAATATGATTGGATTAATGTCACCTTCCCTCATTAGACTTAAATCTCTGTGAAGGCAGGCACCATGTGACTTTGATGAGTTTCTTTTTCCTCCTGAGCAGACGGCTGGAATTTGGTAGGTGCTCAGTAAATACTAGGTAATAAGTGAGTTAACTAGTGATGACATCTAAACATTATAAATTATAATACAGTATTTCTTATTCATGAAGTCTTAGTCATTATTACTGTACTACCAAAGAGCTGTGTATACAAGGAATGATTTGTCTAACTTTGCTACTTTGTGGTGCCATAAATGGAAGAAGTTGCTGTCATTTTTAATGTTTGAAAATTACTTTAATTGCATGATCTAAAACTTTAAATCAGAGCAGTTTTGCTCTACCAACACATCCAATTAGCCAACTCATCCTCTCATAAATGTAAATAAGACATTAGTGGTACATTCTTTTTCCAAAAAACTACAAGAAGAAAAATATTTTCTAGTTCTGAAAAGTGTTCTTGAAACCCTTACTCTGGGGAAGAGAAGTGAAGAAGACTTGGAGTTAAGAATGGATTTAATCATTCTCCAAACTTTTCTCCAAAAATAATTAGAATGAAAGTGAATGCATCCAATATAATAAAGGAAATGGAATTTTTTAATTATGTAAACATAAAAATAAATAAATTATGCAAGCATAAAGATATACCTGATGTAGGAGGAGTTAGATTTTCTGCATTATATGCAGAAATATACGGTGTGCTTTTATTTTTCCATGGCTCTTTTATCAATATGTACCTTAAAACCCAAGATTATTAGTTTCAACTTTCCATTCTCAAATATTTACTAAGGAAACAACTGCAATTTTTTAAACATTAGAATAATACTTAAGCATTCTATTGATAAAATACGTTGGCACATTAACCCATTTAAACACACAAATTCAATCTTAATACCTGCTTGGATTCTTGAATAGTATGGTAAAGCCAGAAGGAAAGTAAAAGGTTCAGTCCATCTCCTACAGGGTTAAATTTTATCTCATGAATGATCTTTAGAGAAAAAGATTTTCCAGGTTCTCATTTCACAGTTCTGAAACTTCTTTATCTAAGTACTCTTTCAGTATCATTTGCCCAAACCCCTAATTCTTAAATGTAAATTCCTTAAAATATATTTTATTTTGGTAAGATCTGAATCCAGATGTATGTCCAGGGCTTCTTTATCGTTACTGATTTTCCCCTTTCAATCAATTCTTGGCCCCCTAAAATCAAAACTATTTATCTTGTTATAAAAAATGTGGTCAGATAGGATCTATCACCATGAATTTCTTTTAACCGGAGAAATACAGGACTCTCAAATCCATTAGAACACTTTTGGAAATGACCTTTGAAATTTTGGTCAGTGAAATACTAGGGTTTGTAGAACAATGGTTGGCACTGTGACTAATGTTTATAGAGGGGATTTTTTTATGACAGATGTAGAATTCTAGCTTTGCAAAATCTAGGTAAGAGAGGGAAGACATACCTCTTTCCTCTTCATGTTGTGCCTTTAGATAAAATAGAAAATTATTATCACAGCTATTTTAGAAATAGAATAAATATTACATTCATAACTAGTAAATATACACTTATGCTTAAAATTTTCTATATAAATTCTGGTAGTTATGATCTTAATGACATAGTTTTTCTCATAGCATATGAAATTAATGCAGACTAGAGCTGCAACCAGTGTATGAATTGTAATGTTGCACCTAAAATTTCAGAATTAAAAAAAAAAGGCAATAAAAGCTGTGTGGCACATTTTTCATGTGTGGAATGATGTCTTTTGAAGTCTACAGTTTTCTATCAACTTTTTTTCTATAAAATATGAGTAAAACTATGCCTTATTACAGGTAATAAGCTACACTGATAAACGCAGAAATATTTGAAAAAAGTGGATCAGATTATTGATACTGGATATAGAACTCCCAAGTTATATTGATATAATTTCAAGCAGTTGCAAAACCATTCAAAATATGTATTTTGTCACCATATACTCACATCTTATAAGCTTTTTATAATAATAGTATTTTTTCTTAACAGAGAGGACTGTTATTACCATTCCACCTTCCAAAATGGATGTTACAGTTGGAGAGAGTATAGTCCTACCATGCCAGGTGTCCCACGACCCCTCCATTGAAGTTGTATTTATATGGTCTTTCAATGGAGATGTCATAGACTTAAAAAAAGGAGTCACTCATTTTGAAAGGATTGGAGGGGTAAGTTGATGAAATTTTTAAGTACTTAATAATATAAATCAAGCGTTTCACAGAAATCAACATCTTTGATAATTATTCTCTCCATATTTATTTGCATGTATAATCACTGTTTCTGAAGCTGCATCTGTTTTTATTTTGTTATGTATTTCACAGAAATGCTTGTGTTCTAGATGCAATTATAATAAAGGGGATAAAAAAGGGATCATATATGAGCAACTACAATGATACTAGTATATCTCCTAATTTCAGAGTTGTCTCATATTTAACATTTATCCAGCTGTAAAAAAAAAGGGGGGGGGGACCTGCTGGGTATGATTATGTTTTTATCTCCCTCTCATTTCCTATCTGCAGGAGGAATCTGTTGGGGATTTGATGATAAGGAATATTCAGTTAAATCATTCAGGAAAATATCTATGCACAGTAAAAACAACTCTAGAAAGTTTATCTGCTGTAGCTGATATCATTGTTAGAGGTACGCATAATGGTGGAAATAAATGAGCACATTATTTATTCACAGCCCTAAATGTTAATAAGTAAATGGCAGATCTTTGCGTAACCAACCATATCATGATAAAAAAGTGAGATAAAAACACAGATCTTTTATTTTCTAAACTTTAAGATTCCAGGGCATATGTAGTATGAATATGGATATTGATTTGAGTAGATTTTGTGTATTTGTAAGGAATGGTCAGACTCAGTGTGCAGTGCCAGTCCCTAAAAGTTAGGCATGCCTTCTATTTGTAATAAACATTCTCATCAGAGCAGCATCAAAGTCATATATTTCTATAGTTCTCCATATAAGTTTCATTTACTTGAGTTACCTTTTGAAAAGGAACAGGTGAAAATTGTTTTCACTTTTTGAGATTAGGTCCCTAACAAATGATAATCAAACATCCCATGTTTGGACTTTTCTTTCTTTCTTTCTTTCTTTTTTTTTTTTTTTTAAGAGGGAAGGGCAGTTGGGCAGAGGGAGAAGGAGAGAAAGAATCTTAAGAAGGCTCTTTGCCCAGCACAGAGCCCAACATGGTGCTCTGTCCCACAACCCTGAGATCATGACCTAAGCCAACCAAGAGTTGGTCACTTAACTGATTGAGCCATAAGGTGCCCCAGAATTTTCTAATTTTCAAAGAATGGTTTCTAAATTAGTCTCTTACCAGGTAAACTGAGTTAATAGGGCTTTATCTCAAATAATTTCCTACAAGTACCTTTATGTTCAATACTTTATTTTCTAAGTATAACAGATAAGAATAAACTGCCCCATCTCAAATCAATGAATTCAATAATTTTCAATTATTAAAAGATAATTGAATCATCGAACATATTTTTCAAGGGCCACCAGGTCCCCCTGAGGATGTAAGAGTGGAACACATTTCCAGTACTACTTCTCAACTAAGCTGGAGACCAGGCTCAGATAATAATAGTCCCATTCAAATATTTACTGTTCAAGCTCGGACACCGTTTTCAGTGGGTTGGCAGGCTGTTTCAACTGGTAAGTGACACCAGTGTTTTCAGATGCTTTTTCTAAAACAGATTTTTGTTCGATTGATTGATTGTTGTTAAGTAGTGATAGTTTTGATGCCTGAAGTGCCACTCCCTTTTTAGTTCCAGAAATTCTCAATGGCAAGACGTACAATGCAACAGTGATTGGTTTGAGTCCTTGGGTGGAATATGAATTTCGCGTCGTTGCTGGAAATAGCATTGGGATTGGAGAACCAAGTAAAGCATCAGAATTGTTAAGAACCAAAGCATCAGGTAAGAAATTATTCTAAATTCATGGAAGACTTTTTACCATGTAGTTCTTAAAGAAAACAAGTAAGAAGTATTTTTATGGGTCTTGTTTGGGGCCCCAAATCAGAGGCAGGAAACCATCAGCTTTCATTTTAACATTTGTATGTACACAAAGCAAGGAGTATTTTCTCCTAAATATAAGTTCAATAAGAGATGATTATAACTAAGCAGACATGTCAAAAATAAGAGTTTTTCAGAATCTGTCCTCTCATCTCATCTATTTTCTAGCCAAACTCCAACAGAGAATCTGTAGATTTGTACATGCAAATGAGTTACTGCTTGTTTCATTAAATGTTGTAGCCAAGAATTAATTGAGACTCTGTAGGTGCAATCAGCCACACATTTCCATCTATTTCTCAACTCTGACCTAGTTGCAGCTTCATTGAGCAATAGTATAAATCCTTTCCCATGCAAATGAGGAAAATCCTAAGCTCATTTAACAGAAGCACTAATTGAGCATCAGTTGGTTCACTGAACAGCAAAATACAAGTGGAACCTGGCTCAGAAATCACCTCTTCTTAAGTTTTTTTCAATGGATCCTCTTTGTTCCACTCCTAAATTTTACATCCAGGGTAACATTTGATCTGCTTGCTGTGTGCAGCTGACAAAGTTCACATTCTTATTCAGTCATATAAATGAGGGATCACTCTGTTGTCACTGGCTTAGTTTAACAAGCACAAAGTACTTCAATTAAGTGTGTACAACTGTCAGATGTCAATAAGGCTTTTTTCATATTAAAGATAATATAAGTATTTTTATTGTAGGATTGGGACAGAAAAACATTTTTGACAGTAAGATCTTAAATTAGATCATCATAGAAGTTTAGAGTTGAGAGGAGAGTCCTTCATTTTACAGAAGAGGAAAAGGAAAACCAGGATCTTAGCTGACTATTTCAGAAAGAGTCAGAATTTGAACTCAGACCTTCAGGCTGTGCACCAGCATTTTTCCATAACTATGGGTCTTAACCTAGATGAGCAAGAAATTGGCATAAGGAAATGTGTAAATATAAAAGTCTCCAGTCCTTACCATAGATTGGCTGGATGAAAATCTCCAAGGGTGGCCTATGTCTCACTCTTACCATGAGTTTTATGTCATTTTGTACAGCTGATTCAGATCATGGTAGCTTTGGGCAGGGTTGACTCTAACTATAAAGTTTTACATAAAGCTTGTGCACTACCTTCTAATAAGCTCCGACAGTCTTGTTTCAATAGCATGGTATGACTTGGTGTTCATAATATAATTACCCTGAATTTCCAAATGATACTGAAGTGTGTCCTTTTTTTGTGTGTGTAGCTTCTTAAAGATGCTTCTCAATACGGTTTTAGGTTTAGTATGTTTCATTTGAAAAATAGAAATTAGAAAATAGGGTATAGGTACAAGGCAATCTTTTAAATATATTGTGAAGTTCAAAGTAGTGACAAAGGGCAACTTTGAATATGAAAATGGATAATGTCTGATAGGTGCTATTATTAAAAAGAAGAATTAGACTATTATATCACTGTGTTGTTTATAAAGTTAAACATCTGTAACAAATGGCAGTAAATAAAATAAGTAGTCTAGATTTGTCTGAATGGTCTTCACAGTGAAAGAAAATTTTGAAATGGGCAATGAAATAGTATGTATTTTAATTCCTGCCCTCCAGTCAGCAAAAATAACCAGGTACTTCCACCCCCCCACCTCTAGATCTTGATAAAAAATGGCCAAATATAGATAATTACATGTACTTCAACCTTTAAAAATATATCATGCAGATATATCCATTATCACAGTTTTAGGATGCATCTGCCATTATTTCATGAAAAGGATTACATTTTAGCACTTCCACGTATATGAAGTCAAACCCCATTCTGATTACATACTACAAGACCCACACATATAACTGTCATCAATTTTGTAATTTACCTCAAACTACTTATTATTCGTTATATGAGTCCTCACAAGGGTATACATGATGGGCATAATTGTTTTCTAATTCAAATGATCAGTGTCTAGAATGTTCTCCCACAGAGCCTTAGAGTCCTAGAATTAAACGGAGAAAATACTCTCTATCACATCCTTGACAGGAGGCCATCCTCTTAACTGGCAAGTGAAAAGTCAGAGGAAGAGTCCTTCCTGTTCTGTACTGGGAGATGTGAGATTCAAACACAGAGTTACAATAACAAGGATTTATGTACTTACGTATTTTTAAGAATGCATTTTTAAATGTTAAGCCATCTTGACTAAAAAAAAATCATTTTAGTTTGTTTATTACAAAAAAGAATTAATTAATATACTGCCTCAGTAACTTGTTTACAGCACAACTGTATAATTAGGCACTAAATCAGCGGTGTCACTGTTACCATCTGAATGGAACATCATTTTGCCAATTAGCAGATGATGCATAATAATGTCAAATACATGATGTTACTCGATTTTTAATTAATTTTGGAGCCAGGGTGCTCATGGATCAAACACAACTGTGTCCTCTCTCTTAGAAATTTGGATATGTGTAAACATAATTTATGTTCATTAAAAATGCAAGACTCTCACAATGTGCAGCATGAGATTTTGAAAGGTGAAATCTAAAAACAAAATTCTTCCTGATGAAGATGTACTTTAATAATCGCTGTCCCACGTTTCTCTTGGTTGCTTCCAGTCCCTGTTGTGGCACCAACAAACATCAATGGAGGTGGTGGAAGTCGGTCGGAACTCGTCATTACATGGGAGGTAATTTTCTATCCAACTCAGTTATTTTGAAAGAAAAGATTTAGCTGGCCAGGAAGAAACTGAAAAACAAAAAGATATATTTGATTACTACTGAGAATATATAAAAATACATGGTATGACAGACTCCTGATGATGAACTACCTAGAGAAGGTATTAGAGACGTATTTCTACTAAAGTGAGAGAGTATAACTAACTCAACATAGTTCTCTCCTAAATATAAGAACAATTTTAAGGTCTCTACTTAAGGTCTGTCAGTAGCATTTCAATTGCTACTTGATGGACTAGACATTTTTTGTGTTTTTTACCTCTGGAACTACTCTCTTGCACACAAGTTAGACGCAGCAGAGTGCAGGTGGAAATGATTATTTTTTCTATCACTGTTCTTTAAACACTTCCCTGCATCCAGATAAAAACTTGGGCAGGTGGCATAGCTTTTATAGTTATTATTCTTACAAATTAAATATAGGCTCATTCTTACACTTATTGAAAATTTCAGCCTGGTTTGTTCCATAAACTTTAGACTTTCCTTCATCTTAATGTTTCTTGTTTCTAGTAGCTTGGGCTTGCCTCAGCATAGGGATTCCACAGTATGAAAGTGGATGGAGAGTCAATTCTCTACCTAGTCTCCATTCTGCTGTTGAATCTCTCCTTCCCTACTCACTATGTTACCTCTTGCTCCTCCAAGGTTGTAGTGAGTTTGGATTGAGAAGAGAAGAAGAGTACTGAAAAGGTCCTGATTGCTGGTACATTTGTAATTTGACTTTGATGTACTCCAGAAGTGGCAAATGGCCAGACACTGTTATTTTTTTTTTAATTAAGTTCTAATTAAGTTCTAAGTTTTAATTTAAGTTCTTAATTTTAATTTCAGTATAGCTAACATAAAGTGTTATATTAGTTGCAGGTGTACAATGTAGTGATTTATAAATTCTGTCCATTGCCCAGTGCTTATCATGATAAGTGTGCTCTTTAATCCCCTTCACCTGTTTCACACGTCCCTCTATCTACCACCCCTCTAGTAACCATCAGATGCTGTCATTTTATAGGATAGTTTGGTATCTTTGGTTGGGGGTAGGACATCCAGGAGATCCCTCACTGGAGACTTCTAGTTACAATACCTTGATGCAAGCCCAACTGGCTGCTGAAAAGTCTCCTCAGTTCCTGGGGTCTGGTGGTCCATGTCCAGTCCCTTCTGGTGGAGGTTGTCTTTCTCTTCTAGATGGTCTTTTGGATAGAGTCCCTTTCAAAGCTACTCATGGATAGGTCCAGCCTCTCTCTTCACTCTGCTACCAGGTATTGTCCAGGTTTCTCTCTCCTTTAGAAGTTCCTGAGGCATTTGTCAATTAAAAGAACCTATGTGTCCCAAATTCTAGAGAGCACATACCGAGTGGTTCTTTGTGAGTCCTTTTTACTTGGTTAGGCAAAGGATAAGAAGTGGCCCCTTTGCTTTCCCTTGGTAGGGGGGTAAAAGTGCATAGCTTTTTCTACAACTCTCTTAGAAGAAACATTTTCCTATTATTCTCTCTCTAAAGAAACAAATGCTCCTTTGATATATCTTTGTCATAGAGGATAGGCTAAATTTTGCCTATAAAGGGTTCGATGTCTCTCTTTGGAATGCAAATCATGTCATACCCTTGTTGTCAGCTTCGAGCCTCAGCAGTAACCGATAAAAGAACCCTGCCCTATTTCATTCCCTGTGTACATGTTTTTGACATTTTGATAATAACTTTCATACTCCCAAAACATCCACTTCCTTGGACATTTAATATTACACCTAAGAGTGTGATGGCCATGGATGTTTTAATTAAAAATCATCATAGCTGACATGTACAGGGGGTTCTCATTGGGAGACAGGGTGATTTTATCCCTCAGTAAACATTTTACAGTGTCTGAGGACGTTTGATTGTCACAACTAAGTTGGGAGAGAGTTGTGTTTGGGCAGAGGTCAGAATGCTGCTAAACACCCTACAGTGCACAGGACAGCCACCCTCCCCAGGCCCCCACACACAGAAGGGAATTATCTAGCCCAAAATGTCAATAGTGCTGAAGTTTAGAAACACTGTTGTTGAATAAGAGTAATTTATTGTATCTATAAATTATTTTGCAGTAGTAAAAGGTCCATTTTATTCCTTACAAAATTCCATTAAAGGTAGAAAGAGTGGTAGTAATAGTAAACACTTTTTATCTGTGAGTAAACTGGGGCACAGAGATGTTGTTTTTCAAAGTTGTAAATGACAGAGCCAGAAACCAGCCAGAAACTTTAGCTACTCTAAACGTTGTCCTTTCTTTGGGACATCTAGTTTCACGTAGACATTGTGAACCCAGCACAGTGCCTGGAATGTGGCATGGGTGGGTAAGAAACTCTTAGAGGCCTGAAGGGAAAGGGGACTACACTTGCAGAGCACTTACAGGGCTTCTCTGCTACAGTGGGCATTTCATGTCATTCTGTCCTCACAGCAATACTAAAAAGTGGGGAATGCCACTTTCAGATAAGAAAACAGAGGTTTAGGGCAGCCCCAGGTGCCTCAGTGGTTTAGCGCCACCTTCAGCCCAGGGCCTGATCCTGAAGACCCAGGATCGAGTCCCACATTGGGCTCCCTGCATGGAACCTGCTTCTCCCTCTGCCTGTGTCTCTGCCTCTCTCTTTCTCTGTGTGTGTGTCTCTCGTGAATGAATAAATAAAATCTTAAAAAAAAAAAAAAAAGAAAATAGAGGTTTAGAAATGTGATATGAGGGGGCTCCTGGATGACTCAGTCAGTTAAGTGTCCACCTCTTGATTTCAGCTCAGGTCATGATCTCAGGATTATAGAATTGAGCCTAGCTTTGAGCTCCATGCTCAGCAGGGATCTGAGATTCTCTCTCTCACTCTCCCTTTACCCCTCCCCACTGCACACACTCTCTCTCTCTCAAATAAATAAATAAATCTTAAAAAAAAAAGAAAGAGAGAAATGTGATATGGGTAGTGGGCAGTGGAGCATTTTTTGAACACAGGGCTCTCACTCCATGCTCTTTTACTTTGTCCTAAATTAGAACTCCACTTATCCCTACATGAGATGTCATGGTTAGTGTGGGCAAGAGTCCCTGTATATCTGCCTTAAGCAGTAAGTTAATCAAATTATTCCTGTCCTCTAAACACATTTCCCACAAAAACAGTGACTCCTACAAAAGCCTGCAAGAGATTTGCTTTAGTGTGATGGTAAGTAGGTTAGACTTCAGTATACTTTCAAGGCCAAATAAGCATTTCATCATAGTGTAAAACAAATTTTGCCTGACTTCATGCATTATGTTTTCCTCCTCTAAGGTCAGAAATTACTCAAGGTTAACTAATTGTTTTTGTGCATTCAATATGTGAGAGGAATGTAAAATTTCGTGTTTTCTATTCGTAATGGAGAGGATATAAGTTCAAATATGTGTGTGGTATGTGTGTGTGTGTGTGTGTGTGTGTGTATGTGTGTGTGTATTTCCATGTATTTCCATCATGGAAAATACTTTTCTTTAAAGCGCGTTTCATCAAAACAAACTTGGCCTGCTCCCTGTTTTCATAGACAATTTCCCCTACCACCATACCCATCCTCTCAGGTGTAATGTGTTGCTGCTTTCATGCTGTTACAAGAGACCATATGCCTCCCACTGCTTAAAATAGTTACTATCTGCCTTTCTACAGAAAAAGTTTGTTGGCCTCTATTTTTTAAAAAAAGTTAAGTCAAAGTCCTTTGTGTGTTTTTTCTTGGGGTATCAGATATATAGATACTTGCAAAAACTACATTAGTGGATGCAGTTTCCCATTTATCATTTACATTTGGTATCATGTATGTGCAATTACTGAGCCAAATGCTTCTGATGTCCAAACTTCTTTAAGGAATAGGTTATGTATATTTAGAAGACAACACATACATTAGTTCAAGTCACTAGAAGGCATCTAGCAACTCCTTAAATTCAATGAAGAAAAGCAACCCTGTTCCAAGGAGTCAGGGTGCAAAAATAAGATTTAAAAAGGTCTGAATGTTCAGAGTTCGACAGGACAGTCTTAATCCAGCATGGAAGAAGGTCAGGTAAGGTACCACTCTAACTTGGCTGACCTTTGTTTTGAAAAAGAAATTGAGAGTGGAGAGACCATTCTAGGCCAAAGTCACCACTATTATAGATGAAATAGTACATGATGGGCTTTCAAAACTAATGCACAACTAATGACCATTCTAAATTCAGTGAGAATCCACCATTATGGTTTATAAGTGATAGCTTTACTGGTCATCCCAGATTGCTGCTCAGGTAAATACACCTTGGTATAATCTGCCTGAAATAAACATCCTCCTTGTGTTTTCTCCCATACCACAGTAATTTTGTGTTTATTTATTTGGTTTGGTTTGTTTTATTTCCAGCAACCTAGACAAGATATCTAACTTTTGGAATGTAGTTAATGCCAATTCCTTTTTAAGGGTATCTTTATTTACATCCTATCATAATTTATCCTCCCAGGTGCTCTCAGGTTTGAAATGCTTGTGGTAAATATGCATTATAAAATGTGACTACAAGGTTAGGAATATACGATAAAGTACTATAGAATAAGAGATAAACACCTATACTGGGAGTTGATATACATATATCTCTCTCTCACACAATTTCCCAACCCTGCCATCGTCATCAAACGCATCCACATATTGTAGATAAATGAAGAGTTGTGGCTATGTTTGTTATATCCAAAACCAGGCTGCAGACAAGATTTGGATCTTAGGCCATAGTTTGCTACCCTTGGTCTAGACTAAAGATTCTGTTCTTAGTCTTTACAACTTTAATAGATTTTACTACCAGAAGAATTTCTGAATTTCTTTATTCTACTGAACACCTCCTTTGCTTAAAGAAGGAAACTTTCATCCTGACTATCTTAAACAGCTATATATATTTTTTCCATAATTTTCCCCTCTGCCCATTTGGGAAGAATAAAATGAAGACCCTAAATAAGTATTTTCACTCCCCCCTTTCTAAATTGCACATGTTAGACTCAGATCTTTCTTGAGGAAACATCATGAGAAACTGATTGTACTTGACTAACATAAACCAGCTCACTTTCTCAGATGAGCTAAATATTTTGATTAAATCTAAGATTAGAGAAATATCAAAAACCAAATACTCTAGCAGAGAGGTAAGTTCTCACAAATCTCTTCCACTCCACTAAAAATGAACTGTTTTAATTCTAATCTCCCTGTGAAGTGCTAAAATAAGGACACATTTTCTTTCCCTAGAGTTTTGGACCTATATTTTCCTTCCTTTTTTCACTTTCTGTATTTGTTAGACTGTTCCACACGCCAAGAAACAGAGCCAGCTCAGGTCATCTCAGTTAATGGGGATTTATTTTAAAGCTATGTGGGAGGTAATGAGGATGAAAAGAAGTCTCAATAACCAAGCAGGCAGGTCAAATGAAGAACTGGAACATCGTTCATCACTGTTCAGAGCATGGTAGTCCTAGCCTGCTGCCAGCCACTCTGGGAATCCAGCTCCTGCTCCAATAGCCCCTCATGCTTACACCTTTTTCTACCTGTTTCCTCTACTTACAACTTACAACTTCTACAACTCCATTGTTTCTTCTCTGAGGTATAGCTTCCATTTTCTCTTAGCTTCTACCACTTCATTGTCCCTACTATATTCATTGTATGTTTTCTACTTATTGCTTACTCTAAGTGTAACCAGAACTGTCCCCACCTATGATTCATATTCAAACTCTGTAGAGGAGAGAAACTGCTGGGGTCTGGCTGTCACTATAGAACATGAAGGTTTGGCACCAAGACACCTCATAGTTAGTGATGAAGATGGGGCCATTGATTCTTGTGCCCATTACTGCGTAATCAGATGTGGTTCAAGTCTCAGGATAATTTGATACATGAATGGATATGTATGGGTAAGGAAAACCTCAGAAAAGGAGTTATAGGCATGTGGGACTCAAGCATTAATGTCCTATTAGGAATAAATTTTCATGTGTTTTCTTTATGTGACTATTTATAATACGTAATATCTGTAGAGCTCTGGGGACCTTATATCTATTTTGTAATTTTAATAATAATAATAAGTTTAGGTTTTAAATGAATTTTATACAATTTGGTCTCTGTGGGAATAAACAGGTTTGTTTTGTTTTAAAGATTTATTTATTTATTTATTTATTCATGAGATACAGAGAGGGAAGCAGAGACACAGGCAGAGGGAGAAGCAAGCTCCATGCAGGGAGCCTGATGTGGGACTTGATCCTGGGTCTCCAGGATCATGCCCTGGGATGAAGGCAGGAGCTAAACTGCTGAGCCACCCAGGAATCCCCTGGGTTTTTTTTGTTTGTTTGTTTGTTTTTGTTTTTGTTTTTTTAACGTCAGGAACCTCTCTGTCTCTCATGAATAAATGAATAAAATCTTTAAAACAGATAAAAATAAATAAAAATGTCAGGAAAAGTTCATGCTGATGTTACTACTAATGAAGATATATGTTTAAAAATACTGGGAGGTCTTTTATGCTTTTGTGTTTGAGTAATACTCTATATGTCTTAAAGCAAGTATTATTACATAATAAATTATCTGTTATCTCATAAGAATTTGTTGAAAATTTTATGGAAAGAAAACATAGGTAGCCTTGAAACAGTTAATAGTTAATTTTGTGCTGAGTTTAAAAATTCATACCCAAATTACATTTTAACTTATAAAATCTTGCAGTCTTCTAAACCATTTTTATTACATTATATTATTGCAACTTAATGAATAATCATGGAAAGAGATACAAACATGTAAAACCTGTTTTACATTTCCATTTAAATTTTTCATTTATTTATCTGAATATCTTTAATAGGGATCATTTTCCTAATTGGCATTCCAAATGAAAGTATTATTATTTTTTTCAATGTTTCATTAAGCAAGGTTAATATCCATGTTTGTCTATACAAAAGAAATGTCAAATAATCAATAAAAATTATAATAGCTCTATAAAATATTTTTGTAAATACTCAGTGATTGATCACTTCTGCCCAAGTCAATTCCAGAAGAACTACAAAATGGAGAGGAATTTGGATACATCATCATGTTGCGGCCAGTTGGCTCAACATCCTGGACCAAGAAAAGAGTACCATCTGTAGAATCATCAAGGTTTGTTTACAGAAATGAAAGCATCACCCCTCTCTCTCCCTTTGAAGTCAAAGTGGGTGTATATAATAATGAAGGAGAAGGATCTCTGAGTACCGTGTCCATTGTCTACTCTGGGGAAGATGGTAAGTTGTGGTCAGACCTGAGATGGTTGTACTTGGGCATGTATGCATATTTTGCATTTATTTTCCATGAAGCACTCTGCTAAAGTTAATTGTGTCTTCTGTTGAATGACAGAACCTCAACTGGCCCCAGGGGGAACTTCTGTCCAGAGTTTTTCTGCTTCAGAAATGGAGGTTTCGTGGAATGCTATTGCCTGGAATAGAAACACTGGAAGAGTGCTGGGCTATGAGGTAATCCAAATTAATTTCACTCTCCCTTGTGAATGTGCCAGCTAACCACACAACAATTCTTGTTCAGCAGCTCTATACTACTAACCTAGTTCTTAGCATATAACATTGTAGGTCTACAGCTATTGAGGGAAGTGAGCAAAGGGGATCTTTCTAGGTGATCTTAAGCAAGTAAACTAGCAAATGGTAGCCATTTTTAAGGTTACTGAGTGATTATCTTATTTATGTTTCAAATCACCATCATATTTGTTTCTTAGGCAATAATAAATTTCTAATCCTCAATGATCTTAAACCATGGAGGAATTTTACTGGGAAAGCTGTCTTTGATTTAGAACATGACTTGAATGATGTAGTCATCTTGGAAAAGGCAATTGATAAGAAAAAAGCCTAGATTCTCCTTAATCAGTCCTTTATAGTCTATGTAGAATGAAGCAAATCACTTCCATGCCTTAATTCTCACAAAGTCAAGTGATGAGACTTACTCATACTTATTATTCTTTAACTTGTAAATTCAGTGATTCCCCAAATGGATAATACATTTCTTTTGTTTTGGAATTAGAATAAAGGTACATTTATAAACTTTTTAATTTTGCCTTGTACTGTTTTTATTTTTTTATTTTTTATAATTAATTTATTTTTTATTGGTGTTCAATTTCCCAACATACAGAATAACACCCAGTGCTCATCCCATCAAGTGCCCCCCTCAGTGCCCGTCACCCATTCACCCCCACCCCCCCCTCCCCTTCCACCACCCCTAGTTCATTTCCCAGAGTTAGGAGTCTTTATGTTCTGTCTCCCTTTCTGACATTTCCCACACACTTCTTCTCCCTTCCCTTATATTCCCTTTCACTATTATTTATATTCCCCAAATGAATGAGAACATATGTTTGTCCTTCTCCGATTGACTTACTTCACTCAGCATAATACCCTCCAGTTCCATCCACGTTGAAGCAACTGGTGGGTATTTGTCATTTCTAATGGCTGAGTAATATTCCATTGTATACATAAACCACATCTTCTTTATCCATTCATCTTTCGATGGACACCGAGGCTCCTTCCACAGCTTGGCTATTGTGGACATTGCTGCTGGAAACATCGGGGTGCAGGTGTCCTGGCGTTTCATTACATCTGTATCTTTGGGGTAAATCCCCAACAGTGCAATTTCTGGGTCGTAGGGCAGGTCTATTTTTAACTCTTTGAGGAACCTCCACACAGTTTTCCAGAGTGGCTGCACCAGTTCACATTCCCACCAACAGTGTAAGAGGGTTCCCTTTTCTCCACATCCTCTCCAACATTTTGGTTTCCTGCCTTGTTAATTTTCCCCATTCTCACTGGGATGAGGTGGTATCTCATTGTGGTTTTGATTTGTATTTCCCTGATGGCAAGTGATGCGGAGCATTTTCTCATGTGCATGTTGGCCATGTCTATGTCTTCCTCTGTGAGATTTCTGTTCATCTCTTTTGCCCATTTCATGATTGGATTGTTTGTTTCTTTGGTGTTGAGTTTAAGAAGTTCTTTATAGATCTTGGAAACTAGCCCTTTATCTGATACATCATTTGCAAATATCTTCTCCCATTCTGTAGGTTGTCTTTTAGTTTTGTTGACTGTATCCTTTGCTGTGCAAAAGCTTCTTATCTTGATGAAGTCCCAATAGTTCATTTTTGCTTTTGTTTCCTTTGCCTTTGTGGATGTATCTTGTAAGAAGTTACTGTGGCTGAGTTCAAAAAGGTGTTGCCTGTGTTCTCCTCTAGGATTTTGATGGAGTCTTGTCTCACATTTAGATCTTTCATCCATTTTGAGTTGTTTTTAATGCAACTTCTGGAACAAGCAGAAAGTCCTATTCATATGCTAGATCTCTCTTGCTACTCTAATCCTGAAATGCCTTGCCTAATATCTGAATCCTACTTATTTCTGAGATCTCATCTCTAGTCTCCTCTTCTCTTGGAATCCTTCTCTAATCACTCCCTAATGTTGTCTTTCTTCAAATTCCCAGAGCTTCCCCCTCTCCCCATATCATTTCTTTGGAATGCATCCTCTGTTTTTTGTTCTCCTAGATATTCCTACTGCTTAACTAGATTATAAGGGAATCCTAGGCAGGCACCAAATTCATTCTCTTTTGTCTTTTTCTATGTGCCTAAATCAGTACTAATATGTAGGAAGAGCTTGATTTAAGTTGAATTATTAATTAACCTGTCATTCAAAAAACTCTGGAAGAAATGTTAAGAGCAAAACATCATAACCAAAGTCCTTGATTGCTAATATGAATCTTGTTTTGGTCCAAGCTATTATATATCCTTTGTAAAGCTGATAACCTTTGGATAGCTCATGAAATACTTTACTTTGATATTCTTTTTTTTTCTTTAAAGATTTTATTTATTTATTTTGTTTGAGGGTGGGAGAGGCAGAGGGAGAGGGACAGAGAGAATCCCAAGCAGATGCCACACTGAGTGCAGAGCCCAACATGGGGCTTGATCTCATGACCCTGAGATCACAATTCAAGCTGAAATTAAGTGTCCAATGCTCAACCAACTGGTCTACCAAGTGCCCCACTTTATTTTGGTATTCTAAAAAAATCTCTTAGGTTCTCTAATTTCCATTGTAAATTTGTCTTTTAAAATTTCCTCCCTATAAATATAAGACTTTGATTATTTTGTTGTTGTTGTTGTTGTATAACCATTATAATTTAAAAATATTCTTCTATTTCTGTTCTTGTTTTCTTCGCATACCCTACCATGACTGATAGTTGCTGGAAAATAATGAATTATATGTTCTTTGTTTTCAATGATCAGGTATTATACTGGACAGATGACTCTAAAGAATCAATGATTGGGAAAATTAGAGTCAGTGGCAATGTCACAACCAAAAACATAACAGGACTGAAAGCCAATACCATCTACTTTGCTTCCGTGAGAGCTTACAACAGTGCTGGAGCTGGGCCCTCAAGCCCCCCAGTCAATGTCACCACCAAAAAGTCTCGTAAGTATACATCCCACAGCAAGGACCAAGATTCACCTATAAATAGAAACATATTTGCTCAATCTCCATTTTATTTCTCCCACCTTATCATCTCACCAATTGCTTTGTTTGGTTAGTTTGTCCTTTAAATATGGACAATTGTTGAAACTTTCTGGTAAAAATTCAAAGAAACCATTTTGATCTTTTTGAAATTCCAAAAAGAAAATATCCTGAGTATATAGATGAAAGACAGAAGAGTGTAATGTTTAAAAGCATAGGCTCTGTTGTCCTCACCCAACCTGACTTTAAAACCTGACCTCTAGCCTTGGATTGTTGGGTGGCTATTTAAACTTTCAGGGTCTCAATATCCTCTCCAGGAAAATGAGAGAAAAATAGTACCTATTTCCTCACAGGGCTCTCTTCAAGAATGAAAGACATAAAGAAAGTATCTTGTTCATCCTTTAGACTGTACTCTGAGGTGATCCTAGCACTGCCAGATGTCTAGATCTTTATTTCTAGAATAGCTTATCACTGCAGTGTACTTGGAAGTCCCTCAAATTTAAGAATTAACTCTTATGTTTCTTTTTAACTCCCTTAATTGTCAGCCAGCTGTCTTTCACATAGGCAAAGCCTACTGAATAAAGAATGAATCTTGGATTTTTGCTGTATTTGTCCTATGAGTGAGAGTAGTATCAACCAAATATTCTGTAATATGAAACACAGTGATCAAATATGATGTAGTAATGACTGCTTTATGTACTTTTTATGATTGTATAATATTTGTATATTACTTACATGTTGTAGATGAACATAAATTATTTGTGTTCACAGGTTTCTAAAAATATATTCTTTGGTCTCTGAAACCTTATGAAAAAAAGGATTCAAATATAGTTGCTAAATTTTGAGAAACAATTCAAACATTATATAGTTCAAATATAGTTGTTGAATTTTGAGGAAGACTAAGAAATAGATACACAGGAAAAGTATAGCTTGCTTTTAAATGCAGTTTTCTTTTCTCTCGTGTATTGAAAAAGAATAGGTGGTTGAACATAGTTTGAAAATCAAGTGATACAAAGTTTTTTCTATATATATTTGTCCCATCCAAAAAAGAACTTCTAAATCATCTCAGTTATTAAACTTTTGATTATAGAATACATAACCCATTTGTGTCCACATCACCAACTATAGCCCTGTGTTCTAATTCTAAATGAATCACTGACTCATGACCTGAAACAGGACAAGACATTCCATTTTTCTTCTTTAATTTTCTTCTCTGCCAAGTGAAAATTCTATCTGCCCTGACTCCTTTCCCAATCATTGGTGAGGCACAAATGAGGTGCTGATTATAGGAGCACCTTGGAAAATATAAAGTACTATGAAACTGCTAAGAAAGAAACAAACAAATGAACAAAAAGCCTCTGGGATCAGTCCATTTCAGGAGCAGAGTATGTGCAACCAACAATTCTTAATCCAGCTCTCTTCCAATCCCCCCAGTTTGAAAGAAATTGGGTCATGACCGATTCTCAAGAACTGACTGGCTAGAGATGTAGTTCTGTTCCTTTTCCTGTTTTATCCTATGCTGATCAAATCAATGAAACCATTGCCATATGAATTATTTGCTTCTGGAGTCCTTCTGGAGTCTAGCCTCTTCCAGCTAATCTAAAAATCTGGATGGAAATTTCTAGTCATTCAGTGATTTTAAGGGTGTCCTGCCATTTCTTTCTGGCTGATTGAGGAATGACAAATGCACAGAAACTCTTGTGTGTAATTCAGTTTCTATTTCAGGCAAAATCAAGGGTGATTAGAAATGTGTCAAGATAGTATTAACTTGTATATATGTACATCTTCTCTATCCATTCACCTATTGATGGACATCCTGGCTCTTCCCACAGTTTGGCTATTGTGGACATTACTGCTGTGAACATTGGGGTGCAGGTGCCCCTTTGGATCACTACATTTGTATCTTTGGGGTAAATACCTGGTGGTACAGTTGCTGGATCATAGGATATATCTATTTTTTAACTTTTTGAGAAAACTCCATACCATTTCCACAGTGGCTATACCAGCTTGAATTCCCAGCAACAATGTAGGAGGGTTCCCCTTTCTCCATATCCTTGCAGACATTTGCTGATGCCTGTCTTGTTTATTTTAGCCATTCTGCCTTGTGTAAGGTGGTATCTCAGGATGGGGTAATTTGGTAATGAGCAAGGGGGGCGCGTAGTGTGGTGAACACTGGGTGTTATACACAACTAATAAATTACTTAACACTAAATCTGAAACAAGTATGTACTATATGTTGGCTAACTGGATTTAAATTAAAAATATGGAAAAAAAGATAGTATTTTTAAAAACCTCACAGATTTGTATTGTAATTAATGGACAGACATGATGGTGTGGTTGTTGAGGCAATGCTTAAGTCAGGTCAAATTATATGTATTCCTATTGACCAGCTTAAGATAGACAGAGACCTGAATATTAAACTATTTGAAAAAGATTGTATGTATCTTTAAAAACTTTTAAAAAATGATTTTTTTCTGCAACCTGAATTTGCTAGTTTGATCGTCCATACAACTTGAATCAATCATGTATTAGTTTATGCTTACCTCATTTTTGACATGGTGATCTCAAGTTTGTTCAGTTGACCTACTTTAAGTACTTGATACTTTAAGTGGGCATAACTGAAATTTGAAATAAATGCCAAGAAGATTATTGGTGGGGTTTTTTTTTTTTGAGTGTTAACACACGATCATCTTCATCAAAGAATGTGGAACATATCCTTTGAAAACAGTTTGATTAACAAGAAGCAATCTCCCCAAGATGTAATGCTAGAATATATCTGCTGAGAGAAAAGTGAGATGAGATTCATAAAATTTAAAATGAAGTTTAGTGTTTTTAAGCATTCATCTTCTCTCTTGATTAAATCAAGCAAATAAAAACCTTGTAATTCCTAATTTTTTAATGGCAATATTGTTTCAGTATTTCTTGAATTTGGCTTTCATCAGTCTATATGAGTGTTGTGATCAAAATAGCCAATAAGAACTTGAGAATAAGAAGTTCTACAAGTTTCTCATCTCATCATATTTGAATACAAATTAAACCTCTAATTTCATTCTGTAATATTCTAAATTATTGACATTTTGAAAATGGGATACAAACTGTTGTGGATTCCTATTGTTGCAGCTTAGATTTCCACAACTTAGGGCTTTAAGGCAATATGAATTTATTATCCTAACTCTAGATGCCAGAAGTCAGAAATGAGTTTCAATGGTTGGAAATCAAAGTGTTGGCATAGGCTCTGCTCCTTTTTGAGTGTCTACAAAAACATTTGTTTCTTTGTGGTTTCTGGCTTCTAAGGATCACCTATATATCTTAGCTGTGACCCTTATCTCTGTTTTCAAGGCCAGCAGCTTAGTTTCTTCAGATCTGCCTGTGACTCTGATCCTCTGCTTCTCTCATCGTGTCTCCTCTGACTCTGGCTCTCCTGCCTCCATCTTGTTTGCCCATCTAAAGATCCTTAATTTAATTGCATCTACACAGTCCCCTTTTCCATATAAAAATATTAGGAGTTACAAGGGGTTTTATTTCTTTGATTTAATTAAGAAAAGAGAGGGGTGCTTAAGAATACTAATCCCACAAGTTCTGGGCATTAGGACATGGAAATGTTTGAGGAAGCAGGCCTTATTTTATTGACCATAATTACAAAATACTGAGCATTTCTCTATCCCAAGCCCTGTGCTAATTTTCCACATACATTATCTCACTTAATTATTACAAAAAATCAAGGAATTCTGTATTTTAATTCCTAGGTATAAGAAAACAAATGCTTAAAAAGGTTCTTTGTGCATCCATTCGACTGAGACATTATGAACATGGATTCTCTGAATCTCTTCACCCCATGAATGCTGCGCTAATTTGTAATCTTCATCTCTAACCATCTAAGTAGTCCTTTTCTCTCCAAACTCTGAAATCTTTAATCCAAATCTCAAATGGTCTTTAGATTTTTCTTCCTAAAATGGAATCATGCCCTATTCTCCTTCCAAAATTTCATGGTCTCCTCTATTCCACAGAACAAAAGCTGAGACAATCTTTTACTGTCTATCCCTGACTCCCTTTCTCTCCTCCTCCAGTCCTGGTAGCACTATACTTCATGATCCTCTACAGTTTCACAGTCCCTCATCTAACTTCGTATATTCTCTCAGTGTTATGTGCCCCTGCCATACTTGTCAAAGTCACATGTCTTGCCTACTGATCTATAAGTTTCCCATATTTTCCCCTTTAATATATTTGCAGTTTTTTGGCTGTTCCATGACTCTGGCCCATTGTGAGACAGTGTTGGAAAGAAAAAGGAACTCCTGAGTGAGAGAAGTTTGGCTGAGTCCCAGCTTAGCCGTGTACTATCTGGGCTAAGTCTAATTCCCCAATAACTCAGAACCCATTTTTTTCATCTGAAAAATAGAGATAATGATACTTTACTCTGGAGTTTTCTCTGAGAACTAAAGGATACTATGTACCCCAAAGCATCCTAGAGGCTGCCATACAGAGAGAGCTCAATGCATGGTAACATATATTTGATACTTCTTCTGTAGTGATTTCACTTCCTTTGCATTTCTTAAGGTGGGAAAGCACTTCCTACTTTCTTTCTCTTTATAAATTGTTGCAGAGATTTTCTTCAAGGGTCATGAAAGGACAACCAAAGTGAAGATGAGGAATGGCTTTAATGAAACATTAAAGATAATTCTGATTCCATATGCTATCCTTGGATCTAACTTTGATTTTCCATGTCCTTGAGATGACATCAAAATTACCTCAGAATAGTGGTGGCAGCAAAAAATTGTGCATCCATCACACATTCATACTGTCACTGTCTAGATTTTCAGTCTGATACTTGATCATCCATTATAAATTCTCAGAAAGCAAAGCTCACATTTGCCAAAATCTCTGCCTATTTTGATTGGGTAAGCTTAACAGAAGACGGAGCCTTTTCTTGGAAATATGATAATTCAGTCATTGCCTCCTATGAGCTATGCTTAGGTTAGTGCTTGATGGAGATTAAAACAGCCAAGATCTCTGCCTTTAGGCAATCTCTCTTTTAGGGGAGAGGCAACCTAAAAGAAAAACAAAACAAAACAAAAGAATCATAAATTAGGAAAAGTGGTGCAAAGAAAATAAGAGACTGGGATATACATCAAAAGGAGGACCTGTGTAGTGAAGGGTATATATTTTGATATGGCATAAAACATGAAAAGGAGCTAGTGACTAAAGGGATCTCCAAACAGAAAGAACAGGATATGCAAAGCTTCTGAAGTCTGAAGTCTTTGTTATTATTGTTACTGGTGATGATGTTGGCCTTTTTGATTTTTTTTAAAAAGTAATTATCAATGATTTAACAGTATCACAGCTTAGTGAAAATGATTTCTGAAAGACAACTGAGGGGCACTGCAAATATATTGTGATCCACAGAGATATCACTTAAACAGAATTTAGATTTACAATCAAAGGGAGAAAAATATTTACATCAATTCCAAGAAGAAAAGAAATAAAACCACAGCAACAACACTACTTATATAGAAAGAAATATTCAGACCCAGCAACACCAAGTGTTTGCAAATTTTGGCTCAATCTTGTCCCTGTCATTGACTGACTAGTACTTTGTACTGGATTTTTCTTGCTGTAAATTTGCAATCAATCCATATTTAGACATAAAGGAAGCATTAAGCTTTTATTTCATCTTGCACTTATGTTCTTTCTCTCTTGCCCAAATGTCAACCCCATGCTGTTACTTAGAAGTGTAACATAAGAAGTTGTTTTTGAATTGAGTTCACAGTGTGAACTACAGTTGAATATAAATGCCATCTACAGAAAAATTGATCACAGGGAAACCATTAGAGCCACAGAGGGCTAGTTTAATGTTACTCTGTCATTTGATTAATAGAAAATAATTTAGTCTTTGAAAATTGCCCAGAAAGATTTTTAAAATTAAAAAAAATACTTGTTTGTTGAGTTTACCATTGGCCAACTTGGTACAAACATCCATGCCATGTGTTTCATATTATCCATTTGACAGGATTTAAACTTTCAAGTAATAGAAATCTCAATGTCATCATAGATTTTTAAAATGCAATTTAATCAAGTACATTAAATTCATGAAACCAGAATACTTAATAGTGTTCATATTAAGCAACTTTCTAAAGCAACTTTCAGAAACTTTTAATTTAGATACTAGACAAAAGGCATTGGCATTGGAGTCATTCTCCTGAACAAAGATAAGAAAGATAATAGACTATGATAATTTCTTAAATAATTAGCTTAAACTCTACCACTCTTACCTGTCTTTCAAGAGCATATTAAGAACCTAAGAAGAGCAATGTTCTTAAGGGCAAATCTTAAATTCACCATGATTATATTTAAGAAGTGGATCATTTGCAAGCTTTGGAATTATATTATTACTAACAAACTGCTTTTAACACAATAGAAAAATTGATTATGTCCTAAGACATAATGGAGGTCCGAAAAGAGAATTAGCAGTTACTGAGTTTTTTAAAGCATGTACCACTAACCAAGTGAGGAACATTACGTATTTTAGTACCTATAAGCTAAACATTTTATAAACTAGGAGATTTTTGTCTCATTCCAAAGATAAATAAACCAGGCTGGATGCAGATTCACATCTCTCTGACTTTAAAGGCCAGCTCTTTCTACTGCCCAGATAGCAAGAGAGTAAAACATTCTAAGTGATCTATGCCATTAGCCATTCATACCAAGAATTCATTCCTGATGAAACTCTTCTCATTTTATGTCAATAGAATACTTATGCTTTGGTAAATGAAGAAACAAATGCAAATATATTGGCATCATTGCCATAGTTATAAACTCCTTGTCCACATAGTTGATCAAAGTCAGTCCTGTCTCCCAGCCTGGAGCTTCACCAGTGGATTCATAGTGTTGAAAACAGTACTTTTACTCTAAATAAACAAACAAAATAGACACAGAAATAGATGAAAACTTCAGAGTCCAACACTACCAGTGACATTAAAGAAGTGACTTTTATTTTCTCTGTACTGATTCTATGATGTCATTATGTTAGTGCTTCATTTTAAAGAACATAGTTGAAAAAATGTGCCACAAGAGCTTACTAGATATTAAAACTATGATGTCTTGTGAGAATTTTTATATCATCTCCTTTATAACTGAGAAAAAGATTAAAGAAGGCACTCTGGGGTAGTTGAGGGAGAATAGTTACAAAATAATTATTGTTGCCATCTAGTCCTTCAGAATAAATGTATTGACAAACATGTATTGAGTGCTCCTTAAGTGCAAAACTTTCATGTCTTTAATTAGAATTGGGTTTATATTATCAAGAAATGTCCTAGGGCATGTTTAATCCAATTGGCCTATCTATCTTATAAATCCTATGAATTGCTGTAGGTTTGGCCATGGCAATTGACCTTGATTATAGGAAAGCATAATGAATGGATTGGCCACATGTGTCACCTATGGCTCTGCATACAGCCCAGCACATAATCAATATGATCTGAGAAAATCATTCAGGACTCTTGAGTGTTTTTTCTTTAGCCATCTTATCATAGTCATTTATTCACTGTATATTAATTGTTTGTCTCCTCTGTGCTGCCAAGCACTGTGCCAGTAGTTGGTAATACAGAGTTGGACAAGGCGTACGCACTCAATAAATTTAAAGAAATACACAACCAAGAACAGCTATAATTCAATTCAACAAATCCATTATAAAACATGAACTGAGCCCCATTGAGAGCAGCAGGTAAACATTATCTCTTGGCCATATCCCAACTGAGGTGTAAGTAACTAGGTGAACAAGAATAATGTCTCTGTGGGCTTATGGTAACAGGAGAATATATGATTATGCAATGTCAGACACCCTGAGACTTTTCCAGTGAAATATAAGAGATTAAATAGCAGTTGAGTCAAAGCTCCAAAAGAAATCGTTCCCATTTCCATCAGTGTTATAATGAGTTAAATATTATGCTCATTCAGCCTCACAAATTCAAATAAGATGCCAAAAACATCTTGCTGGGTAGTTTTATCTTTGCTCTGCTTTCCAGCTGAATTATTTTTAATCTCTCCAGTTTCCTAAACCTCAAAAATAATCATGTAGACTCAAACCTCTGAGAAGCAACACTTTGTCATGGAGGAACACCAGCTCAGAAATCAAGAGACCAGGATTCTGATGTGACTCAGTCACCCTTTAACTGCTTGCTTTTGGATAAGTGACCTCTAGTATTCTTCTATGTAAAATTCCCCAGTTGGACTACATCCATTACCTTAGAAAACTGATTCTAAAGCCATCTTCCCTTTCACTTACCATCTTTCTCAGTTTGTAATGTTTTTCTCTCTTCTGGGTTCCCAACAACTCTATATTAAATGGCATGCATTCTTCTCACTATCTAGCTACAATTGATCAGGCTAAGATAAACATGGCCAAATTAAATCAATCATCATCTTTCTCCTGGGACTTCTAGCCCAGAGTATCCCTGAACAGAGTAGGTTTCAAATGTCATGTATGGAGAACAGTCATGATTTCTGCAGCATACACTGAGAATGACAAAGAGGTGGTCTGTATCAAGATGAGCATGCAACAAACACTACCTTGAGGAGCAGAGAGAAGAACTTGGCTTTTTGACATTTTTACTTTGTCCTTTTTTTAAAGATTTTATTTATTTATTCATAAAAGACAGAGAGAGACAGAGAGAGAGAGAGAGAGGCAGAGGGAGAAGCAGGCTCCATGCAGGGAGCCCGACATGGGACTCGATCCTGGGTCTCCAGGATCACACCCTGGGCTGAAGGCAACACTAAACCGCTGAGCCACCTGGGCTGCCCTATTTTGCCCTTCTTAAAGCTCTGCTGCATTTTTCCATGAATTCTAAGAGATTCCCCTATACGCTTCACAATCTCTTACTATTTTGCTTATATCTTGAGTAGACTGTGTTACATAAAGTAAAAGAGTCCTACTAATAGAAGATTAAAAAGGCAAAGACTACTAGGAATTAACACCTCTGTGTTCATATGTATTAAAGGTTTGCAGCCTGATTTTTGCTTGACGTGCTCATTGATTGATGACCAAATGGAACACTAGATAACAGAGCCCTCCATCTATTTATGTATGATAAAGTAAACAAAGTCAATGGCAATGATTAATAAATTAATACTGGACATGCAATAGGCCATTATTAATTCATAAGTTTGTCATGAAGACAGTCTCAAACGACCAGAATTTAAATGAATTTGCTTATTCTGATTAGAATTAATATGATATTTCAAATGACACTGAAAACATTTTTGCTTCTTCTATGATAATCATCCAGGACTTATTTTCCCTTTTTATGCTGATGGGTCATATAGTAACTATGAGCTAATTAATATTCATTTGGATCTTTGATTATTTCTTTAAAGCTCCAAGCCAACCACCAGCTAACATTGCCTGGAAGCTGACAAACTCTAAATTATGCCTGAATTGGGAGCACGTAAAAACCATGGAAAATGAGTCGGAAGTGTTGGGCTACAAGGTGAGCATTTTATTTTTCCTTAAATAATATCATTTGGGTTACTAAGGAACTGAGTGTCACAACCAAATAAGAAACAAATCTATGCATATGTAAATACAGGAATCTTTTTAAAAAAGATTTGAAAAATACTTAGCATTGCTGCTTTCAAATTTTTCATTGACAATTTTTATATTCTAAGGACAGTAATGTGTCATGGAACAAGAATAAAACTCTATACCATGCAACAGTTTTCTTCAAGTGACTCCCCTTGCCATTAAAAGATGATGATGGTGTGTGTGGGGTCAGTAAGGTCAGATGAGAATGCAGTCCAACAATATTCTACTTGAATAGTAGAATTTCTAGAACTTAGGCTGCAGTAGCATGTGAGCTTTTAACAGCATAAAAATAATCTACCAAGAGTATAGCCAAATACCCAGAGCAACTTATTTCCATTAGTGATAATGGGCAACATCTCCTGGCAAATGCACATATCCACACATTTGAAAGGGGTCCAAAATAAGCAGTGACTTTTCACAGCAAGCTCCAAATAATAGCCCCAAGCTATTTAATTAATAGAGATAAATATATTCTTATTTCAGAAGCATTGGCCAAAGACAAAATCTTTTGTTGTTGTTGTTGTTTTATGACTAAATTTAAGGAAAAGGCATAGACTGAATATTCCCACTCAAGGAGTACAGAATTTACAATGATATGTCTTACTGTGTTCCATAAGAGTGTCTGGACTTTAAAAAAAATGGCATGTCCATTTAACTTGATTCACCATTTTATTTAGATTCTGTACCGGCAAAACAGACAGAGTAAAACACATATTTTGGAAACAAACAATACATCGGCTGAGCTTCTTGTTCCATTTGAAGAAGACTACTTGATTGAAATAAGAACAGTTAGCGATGGTGGAGATGGAAGCAGCAGTGAGGAAATTAGAATTCCAAAAATGTCAAGTAAGTTGAATCACCATTGCTGTTGTAGATTTTTGAATCTAGACAGCTGCAGCATGAAATCTAGGCTCTCCGAATGTTGGGTGAAAAAATAAAAGGTCTGTGTTTCCATTTTCAGTTGTGAACAAGAGGTGATGAGTCAATTTTTCTTTAAATAATCCTTCAAATTTGCAACATGCTTACATATTACAAACAGGTTTATGTTTCCTTATTTGAATCTCAAAAAGAAAGAAAAAAGCATAAGAAAACACACACAACTATGTGTCATTGGTGCAGAATTAATTCTATTGGCACAAAAATTAATAAGACTTTCTGTGGGTACTCACAGGCTTCTGGGAGCAGGGAGAGAAAATATGAAACACATGTACTTGCACCCCTATTCCCATATCTGTGGCAGGCATCACTAATCAATTATGACATGCATACCAAGCTTAGTCACAAATCTCAAATCCTCTCAATACAGTGTTCTAAGCAGGTAATACTAATCAGTCAGATTTAGCATGTAATAATAGTTTATTATTTCTGCTTCAGAAGAATTGCTTCTGCTTGAAGTTGTAGCTGAGTGAAATCATCAGCCACCACACATTGGCAAATTCTAATCTGCCCTTCAGTCACAATTGGCCAGTTTAGGCATTTTTCTTGTTCATTTTTACATTTAAAACAGTTATCCTAGAGACAAAGGGCTAACGACATTTCCTTAAAAATTTTTTTGTTGTTGTTAAAGATTTTATTTATTTATTCATGAGAAACACAGAGAGAGAGAGAGAGAGAGAGAGAGAGAGGCAGAGACACACGCAGAAGGAGAAACAGGCTCCCTGAGGGGAGCCCGATGTGAGACTCTAGCCTGAATCCCGGGATCACACCCTGAACTGAAGGCAGATGCTCAACTGCTGAGCCACTCAGGCCTCCCGACACTTCCTAAAATTAAATATACTATAAATGCAACAAATGTGCTAATATGTTATTAGAAGAGAAATGATAGTATGCATGAAAACTTAATCTAACAAGCAATCTTATTTTTTCTCAAGATATTTTGTTTTATTTTTTTGTTGTTGTTTTGCAGGTTTGAGTTCCAGAGGAATTCCAGTCTTAGAACCTAGCATCTACTTCCTGTCAGCTGTCATCGTTTTTTACTATTTTACAATTCAGCCACTTACACGATGAATAAAATCGTAAATCCTTGAGAGATTTTTGAAACAAATCATCCTGTAAATAAGCTCTCTACCCCCCATCACAAAATACAATATTAAAACAGACTCCTTTGGAAAGGAAAACAGTGTATATTATTAAGATCTTGTAAATATCTATAGTACATTAATAAAACAATTTTAAACACTTTTGAATTTTAAAGTTCACACATGATTACATACATTCAGAAAGTGCCAAATAATCTGTGGAGTTGTAACTACTGTGGCTTTTAAGTGACTTATATGGAAAATATAAATAACTTCCCTTGATGACGATGATAAATATGGAATAGGTTGCAGTTATCATAGAGAAAATGTATATTTTTTACTTGCTCCAAGCAATTTCCTTCAATATTAAAAATTTTCACTCTACTTGGAAATAAAATGTAAGTATTTGTTTATAGTTGGGATTCTTTAAAAAATGTTAGCTATTCCAAAGGGTGATATTCCTTTACTCCTAAATGTGGTGAGGCCAGGAAATATTTGTACCCAATAATATATAATATATATATATATATATATATATATTATGTTCATCATATATATACATATGATGTTCTTTTCAACTTGCTTTTCTAAGAGGTCCAGTAATAATAACAGGAATAAGTGCTTTATGGCAAAGAAGGAGAAAGGAAGGGAAATAAGCACCCATCTAAAACAATCTAACAACTCTGGTATAAGGCAATTTCTCATAGCAAAATTTAATTTTTTAATCAATTTTGAATTCTCCTAAGGAAAAGTTGCATGAACAAATCTCAGGTAATCATAACAAATTGTTAGCAATGCATGTGGCCTTGTTTTCATATAATAAATAAATCTGGTAACAGAATTATTTAACCAAGTTTTTGACATTTTGGTATATATATATATATATATATATATATATATATATATAGTCAATCTTCCTTGCAAGTATAAAAATAATCCTATACTGTCCAAGACTTAAAAAGATGTTTGTGGGTCAACTCCTCTTTAAGGTGAACCTATTTTAGTCAGTGGTCCTATTTCTTAGAACTGCATTCTGGAGAAAGTAGTCCAAGAGAAGGTAAGGTTAATGAGTGGGCTAATGCCATTCTATGTGGCCATCCATTTCCTTCACAAACAGCCTTGAGGGGTTTGGCCTCTTGGCAGTCCTCCCTTGCTCCCAGCCAATCAGACTTGATGTCCTGGGGAGCTAGGATTGAGAAATGGGTCACACTAGTTTTGCCTTCTTCACATGGTGCGACTTCTTAATTATGCTGAAAATATTTGAATTATCCTCACAACCCTTAATTCACATAGTCCTCAAAATTGGATTTTATCCTTTTCATTTCTAATGTATTTTAGAGCTGTATAAAATACCGAGTGTAGTCAGCAGCAGATGGACAATGACTTTTCATAGTTCAGAATTTCTCCCTGCCTGAATAGTTGTGTCAAACATACAGTACAAATTAATGAGCCTTATTCTCCTCCATGCCCTAAGATATGGTTGTGCTTTGATGGAGCAAAATAAATAAGCAATAGCAAATGCTGTTTGGCACAGTCGTGTTAACAGCTGCCTGTCCAAGACACATCTGTATTGGCCAGAAATATCAGTGGCACATGGTCTCAATAGTTTTCTCAACTTGGTGAGAGACAAGATTTTTTTAAAAAGATTTATTTATTTATTCATGAGAGACACACAGAGAGAGGCAGAGACATAGGCAAAGGGAGAAGCAGCTCCTCCCAGGGAGCCCGATGTGTGACTCAATCCCGGATCCCGGGATCACGCCCTGAGCCAAAGAGAGACACTCAACCCCTGAGCCACCCAGGCATCCCGAGACAAGATTTGTATCTTCTTCCTCAAAACAAGTATTGAGAGTTAAATGTACTATGAGATTTTTGTTTCCATTGATTAAGTGAATAAGATACATAGTCATATGTGTACAAGTCTGAAAGCTAAGGCAATTCTTACCATTAACTCTTAAAAGTTGGTGGTTGTGCTTTAATTCATAATGGTTGGAGTATTAAAAGTATGCATTATTCAATGTCCAATATTTATTTTTTATCAACCCATACTAAATTTTTTGGAATACAATTTGACATTAATATTAAATAGCATCTGCTTTGGCTCTTGATTGATTTGAATCTCTACTCTTAGTGAGGCCTTGGACACATATTTTAACATCCCCATATTACTATTATCAGGATTAGAGGACATAATGTGTACAATTATTTAGTGTAATGCATGCAACATTGTAAGTTGTTAACAAGTGGAGCTGCTGTCATCTGCTACTATGAACTAAATCCCTGATGAAATAAGTTACTATATTTCCATAAGTGATCAATTGATTATGAAAACAGATTCAGCCTATGTTTATGTCAAAATCCAGTAAAGTTTCAGGAAAAATGAGTAGTCCACTACTCTGGACACTAATGACACTAAAGAATGTAACCAATGATGATTTCATCAATCCATTTCAAGAGGATATTCTGTATCTACTTGTATGTACTTACCTGGTATTTAGGAGAGATTTCTAGAGGATCCCTTTATTGACCACATATATTGCTGTTAAAAACTATTATAAATATGACAACTTATTTCCATACTTCTTACAGGAAGGAGAAAAAAATGTGATCACACCTAGGGACAGTTTAAGAAGGAAAAGGGCATAAATATTAGGAGACTCGACACAGCAGATTTATGACCCTACAAAGCTATGGGTTGCCAAGTAATGTTAAATGTTCAAATCAGCTCCATGTCCTCTCTTCTATTCTTCACACTAAAATCCTCCCAGGTCAATGTTCCTTTTCTAACTGTACAACAGAAGGTGGCCCATAAGAGAACATGCCTGCTATCTTTAACAGCAAATACAAATAGAAAGAGATGATCTGGAATCTCTTTGGATTTCGAATGCAGTAAAATAATCCTTCTCTCCCATAAGTGAATCTACTATTTTTAAGCCTCTATATCTTATCAGTCTACACTCCTTCTTGAGTTGTTAACTTTCAAACACTCCCCATATGCCATAATTATTACTTTATTTGCTATGGAATTACATACTTAATTCAATAGAATTCAAGAACTTGGTAATCACATCACTGTTGAACTCAAGTACTTGAATTAGTCAGGTTTTTCCTGAGAAGCAGAACCAATAAGATGTATGTTTGTGTGTGTGTGTGTGTGTGTGTGTGTGTGTGTGTACTCAGTTGCATACATGTATAAACAGAGAGAGAAAAAGAGGGAGATTATAAGGAATTTGATATACAGTTATGGAGACAAAGAATTCCAGACCCAGAAGGGCCAATGACATAGTTCCAGTCTGGGTCTGGGAATCAGGAGAATCTACAGTGTTATTTTGTTCTGAGTCTGCATACAAAGTCAGGAGAGAATGAATGTTCTAGCGCAAAGACTGTCAGGCAGAAATAATTCTTTCTTCCATAGTCTTATTTTACTCAGGCCTTTGGTGGATTGGATGAGGCCCTGCCACCTTGAAAATGGCAATTTTCTTCACTCCATCTACTGATTCAAACTCCTCCAGAAACTTCCTCACAGACACATCTACAATATTAACTAAATAACTGGCCCCCTGCAGCCCAGTCAAGTTAACAGAGAAAATTAACCATCACGGTGCTGTTTTTAATTATTTTAAATAATCCAATTCTAACCTCATCAACTTTTGAAATGGAATTATTGAAATATTCCTCTGTTTCTTCATCTGTAACTTGAGATGTTGGATTGCAAGATCTCTGAGATCCTTTAAAACCTTGCAATTCTCTATCAAACTGCAGAGTTGACTACTTTTAATATGAGGTAGTGTTTCATTACCTTTCAAGACATACACACACTCTGTATAGCTTTTCCAATTTATTTCTGTATATTCACTAGCTTAAATGATTGTGTTCAGCTTTCTTTAACTCTGAGTTAATTGAGTTTTCATTTCTAAAACCATGGGTAAATGGAGTATGCTTTTTCAAGACACAAAGAACCCTTGGAAATTCTGACCCATCTCTCCTCTCCACTGAGAATTACTGGTGTGTTTCAGAGGTTCCCAAGTGAAAGCTGTGGTAAAATTTTCATTGTTCAATGAAAAAGGAGAAAAATTCATACAGTGTGATGAGATTTTAATAATGAATAATTTGTGAACTATTTAAGAGATTACAACTTTCTTCTGCTTTTTTTGTGATGAAATGTCCACTCTTTGATGACATGAAGTTGAGTATGAATACTGGTTTGTTTTATATGTTCAATTTTAAAATACTCTTACTTGGCAAAAAAGAGTAGGTAACTTTATATAAATCAATTCAATTATTATTTCAAGTTTTTATCTTTGGAGAAAAATCAAAACTTTGAAAATAACAGGTCTTTAAATTTACTTCTTTATCACATTACCATCAAATTAATAGATTTGACTTTGTTTAATGACTTCAAGTTTGTATGTCAGAGTTTTATCCTGGATCCCTTGAACAGCAAGGTTCTGTGTTCTATGGACTTGCTGTTTATATACATAAACCACAGGTCTAGGAAGTCTGGTAAACCTTTTATAACAAGCTATTAATATAATTAAGATAATAATGAAAAAATATCAAAATATTTCATTTCTTTATTATTTTATTATGTTATTTTATTTCATTTTATTTTATTTTGAGAGAGAGAGAGAGAGAGAGAGAGAATGCCCATGCTCTCAAGCTGCACAGGGCTGGGGGTGAGGGAGACAGAGAATCTCAAGCAGGTTCTGAGTCTAGCACAGAGCCCTACGTGGGCCTCAGTCTCACAACCCTGAGATCATGAATGGAGCCAAAATCCAGAGTTGGACTCTTTACCAACTGAGCCACCCAGATGTCCCTCTTCATTATTATTTGCCACCCAGATGTCCCTCTTCATTATTATTTGCTTTCTACTTTTCCATTTGAACATATCTTTTCTTTTGTGAAATTATATGTAATAGCTTATAGTTCTTTAATCCTTTACCATAGCAAAATAATTTTGATAAAAAGGTAAATTTTTTGCTCCATTATTTTTAATATTATTCTGCTTGACAGCATTCAGTATAGTCCTGGGCAGAGAGAATGAAGCTTACAACACATTTTGCTTTCTGGGCAGATTTATGCAGCCAACTGTTAGGGCAATTTGTTTTCTCCCCGTTTCCTTAGGAAAATAAGTTATTTTTTATAGCCTGACTAAAATAATAAGCTGACCTAAACTCCAAATTTTGGTAGGTAAATAATATATTCTTGAAAGAAGTAATAAATAAAAATAAAATTATTGGAACATAGTAGTTTTGAGAAAGCCCCAGAATTATTTTCCTGTTTTGAAAAACATATACTTTACAATCTGGTTAGGCATACCTTAGAAGATATTTACCTTGTCCAGAGCAAAGCTCAAGAGATAACCAAATTTGATGACTTGAAATAAAGGCAGTAAGTTGCAGTTCAATGAGAAAGAAAAGAAATCCTGATGTAATGATATGTTTTGCTTCCCATTTCCATCAAAGACTAGGAAGTATACTGGATAAAATCTTGGCAGATTTATCATTTATTCCTAGAACTGAATGGTATGTTGGGTAGGTACCTGTCCTTGGATGGTGATTAATTAATGTTTGTAAATCACTGAAGATGGAAAGCCCTTCAGAAATTCTAATAACTTTTATTACAATGTTTTTTTCCCAGAAGTATATTGACTTTTTGCAATGGCACTTTGAAAAAGCATACTTTAGTGACTGAGAACAGGTATCATGCCTAGAGGAAAACAGTAATTGGAAAGTTTGAAAGGTAATAATTTTGAGATAGTGAAATTTTAGTCAAATTCATAATAGCCTGCATGGACTAAATAATTTTCATTCAAACAAAATATGTCTACATCCATCCATTATGGAATTTTCAGAATGTGAAGTAAATGTCATAGCAACAGAATTTGTTTCTCAGATGATATTTACTCATAACAAAACTCGAGTATTCTCAAGGGCTTCAGATACTAATAATAATGAGTGTAGGCAACTTTTATTACCTTTAAGTGCAGTAGTTATAAAATCTCCCAACTTTGAGCAGATTAATTTCAGTTATTTTCTGTTGACAGCAAAGCATAATTGAATATATTATAGGCCTTCTAAATTTGATCTTTTTCCTTATTTGTTTAAAAGTGAAAGCATTGTCAGCCTAAATTATTGTTATGTTTAGACTTGCAAACTCATATGGGGCTATTTTCATCCTTCTGAATTCTTAAGAGAGTACAAAAGTTTCTGAAGAGTCTCTTAAAAGAAAAACAGGGAAGTAGCTTAAATTCCTTGGAGCAAAGTTTGGAATCCCTTAGTATTTCAAGTTGAATGATTGCTGAAGAATGCATTGTAATGAGTTAAAGACAATTTGAATTGCCTACAACTTGTTGCTGTTAATCAATAAGGAGAGAAATTAATATTCATTTCATACCATTGATAAAAATTAGGGTCCTGGATGTGTCTACCTGAAACCAATATTCTGTACCAGAAAACTTCCTATACTTTCTAATATTTTACATTGCCTTATGTCATATTATATATCATATATATTACTTTTATTATTATGTGTTATGTTATATATTATATTATATTATTTATCTCTTATCTCACTTTTCTATAAAATGAGTTCCAGAAGAGCTGGACCCTGTCTTTGTATTCCCTCTTGCATCCACCACATGAGTGGAATGTCTTATATCTAATAGTTGCTCAAAAAAAATGACTTTTAATGAATAAACAACCAAAAGGAAGCATATATTGCTGTGCATACATTGTTTGTATAAAACGATGGAATCTCATTACTACTCCTACAAAAGCAGCAAAGCTTACCTTAATGATGTTGTCTTTTAAGCTTCCATATTACAATATTACAACTTGATGTGATGTATAATTGATGTGGTTCTGACTGCATATAATTTTTTTTTCAAATATTCTATAATTAAAACAATTTTAAGGGCAATATTTTTCAATAGAATGAACTGCAGAATTATGCAAAACCTTCTCCTTCCACTATAGGATTTTTACTGAGCATAACACTCAATGGTTTGTCTGTAGAAACATGACTCTGAGAGTTGTATAGACAAGTTAGAGAGCAACACCCATACTGGTAGGAAGCCCTTTGAGTCATTCCAAGGTCTATGTTGTAATTATTCTCCCTATGGCCAAATTAACTAAAGACTATACACTTGACCGTACAACTATAATGAAATGTAATAGTCTTGTCATTCTGCAATATTAAATCCATATATTTAGTCAGGAGAGTATATTTAGTTGGCAAATATAACACAAAGTTATGATATTCTTTTCTTAGATGCTATCCCTCTGGCCATATTAAGATTTAGTCAGCTTTGTTGCCAAAAGCTCTAAATATCTGTTGGATTTATTGGAAAATCAAAAGAAAAAATAGTTTTTGTTATTAAAGATATTGCAAACTTTCAACACAAGACACAAGCCAACCCCATACAGATTAGATAGTTCATTTATTTGATAATTGAAATAGTTGTCATTATTCAGAAATCAGTTTTCATGTGAAGCCAGCTTCACTTGGGTACTTCTGTATCTGCCTTCCTGCATGACACTAACCTAGTGAACTACTTACCATTTTTGATGAAATGTAGTTAGCCCTGAAGAACACCAATTGTGGCTCTCAAATTAGGTAGTAGGGATAACTTCTTTCTATTATCACTTTAATTATGTTAATTCCCAGTTTTATTCTGTTTTTGAAAGCTTAGGAATAAATATTGGCATTGCTTTTTATAACATCTTACCTTATACTTACTTACATGAACACGTCATCTTAGCTCTCATGAGCTGTGAGTGTTTAATGTAAGAAAAACTATATTTATATATCATGAAATGTAACTATAATTATAAATCATTTGTTTTTTAATAATATATATCTTTCTTTTTATATTGAGGTTAGAAACATCGCAATTACTCATCATATAGGCCTACACATCATCAAATCATTTAAGAAACATTTATTAATTGTGTACCGTATTGAATACATTGTATTTGGCTCTGCAAAAAGAAAAAAAAACTAGTGAAAAAGCAATATATTAGAGGGCAGGTGATAAACCAACCAACTCCCCCCATCCCACCACCAAAAAAATAATAATCTCCCTCAAATAATCACAAATTGTAAATACTAGGAAGAAATATAGAAGGTGATGTGGTAGAGAACAGAATGGGAAACCAACCTTGGAGTGAGTGATCAGAGACATCTTCTTAGAGAATTTTCCATTTACCCTGAGACCCAAAAAAGGAAGAGAAGTTGGACATGTAAAGAATGGAGGGGAAAGGGTGTTCCAGACAGAAAAGGACAAAAAGAAAGAATTTCCAAATGTTTAAGGAGAGAGAAGGAGCTCCGTGTGTTCTAATTATTCAAGGAAGACCTATGCAGATGGAGAATGGTACCAGAGTTTGCAGAGTTAAGCTGGAATCCAGTCCTCTTGGACTTTACAGGTCATGAGGAAGAATTTGGATTTAAGTTTTAAATATGTACGTTTTAATAAGATTGCTTTTGCTACTGTGTGGTAGATGTTTTTTTTCAGGAAGTCAAGAGTGGAACTAGTTTTTCATAGAAGTCTATGTGATAGATAATGGTGGCTTAGATTAGATTGATAGCAGGGGATGGATACCTGTAGACTTGTCAAGAATTATCATTTGGTAATTAATGGATAAAGAATAAATTACATATATATAATATATACAAATATATATAATTGTATATATATAATTGGTATGGAGCTAGAAAGTGTAATACTAAGTGAAATAAGTCAGTCAGGGAAAGACAAATACCATATGATCTCACTCATGTGGGGAATTTAAGAAGTAAAAAAAAAAAAGTAAAAGAAAAAATAAAAAGAGAGAAATCAAGAAACAGACTTTCAATCATAAAGAGAAAACCAATGGTTACTAGAAGGAAGAGGTGAAACAGGTGATGGGGATTAAGGAATGCACTTGTACTTGTCATGATAAGCAAAGGATGATGTATGGAAGTGTGGAATTACTATATGGTACACCTGAAACTAATGTAACACTGTATGTTACTAACTGGAATTAAAATAAAACTTTAAAAAAAGTATCAATTGGCTATAATAAAGATAAGGGATGCCTTTAATTTTTTATTGTATTATCAGAGAGGACTAAAGAAGGAGCACACCTAGGAATACAGAAGATAGGGAGATAACAAAGATTTGGGGAGGCATGATAAGTTAGAAATGCCTATGAAAAATCTGGGTAAAGATGTCAAAGGACCACATCACTGGAATTAGGGTCAAGAGATCTGGGTTTTCCCGAGGGTTCCAGCTCCTTCGTTAACAGGTAATAGTGACCCTTAAGCTCTGAGGTAACTTTTCAAAGTGACCTACTTCATTTTTTATGTCTTTATTTTTTCTTCCTTATAATGTACTCCTTTTTAAAAAGATTTTATTTATTTATTCATGAGAGACACACAGAGAGAGGCAGAGACATAGGCAGAGGGAGAAGCAGGCTCCCTGCAGGGAACCCGATGTTGGACTCCATCCCAGGACCCTGAGATCACGACCTGAGCCAATGGCAGATGCTCATCCACTGAGCCACCTAGGTGCCATTATAATGTACTCTTATGTGTACAATAATTCTAAGTAATTTCGTGGTACTAAAATAATGTAAATGATGCAAAGTTGCTGTTTTATAACAAGAACCCTAAACACTGCAAGATCCTGAGTCAGCCATCAAATCAGGTAGATTCAGATTACCACTTTGACTTTACTCAGTGAAATCTTTTTTTTACCCCTAAGATACTCAGAAGAAAAAGTTAACTACAATTCAAAATAATTGGAAATTACTTTGGCAATTAAGATTTATTGCTGGTGGGGATCCCTGGGTGGCGCAGCAGTTTAGCGCCTGCCTTTGGCCCAGGGCGTGATCCTGGAGACCCGGGATCGAATCCCACGTCAGCCTCCCGGTGCATGGAGCCTGCTTCTCCCTCTGCCTATGTCTCTGCCTCTCTCTCTCTCTCTCTCTATGACTCATAAATAAATAAAAATTAAAAAAAAAAAGATTTATTGCTGGTGATTCAGAACAAAAAGATTCTTCAGGTTTAATGAAATTCCAAAATGGGAAATCAACAGAATGTCTACAGTGTTTATTATTATTATTATTCTTTGTCTTCATTTCAGAAAAAGAGTTATCAAACTCTGAATTAGTAAGTTTTGGGTAACCAAATGATGTGCAGTTCCCTGACATTTGATTTTGTTCCTGTAGACCTTTGCTTATGTTCTTTTTTTCATGGAGTGCCCTCCGTACCTTTCTAAGGGAATGCCTTTCTTCCCTTTGACAGTGTCTTCATTCAGTAACCAGACTGACACAGAGTTCCCACTCTGACCAACAGACTCCTTCTGAGACTGTGTGCACTTTTCTTCACTTACCCTTTGAGCTCCTGGCATACATTGCTGTCACAGCCTTTGACACTTGATCTTTAGATTGTTGGTTTACTTTCCATCTTCTTTCACATAATGGTGAACTAATTGAACACTGAATTTTCCAGCACTCAATGATCATGCTGAGCACATATTAGGCTTTTGAGAAATGTAAAAAAAAGACAAGAAGGCAGGGAAGAAATGAGAAAAAAGTTTTATTTCTTAATTTGTTAACAGGTCTGAGCGTATTTTGCCAGCTATATATTTCCGAACAAGAGTAATCTAAACACAAGAACATGAAATTATAATATTAAATACTCTGGTTTGCATGCAAAGCATTTTTTAGTAATATTTATAAAAAGAGTTTCTTGAAATAGGATGAAAAAAGCAACATGAATCTTTTATTAGTTTATCTCAAACAAGCTGATGAACAAACATTTTAAGATATCATGACAAGTGACTATACATGAATTGTTTTTTTTAATTTGTATTTAAAACAACTCTGTTAGCTTTGTGACAATTAAAGAGGCAGTTCTTTTCTGTGAACTTATATTTCAAGGCAAGGAAAAAATTGCAGCACTATTTCTTCCATTGTCCAGAAGACAATATCCAAAGGTAAAATGATTTAGACATCTTTATAACCAAAGATCAATGTTTAATTTATTCTCCTAAATGGATTCTTCTTTCTCCTTTTGACTTCCCTATATAGTCTTGGCATTCAGCATGCCCAGAGAGTTAGGTGAGTTCTAGCTATTTCCAAATGGTAGTCTCCAGACGGGATAAAATATGACTCTTTCAAGGTATAGATAGTCACTAGTGTATGAGTAAATTGTATTGTTCTAGGAAATCTGTCATTTGGTTGTTAAGACATAATGTTAACTTTTTTTTCACAGAAATATTGCTAGAAGTGGTCCCTTCTGTAGCTCACTAAAGCCTTATTACTTCATAATGAGTCAGCGGTATAACATTGGTGGTCCTCAAGAACAAAACATTAAGATGAAACCATGATTCTCTGAGAAAGTGCTTTCAGGATTCTTACTTGGCTTATGGGAAACACATCTTCCTCCACCCATATCTGCAACTTCACGTGAGAACAGGGACTCACCCTTGGCATAGTATTTTTCATGCTGTGAGACAGGAGCTCCAGTAAAACAGGAGAGGAGAAGTAGAAATGTAAGATGCAGGTTTCAGGAATTAAAGAACTATAGGGAAAGAGGTTCTTATGAGTGAAATCCCCTGTGTCAGAGAAACACCTTCTGCTATATATTGTTTTTTCTCCACTCTTTTCCAGAACTGTCCTGCCTTATCTCTCTGCTATTTACCTTCTCTTTTAGTAATCTCTTTAAACTCATCTGTTAGCACTGTAGTCTTGGCCTTTGAGGTGCCAGCACAACAGAACTTCATTCTGTTCCAACCATGTTGAGCCCCATTTCACCACAGGACTTTTCCACATCCTATTATCTCTCTCTGGAATTTCCTATTGCCCTCACTCATCTACTGCTTCTTTCATCAAATTAAATGCTATTCATTCTGATTAAATAAAACCCTCCTCTTATATTCCCTCATGACACCAATACATTCTCCCCTAACATTTATCATACCTATAGTTTTTAAAAAATCTATTTGTCTTAATTAATTCCTATAATTTCTAATAAACTGTAAACTCCATGAGGATAGAGGCCATGTGGGGTTTGGTTGATTTTTATATCTCTAGAACCTAACACAGTTCCTGGCACATAGGAAGCTCTTAATGAATGGGATTTATTTAGAAACAAATGGGTAGTAATTAATAAATTCTAGTAAGTATCTAGTAAAATAAACACAAGTTATTCAATTACAAAAGGTTAAATTAATAAGTTAGTGATTATTATTTATATCTTTTCTAAAAGATTTTTTATTTGTAGAACTCATCTTGGGGTTTTTGCTGTGCTACTTATTCCTCAAAACTAGTGGATAGTTCTAACAGAACAGAAAATGAGAAATTCACATTTTTTTCATCAAATTCTATTTGTAATTCCTCTTTATCTTGTACCCTCCTGCTCTTTTTTCCCATCAAATCAGTGAAATAAAGGCAGCAATATGTGGCATGGATAACCCAACTTCCTACACCCAAGATGATCCTTCCTACTGAACATCAGAATCCTTCTTACTACAATGCCATGGGCAACTATCACTACTAACTTTGTTGGCATCATGAGATGAAATTGATTTGTAACTCCTAAAAGAAGTAAATAAAAACCAGCCTCACTTTTTTCTGTTATCAGGAAGATAAAATTTTCTGGGCAACTATAATGAGGAAAACATACTTTCTTTTTTTTTTTTCTTTTTATTTAAATTCAATTTGCCAACATATATAATATAATATAACACCCAGTGCTCATCCCATCAAGTACCCTCCTTAGAAAACATACTTTCTAATTACCATGTCACTTTGGTTTCAACCATACCTTAAGAATAGTTTTGTAGCCTGGGTGGCTCAGCAGTTTAGCGCTGGGTGTGATCTTGGAGACCCGGAATCGAGTCCCATGTTAGGCTCCCAGCATGCAGCCTCCTTCTTCCTCTGCCTGTGTTTCTGTCTCTCTCTCTCTCTCTCTCTGTGCCTTTCATGAATAAATAAAATATTTTTAAAAAATTTGTAGTTTTGTTATGAAAAGTTTTTCACTCAAAAAAATTATGTTTCTTTCTTCTCATAGTATTTATCAGATGCTGTCTCAGTTATTCCAGTTATCATAAATACAAATCCTGAAATGTGGGCCCCATTATTTATATAATAGAATATCTTAGAATAATCAGTATGGCAAGCAGAATAAAGCTTTCCCATTCCCCCACTCCTATCTCAGTCCATATCTTAAACCTCAGAACTGGTAAATACATTACCTTATATGGCAAAAAATTACTTTAAAGATGTGATTGAATTAGAATCTTGCGGTGAGAAGATTATCTTGAATTATCCAGATGGGCCCAGTGTAATCACAAGGGTCTTTAAAGGTGGAAGCTAGAGGTAGAAGAAGAGGAAGAGTCAGAGTCATCTGATGTGAGAAAAACTGGATTAGGCTTTGAAGATACATTTGCACTTTGAAGATACAAGGGACCACAATCCACAGAATACAGGCAGCCTCTAGAAGCTGAGAAAGCAAGAAAACAGATTTTCCTTCAGAGCATCCAGAAGGAATGCAGGCCTGCCAAAAATTTGATTTTAGCCCATGGAGATCCATTTTGCGTTTTTGTAAGCCACTAAGTTTGTGGTAAAGCAGTAATAGGAAGCAAATATAATGAGTTTTAAAACCTTGCCAAGTTCAAATAGTGAATGGAGGGTTAGAAATAAAACCCAGATAGTCTGACAAGAAAACCCATTTTATGTAATTGGCAATGTAAAAACAAACTCGAAACTGTGTACATATACACATGCACATACACACAGATGAATATATAAACATATCACAAACATATATATAGTATACAATTGCATATATATGCATATATGTAATATGTGTGTACACACACACATACATGTCATTACCAATGCTGCAATGCTCCATTTACTTTGATTATTTGGAAATAGCACAGCTTTATGATAATGACAGTGCAAAGATAAACTTAGTTTCAAAGTGCTACTAAATACTGTTTATATAGCCTGTTTTATGAGATGCTGAAGATGTACTGCACACATAACACTTAAAAGAAATTACAATTCTACCAGCATTATCCTCAGATTGTCAATTGATTGTGGATCGTGGATATCTTTTACTCTGAGCGTGTGTGTGTCTGGGTATGTATCTACCTTCTTTCAAAGTACTGAGAATGTTTATAACTGTAATTGTTACTAATGATTGTTCATAAATTATTCATAATTTAGACATGAGGAATCTTAAAATCAAAACTAATGGCACCAGACAAAAAGTGACAACCAGGAACTGAGAAATGTATGAAGAAATTAGAGAAGGCTGTGTCGGTACGAGAATGAGCTTAGATAGCAAGTGTAATTGGAAAGGTGGGGAAGCTCTCCTGAAAACTAGACTTTGAAGTAATTTACAGGAAATTTTTAGAATGTTTGGAGAGAAGCAGAGTGAATGTCCACTTCCTAGAGCCAGGAAGAAGAGAGATCAATTTGCAATGCCATCACATTTTACAGTTGGATGATGCTGAATCATACACTTAACCTCTCTGAACTTGATTCTCCTCTCATAAAAAAAAGCACATTAGTATTTACCACATGAGGCCGTTGTGGTAATTAAATGAGCCAGTGCATGTAAATCACCTGAGACAGTGTCAGTCCCCAACAAATATTATTTCCTTCTTTGTCCCTGCTGTCCATTGATACTTTGTATGCTTTAGAGCAATATATCCTTAAATTTGCTTTGTCAAATAAGCTACTTTTAAGTGATATACCATGTAAGATTTCTGTCCATTTTTAAATAAATTCTGTTAAATGAATTAAATGATATTTCTTTACTATAGGACTTCTGAGAGGCTTCAGTATGGTTCTCTGTATTGTGGTTCTCTGAGGGATATACATTATATAAAAAGGAGCATTTCTAAATTTTATCAGACAACATAATTTTTTCATAGACAATCATATGAAACAAATTTAATAAAACATACTATAAGGAGAGCACATTTAGGGACCCCTGGGTGGCTCAGTGGTTGAGTGTCTGCCTTCGGCCCAGGGAGTGATCCTGGAGTCCTAGGATCGAGTCCCACATCAAGCTCCTGCATGGAGCCTGCTTCTCTATCTGCCTGTGTCTCTGCCTCTCTCTCTGTGTCTCTCAAGAATAAATAAAAATCTTAAAAAAAGAAAAAAGAAGTGCACATTTAGACCAAAAAACAAACAAACAAACAAACAGAATAAGGTGTCAAAATATAAGAACTTAGATCTATATCTTTATTGTTTTAGGGTTCTGTTGACTTTCATATAAATATTTAGTATTTAAAGAACTGTGTTCTACCTGCATTGTTCCTTTTACAGAGAGTTGTGAGAATAAAGTTGCACACAGTATGCAGAAGTACTATGTAGAGTTAAAAGCTCCACACAAGCATGAGGTTAGTATTATACTGTCACACCATCTGACCTGCCATCTTTTCTACCATGTGAAAGAAATGTTGTTGATGGTTCCTAAAAGGCTTGGTAGATCAGAGAAAAAGTACACAACCTTGGCCCCAGAGGCTGCAATGTGAGAGACTAGCAATAGAAGAAGCACAACCCAATTATCTCTGTGAGAGAATAATTCAGTTCAGAACAAATGTCCTACATTTAAAAAGCCAGTAGAGTTTGGTTCATGAGGGACACAGCCCCTTTTAAAACTTTCACTGAATTTTAATCCTTGAGATAGGCTAGCACAAACTTAGTCATAAAACCATCTGTGCCAAACTCCCAACATTTTAAGAAACCTCACATAGGTCCTTTCTTCTCTGTGTGATTCCATATTAGAAATGGAGAATGAGAGAGACAGAGACAGAGACAGAGAACAGAGAGAAATTAATTGATTTTATTTATTGAAACCCTGTCCCTTCCTAACATTTCAACTGTGAAATATTGAGCCTGGGAGATCCTTCCCCAAAGGGCATCTCCCATGATCAACTACATTTAAGGTGTACTGTTCTCTCCCCTTTCTGGGAGTTTCACAAGGCATTTTTATCAATCTAAAAGATCCTAGAAGTCCTGCAATAAAGAAGCATTAATTTGGTCTAATACAGTATTTCCAAAATTCTTTGACCACAATAACCACTATATATACGAAATTTACAATAATTTCAATGAAATGTCCCAATAATGTCCCCAAACCCCTGAGGGAAATGCTTCATTAGATGATATTCCAATTCCCCAAGACCTCTGTCAATCCCAGACCATACATGTTTCCTTGGAGGATGCAGGAATGGCTTCGTGCCTCTGGGTCCTCAATGCTGAGATCTTGTTTTCTGAGAGCATTGTCTAGCCTCCACTGAAAATTATGGTTTAGACCATTAATGTACAGAACCAGAGTACAGGATGAGTATGCTAGAGGGAAGAGGCTGCTTCTGGGGGACCAATTTTCACAAAGTGCTTTCCCTTTCTCTCTTTCACTACACACCAATTATTCTTGCCAGCTGGAGTCCCTGTATTTTCCACTGCAGGGGGATTGATTATGCACTCCCTTCATGTGGAGCAAGGGGCTGAGAAGAGAAATTGCTGGTAAATGAGACACCTATAACATTTGTATAAATCCCTGGCCCACCAGCCTCTCTCACCAGTCCAGGTAAAGCACTTGCCTCTGCTGAAGGATGTGAGCCTTGGCAATGAGCAGCAGCAGAAAGTTCTGTGGGCTGTTAGGCTTGAAAGAACTCTGGAGTCTTCCAGTCAGGATTTGCCTACTCAGACAAAGTTCAAAAGAGAAAAGAAACAATTCATCAGAAAATTAAGACCCAACTTCTGAGCAACACTGTGAAAATCATAAGAAGTATGTGTTGGCTCTTTCTAACAATTATTGACTCTCAAATCTTTAATTGCTAACCATGCATTGTCATTACTGTGCTAAGTAACATATGTATAATCTAATTTATTCTTCACAGTCATCTTACAAAGATGATACTCTTTTATATTGATTTTACAAATGAAAATCTAAAGTTGATAGAGAAGAAATGGCTCCACAGGTACCATGTAGGAAAATATCAGACCAGGAATTCAATTCAAATTGGTCCAGCCAACTACAAAATCTACACTCTATATCCATCATGGTATACTGCCTCCTTTCTCTTGCTAGATATCTTCCATTTGTTCCTCCAGATTCATTCTCCACACCTTTCTGCTCTTTTATTTGTTCTATGAGGATGATCTGTAAAGACTAAGTATTAATTAGTTGCTTTGTCTCTGGCTTCCTATTAAATAAGGCCAATAAGGGACACCGTAAGGGAATTGGAAGGAGGTCCTTCTACCATCATTACCTTTCTCAAGGCAGCTGATGTGATTTTCTCTCTATGGCTCCTCTTCCCTTTGACCCAAAGGTTTGCTGTGTAGGGTTGCTTCAGGAATTGGCTGTAATATTCCTCCTGTCCTTGTATGAATACTCCTTTACAATGTGACTTTTCTCTCCTCCAATACAGAGGTGGAGTTCACCCCCATCTTGTCAATCAAGTCTCAACTTGTCCCTTGCTTTGACCAAGTCAATGTGGTAAGAGTGACATTTTTAAAGTCCCAGAGCATCAACCTCAAGAGGACTTGTAACTTCTCTCCTTCTATTCCTGGAAACCTGACAGTATCATATGTGGAATGGTTAGACTCCTTGAACATGAATGGCCACAAGAAGAGGTTGACCCAGCCAACAACTAAGCACTGACCATCAGAAACATGAATGACGTTGTCAGGACCATCTAATCTTATTCAATTTGCCAGATCTTTGCACTTAAATGTGTTACCCAGGCAAGAGCAGAAGAGGGACTTCCTAGCTGATTCCAGTTTAAATAGCTACACAGAAATATGAGAAAATAAATAGTTGCTTTGAAACACTACATTTTAAGGTATTTTTGTTATATAGCAATAGCTAACTGATCAATAACTGGCCTGTCCCATGTCTTTATCAATAGTCCAGTTTTCATAAACTGTCATCAAATTATCTGACTTTGATTATGCCATCTGGACCCTGGTTGACACTCCTACTGTCATGGTTCAAGAAATAATTAGAGACTTCTTTGGAAGAAGATTGGCCTAGGCTATATCTCCTCATACTCCTGAATCAACAGAAGTAATTCTCTAGGAAATTCTAACTATAATGGTTAATAGTTATATATAACAATTAGTTGACATCAAACATATTGCTTACATCACTTCTAATAACTGTCACTGTGAACTGGAATTACATATTATTATTAGCCCAATTTTGCAGATGAGAAAGCAGGAGTTCAAAGAGGTAGGGCAATTAATTCACTATAGTAAGTGCTAGTAAGTAGCAGGTTCAAAATTCAAACATCAGTCTGAGTTTGCTCTGACACTCATGTCTTTCCACTCATCAAACTAACTCAGAAATCAAAACTTTAGTGCTAAGAGCCAACCAACAATATTCTTGAGCAAAAACTCTGTCACCTTGGGAATCTCTGGATTTCCATTCCTTTTTTAAATTTTTTTTTTTTTTTTTTGGATTTCCATTCTATGAAAATTTTTCTGAAGCTGTAATGTCTTCTATCAGAGATAAAAGGATTATGTTCATAATAGTAGAATATTTGGGCACTATCAGGTTGATTGATATAGCTTATTTGACCTTCAAGAGTAGCAATTTCAGGGGCATCTGACTAGCTCAGTTGGTGGAGAATGCAACTCTCGATCTCAGCATTGTGAGCTTGAGCTGCAGGTTGGGCATGGGAGCTACTTACAAAAAAAGAAGTAGCAATTTCAAGTCATTGGTACAGCTGGATAATGAGCCATGGCCTTGTGTTCGTGTAGTTTTCCAGTAAATCTGCTTTAGAAAATTCATCTTGTTAGACTTCCCAGAGGTAAAAATAGATGTATACAGATAGAGTGGGGAGTAATCTGTGGTTCTTGTTTACTTTATATATTTAACATTAGATTCTTTGCAAAAGTCTCCTGAGATGGAGAATTTATGTCACATAGGTCCCTGAGGAAATACACCACCAAAAGTGGCTCTAGCAGATTCCTGAAGTGTGATAGGAATGGTACCATCTAAAGGATTTGTGCTGAAGTGGCAGGCAGCCCAGATGAGATAAAATTATATTTTTGTGTCAAAGAATGGACCACATCTTTAAAGGCCAGGTAATAGAGGATAGAATAATAATAGCAGCGCATCCTTAGGGAAAGCAACGTGGGTATAGCATACGACATGAGTGTGTGGGCTCAGGAGTGTGACTGGCTTAGATCTGAGCACTAGTTACGAACTAGTGTCATCTGTGACATTGGGCCGGTGACTGAAAACCTTTAACTCTTGCTTTAATTCACTATGAAAAAAAATAGCAATAACCTAACTCATGAGGTGTTATGAAGATTAAATGAGATAATGTATGCAAAGAACTTACTAGAGGGTGCCTGAGTGGCTCAGTCAGTTAAGCGTCTGCCTTTGGCTCAGGTCATGATCTCAGGGTTCTAGGATCAAACCTTTAGTGTTAGGATCCCTGCTCAGCAAGAAATCTGCTTCTCCCTTTCTCTCTGCTTCTCCCCACTGTTTATTCTTTCTTTCTTCCCAAAATAAATAAATAAAATAGTTTTTCTTAAAGAACTTACTAGAATATGTGGTTTATACTAACAGTAAAATAAGGTTTTTAAAATCACTGGTGTGTCTAATACAAGTGCCATATGTGTATTACATCTTTTAATACTTCCTCATCCCTCCAAAGTAAATATATCACCCATTTTGTGATTTTGAAAACTGAGGCAAGTTATCTATCCAAAGCTTTGCTGCCTGTATATGTCAAAGCTGAGACGGGATCTGAATTTCCTTTGACTGCACAAAGTGGATGTTTTTTTCCTCCTCTGTATCACCCTGCCTCTTCCAGGGTGGGGTGTGTGTGTGCTCAGTCTCTTGCATAGGAAAAAGATAGACATTGTGCCACATACTTGGGAGTGCTCATCCAACAGTGGGGATGTATTTGTCATGATCCAGTAATGCTCTCTTAGCTTCAATGACCCCCTGCACGTTATAGCAAGGCAGCTATTGCAGGGATCTGGTTCCATTCGTAGTTGAACAGAGGGGACTAGAGGAGAGATAATTGGGCTATGTAGGGAGCTAGCCCATGACCTTGGCCTCATTAGCAACATGCTTTAATCATCAAAGCCAAGCAACCACAGGTGGCTATGCCTCGTGCAAATGTTTTGCATCTCATTTCCTGAAAATGTCAATGTTTGAGAATATAAATATTACTTATAATCCTGGGATGATTGTACAGGTACTAATGGAATGGTTTTATGGTATTGATTTTCAATAGCTCATTTGGTATAATCAGCTTAACTCCATCTGCTAGAAAACGAACTTCTAATTCCAGTCTGAAACATATTACAAAAAAATGATTTTAGCCCAGTCTGTGACTACCTTGAATCTTTTATGGAAGTAGACCGGGCATAAATCTTAAATAAATAAATCAACTTTGGACTCTTCCAGATTCTCATGATCTCACAAGATTGATTTCCTTTCCTTTAATCTGTTTCTAATAAAAGGGATATCTTCCTTTGAGACACGGTCCATAATCTTTTCCATTTTTATTATCATTCTCATAGACATCCTCTTTTCCATTTTAAGAGGAGCACATTTCCTCAGAGGAAGGTAGCTTTAATGAACAATCAAATCAGTGCAGAAGTAGAGGAATGCTGGGGAGAAGTAATGGTTTTTTGGGTGGGCTGGGAAGAACAGTGCATAAAAGAAACCAGCCCCCTCCTCCCTGAGAGGTATGATAGCATGATTTTCTTCCTTACTACAAGAGTATTAATCTAAGGAATTGAAAAGCCATTTGTCTATGAGAAAGAAAATGAACAAGACATGGGGATTGTCAACTGACATAGCAAAGATAAAATAATAACAAAAGGTGTTATTCAGAATGCAATATGCACTTTATTAAATTACTAATTACTAAACACTATTAAATTACTAATTACTAAACATGTATTATTGTGTTGAATTATTCCAAAATCCTGACATTGAGACTGTTACAATATCACTATCTTATAGATGTTTACAAAATTGGATGAACTTGGGTAGCCTGGGTGTCTCAGTGGCTTAGTGCTGCCTTCAGCCCAGGGTGTGATCCTGGAGACCCAGGATGGAGTCCCATGTCAGAGTCCCTGCATGGAGCCTGCTTCTCCCTCTGCCTGTGTCACTCTGCACCTCTCCCCGCCCCCCCTCCCATGTCTCTTGTGAATAAATAAATATTTTTTTTTTAATTGGATGAACTTTCCCACAGTCATATAGCTTGTATGATGGGGGTCAGGACACAAACCACAGCAGCCACACACCCAGCCACATGCAGGAGCCCACAGGTCTATCGGACATTGCTGCCTGTGAGAATGTTTGATGGTGCATAAGTTTTGGGATCAGTTCTTGTTTCTAATCGTGTCTCTGGGCCCTCATCACAAGTGTCAGCCTCATTGCTCTACCTTTAAAATGGAAACAATACCTATCTCCTACTATTGAGACAAAACATTTAAAACACCAATTATGCTGGCCTGCGCACAGCAAAAACTCAATAAATGATCATTGAGGTTGCTGGTTTGCTATGATTTTGTTACTGGTTCTGTGACCCTAGGAAAATTTCTAAAGTATTTCAACTCTGGAGACTTTATTATTTAAATGAACATAAATAAGAGTATTGTCTTTTCTACTTCACCTTGCTGGTGGTTGTGAGGCTCAAAAGAAAGAATACACACCTTGCAGGGAATATAGAGTTCGAAGGTCATGAAGGCTAAAAGTAAGGTGCATCTCTACTTACAAGGAGGGGAAGAACTGATTCCTGTTAATCAAACATCTCTGTTTAGCAAACATCTCTGTTTAGCAGGCCTGGGTAATGGGATGCTAATTAGATCACCTGTAGCAGGAGACAAACATTGAGAGAAGTGATACAGTGCTACCTTTGCAGGTACCCTGTACCCATACACTCAAAGATAAATTCCTGAAATATAATGATGTTATTACTCTTTGTTTTGTAGCATAAAAGGTATGTGTGTGTGTGTGTGTGCGTGTTTATCAGACACACATACATAGAAGCTGAAATTTATCCAAAGTCAGCTGATTATTGGGGGTGTCAGTTTTATCTCATAATTGTCAAACTTGAAAGCCCACAATGATAGTATTTCACATTTATAAAATAACTATTATGTATTGAGCCCACTGCAAAGATATACATATCTTTCAACACACTGGTGTCCTTATGCCAGTTTTATAGGTCTGGAAACAGGAACTCAAGGTGGTTAACTTGTTCAAGGTTTTACAAAAACATATGTCAGAGTTAAGGTTCAAGTCTAAGACAATCTGACCAGAAAAGGTGTGCCCTTACCTATGGCAGCCCATATGAGCCTCATTGTTGCCTAGGGAATAAGAGAATTTGGTGACAAATCATGGAGAGGGATTGATGGAATTTCCAGGAGATCTTTGAGCAGCACAAGGCTTGGAAGCTAGGTAAGTGGGGGAGTGGGAGAATTTCTGCATAATATTTGCATAATTTTGTGATTATATGGGTGTGCACTTATTTCAGGGAAGAGTGAGAATGAGATTCAAATTCAAATTCAAATGTATGTTCCTGAAGGTAAGTATAGTAGTTAGTACTATAAGCCCTTGTAACACTAGGTGTATTTGAGGGGAACATGACTTGATTGATGTGATGCATTCAGTAGAGTAAAAGAAACAGATATTTAAATGTATGATTTGAACTCTAGCAGGGTGACTATTTGGCCAGAGATGAGATCACAGACTGAGGAAATAATCATCTCAGTCTTGGAAACTTAATTAAGGATTCTCAGAGGAGGGAATGCTTGACTAAAACTTGAAAATTGTGTAAGAGTTTTGCAGGTAGAAGGTGTGGAATACACGACCGGAAAGAAAGAAAAGAAGTATGGTCCTGATTAATCAACATAAATAAACATTTTAAAAGCTATAAGGAAATTTAAAAATAAAAGCCACAGTAAAAAAAAAAAAAAAAAAAAAGTGCTTTCTATTTATAAAACTTCATCTATTTGGAGGGCAGGGGGAGACCATGCTTTATTTTCAAAGTGCTTTCTTTTGCATTATCTGATTCAAAAAATTCTGTGAATAGAAGCATTGTTGTTTGGTAAATGTTTTAGTCCATTTGGGCTGCTATTAAAAAAAAAAAGCTTTAGACTAGGTAGCTTATAAATGATAGGATTTTATTTCTCAAAATTCTGGAGGCTGGGAAATTCAAAGTCAAGGCATCAGCAGATTTGGTAATCTGGTAAAAGCTTGCTTCTAGATGGCAGCTTCTCACTGTGTCCTCACGTGGAGGAAAGAGAAAAGGAGCTCTCTGAGTATCTATTACAAAGACCTAATCTTATGCATGAAGCTCCACCCTAATGACCTAAGCACATCCCAAAGGCCCCACCTCCTAATCCCATCGCATTTGGCATTAGGTTTCAACCTAAAATTTTGGAGGAACACAAACTCTCTGTCCATAGCACCAAGGGGACTGAGAAACTATTTAAGTAACGTGTTGGTAGAACAACCAAGTGGCAAAGCTGAACTAGAATTCAGAACCTTTAAGCCTTAAACCTCGATTTATTGCTCTCAGTAGATAAAGTACAAAGAGCCTACTTATACTTTTAATACTAGGAAAGAAGTCATTGTCCTACTTTAGAGAAAGAAACAATGCAGTTGCAGTTCTTTAATGGTAAGGAAAAGAATTTCTTATCATATTGGTTGAGTACCTTTAAAAGCAAAAGGGTTCAAAATGAGAAGTCTCTATTTCAGAAGCATCACATACTGATGATCATAGTCAAGAGATGAATAAATTATTCATTATTCTCTTGGATAGAATATTAAAGAACTGATTTTGAAATATTAGACATTTCACAGCAGTAGACATTTGTATCTAATGTCCACTATAATAATTTACCTAATTTATCTGTAGCACTACACTTAGAGATATACTCTTGATTATTCCTAATATCAAGCTTTCTTCAGTTCCTGGAGAATTCATGTGTTGCATTTTTTTGGCTTTTAGTTTTCTAAGTCAATCTGAAGTTTCTTCTAAGTAATATGAATTGCATTTTAAGTATTGTCCTACAAAAGGATTTATTAGGTGTTATTGGACTAAAGTTAGATGTAATCACTTCCATCGATTTTAGTGATCTAATTGCTTTATTCCTTTACTGTGCATTTAGCTCTAATAATATTAATACTACGAGCTAATGTTAAGTGAGCACTTACTATGTAATACATTTTGTGGTAAGCATTGATTCAGACATTATCTAATATATTCATTATAGTACTTTGTTATTTTGTTATGTTTTATATCTCTACCAAGAAAGAATGCCAAGAAAGAGTCAGCTGTTTAGAAGCAAGAAAATCTGTGCCCCTTAATTGTGGAAACACAAGTTCAAACCCCAGCCCTTCTGCTTGCCAGGTATATGGCCTTAGGAAAAACATACACTATAAATACAATATTATGAAAATACATACCAGGAATACAATAAAATTAGCTTTGTTAACTATAAAATGCATATTCAGTCTCTAATGAGTATATGAAATAGCATGTAAATACCTCAACTAATATAGCAAAGCAGATAGCTCTGTGTCTGGTAATGCTTCAGGGACCCAATATTTTCAATTGGGTTTATTTACCAGTACTTTAATCCACATGAATACTTGGTTTACATAATCCTGAGAATATAAATGAGGATTTCATTCTCTGCCTAATTAACAGGGTTGATGTTGTAGATCTAATGAAATAATGCATGTGAAATGGATTGTATATTGCAAAGTACTGGACAAATTTAGCTGTTATTCTTTTCCCTGGAGCTTCATGTAAGATAGAGTGAAGCTATTTTTCCTATTTCAAAAATTCATGGTCAGGGAAAAAGGAATTCCAAAGGACCCAGGAATATATCCTGTATGTTCAAAGCACAAGAGAATGGTTATAATTTAGCCTGGAGAAGATACTATTAAGAGGCAACAACTTGGCTATGTGAGCAATGTTTCTGAGAAAGACACAGAACACTTTCCGTTTTATGTCCACCAAAAACCCACCTATAGAAAACAGGCTCCAGGAAAGATTTCTGTGGAATATAAAGAAGAACTTCTAGACTGTCAAAGTGATAAAACCCTGGCAAAGGTTATTGAATTAAGTTGTCGAGACTCCCTCCCTGGAGAACGTCAGGTAGGGAACAGGCATCTATCTGTTCTAGAAGGCTTAGATATTTAACTGCTGGAGTGCAAATTAAAGACTTCCAGCTGTATCAGGTGATTTTTCAAGGTCCTTTCCAACTCATTTTTTTACTAATCAATTATATTCTATCTGACAACTTTTCAGTCTTCAAAAGGGACTCATTATATTTCTTAAGGTGTAGTGTATTTCTAAACTTTAAAATCATTGCCATTTATTACATTTTATGTAATCTGAATACAAAATAGATATAATACACTATAGCTGGATTTAACCTACACTTTGCATTTAGCATTAATTGCTATTTAATAAGCATGGAGAGTTGGACAGGGGGACTCCATCTGATGATTCATTACACAGAAGAATTCTATGATCTAACACTTGAAATGACAGAAATCACCGCAGTCCCCCAATAATGCTTTTCTTAGGATATACTTAGTAGCTCAATTTCCAAGTCATACATGATTGCATTTTAGCAGGAATTTATGCTTCTTTGGGATACTTTAAATGTTTGTTTTTCTTACTTGAAGAACTTGAGCCTGACTTGTTCTGAATTTTATTCCATAATGAATCATAAGAGATTCTTCTGTGTCTCTGACAGCATTTCCTCTAAAAGACACCTCAACATATGAATCAATGAACCAAAATGCCACAACCCCGAGAAGAAATTAACTCACAGTTGTTCATCTTCATAATCCATGTCTTTGGTGGTTTCCATGGTGATTCCCTGGCTAGCAGCATCTTTGCTTACCAGATGTCTTATTGTTCAACTGCTCATCTGTCTTAGGAGTTTAAAGCTTGAGAACTAAAGTCCAAGCAGAACATTTTTGCTCTAAAGATCACAGAGAAAGAAAGAAAAAACAAACAGACAGTATTTTTTTTTAAATGTGTTAAGATGGAAGTGGGGATAGAATAGGGGTATTGTCCTGTCACACTCCAAGTCACTTCATGAGGAATAATTGAGATTTGCATTGTATTCTGATACTTTGTAATAATGAAGGAAGTTTTAATTATACTTAAAACAGAATTCCTACCCGGTGAGTGGATTTTCATCTTGCCATTGGCTTCATGATGTATTAGCTGACATGGTAAAACACTTACTCCTACCAAGTGCTGATGGTCACAAGGTGATGTGAAAGTTGATATTTCAAAGAAGCTTCAATTCAGAGAAGCCCTTTTTGAATAAATGAGAGTTAGTGGATGCCAAATAGATTCTACTTAAATATTGGCTTTCTTGGCTGAAGTTCAGATAACATTCTGGACCATAATCACTCACCCTGTTAAATTTCAACTCCGTGCCAATTACCACAGATCATGCCTCAACTTTTTGCTGCAGAATGAGAAACAAGCAGCAGTGGTGCCAGCCAGTGAAGTTGGAAGCAGTGTAGGACCAGGTGTGAACGTGTAGAGAAAGGTTTAAAAGCCTAGTATGATCTGAGGTCTCCCATTCAATGTGGTGCCTGCTTTCATTGGTAGCTACAGGCTCAAGGGAGCCATACCGGGCTGGATTCACTTGTTCATATTTTTAATCTGACAGCAGAGGAAACTAGGACCCAGTTAGGTAAGTTAATTCTTCAAGGTGACAAAAAGTTAGTGTTGAGACTAAAACTAGACATAGAAGAGATTATTTCCCAGTCCATGGAGGCAGAACTAGGTAATAGATGTTCGATGATTTGTACTATAGTACCCAGCTCTCCACAATGTGTTTTTTTAAATTGTGCCCTTAAACAGGACTTTAAAAAATTTTTGGTAATAATCACTGATATTGACCAGAAAGCCTCTTCCTCATCCCACCCCAGTTTCCCAGTTGTCTGTTCCTTGTCCTCGGAGTAGATGCTGGGGAATAAAGGAAGTTGAACTTGGAAATCAACCATCTCCCGCCGAGCCACATGGCAAATGTACAAAAGGTAACAAATTTCTGTGTCTAGAGAAAAACTTTATTGGCTTTCTTGTCAATGCTACCTTTTAAACCAGTCACACAAGAGGAATTGTCAGTCACCTACCACATGCATGGAAAGCACTGTGCAGAACATTAATAAGTTACAGAAACAATCACTGTTACTCTCAAGGAAGATTACACTCTAGCTGGTGGGAAGAAGACCCCTCCCTGTAAAAAGATGGAGTTGCATGCTATTCTCATATGATAACATCATATGAAAAGACAACAAAATTTGTTAAGAGTCATTCATAGCAGGTCAGAATTTTTAAAAAGATAAATTTCAGCTAGGATGAAAAAAGGGGGAAATGAATGGCACTGGGCCATAGAAGAGGAATCGCATTTGAGAGGAAGAGGAGGGCACAGAATACACGTATCTGCAACCTGGCTTTCCCACATCCTAGGGTTATTATGAAGACTAATTTAGAGATGCAGATAAACCAATTAGCATATTACCTGCCATGTTAAAATCATTTTATAGATGTAATTCTTATTATTTATGATCCATACAAAGCCCAAGGGGAAAGAATACTGAAGAGAGAATCTTAAGTTCTTGGTTCTTAAACTAGTAGCTAACTGGGTAAAACGGAAAAATCATTTTATATTTCAGGAACTATTTACTCATTGATGATATGAGAAGTTTAACTTGGAATGATCACTAAGATCCATTTTTACTCACAAATTCCGTCATCCCGGGACACAGAACAAATCTTTTTCATCTGTGCTTGCTCACAATAAGCATTTTATTTCACCTAGAAAGAATTTTTTCTGAATCTTGGACTGGAAACTAGTAAAGTCGGTAACTTCTGTAACGTATGAACTTCAAACAATTACATTCAAACATCAGAACACTCTTTGTTGCCATCACCAACTGTCTTTCTCATTATCATTAAGGTTTTTAATTCATCACACAAGGACCATTAATTCATATTTCATATAAAGCTGAACAATCCAAATTGCTTAAGAAAATAAATAATTAAGAGAATAAGTTCCATTTCCTGATGGAAAAGTTAATTTTCAATCCCAGAGAGAAAGAACTAAGAAAGAGAGTTAAAATTCCATTTAGTGTATGAGATTTTTTAAAGATTAGCATCCATGCATGTTGTGAAAATTAAGTATCTTAAATAATGTGTGGGTTTCTCTTAGCTATAAGGTTTTTAATTGCATGACATTTTTTTTCCTTTTTTAGAATTCTATTGAGCAACAATCTTTATGCTTTCCTTGTACTTCTTACTGCAAATTAGAAGATTAGTGTTTAGTGTCATTGCATTAATGAAGATTATTATTTACAACAATGGCTAGAAAGTGATTGGAGGATTAACTCCAGCAACTCTAGCAATTAAAATGCTTGTAGGTTACTTTGAGGTTTAAAAATATACATGTTGTTAAAAGGAACTCATCTACTCAAGATGTATAGCTATTGCCAGTGTACTTTCTTTGGGAACAAAAAACTATTTCTCATCAGAACTGTTTTTGGGAAAAACTGTAATATACCTTAAATTTAAGAAAATGAATCCCCTCTCCTAATAACACATGGATTTCAACCCTCTTTTCAGATCCTAGAGTAATGAAAACCAAGCAATTTTGATATATTATGAACTTCTACTCTTTTTGTTCATTCACTGCTTTCTCTCTCTTTCATTTCTGTAACAGCACTTACTTTTTGGAGGAACAGCCTTCCATCTTTCAAAGTATTCTTTTTGGGTATACCAATCTCAGTCACTTTCCTCCCCCTCCTAAACTTTGGCCAAAAGATGCCATTTGACTTAAACATGGGTGATAACACTTTGAGAACGTTAGACCACAAGCAAAGAGACACAGAATTTTAAAATGGGGAGAGAATTGAGATTTGAGATTGCTTATGTATTTCTGCAACCAGGATCTTCATTCTGACCTCTTGAGTTCCTTTGTTTAGTGTCCTTTCTATCATTCTGGTTGCTTATTTTCCTCTTCTTCTTCTTTTTTTTTTTTTTTTCTATTAGTCCAGATGACTACACTGGTGAATTCACCAAGTACTTAAGAAAGACATAATACTAATTGTAACTTTATTCAAATAATAAAGTAAAAGTGAAAATTTCCCACCTGATTTGATAAAGATATCATACCTAATAATAAAAATTAAAGGAAATATGTATATTTATATATGAGATTCATCATATCATATATAATAAATAAACATGTTTGTAAATACATTATACACAATACAAATATTATGTGTACTATAATAAAATATAACAGCTTTTAAAAGTAAAACTACAAACCAGGCAGCCTGGGTGGCTTGGCGGTTTAGTGCCACCTTTGGCCCAGGGTCTGATCCTGGAGACCCGGGATTGAGTCCCACATTGGGCTCCCTGCATGGAGCCTGCTTCTCCCTCTGCCTGTCTCTCTGCATCTCTCTCTCCCTGTGTGTCTCTCATGAATAAATAAATAAAATCTTAAAAAAAAAAGAAAAACTATAAACCAATCAACTTATGACTATAGATACAAAATTCCTTTAAAAATATAGACATACATGGGCCCCTGTGTGGCTCTGTTGGTTCAGTGTCTGACTCTTGATTTCAGCTTAGGTCATGGTCTCAGAGTCTTGAGACCAAGCCCCTCATTAGGTCCTGTGCTCAGCAAGGAGTCTGCTTGAGGATTCTCTCTCTCTCCTTCTGTCCCTCTCCCTGCTTTTGTGCTTTCTCTCTAAAATAAATATATATATCTTTAAAAAACATATATATATATACATATATTAGTATATATATATATAGAGAGAGAGAGACACATATCAAATCCCTCTCCCTGCTTTTGTGCTTTCTCTCTAAAATAAATAAATATATCTTTAAAAAACATATATATATATACATATATTAGTATATATATATATAGAGAGAGAGTATATATAGAGAGAGACACATATCAAATCTAGTGATACATACATCAGGTAATATACTCTAACCAAGTAAGGAATATAATGTTGAATTTAATATTTGAAAATTTGTCCATGTAATTCACCTCATTAACAGAATAAAGAAGAAAAACCATATTATTTCAATAGATGCTGAGAAAGCATTTGACGAATTCAACACCAGTTCATACTAAATAATGCTCAGTAGACAAAAAAATAGAACATCTTTAAAATGTAGTGCATCTCCAAATATCCTAAAGCATACATCGTACCTAATTTTGAGAAATCAAATCTTTTTCCTCAAAAACATCAGGAATAAGACAAAGATGTTTTCTCAAAAAAAAAAAAAAAAAAAAGATGTTTTCTCAAACTACTTCTATTCAATATTGTGCTGGTGGTTCTGGTTAATGTAATAGAAAGAAAAAGACGTAGAAAACATAAATAATGTTAAAAGACAATAACATGATTATGCACTTTAAAAACTCCACAGGAATTTATAAAGAAACTAATAGAGCTAATAAGTGAATTTGGCATAGGCACAGAATGCAAGTCAATGAAATATACACATACACACACACACACACACACACATATACACAGAGTCAGCGAACAATTAGGAACGATTAGGAAATGAAAATTTCAAAATACCATTTAAAATAACAACAAAAAATAAACAAAAATACCAGAATAAATGTAATGAAACATATACAAGAAAATATTTTACAGAAAACTATAAAATATTACTGATAGACAAAATGATTACAGGATTGAGAATCTCCCTGGATATGAGTTAGAAGATAAAATATTAAGATACTGATTCTCCTCAGGTTGATTTACAGAATCAATATAACCCAATACAAATGTTGTTTTGTTTTGTTTGGCAATGAACAGGTTTATGCCAGCAATTATGTAAAGGCCTGAAGAACCTGGAATATCTGACACAATGTTGAAGAAATAGTACAAACCTGAAGGGCTTATGATTTCAGGACTCATTTGAATCTGCAATTATTACAGATTGGTGTTCACATAAGGTTACACAAATAAATCAAAGATGCCTAATTTAATATGTGCTGAAATTGACACATACATATGGTAAACTGATTTTTGACACGTCAATGCAATTAAATAAAAACTTTAAATGAAAAGTTTTTTTCAAAAGTTGATGCCAAAGCAACTTCTATGGGAGGTGGGAGGGAGAGAATCCTAAATCTTACTTCACACCATGCAGAAAAATAAATTATAAACTATAAACCTAAACATTAAAGCTAAACCTATAAAGCTTCTAGAAGAAAATGTGGAAGTATATTTTCATAATTGTAGTGTATGCTGAGACTAAAGATTTCTGTAAACAATAGCAATGCAAATATTTTGATAGATCAAACTTCATTAAAATGAGAATCTTTGCTCAGATCACAGTTAAGAAAAGGGATAAGAGTCTCATTCATAAAAGATCAACGTTTAAAACATCCCAAATTACTATCAATATAATAGATAAATTATTGTATATTAATTAAATAGGAAACTATTCAGGAAAATAGGGAAAATGTTTCTCTGCCATGCAATATGGAACAGTTTTTTAAATATTATGTAAGGGGATCCCTGGGTGGCTCAGCAGTTTGGCACCTGCCTTTGGCCCAGGGCCCGATCCTGGAGTCCCAGATTGAGTCCCACATAGGGCTCCCGGCATGGAGCTTGCTTCTCCCTCCTGTGTCTCTGCCTCTCTCTCTCTCTCTCTGTGTCTATCATAAATAATAAATAAATAAATCTTTTAAATAAATAAATATTATATTAAGCAAAAGTAACCAGGCACAAATTAGCAATACAATAATACACATACACATACTGACCAAAACTCAATGAAATATATTCTTAACTTATTTTTCTGTATGTCAAATAAACACAACAGACTATATACACACACACACACACACACACACAGATATGAACGTATATTTGTATATTGTCAATCTTAGTTAATGTAGTAAACAATTGGAAAACTCTTTCTTGATAAATGTCTTTATTGAAGAAATATAGTAAAGGGTAGAAAGTTTTCATTAGGAGACCCTACCTAATAAAGAGCTGGTATTTCTATATACGGCTTTTCAGGAGCTGACTTATCTGGACTGTATGACATGTTGCAAATATTCTCAGAATGGATTTTCAAAAAATGTTTCCATTTTTGCAGACCCTAAGATTCAGTTCTCTGGGTAACTAAGATGATATATTAGAATTAAAATGAGTAGTTCATTTATAGAAGTCAATACCAGTTATTATTAACATAATTGTGTTATTTATTACTAAAAGAATCATTTCTTGAAAATAATGATGAATATGCTGCATACATGTAGTTTTGTAAGTGGAAAACTTAAAACACTTTATCAATGCAACATTAAGTCCACTCACTAGAAAATCAAGATATAGCAGTAAGATTTGGATCAAAATATTTTCCCCCAGTATCTGAAATATTAATAAATAGCAGTAAGATCCAGTTTAATTTTTTCTCCTCTCTCAATATCCTGGTAACTCAAGCAAAGCAAATTGTGGATAATTTGTTTTTGAAATCCAGGTTTATATACTCTGAGTGTAAAGATGGAAACCTCTGAGTTTCGTTTTGTTTTTTTTTTAAGATGAAATACATTTCTCCCTCAACTTGTCAGACAATTTCCTCCACTGTCCCACTTAGAATGAAAAGGCTTAGTATTTACAATTTGAGAAAGAGTTGCACTCAGAACACAAACACACACATACACATAAATGCACATGTGTACATCCATACCTAGATTGCTTTGGGTTAGCACCGAAATCATAATGAAAATAGAATTTTGAAACTTGGAATCCCAAAAGTCTTTTGTATTTATGATTCCGTTACTAGTCTCTTTACATATTCATGTAATAGTTTTTCTCTTTTTCAAAAGTCTGAAAAGATTTCTTTGAAATCCAAGGCTCCGACATTACCTCATGTATCATTACACTGTGTATCCCTAGAAGTATTTTCCCTATATTAAATAAGTAGAACTCTCTTTAAGTTGGTGTATTTTTTTATATAAATATTGATAAGTTGAGCTTGTGATAAGTTTATGTTTTTAAAGATTATTTATTTATTTATTCATGAGAGACAGAGAGAGAGAGAGAAAGAGAGGCAGAGAGAGAAGCAGGCTCCATGCAGGGAGCCCAATGTGGGACTCGATCTGGAGACCCCAGGACCACGCCCCGGGCCAAAGGCAGGCACTAAACCACTGAGCCATCCAGGGATCCCTAAGTTGGTGTATTTTAATGAATAGTTATAACTACAGTAAAAATCCATACAAGTATAGAAAAGTTGTTGTTTATCCAGTGATCCTTTTCAATTAGTGACCCAAGGAGAAGTATATTTTGAAAAAAAAAAAACAGAAGGTAGCAAGTATCCTTCTACCAAAGTTAAACTGTCAAAGTTTGATCAAAAGAAATGAGAGACTGAACACTTCAGGAATTAGATAAAATTCCCTATTGGGTGGGATATAAGGATTTCATTTCGTGCTGAAAATATGCCATGTGATCTGCACCCACTGCGAATGTTTTGTTAGTCCACTGGTGAGTCTGCCTCTTTCCCTCTGGCTTGATTTCACAGCTTTGGTCACTGCTGTCCACAATCACACAAACACAAAAGGAATCATTTAGCTGTTCTCCAGCACTGGAAATTTTTCTTTAGACTGAAAAAGGCAGCAGGGAATGCCATTTGTTCTTCAGTTTATTCTGAACTACGGTAACTAAGGCAGAAGTTCTGGTTTCCATTGATCTGTCCAATAGAGAGGAGCAAAATTGGCTACTAACAGCCAGCTGGGGCAATCAACACTAAGACATTGAGAGGGCTTCAATTTTCCTCCATTGTCACTTGGCCCAGAAGCTACCTGCATTGCAATAGCATGAGGGTGGGAGGCAAGACTTCTTTGCTCATCATTGTGATCCTCCAACAGTTAGCATCGTTTCTATCCCCAAGCAGGCATGCAGTATGCCTCTACGAATGATCGGGTAAAAATAGCCCACTTTATTATTTCATGGTTGTTAATCTTTACAATTAGGATTCTGAGTACAGAGTTGGTTGCTGAAGGGTTGAGATTATTTTCATTTCCCGGCTTAAAATGAAATACATTTGGGGGATCCCTGGGTGGCGCAGCAGTTTAGTGCCTGCCTTTGGCCCAGGGCACGATCCTGGAGACCCGGGATCGAATCCCACGTCGGGGTCCCAGTACATGGAGCCTGCTTCTCCCTCTGCCTGTGTCTCTGCCTCTCTCTCTCTCTCTTTGTGTGTGTGTGTGTGACTATCATAAATAAATAAAAATTAAAAAAAAAGAAAAAAGAAATACATTTGGTACTGGCCTCAAATAAAGCCATATGACACCCTATCCCAATTTTTTCTCACCTCCCAACCAACCAATATCCAAGGTCAAGGTATAATGAACAATTCATCTTATGAAAGTGTGATGCTCTCTCTTGACTATGAATCATGCATAGTCTTTTTCTCTCACTTGTAATTGTCCCTCTCTATTCCACCAGGAAGCTCTCAGACTTCAGATCTCAGACTCAGTTGGCATCTCTTTCTTTTGTGGTAAGACATGATACCCCAAATCTGGGTTGCCCTTCCTAAGTGCTCCCAGCAAGCCCTGTGCACCCCTTATCATCATTCTCAATACAGCATCTAATTGCATGTCTCAACCACAGTGCCATGTGTGGAAAGATGACAGCACCCTTTCTTGTCCTTATTACTGTTGCTGACAATGTGTTCTCAGGACTTCTCTGCTGAAAGGAAGACTAAATGAGTGAGTGGAGAGAGCTGGTGCTCTTACAGGTAAGTTAGTGGTAATTAAGCACTGGAATTTGCTGATGGAGTCCCTCAGATGTGGAGAATGGCCAAAAAATTCTGCAGTTTCCAACTTTGAGGTTTCCAGCAGATCTTTATAAATGAAGAAATGACAAATTTGGGTCACAGCAATTAAGCTGTATTTAAGTGTTTGTGTTAAACATATTAACATACCCATAATTGACAAAATGTTTGGGAAGAAAATATCAAAAGTCTAAATATAGGTCTCTTGAAGATTTTCTGACCAGATCCCCTTCCATCCCCAACTCCTCAACACCTTGTTCCATGAGAAAGATCTCCTGGGGATTCAAAAAAACACACCCCATCTGGGCAACAATGAGCCCATATTGCGTCTGAAAGCCCATAATTCCTCAACAGCCCCCTAACCTTTTTTGTTCCATATCCCAAGCCTAAATAAGCCCTAAGAAATGGTGACCCCTTCTTTTTAACTGTCTTCCTCCACAGTCAACAACTCTTGGGGGAAACAGGAAGCTGTCAGTAGTCATTCCCTTGTTAATAAGCCGAAGGACTTCCCTGCCCTACCTGGGACACCTCACCTGGAGAGAATCTATAGAGTTTCATATAGGAAGAGAGCCTGGGGCACCAAACAGTAGGAGGTGCTGAGGGGCTGGGGCTCCTGGGGCCCAGAGAAGACTGAGGAAATTTTGCAGCCTTCAGGGAACTTGGGGTAGCTAGTGGGGAGCTGAGCAGCTATGAAGGAGGCTACAGGAGCCTGGAGGGTCCTGAGTGAGCCTTAGAGAGCCTGAGGGAGCCTGTGGGGGAAGAGGATGAATCTAGAGGTTCTGTAAGTACTCCAGAGCATTGGGTCAATGGAAGGAGGGTCTGGGGAGAGTTTGAGGGCTCTGGGGGACCCCAGTGGGAAGTTGAAAGGGTCTAGGGGTAATAGGAAAAAAACTAGGGAAGCCTGAGGGTCATCGCTCCTTTTGGCAAAAGATACCCAATTCGATGATATTCAGTTTCTAAATTTAGACTGACATGACCTCAAGACTGACACATTTGCAGTGTTGTGCCCAATAATACCACCATCCGACCTTCAGAACCCGAATGTGAACATAGGCATCAGATAGGTCAGTGGTAGCAAGGATGTATTTGTTTCTGTTTTTATATTTTTCTACCTCCTGTGCCATCTGTTCCACTCACTCTTATAAGGACTAACAGTGTTGAAACCTGAGTGAACTGACACTGTATCTGTGAATTATTCCAGAGATAGTTTAGCGCTCTTTGTACTCAGCTATATGATTTTGGGACCTGTGCAAAGTGAAAATGTAGGGCCCCTTGCTCAAAAGTTATTAAGAATTTCAAGATGGCTGCAGCAGGACATTAAGCTTGTGAGGATCCTGCGCAACTGCACGTGTCACACATTTGTGAAGCCTTTCCGTTGATGTTCTCACCCAGGGTCCAGGACTCTAGGAAAATGCAGTCAGGTGGATCTACTGGTTGACTTTTATACCTTCTGAAACTTTGTTTTCTTTTTTCCTTAGGAAATGTACCAGGGTTTCAGTTATTCATCCGTGCTTGATAATGGGGTTATCCCATTACCTTTCTCTCCTTCAGTCACTAGTCAGCCACAGAGAAAAAGGTTCAGGGATGCTCAGCAGAACCCTATGGCAGAAGGTGTATAATGTAGTGGTGAAGAATCCCTATTTTCAACACAGGTGTATTTCAACTCTTAGCAAATGGGGTTTTGTTTAAGATAGCTTAAAAACAACTTTGATACATGTCTTGGCCATTATTTCTCACAACTGAACCCTTTGGCCAAGGCAGATCAAGGCCAGGGCCAAATGTTAAGTGAATACCTGCTAAGTCGTTGGGCTGGGAATCCAGGTTGATGATGAAGTAGCTAACAGCAGGAAAGAAAAAAACAGTTGAGGAAGCCAAAAGGGAAAATTCACTTCTGGCACACTTCTAGTCACCATCCCTACATGGCCATGGAGTTTGTAAATAAACAGGTGCATAAACTAAAATCAGGCAATTAGCTGCCATGCTGACTACCGCTGCTGCCCTAGGGCTAAGGTAATGTTAACACTAGTTTAAACAACAGGAGCTGCTATCACTGGCTAAATGTGTTCACTTCTGGAGTATCTTCCTTTTTCCTTAAGTCTTTAAATAGATGGATGGCAGAGGTTTGCTCTGAGTTTTATAACAAAGTCAGTTAACAACTTGAACAACAAATTGACTGCAAAACAAAACACTAGAGGATACTAGGGGGGATAGCCGAAAGCTAATATTGCTAATATTGCTTGGGTTTTTAGAAGAGACCATTTACATTTTAAAACCCTGGTAAATAGAATGATTTTTCTTTAATCACAGAAATTGCACAGAGACTGGATATTTCAGGGTATTTCAAATAAGCTAACACTTCAGGATAAATACTGATATTCTTCTCTGGTGCTCATTTTCAAACGATTAAAATTAGAGATGAAGTTTTGTGGTTTGATATCAATTTTTTAAAATTCCTTTCAGTTCATCACTAGGCTAAAGAAATGTCTTTGACAATGTACAAAGTTTATATTTTAGCCACTATTTTTCTGTAAAGTTTAAAGAAAGTATTTAATGTATAAGGTTGGGGAGAAGAAATATAGGAAAATAGTCAGTGATGAACTAACATTAAGACCATACAAACTTGGGGGACACCTGGATGGCTCAGTGATTGAGCATCTGCCTTTAGCTCAGGGCATGATCCCGGGTTTCTGGGATTGAATCCCACATCCCTGCAGGGAGCCTGCTTCTCTCTCTGCCTATGTCTCTGTCTCTCTTCCTGTGTCTCTCATGAATAGAAAATTTTTAAAAATTAAGATCATACAAACTTGGCATCATTTAAGTATTAAAATGACACCTTAGCTAATTTAATTTTCCATATAGAATCTCTGGTTATGGATCAATGTCACAGTAATAACTGAAGACTTTTCATAAAACACATCATGTTTCAGGAAAAACTGAGTTTTCAGAAGAGTTGTGAGGGACTTGAATAGTCATGAGAGTTGAAATGTGAAGACAGGGGTGTCACACTTAGAGAACTACCAAGGGAGATCAAGGTGATTATCCTACATCATCTTCCAGATTATTGTTTGAAGTTAATGGCCACAAGGAACTATGGAGAGAGGTTATGTCATATCGAGAGACAAGACTAGGGTTCTTACCCTTGTTGGCTAAGTGTGTAAACTTAGATACATGATTTAACCCTTTTCAGCCTCTGTTTGTAATTTCTAAAATGAAGATTGTGGAGGCTGAGAAAATTAAGGCCATTCCACTTTAAGTTCAGCGTTAGCACAAGTACAGCCATCCCAGGCCCCAGTGAATAAGAGCTGAACTTTACCTTACTTCAGTTACAGGAAGAAAACAGCTTACAGCTTAACGTCCTAGAAAGCCCCATATTAGAATAAAAACAGAGCCCAAGCCAAGGGCAGGAAGCCCCTATTAGAATAAGAACAGAGCTCAATGCCCTTGAAGGCCCCATATCAGAATGTAAACAGAACTTGAGGAATTCCTCCACCCCTTCTGGAGGTCGCCTAGACCAGCCCTTAAAACTAAGCTGAAACCCACCTCGGGGTCCAAGTCCCTGCTCCTCTGTGTCGGGTATACTTGGACCCAAGCTCGAGCTTGTAAATAAACCCTCGTGTTTTTGCATCGGTGTCGGCTCCTCGGTGGTTTCTCGGATTCGCGATCTTGGGCACAACAAAGATAATAAGTATCTTATAAACTTCTTTTGAGGGATCGAGCAAAATAATTTATGTAAAGTCCTTACAATGATGGTTAACACTATTATTATATGTTTTATATACATAGCTGATACAATTATATTATCTCTTTCCCAGTTGTTCTCCTTGATTATGCATAATATTGGGACAGGAAGGCTTAAAAAAACACTGATGCCTGGGGTCCGCACTCAGAGATTCTGATTTAATAAGTCATGTGTGGCCTGAGCATCATGAATTTAAACACTTTCCAGGTGATTCTACTCTGCACCCAGAGATGAGAATCCGTGCTTTGGACAGTAGATTTTTCATAAGTAATCACATTTATTTGCCCTCTGCAAAAAAACTCATCAACAGAGTCTAAGAATGGCTACTTGATCACTTCTTTCTAATGCTCATTTCTCTCTCTCTCCTTTTTTTTTTTTTTTTTTTTTTTTTTTTTTGCCTTTTGGCATTAAAAGTACAAATGAAGAGTCAGTGAGGCCAAGGGATTTCAGCTTAGAACCTAAGGGTCTTTACAAAGACTCTACTTAATAGTAGAGTAGTAGTAGTGTTCTACTTAATAGTAAAGAGCAGAGGGATTCTTTGAAAAAATATATCTAATGTAGATGCTAAAACCATAAAATACAGAAGAGAATACCCATCATTAACAAGGCCAAATATATAATCCTCTTCTACCACCTTTTATTAATATGTTTTGTTTTGTTTTGTTTTTTTAAAAAGTCTTTCTGAGAGAACCTAAGATAATCCTTTATCTTTAATTCTGGAGAATCAGGAAGCTGTACACATTCCCTAAGGAAAATGACAATCATACTATACTTTCTCTCTTTCAATCTCTCTTCCTTCCTCTCCTTTGCCCTTTCTTTTTTCCACACTCTCTCTCTCACTCCCTTTTTATTTCCTTTTTCCTTTAAAAAAAAAAAAACAAACTTTTGTCTCTTTTTTTTTTTAAGATCTGACTTCTTTTCCAGGTGAAGAGAAAAGAATTTCCAAGTGAGGCCAATTAAAGTTGCCCAGATGAAGCAAAGTCCCCAGGGATCAATCAGAATGCCTACATAGATGAGAAAGTAGGAGCATGTCCTTTCTTTCTCCTTGTTAGAGTTTAGTTTCTGCCCTGAGGAATACTAGTTATTTATTTTCCATCAGAGAAAAGAATGAGCCCTCAACAGAGCTTAACTCTTTCCTATTTGATAAAAAATAAAATACCTACTTAAAATATAAAATATAAAATATAAAATTTTCACTCTAACCTTGTAATGTTTCTTGTTGACCTGTCTTTAGTTAACTATACAGAACACCTCATTCATTCAGATTCTACTAACTGGAAATTAAAATATGTTCACCAGAATTAGACCCAAACTTACAACCTCACCAGACATGGTGTAAAAGAGATTTACTAGGTTCTGCTTTAACCAGGAGATTAGATTTATGGATATTTTCCAGATTGCATTCTAGGGAACCCTACTGTTCACAAAAATAATTATAAGGAGTTTTGTGATGAACTTAATTTGGGAAATGGTGATTAATAGATAACCATTGCATTCAATACCCTCTGAGCTTTGGTGCTCAGAATGTAGCTCCCAGACACTGGATCAGCATAACCTGGTCATTTGTTAGAAATGCATGATCCCAGGCTCCACCCTGTATGAGTTCACTTTTACAAAATCTTCAGGTGATTCCTGTGTACATTACAGTTTAATAATCAGTACTTTGGAGGATCCCAATTCATAGTAGCATGTTAGTAAAAAAAAAATTTTAATTAATAATTTAAGAATGCCTTTTAGCTTTGTTTATCCACAGTTTAATGGAATTATTTGATTGCAGAAATGTAACTATTTTGTTTTTTGAAACAGTTACTACATCTTGTAATCCAAAACCTTTACATGTAAGGCATTCAGGAAAAAGCGAAGTCAAATTATTTCTAAGCTTCCTGGTAGTACTCATGTTTTGTTATCTTAAAAAGATGGTTAAAGGGATCCCTGGGTGGCGCAGCGGTTTGGCGCCTGCCTTTGGCCCAGGGCGCGATCCTGGAGACCCGGGATCGAATCCCACATCAGGCTCCCCGTGCATGGAGCCTGCTTCTCCCTCTACCTGTGTCTCTGCCTCTCTCTCTCTCTCTCTCTCTCTCTCTCTGTGACTATCATAAATAAATAAAAAAAAATTAAAAAAAAAAAAGATGGTTAAAGATATGTTATCTTCTTAGACAAGAAATAGTATGTAGGAGCATGGAGTGTCCCCTGTTAATGATATTGTTAATTTACATGGAGACTCTGGTCAGTGGTAAAGAGGCTTTTCTCTAGTTCTGTTTCCATCTAAAGTGGTAGCATCTGCAAGTGTGTGTGTGTGTGTGTGTGTGTGTGTGTGTGTGTTCACACACAGCCTTTAGCTTCTCCTGGTTTTATCCACCACACAGGGTGTTCTGAAATGGGCAGGCATGTCTCCCTTTAGCCTCAACATTAGTACTTTCTCTCTACCCTTCCCATTATGCCTGGATCTTCCCCATCACTTCACTTTCATGGAATCGCTGGAGCCACCTAAGATATTCCCCTCATACCTTCCAAATGCCTACAAGATTTGGGACATGATGGGTCTCATTCCCTTTCCAGTCCTAGGCACACAGGGCCTTTTCATATCCCTGCTGGAACAAATTACTCCAGTATTTTGTTTTGCTTTTTGGAATCTTTTGACCAAGAGCAGATGTCAAATCTGTTTCCATTTGTTGTGTCTCAAATTCAAGGACCTGTGTCAAGCTGTACTGAGAACTCTTTCTCAATTACTTGTTCCAGCAAAAGCACATGGTCTTCATGTTAGTGTGTATCCAGTGGGGGAACAGAATGGCATTGTCCCTTTTTGAAAAATGGGAACAAAATTTCATTGTTCTCTTTTGAAAGAACTATTTCTTATATTCATATACTATCATATAAAACCAAAGCAAGGTCTGCTTTTCAATCACCTATGTTTTGATAAGTTAATCAATAATAATTGTATACTTGTATGAATAAATACAACAGATTTTCAGTCTCATTTTATTTTACTGCCTTACAAAGGAACACCAAAATTATATATTTCAGAAAAAATAGATTTGACAATGTAGGGTGTTTTCTTTAAATTATTCCTTGAAAATAATCTATTTGTGAATTTCTTTTGAAGACAAGAGGACAGTTGGCTTTTACAACTCTTAGAATTTTAAAGTTAGTCTCTCTAGCAACAAAGCACAATACTGTATTTCTGAAAAACAAATGTATTCTTCTAGGAGTTAAGAAACTTACAAAGAATCTGTAATCAATCTTAGTCTTTAGATTCACTGAGGTCATACTATCTCCACCATGGTTTTAAATGCAGATTTCATTTCAAACCAACATTTTATAATATGTCTGATCTCTATCTGTGCTTATCAGTTTTGAGAGAATTTAGATTAGGTCAATCAGAGCAGACAAAATAATAACTGCCTCCTGGCTCACTCTAAAAAATATTCAGTGTTCAGATAAAAAACAACATTTTTCTCAGAAATTCTAATTTTTTAAGAGGTAGAAGTTAGACATGTTTATTTATGGCTTATTCATTCCAAAGAGTATTCTTAAGAATGCCCTTGCTGGAAAGATGTTAGGTCTGAGAAATGAAGAAGGGCTTGAAATCTCACAAGAAAGCATTTTTTAAGCTAGCAATGAAAGCTTTCTATGTTTCAAGGTCATTTCACTGTGGGAGGAAATTGATAGAGTCTAATTAGAGTAGAAATGCTATAAAGTCTGCTCAGTAGAGATGCACTTGGCTAGCAGTGAGAGCAGGAAGGAGTCAGAGGAAGTATATAAAATTTTCTCTTATTGATTTACATTTTGTATGGCCCAATGAATTAGATGTATGTTAATATCATCTATAATGTTTTACCGAAATCAAGTTATTAAAATACAAACTTTGGGAGTTTTCTTCTGTTTAGTTACTCATTATGAGTAATCAAACACTGAATTGTGGACTTAATCCCATATGAACTGCCTCTTAACAAAACTCCAAAACAGACATCCCCTCAGAACTTGTTATGCAAAACACAATTGGCCCTACAGACATATAGGAAATGCACCTCTGGCTTGAAGTGCTTATAATTATAATTGCAAATAATTATCTATCAATATATCTTTTTTTCCTTAGGAAAATTTTAAATTTAATGTTTGTAGCTTTTTTTCTTTTTTTTTAAATTTAAACTCAATTAATTAACATGCAGTGTATTATTGGTTTCAGAGGTAGAGTTCAGTGGTTCATCAGTCTTCTATAAGATCCAGTGTTCATGGCGTCCTGTGCCCTCCTTAATATCCATCATCCAGTTATCTCATCTTCCCCCTTTCTCCCCCTAGCAACCTTCAGTTTGTTTCCTATGATTAAGAGTCTCCTATGGTTCGTCTCCCTCTCTGATTTCAGCTTGTTTTATTTTTCCCTCACTTCCCCTATGCTCCTAATGTTTTGTTTCTTAAATTCCACATATGAGTGAAATCATATGATAATTATCTTTCTCTGACTGAGTTATTTCACTTAGCATAATACCCTCTAGTTCCATCCACATCATTGCAAATGGCAATATTTCATTTTTTTGATGGCTGAGTAATATTCCAGTGTGTGTATACATATAAACACCACATCATCTTTACCCATTCATCTGTCGATGGACATCTGGGATCCTTCTATGATTTGGCTATTGTGAACATTGCTGTTATAAACACTGGGGTGCAGGTGCCCCTTTAGATCACTACATTTGTATCTTTGAGATAAATACCTGTTATGCACCTATTTCCTAAGTGGGATGGTATAATTCATGTTAGTGTTTATAAGTAATATGCTTACAAATATATAGATTTTTTTCTTCCAATTCCAGAAACTGATGGGAAATGGGGAAAATGAATATAATTTTGATGCCTCTGCAGTGTTCTTCTGTGTCACAAATAGTGAGAACCTTCTCTCTCTCTCTCTGTGTGTCTCATGAATAAATAAATAAAATCTTAAAAAAAAAACTTTACAAATAGTGAGAACCTGAGAAGATGCCTATTAATTAATAAAGCATCTTAATATATGTTTTTGGACATCCAAAAGTATAGTATGAGTAAGAAATGACGTATTACCAAATATATTCATGATAAACTATTAAGATGTTGATCGTATGGATTTTGCTAATAAACATTGTTTTCTTAGAAGAATACAGGGTTGAGTTTCCTGCCTGACTTTGTTATGTGTGTGTAGCACCTGCCTCATATCTCTAATTCCATGTAATGACTCGGCCTTCTTTAACTGGGGATATCTATAAGGGAATTTATGTGAGGTCTTTAAGATGCTCTGTCTCTACCCCTAAAAGAACACCAGTGAATCTGTTCCTTTGTAAAACCAGAGGATTTCCATTGCCATTAACTATTTAGGGTCAGCCTAAAGATGGAACAACCAATTTGTTCTGTTTTTCTCTCATCTCGTTTGCTTTCTCTTTCTCCTAACAAAAACAAAAACACACAGTTGCCTACAGAGCACTCTGTCTGTCCCTTTCCTAGAAAGAGGGAGAGTAAACTCCACTTAACATTGGTATAATTTATCAGAGGGATTCTGTTTCTATGTAGGCAAATTCTAAATGACATTAAATCCAAATTCTCTTCATTCAAGATCTGTCAGATTTACTGCCCATCCATTAATCCCACTAGATTTCATAGTGCTGTTTTATCTGCTAATAATGTTTTTTATGAAATTGCCATTGCATACTAGCTTTTTCTGTGATATCTGCACAGGAGGCAGATTTATTGTTCTTTACACATTTCTGTTAATATAGGTTTAGACTCTGATTCCATGACCCTTTAAAGTGAAAGGCAGCCTTCCAGGAAGAGGAAGGTTACTTTGTAAAATGATCTGAAATTTTGTCATGTCAGGAGCCTACAATGTGTTAAGATACTTCATGAGGCATTTGTTGCCTACAGTAGCATTTCACTTCAAAAGCACATTCTGTTAATACCATTTCCCATTTCAAATGGACTTCAACCAATATAGCATACAAGCTGTGGCAAAAGCTTTAGAAATAAAATGCGGTGATTAAGAAGAAGGTTCTAACAACAGAGCACATAGCTTCAAAACCTGTAGTTACATGCTGTGTGATCTTTGGTGAGTAATCACAACCACTGTTTCCTATGTTTAACGGGGAGACAGTGATAACACCAAGCTTGTAATGTGTATTATTCAAGTTTATGCATGCCTTCCATGTTAAATAGTGTCTGGTACACACTGAGCGGTCAATAAATTCATTTGCTATTGTAGATCTGGAAGAGATCATATGACCAAACTTCACCGTTCTGCAAATGAGTAAGCTGAGGCCCAAACATAAAATAACTAACTCACGTGTTTTGGCTGTCAGAATCCACTTTTACTTTCCCCTTGACTGAAGAAGTGTGAGTATAGGGACAATTTTGGCAGACCCGAGTTCAAGTTCCAGCTCTACCTTTCATTTCTTTTATGATGCTGTGCAAGTTCCTAAATCTTTTGGAGAGACTCAAAATGGTTGAGTAATTTATCGAAGGTCACACAACTAGTAAGCAGAAAACTTGGATTTCATTCAAGTAGGTCTGATTCTAAAATGAGTGTTTTGTCCTCCTACAATGTCAGGAAGTTGCTTTATGTAGCATGTCTGTACATATTACTTTTGGTCAATGAAGAAACAAGTTAAATGTCTCATGCCCTGTTATAGCAAATTTAGGCAAGGCCAGGGCTCAAACTGGAGTTGCTAAGCAAGCAGTTAATCTTCTTCCTACTAGTGGTTCTCAACCATAGCTGCATGATAGATTTACCTGGGGAGTGCATCTTAAGAATACATTTGCCTGGGGCCCCACCTCAGACTAATTATTTCTTCCTCATTCAAAGGTGTCAATATGAAGAAACACTAACCTTGACCCAAACGGTACAAAGAGAAGAGGATCATTTTGCAGAAAAAAACAAAAAACAAAACAAAACAAAACAAAACAAAAACCAGCCACACTACCAGGTTGCTTCTAAATTAATTACACTCAGGTCTGTCCTGACACATAGGTGGCATTAGGTACCCAACACTCTTTAATATTTTTGGCATACTCTGCCTCAAAATATACACTACTATCTATGAAAAAAAGCAGAAACAATCCTCTCAAGCCTCCATTAATTCTTCACTGATTTCTTATTTCTTATCTGGCTTGTCTCCTCCTCTAAGCTATTACATTCCACTTTTGGGTTAGTGTTACTAACAACTCTGATCATGCTATTCTTGTGTTGAAGAGCTTCAGTGATCCTTGTTGTCTACAGACTACAGTTAAGTACCCCTTATCCAGAGCTACCAAGATCTCTATAACTTGGTTCTAAGCAATTTTTCTAAACTTACCTGTGACAAACCCACCCTCGTTTTACATGCTTTAAAGAGACTTAAAACTCCATAGTTTTCTGAAAGTTGATTGCTTTCACCGTTTGTGGTTTTCCTTATGGCTTACACCTCTCTACTTGGTTCTTCCATTTACTTTGTGATTAAGTCCAAGCCATGTTCTGTTTTTCCTATCTTTGCTATTTATTCCTGAATGTAGAAATCCTAGTAAGGCCATTGAAACAGCACTCCCCCGAAGCTTTCACTGATGCCTTTCTCCTCTCAATAGTCCTCCCAAGATCTCCATAGCACATTTTCCAATCTCTCTGATGGAGTTTTTCTCTTTGTAACTTACATTATACTTAAGGGTAGGGACTATTTTGGATTCATCTTTATATCCCACACATCTCAAAACATAGTAAGTAATGGTATAGATATTTGAATTTTTCCTTCTCTCATAGGAAAATCTGCCACTCAGACTCAGTCCACATTGGCTTGGGGGGAGGGGGGGGACTAAGCCCTAAGGATGGAGCATGTGACTCCTTCTAAGCCATCCTGTGTATCCCATTCTCTAAGCCACGGTGATTGGTTCTAGGTTGGGTGCATGATATAAGCTGTTCATAGGCTAAATCTTAGGGATTTTCTTAGAACTGAAACCCATAAGTGTGTGGATACAGCAATCTTCTGGTATCCATTCTGCAGCAGTGAGTGAAAAATTGTCTCAAGTAACACTAAGAGATGAAGAAATGTTATATACTAGGGTCATATCTCAATCTCCTTCTCCAGATTAGCCTAAAGCTAGATCTACCTCTGGACCTTGTAGTTATATAGTATAAGGTGATTCGAGTTAAGTCTTCTGCACCTTGAAATCTATTCTGCACCTTGAAATCTATTAAAATAACTAATATGAGACATTTACTCAATAACAGCTAACTAACCAATCATCAGAATATACTGTTCATTCAACACTATCAAGATGGAAAAGGGGGGAGATTATGTAGTACATATAACTACCTCCTTTGATCTAATTGCCTAAATTTTAATTTTCCAAGTTTTGCTTCTTATTTTGGCCTAAAAGCTATAGTCCGCTAAAATTTATCCAACATGAGGTTACAGAATACACACGAGGATAGAAAAGGGACTCGTGTCCCTCTGTTTCTCTATTAACTCCACACAGGAGGAGTCTGTGTCCATTATCTATTTTGACTTTGCAATGTAGAAAATAGTGACACTCTCCTCCAATCCACTTAATTGTAAATCAGGATATTCGGTAAGGCTCTGAAAGATCAAAGATTTAAAAAAAAGGAGAAAGAGAAACCTTCATGTCCAGATCATGTTCCTTATCTTCAAGACAACTTTCAGCTATTTGTAAAAGTAAGAGAAAAATCAATGATAATTAAGGTCAGAGGAGAGGACCAATCAGACGAGTGCCAGTTTATCACATTTCGGGTACAAAGTGGCTATTGTTTACTCTGAGTCCATCATCTGTCTAGGGATGACAGCAAGTATTGTTTCCTCATTTTCACACACAGAACTGAAGTGGAGATACTGCTGCTAACACCAATGCATTTTGAGGAGCTCAAGGGCACAAGGATCATAGGTACCACTCGGGAAATCTTGGAGAGTAGAAAGAATGCTTGGATGGAGTGTTGCTGCAGGATCTGGGATGGAGGATGAGGAGTCCTACAGAACAACCAAGGAGGCACCACACTCTAAACATATTTATCACACAGCAGAAAAAAAGGCAAAGGAAAAGGAGAAGAGGAAGGTAGTAAAAAGTAAAGAAATCTGGGATGCCCCCAAATAGTGTCTTTTCTGACTTGAATAGGTGACCTCAGGTCAATTTGTGATAGAACAAACTACATCTAGCTTTACAAAGGTCTTGTTGAAACTATTGTGCACACACATTTATCCACTCAGGAAGCATGTATTTTTGCTGTACTATCCTTGTGTTGATGGTGGAGACAGATATTTGGGACATGTTAAAAAGGAAGCTTCTATTGTATATATAGAATGATAAAGGTGGAAACCTTGAAATGTCACTTCAATTACTGTGCAGATTCTAAGGGTGCCAAGAAACCCACACTTAGCTAATGGGTCTGATGTGTGACTGAGCTGAAAAATGGTCTTTTGAAGTTGTCAGTGAAGGAACAAATAAGTTGTTGTCCATGCATTGGGTCTTGTGTACCACTCACTAGCACCGTCCAAGGGAAATATTTGCAGGCTCAGAAAAATGTCACAGAACTGCCAAAAGGATATACAATTATACAAATGTTGAAGTGTTACTCATTATTGTACTTGCTCTTTGTCTGTTAGAAATTTACTCAATTTTCAGGGCACTTGGATGGTTCAGTTGTTTAAGCAACTGATTCTTGATTTTAGCTCAGGTCATGATTTCAGGGTCATGAAATGGAGCCCTACGTTAGGCTCCTGCTCATGAGGGTGTCTGATTGAGATTCTCTCCCTCTCCCTCTGCCCTTCCCCACTGTACTCTTGTCTCTTTCTCTAAAATAAAGAAGTCTTAATTTTTTTTTAATTTACTCAATTTTCATCCCCATAGAAAATTAAAAATCTGCGAGTGACATCTTCTACCAAATTAATCCTCAAGCATGTCCAAAAGAAACATGTGTCCTTTAAACAATTTAGACCATCATAAGTACAAGGAAAGGGGAAGTCTCTTATGGTTAACAGGAAAAAAAATGTAGAAGGAAGTATGCCAGGTAAGGTGTCAATGAAACACACTAAGGTTTTGATCTGGGAGAGTAATTATATTAGGAAACTCAGAGCATGAGTGACTGTGATTTATCCCGGCACTTGATAAGTATTGTAGGAGCAGCACTCATAACTGCAATTACTTTGTTGCATGTGAGCTCTTGGCATTTTTAATTTTCTCTCTTGGCCAGGCAGTTTTGGCATTGGCTTTTCTACCTTGCAAGACTTAGCTCTTCTTTGAACTAGAATGAGCCTTCCAATTCTAATACCTGTTAAAATACTTAATTTCTAAGTAAACAGAAGGGTAGTGGCTATATGATGTTCACTGAGAAATTCAATGTCACTGAATTTTAAACTTTTTAAAAATAAAACATTGGGAACAAATTACCAAGTCCTATCTTCTTTTTTTTTTCCTTCTTCTCCTTTTTACTAATTTTTACATCATTCATTCTCTATCTGAAACAGGGAAAGGAAAACAGCAAACTCTGAGCCATGTCATCAAGAAAAGGGGATTATACAATTCCTGACAAATAGAAATACTTAATAATCATTTTATATAACTGCGTTTGTAATTTATTATGATGATAATACTTATTATTACCTTCCATTTATTAAGCCATACTATGTACCAGTCATCTATATGTCTTATCTAATTTAATTCTACAGTGACTCTAGAAAGTAGGTATTGCAGTTTTGATTTGTTTGCAAATGCTCAGGCTAACCAGAGGAGCCAGGTTTCAAGCCCTTGTTCTGAACCCAACTACTTAGGAATTTCATTGTTTAAAAAATGATTTTCAAATGATGCAGTAAGTCCACATATTCTGTATATAACATGTGAATAGGGGCACCCAGTAATAGGGGAACCTGCCAAGTAATGACTGAGAGAGACAGTAGCAATTATTTTAATCAATGATTGTATTTGAAATTTGCCAACTACAAAATATACATCAAAGGCAGCTGTAGCAGCCAGATGTGTTCTGTTTCTTCACCTGCGAGCCTGTTCCTGCCCGGGGAAAAATGGAGCAACGTCTGGACTAAAAGGCTATCTCCGTGGTCCATTCACTCGTTGGCCTTTGTACAAACATTGCCAGCAGTACATCACTTAGGATGGAGTGCAGCGGAGTTTTCTATAACGGGAACATCAATCAATTAAAACCGGAGTAAGCCAGCAAACACATTTCACTGAGATCACCAGCGAGTAATCATCACATAGATCATCAGATACTAATGCTTCTTGACAAAAAAGAAACAAAAAACTAGACCTGCTGAGTTGATGACTGAAGGGGCAAGGCCTTGTTTTGTCCACCCGTTACCTACTGGTATACTAGAGGCTCCTCTTCCTTTTGCTTTTATTAGTCATATTATAACCATAACTCATAGAATGTATTTTTTAAATTAATTGCTAAATGGTGAGTTTTTTATTCTTTTAGCTTCTTTTAATTTAAGGCAGGACTTTTTCCCTATATTTTTAACTCATTAGACACATTATTTGAACTGAAATGATTTGCCCTACACCTGTTATCTTCCAAAGTAGTCAAATCAGTAATACCTATATTCTTCCAACTTGCATATTTAATTGGCAAACCTCTGTAACATACCTAGTGTAAGAACTAGTATGTCTTGAGTACTTTCTATTTGTCAGGCACTGTTCTAAATTATTCATTTAACATATAGCATACAGAGTGGTTAAGTAACCTGCCCAATATCACACAGTAACCAGTGGATCTGAAATGTGAATCTAGGCAATAGGACTCCAGATCCTACCCTTTGAACCTAGTAATGAGTGATTACCTGACAGTTATACATTTGAAATATCACCAAATGTCAAATGTTCATTTGGCCATATAAAAACTTTCTTTAAAAAAATTTAAGAGATTTTATTTATTTATTCATGAGAGACACAGAGAGAGAAGCAAAGACATAGGTAGAGGGACAAGCAGGCTCCCTGTAGGGAGCCAGATGCAGGACTTGATCCCAGGACCTCGGGATCATGACCTGAGCCGAAGGCAGATGCTCAACCACTGAGCCACCCAGGAGTCCCCATTTAATATCTTTTAAAAACTGTTAACGGTTTTGAAAGCATGAGTAGAATCCATCTTATATTAAGACAATATGAATGCTGCTGTTTAAAATAAATTATATGTTCAAGTCTAAATTTTGTGTTTGAAAAACATCACCCTAAGACCCTATGAATCTTTTTGAAAGTAGAGGAAGAGAAGAAAGAAGAAACAGATTTCATCGTAGCTATGCTCTTCCTTAGTATGACAGAAAAACTTGAATTTCATTACAATGAAGAATTACCTGCTTCCAGTTGCAAAGGCTGTTTCAATTACTGAGCAATTGTTGGTGAAATAGACTTGCTTGGAAGTTTCTGCATGGGCATTGAATCCTGGTCAAAAATAATAATATCACGGGGATCCCTGGGTGGCTCAGCGGTTTGGCACCTGCCTTTGGTCCAGGGCGTGACCCTGGAGTCCTGGGATCGAATCCCACGTTGGGCTTCAGGCATGGAGCCTGCTTCTCCCTCTGCCTGTGTCTCTGCCCCTTCCCCTTCTGTCTATCATGAATGAATAAATAAAATCTTTAAAAAAAAAATAATATCGCTAATTTCTCCAAAAATGCCTTACACCAAAGAGAAACAGAGAAAATATTGGGCAACACCTTCCAGTGTCCAATGCATCATTTCCTGCATTAATGGGAGTGGGAGAAACAAAATAGTCGCTGTCAATTGACTACGGTTCAGAATTTAGACAGGATTATTTCATTTATGAGTGTCACAAACCCAACACAGATTATCTAACCAAAAATATACACCAAGAAACAAAAAAAAAAGGAAATTTATTAAGTCATGTAACTAAAAATTCTCTAAGCATCTGATTTTAGGTAACACTAGATCCAGATATTTTTTAAAAATATCATTAGAAATCTCCCTCAACCCTACTTATTGCCTATGTTAGCTTTATTTTCAAAACTTTCTACATGGAATCAAGGAGTAACATGACCCCTAGTAAATAATATCTTGACCAAAAGAAGGCAGGATGAAACAACAGATACCAGTGTGCCATGATTTCTTGAATGATGACAGTTTTATTTTGGAGGATCTGTGGTTATCAGTGCTGGAGCCTTCCTCTTCTCAGCAAATTCATCACATAAATGCCTTTATCATCTTAACCACTATCACCATGGAGTTCTTTCACGCCTTTGGCACTAGGATAAACATGGTCACCCAACCCGGAATCTTAGTGTCATCCCTCCTTCCCACCAATCCCTTTATTTCTTAAATATTTTTCACATTAATCCATTTATCCCTGTTACTGGTCTCTCATTTAGAGAAAAACAATGGTGTCATAATTATTCTCTCTGACTCATGACTTCTCTCTTTAAATCCATTCTCTATGCTCCTGTCCATGTAATCAGTTTAAAACACAAATTCTGTCACACTACCTCCTTGTTTTAAAATCATCAAGGGTTCCTTAAATGTTGTCAGAGTAATAGCCGAGGGCCTTTGTCTGCTATACATGGATAGCATGCCCTTCTCTAATTTTGCCACATGAAATGGTAGCTATTGGCTACACATGATGATTTAAATTGAGATTAATTAAAATTAAATAAAATTAAAAATTCATTTCTCCAGCTTGCTAACCACATTTCAAGTGCTCAATAGCCACATGTGGCTAGTGGTTATGTGTCAGATGGTACAAATATAGAATATTTTCATCATTGTAGAGAATTCTGATAGAACATAAAACATTGCTGTTCTGCAGTTTCTTTTTTTTTTTTTTAAGATTTTTTATTTATTTATTCATAGAGACACAGCTAGAGAGAGAGGCAGAGACACAGGCAGAGGGAGCAGCAGGCACCATGCAGGGCAGGGAGCCTGATGTGGGACTCGATCCCGGGCCTCCAGGATCAGGCCCTGGGCTGCAGGCGGCACTAAACCGCTGCGCCACTGGGGCTGCCCTGTTCTGCAGTTTCATATCTGTTTACTATCCAACTGTTTCCTCATAATAATGCTGAACCACTTGTAGTATCTGAGTGAATCACGCATATTCATGTCTCTCTAGCTTTGCTCATTGTAGTTCTTCTGCCTAGAAAGCTCTTCATGGCTGCCTAGATAATAACCACTACACATTCTTTAAGACCCAGCTAAGATGTTACCTTCCTGAGGAAGGCAACACTGAACTCTGGTGTTCAGCTAAGTGTTTGTAAGACATTCTGTGCCTATTTGTACGTGACCACACAATGACACTACTACCTGTTTTGTGCCTAACTTCTTATGTGACAGTAAACTTTTATTTTATTTATTTATTTATTTATTTATTTATTTATTTATTTATTATCTCTCTTTTTTTATTGGAGTTCAATTTGCCAACATATAGCATAACACCCAGTGCTCATCCCATCAAGTGTCCCCCTCAGTGCCCATCACCCAGTCACCCCCACCCGCCACCCAACTCCCTTTCCACCACCCCTTCTTTGTTTCCCAGAGATAGGAGTCTCTCATGTCCTGTCTCCCTCTTTGATATTTCCCACTCATTTTTTCTCCTTTCTCTTTATTCCCTTTCACTATTTTTTATATTCCTCAAATGAATGAGACCATATAATGTTTGCCCTTCTCCGACTGACTTACTTCACTCAGCATAATACCCTCCAGTTCCATCCACGTTGAAGCAAATGGTGGGTATTTGTCATTTCTAATGTCTGAGTAATATTCCATTATATACATAGACCACATCTTCTTTATCCATTCATCTTTCGATGGACACCGAGGCTCCTTTCACAGTTTGGCTATTGTGGACATTGCTGCTAGAAACATTGGGGTGCAATGTCTCGGCGTTTCACTGCATCTGTACCTTTGGGGTAAATCCCCAGCAGTGCAATTGCTGGGTCATAGGGCAGTTCTATTTTTAACTCTTTGAGGAACCTCCACACAGTTTTCCAGAGTGGCTGCGCCAGTTCACATTCCCACCAACAGTGCAAGAGGGTTCCCCTTTCTCCACATCCTCTTCAACATTTGTGGTTTCCTGCCTTGTTAATTTTCCCCATTCTCACTGGTGTGAGGTGGGATCTCATTCTGGTTTTGATTTGTATTTCCCTGATGGCAAGTGATGTGGGGCATTTTCTCATGTGCATGTTGGCCATGTCTATGTCTTCCTCTGTGAGATTTCTGTTCATGTCTTTTGCTCATTTCATGACTGGATTGTTTGTTTCTTTGCTGTTGAGTTTAATAAGTTCTTTATAGATCTTGGATACTAGTCCTTTATCTGATATGTCATTTGCAAATATCTTCTCCCATTCTGTAGGTTGTTTCTTAGTTTTGTTGACTGTTTCTTTTGCTGTGCAAAAGCTTCTTATCTTGATGAAGTCCCAATAGTTCATTTTTGCTTTTGTTTCTCTTGCCTTCATGGATGTATCTTGCAAGAAGTTACCGTGGCCACGTTCAAAGGGGGTTGCCTGTCTTCTCTTCTAGCATTTTGATGGAATCTTGTCTCACATTTAGATCTTTCATCCATTTTATGTTTATCTTTGTGCATGGTGTAAGAGAATGGTCCAGTTTCATTCTTCTGCATGTGGATGTCCAATTTTCCCAGCACCATTTATTGAAGAGACTGTCTTTTTTCCAGGGGATAGTCTTTCCTCCTTTGTCAAATATTAGTTGACCATAAAGTTGAGGGTCCACTTCTGTTCCATTGATCTATGTGTCTGTTTTTGTGCCAGTACCACACTGTCTTGATGATCACAGCTTTGTAGTACAACCTGAAATCTGGCATTGTGATGCCCCCAGCTATGTTTTTCTTCTTTAGTATTCCCCTGGCTATTCAGGGTCTTTTCTGATTCCACACAAATCTTGAGATGATTTGTTCCAACTCTCTGAAGAAAGTCCATGGTATTTTGATAGGGATTGCATTAAATGTGTAAATTGCCCTGGGTAGCACTGACATTCTCACAACATTAATTCTTCCAATCCATGAGCATGGAATATTTTTCCATCCCTTTGTGTCTTCCTCAATTTCTTTCTGAAGTGTTCTGTAGTTTTTAGGGTATAGATCCTTTACCTCTTTGTTTAGGTTTATTCCTAGGTTATCTTATGTTTTTGGGTGCAATTGCAAATGGGATTGATTCCTTAATTTCTCTTTTTTCAATCTCATTGTTAGTGTATAGAAATTCCACTGATTTCTGTGCATTGACTTTGTATCCTATCACATTGGTAAATTGCTGTATGAGTTCTAACAATCTCGGGGTGGAGTCTTTTGGGTTTTCTATGTACAGTATCATATCATCTGCGAAGAGGGAGAGTTGGACTTCTTCCTTGCCAATTTGAATGTCTTTTATTTCTTTTTGTTGCCTGATTGCTGAGGCTAGGACTTCTAGTACTATGTTGAATAGCAGTGGTGAGAGTGGACATCCCTGTCTTGTTCCTGATCTTAGGGGAAAAGCTCCCAGTGTTTCCTCATTGAGAATGATATTTGCTGTGAGCTTTTTGTAGATGGCTTTTAAGATGCTGAGGAATGTTCCCTCTATCCCTACACTCTGAAGAGTTTTGATCAGAAATGGATGCTATATTTTGTCAAATGCTTTCTCTGCATCTATTGAGAGGATCATATGGTTCTTGTTTTTTCTCTTTCTGATATGATCGATCACATTGATTGCTTTATGAGTGTTGAACCAGCCTTGCATCCCAGGGATAAATCCCACTTGGTCATGGTGAATAATCTTCTTAATGTATTGCTGGATCCTATTGGCTAGTATCTTGTTGAGAATTTTTGCATCTGTGTTCATCAGGGATATTGGTCTATAATTCTCCTTTTTGGTGGGGTCTTTGGTTTTGGAATTCAGGTGATGCTGGCCTCATAGAACAAGATTGGAAGTATTCCATCTTTTTCTATCTTTCTGAACAGCTTTAGTAGAATAGGTATGGTTTCTTCTTTAAATGTTTGATAGAATTCCCCTGGGAAGCCACCTGGCCCTTGACTTTTGTGTCTTGGGAGGTTTTTGATGACTGCTTCAATTTCCTCCCTGGTTATTGGCCTGTTCAGGTTTTCTATTTCTTCCAGTTCCAGTTTTGGTAGTCTGTGGTTTTCCAGAAATGCGTCCATTTCTTCTAGATTGCTTAATTTTTTGGCATATAGCTGCTCATAATATGTTTTTAAAATCGTTTGTATTTCCTTGGTATTGGTTGTGATCCCTCCTCTTTCATTCATGATTTTGTTAATTTGAGTCTTTTCTCTCTTCTTTTTAATAAGGCTGGCTAATGGTTTATCTATCTTATTAATTCTTTCAAAGAGCCAACTCTTGATTTTGTTAATCTGTTCCACAGCTCTTCTGGTCTCTATTTCATTGAGTTCTGCTCGAATCTTTATTAAATCTCTCCTTCTGCTGGGTGTAGGATCTATTTGCTGTTTTTTCTCCAGCTCCTTTAGGTGCAAGGTTAGCTTTTGTATTTGAGTTCTTTCCAGTTTTTGGATGGATGCTTGTATTGTGATGTATTTCCCCCTCAGGACTGCTTTTACTGTATCCCAAAGATTTTGAATTGTTGTATCTTCATTGTCATTAGTTTCCATGAATTTTTTTAATTCTTCCCTAATTTCCTGGTTGACCCTTTTATCTTTTAGCAGGATGGTCCTTAACCTCCAAGTGTTTGAGGTCCTTTCAAACTTCTTGTTGGGATTTAGTTCTAATTTCAAAGCATTATGGTCTGAAACTATGCAGGGGACGATCCCAATCTTTTGGTGTCAGTTAAGACCTTATTTGTGACCCAGTATGTGGTCTATTCTGGAGAAAGTTCCATGTGCACTTGAGAAGAGTGTGTATTCATTCAGTTGCATTTAGATGTAAAGTTCTGTAAATATCTGTGAAATCCATCTGGTCCAGTGTATCATTTAAAGCTCTTGTTTCTTTGGAGATGTTGTGCTTAGAAGATCTGTCGATTGTAGAAAGCACTACATTCAAGTCACCAAATGTATTATTATCTAAGTATGTCTTAACTTTGGTTATTAATTGATTGATATACTTGGCAGCTCTCACATTTGGGGCATAAATATTGATGATTGTTAGGTCCTCTTGTTGGATAGATCCTTTAAGTATGATATAGTGTCCCTCTTCATCTCTTACTGCAGTCTTTGGGATAAACTTTAGTTTATCTGATATAAGGATGGATGGCTACCCCTGCTTTCTTTTGAGGACCATTTGAATGGTAAATGGTTCTCCAACCTTTTATTTTCAGGCTGGAGGTGTCCTAGGTCTAAAATGAGTCTCTTGTAGACAGCAAATAGTTGGGTCGTGCTTTTTTTATCCGGTTTGAAATGCTGTGCCTTTTGATAGGGTCATTAAGCCCGTTCACATTTAGAGTTGCTATTGAAAGATATAAATTTAGTGTCATCATGATACCTATTCAGTCCCTATTTTTGTGGATTGTTCCCTTGGACTTCCTCTTTCTATTACAGAGTCCCCCTTAGTATTTCTTGCAGAGCTGGCTTGGTGGTCACATATTATTTCAGTTTCTGCCTATCTTGGAAGTTCTTTATCTCTCCTTCTATTCTGAATGAGAGCCTTGCTGGATAAAGTATTCTTGGCTGCATGTTCTTCTCATTTAGGACCCTGAATATATTCTACCAGCCCTTTCTGGCCTGCCAGGTCTCTGTGGAGAGGTCTGCTGTTAATCTAATATTTCTCCCCATAAAAGTTAGAGATTTCTTGTCTCTTGCTGCTTTAAATATCTTCTCTTTATCTTTGGAATTTGCAAGTTTCACTATTAAATGTCAAGGTGTTGAGGGGTTTTTATTGATTTTAGAGGGGGATCTCTCTATTTCCTGGATCTGAATGCCTGTTTCCCTTCCCAGGTTAGGAAAGCTCTCAGCTATAATTTATTCAAATACATATTCTGGACCTCTGTCCCTTTCGGCACCCTCGGGAACCCCAATTAAACATACATTTTTTTTTCCTTCTGAGGCTGTCATTTATTTCCCTTAACCTATCCTCATGATCTTTTGTTTTTCTCTTTTTTCCTCAGTTTCCCTCTTTGCTATCAACTTGTCTTCTATGTCACTCACTCGTTCTTCCACCTCGTTAACCCTCGTCGTTAGGACCTCTAGTTTGGATTGCATCTCATTCAATTGATTTTTAATTTCTGCCTGATTAGATCTAAATTCTGTAGTCATGAAGTCTCTTGAATCCTTTATGCCTTTTTCTAGAGCCACCAGTAGTTTTATAATTGTGCTTCTGAATTGGCTTTCTGACATTGAATTTTAATCCAAATTTTGTAACTCTGGGAGAGAGGACTGTTTCTGATTCTTTCTTTTGAGGCGAGTTTTTCCTAATAGTCATTTTGTTCAGTGCAGAGTGGCCAAAAACAAGTTGTACTGGGAAAAGGAGAAAAAGAGAGAAGAGAAAAAAGAGAAAAAAAAATGAAGAAGAAGAAAAAAAAGAGAGAGAAGTGGGGGAGCAAACAGAAAACAAAAAACAAGGGACAGTATCCTCTGATTCTATATACTGTAAATCCCTCGACTTCCCCTGGAACTTTCCAGTGCTGCTTGGTCAATTACTTGCTTTTCCCCTGTCCATCTAGCTGGTCTTCTGGGGGAGGGGCCTGCTGTGCTGATTCTCAGATGTGAGCACTTGGGGGAGCTGCTCAGCCCCCTGCGTGGTGCACGGCTCAGTGGGAGCTGTTTATCCTGTTTATTCTGTGAGGCCACTGTGAGGCTCCATGAGGGTTGTTTATCCCATGATGCCCCAGGAGGAACAGCAACAGTGGTGGCGGCCAGCTCCCCAGCCCTGGAGTCAGCTCCCGCAGTAACTACAGAGCTCTCAGTCCGCCAGGGCCTGGATGCTCCGTGGGGCGGGGCTGCTGATCTGCTCAGCTCGGGGCTGCCAGGAGGCAGGAGTGTCCTTATTGTCCTGGGCCCTCCCGGCCTCTGCCTATGGGGTGGGGGGGGGGACTTCCTCAGGCACCCTGTGCTCCTGGGCCTGTGCCACTAAAATCGTGCTCCCGAGCCGGGCAGCCCCCTCCACACAGAGCCTCCACCCAAGCCCCTCCGAGCTGCTCCCGGGTCCAGCCGATAGCACCGCAGCCCTTTAGGGAGCTCTGCTGTGGGGTGTGGCGCGCCCTGCCTGGGGCGCAGGTGTCTGTTAGTGTCCCAGGGAGCCTGAGGGCACCCCTGTCCCTCCTGGGATCCTGCCCGAGCTCCCTGCCAGCACCTTTCCGGTCGGGAAGTTTGGTGAAGCTCCTGCTTCTCCGGGTCGGGGCTTTCCTGTCCTGGGGACACTTGCCCCGTGGCCTTAGCCTGGCATCTCGCAGGGCCCCTCCCCTTGGATGCTTTTTTATTTCTTTTTTTTTTTTCTTCCATCTTCCTACCTTGATAGAAGCCTGAACTTTTCTCACTGTAGCATTCCAGCTGTTCTCTCTTTAAATCTCAGGCTGAATTTGTAGGTTTTCAGGATGATTTGAAAGTTATCTAGGTAATTTGGTGGGGACAGGTGACTTGGGGACCCTACTCTTCTGCCATCTTGCCCCCTCCCCGACAGTAAACTTTGAATTCAAATGTCTAGTTCTTTGTTTTTCTCTCAGCACCAAGCACAGCACATGGCATGTAGAATGGACATTAATATATATATTTGAAAAAATGTAATAAATTGTGTAAAGAGTCAAAGCAATCCTTTCGACTTTGTTAGACAAAATACCCATTTCAAATTTTAAATATTTTTCATAAATTTATTTATTCATGAGATTCACAGAGAGAGAGGCAGAAACATAGGCAGAGGGAAAAGCAGGCTCCCTGGGGGGAGGAGGGGGGCTGAAGTGGGAATTGATCCCAGGACCCCGGAATCATGACCTAACCAAAGGCAGATGCTCAACCACTGAGTTACACAGGTGCCTCCCCCTTTTAAATTTTTAAGATTAATGTAAGTAATAGATACTTCTGACTTTTGGCTTGTCTGCTATAGTATCAACATAACATTAATTCATGTCCAACATTATCCTTCAGTCTCAGTCCATTTTCACTTTGGTTCTCCAGTATTACCTGCTCGACATGGGGCAAGTTTACAAAATGGGTCAATGTTCAAGGATGACCCAAGTTGAACACCTTTTCCAGGAATCCTAAAGAAAACTTCATGAATTGCTGAAGATTTCTTCAAAGTGTCATTAATTGTACACAATAATATTACCCAATTAGAGATATTATGTCTCCTTTACATGAATCTTTGATGGGTATAGTATCCACAAAAAGAAGAAAACAATGATGATGACCTCACTCCTCCAGAGAAAGGACAGTTTTTCATTTAAAACTTGATGACAGAATGGAAAGCCCAGAATTTGAACTTGGAATTGTTTTTTCTTATTTGTGTTGAGATCTTACTTGCTTTAAGATAGGTTGGTGCTCCTTCCATAAAATGGTACCTGGTTATTTCTCCTTCCTCTCCCTCTTCTGAAGAAACTGGGAAGGAAGTGGTATTTCAGAGTGACTCCACAAAGCTGTTTCATGAGCTTTGCCAGTTTTACATGATTTGGAACCTAATATCCCAGCAATACAGTTGAACATTTTGCATGTCACTCTTTAAATTGCATCTAAATCTTTTATTCTTGACATTTAGCATCATTCTGTTCCAGTAAAGGTTGTTGCGTTTTTTTTGCAATGACTTTCTGACCTGTCTTTAAAGTCAGCACTCCAATCAGTCTCCACTGACATACAGAGAATAGTGACATATTGACTTTTACAAGAGATGAATCAAAAGGTGACACAACATGAATAGATGGAAGCTTAGCCCTGAATTTTCCATATAAATGCAAGTGTCAACTAAACAAAGAAAGTGCCTGCTTTTTTACATAGTCAATGCAAGTGCACTATTCACATAATATATATTTGAGTTATAACTCTGCATAGGCCTGGTGTTCTGGTGGAATTGTGAGTATTCACTTTTTAAATATAAAGTTGAATTTTACTTCTAACATTGGCTTACCTCAAATAACCATGTAGTTGGAAAACTTCATCTTTTAAATCAAGTCTCCCCATCTTCTAATTTTAGCTGTGAAATGATTAAATTTCTGATGAAAATTTTTGATGAAACTTCAAAAATTTCTAACAAATTGCAAAATATGGATAACTTAAGTTACTTTGTCTTTAGGGATTTCTTTCTTCTTGAATTTTTGTTGGTGTCCTGACATTCCTATTATATATCTAGTATTTCTTCAGCCCACATTTCTCTAAATTAGACACTCATTCTGTTGTCAAATTCTATTTCACATTTTACTCTGCAGAACCACTTGACTGTTTTAAGCTTTCTCTGGATCTTCTTTTCAAGACCCTGGGGTCATACACTAATCAATGGCTCATTAATATTAATTACAACAACTTTAATGTTAGAAAAATTTATTGGGCATTCATTTGATGTCAGTCACTATGCTTCAAGATTAATCTGAATTATCTCAGGTAAGTCCTAATATAATTCTATGAAGAAAACATTTTACTGTATTTATCCCCATTTTAGACATAAGAAAACTGAGGCAAAGAAAGGGTATTTAAGTATCACATTGAATGTCACTCATCTTGCAAAGCACTCAAGCCCAGGACTGCCAAATTCCAAAATTCACTTTCCTAATCATTCTCCCTACTGATGTACTCAAGTTTAATTTACTTCAAAATACATGAAAAATATATTTCCAGATTATAATAATTAAGAACATATCAACAATGTATCTGATATCTAACTTATCCTGAAAATTAGGTAGTAAAATATCACTCAAATATTAGCAAATACAAAATATCTTTACTATTGATTCTCTTAATATATTTAATTATAAATTTTTCTATCTGTGAAAACAATGTAATAACTAAGAGATATTAAGAGCCAAACATATGGAGGTAGGTAACTATTTTTTTAAGATTGTTAATTGCTCACTGAAAAGGAAGGGACAAGTGTAGTACTGAGAAGTCATATTACTCAACAGATAGAGGACTGCTTTATGATAGGTGCTTTATGACCATTGAAATAATTATTTCTAACAGTACATTTTCAGGTAATACACACAATGAACGTATCTTCATTTATTGTCACTGAAGAAAACTCTTCTAAACGCTGCAATTCTATATGAGTACTTTGTGACAAACTTACAAAAAGGATGGAAAAAAGAGAAAACAACGGATAAGAAATGTAAACAAATTTGTGAAAGAAAAAAATAAATGGGAGGGCATTAAGTGAAATTAATAAGGTGAAGTAAGTAACAACCCAAAGCCTACAGGATATGGAAGTAATACCTGGAGGTAAAAACAGAAGAGAACTAGTCTAATGAGAATTACACCAGTGTTGGACCATGCAATCCTCTCCACACTCTGTGTGCCACATGATTATGATGATCCATCTTACCTCTCCCCAGCAGGAAGCAGGATGTATAGTTTCTGAAAAAACAGAGATTCTCAGTCTGAAGCCACCATGTCCAATGGAAGTCCAGAGTGAAGTAGGGGATCTAAGAAGTGAGGACAGTGGGATACTGAGGAGTCTCAATGCCAAACAATAGGACCTACTCCCAGGATACTGGAAAAAGACTAACGGTCCTCCTCTTAATATAAGCATTAAGATGATTGAAAATTAGAAAATGTTTCTCTGGAAGAACTGCATAGTTCTTATACTGTCATTGAGGGTGAGCTGGTCATGTAATAAGTCATTTGTGAAGTTCACCAAACCATAAACCCATTATTCTCCTATTTCATTCTTAAACACTCACAAGTTTACAAGAATGTCCAGATAATTAATAAAAATCTACAGTGTGAAAAAGAATAGAGTTAAGGACAAACTACTGGGGGAAAGGGAGGACAAAAAAAACATAATTACGTGAGACAAGATGTTTCCCAAAGCTAAAATTAACATCCTCACATAAGTAAGTAAAAGTCAGAATGAAAGAAAGTGAGGCAGAGAGAGGGATAGTAAAAGGTAGCTTTTGTGACATAACAATTAAATAATCAAATAAAAATTGAAAAGTTGAATAATAGTTTAGGAATATTCTAGAAAACAGAATGAAAAAGGCAAAGAAAAAAGATAATGGGACAACAAGAGAAATAGGAATTTAAGAGATACAGTATTTGAAGACTAGAAATTATAGTAGAGGAAATGAAAGAAAAGAAAGTATACATGTATATATATAAATATTTAAGTGGAGGGATGCCTGGGTGGCTCAATGGGTTAAGTGTCTGCCTTCAGCTCAGGTCATGATCTCAAGGTCCCAGGATCAAACCCTGTATTGGGCTCCCTGCTTAGCAGGGAGTCTGCTTCTCCCTCTGCTTCTCACCCTACTTGTATGCATACACGCACTTTCTCTCTCTTTCGCGCATACACGTGTATGCAAATAAAAATAAATAAAGTAAGTAAGTGGAAATGCTCTAGAGCTAAACGACTGATTGAATTAGCCAAAAGTAAGCCCACATCATGAAATTTTCAGAATTCCATGGATAAAGGAAAGATTCGAAGCATTTCCTGCTATGGACTGAATCATGTATCCTCAAAATTTATATGTTAAAGCCCTAATCCCCAGTGAGACTGTCCCTAGATTAAAGAGATAATTAAGATTAAATGAGGTTAAGAGTGTGGAGTTCTGACCTCACATGATTAGTATCCTTATCCTAAGAGTCGCCAGAAAGCTCACCCTTTCTCTCTTTGCTACGTGAAGACACAGCCAAAAGGCAGCTGTCTACAAGCCAAGAAGAGAGCTCTCACCAGAAACTGCAGTGGTGGGGACCTTGATCTTAGACTTTGCAGGCTCTAAAACAGTGAGAAATAAATTTCTGTTGTTTAAGCCACTCAGCCTACAGTATATTGTTTAGCAGCCTGAACATTCTTCTTTTTTTTTTTTTTTTTATTTATGATAGAGAGAGAGAGAGAGAGAGAGAGGCAGAGACATAGGCAGAGGGAGAAGCAGGCTCCATGCACCGGGAGCCCGACGTGGGATTCGATCCCGGGTCTCCAGGATCGCGCCCTGGGCAAAAGGCAGGCGCTAAACCGCTGCGCCACCCAGGGATCCCCAGCCTGAACATTCTAATACACTTTCATAGAGGGAAAAATCATAAATACGTAGGTTCAGAATTGCATTGGACTTTTCAAGAGTAACAGTGGGTGCCAGAAGACAATAGATCAAAATCCTCAAATAACTTTGTTTTTGTTTTGTTTTGTTTTTTCAAATATTTATTTATTCAGAGAGAGAGAGGCAGAGACACAGGCAGAGGGAGAAGCAGGCTCCATGCAGGGAGCCTGATGTGGGACTCAATCCCGGGTCCCCAGGATCACACCCCAGGCTGCAGGCGGTGCTAAACCGCTGCGCGCCACCAGGGCTGCCCCCTCAAATGACTTTGAACCTAGAATCATATAACCAGCTAAATTGTTAACCAATTGCTTAGACATTTTATATAAATATTGCAGACATGCATGAAGAGAAACCAGGAAAATCTCATGTGCCCATTTCCCTTTTAAGAAACAACTGAAAGGTTAGGGTCAGAAAAACAAAAGAATAAATCAAGAGTGAGAAGGACATGGGATACAGGAAACATGCAATCCATCATAAGAGAGCAACAAAGACAAGTCCCAAAGTAACAATTCAAGAATTGCCCCAGTGTGGAAAACTATTCAAACTGAAGCATCTATAAGTGGATATGCAGAAAGACAGTCTCCAGAAAGGAAATAAGAAAGAATGAAAACATTATGTGATTGTTTTGAATATTTGAAAAGAATTCTTATAATCATGTTAACATATCTGCTGGAGCATTTAGGGGCAGAAGAGTCATCAATTAATACATAGTGCACTAAGAAAATTTTTTAAAAGGTTGAAGTTACCAAGTAAAAAAACATAATAATAGAGTGCTTATTTGCCCAACAGTGAATGGTAATTCTATAGATGCAGAAATACTGACAGTTTAGTAAATATTTGTGATGTATCTTAAATTGGGAAGACTGAGGAGAGAAAGTGGGCAGGCTGGATTAAAAATGATAAATCTTGGGATCACTGGATGGCTCAGCAGTTTAGCGCCTGCCTTCAGCCCAGGGCGTGATCCTGGAGTTTCCGGATCGAGTCCCACGTCAGGCTCCCTGCGTGGAGCCTGCTTCTGCTTCTATGTCTCTGCCTCTCTCTCTCTTTCTGTGTCTCTTATGAATAAATAAATAAAATCTTTTTAAAAAATGATAAATTTTTGCCTGTGAAATAGAAGGCAAATATACTGCCTTTACTACAAATAAATCAATTAAAAATGAACATATTATTAAGACTTCATTATTTAGAAATGTGGAGATATATACCGATACAGATACAGACGTAGACACAGATTAGAACAAATGAGTAGAAAGCACAAGATATTTGCCTCTGAGAAATGGCTCAGTGAAGGGAAGTTTGGGCAGGAAACCAACATGTAGTTGCCATTCTTTCTCTTCTGTCATGACATGTAGCAATGTTCCAGCCTGAGGATGCTCCAGTAGCCTGGGTCACAGACTACATGGATATGAAGCAAGTAATGGACCTCTATCATTTTAGGTTGTGATAGCAAAAATGAATTGATTCTGACTAATGCAAGGGTGAAATAGGAATTTATCACGTATTAACTAAAACAATGACTGGGGTATATCATGAAGGTAAGCAAGCCATTAATTAATATTTGAGGATTTTGGTCATGTAAGTTTATATTATTTGTAGACATTGTAATATTTTCATTTCTAGTATAGGTGATACTGTGTCTCTTCCTATTTCTAACACATTTACAGTCCACACAAAGAAATGATTTTAAGAGGTAAGTTTTAAATTTTATCAGGCACTTTGATTCTATACCTTATAAGAGATCTGTCATCCTAATATCTGAATATCCTCAACCATTTCAAGTTTCCCCAGATTTACAATTAATTGCTTAATTTTTCATTGTATTACAAGATGTTTCCTTTTGGATAGTAATAGGATGACTCCTACTTCCTCTTGTGTATTTGTTTTATACATTCATTAAGAAACATGAGCTTACTGTCCAGATTATCAATTTAACTTTTGCTTAATTAACTGTGGTGTATAGTTTGAATAATGTGGTGTATTGACATTTGGAGTGTTCTCGACTAATTTGTAAATGTGCTTAAGGCAAGGACTGTAAGTTTTAATTTCTGTTTTGGGTCTCACAGTTTCAAACACAATTGTAGAAACAAAATAGGCACTTAATAAATGTTTGCTTTATAGATTGCATCTTAGTATCTACTTTGTACATGGGAATTCACATTCTTTACCCATAAAATGCCATCTCTAACTTATGTTATTACCTGCCGTGTGAATTATTTCAAGATTGGCTCACCCTTTTTCCCCAGCATAAAGCTGAGTCATCTGACTTCATCATATGATGTGACTTGGGAATGGAAACTAGTTTTAACACTAACCTAAGCAGAATATAAACATGAAAGTAATTTCCAGTAAGTGCTACATCCTAAGGCTAAATGTCAATGACTTATTATTTTCCAGGCATGTGCATTATCTCAGCCACGTTCCCTTTTATTAATTTATAGATTATAAAATTTTAGTGTGAAAAGGAGCAATAGAGAGCAATTTAGTCCAGTACCTCATTTTGTGAGTGAGGTGACAGGGCTTGTTCAGAGATACATGATGCCATAATGGTAGCAGACAGACTGGAGTAGGTATTGTTGGCTTCCAGGACATGACTATCCCATCATACATACAGTCTACTGAGTGGCGGATATATTTTTGTCTGTCATGGCCCACCCTAACGGTAATCATGAAATACAGCAAATAGGAGGAAGTCATTGTGTTATATAACTAAAGCAATGACTGGGGTATATTTTGAAGGTAAGCAAATCATTAATCGATATTTGAGAATGTATGTCATGTTTGCTGGCCTTACCTTATACAGTGTTTATTTTAGGAAAATATGTGTGTAGTGATTTAGTCAGGTTGCTGAATGCTCCTGTGTATAGGAAATGCTGGATGCTGGGCAGCAACATCAAGGAATTTCTAAATCTAGAACTACCAAATTTCCTTTCTATTTTCCTTTCCCAGTTTTTATAAGAATTGAATAAAGCAAAAAAATGTAAAATACACTGATCACAATCACCTGTTCAGGAAGATGGGGGGACCCCCAAAATTATTCAGACCAACAACTGCAATGAGGTAGTACATATTACTAAATTAATTTTAAGAGTCATTAATTAAAGTCTTTGAATATTTAAATTTGATGAAGGTTATAAAGTAATGAACTTCATTAGCTAATTGACTTAGTGTTTATGGAACGCTGTTACTTCTACAGAAATTCAGTATTTATCACATTTATTTTTCCTTACTTACTGTCAAATTTAATGAATTTCACATCCTATTGTTAGACTTGCTCACATTTGAAAAGGATGGAGGTGGGTGCTATCTTTTATTCCTTTAATTAATCTCTTTCCTGAGGTTCATTAGCTGGGAATTCTTTCCTGTTAGATCAATGGCAAAATAATAATCTGTAGTCGTTTTGCCTTGAGCAATAATCTGAACATCCCTCCTGGAAATGATCCATTGTGCCCACTGGAAACTTTGAACAGTAGTTTTAATTGCATGTTCATTAGATTTTGTTGTTGCTGAGCGTTGTTTTGATGCCAAAGACAGTATAGAAACAATTTAGCATATGTGACATTGCAGTCTGTGGAACTGGCAACGCTGACTGCACATTAACGCCAATGCTCTTTCTATACAGGTTTAATAATCAGGGAAAGAATGTTAACTCTTTAATAATTGAACGTGTGTTTAATATTTAAACAGCCAGATCCTTCCAGTTGTTAAACTAATATTAAAGTAGGATGGAAGCAGGCTACATACTGGCAACTGTCCATCTTACCGATGACTTTTGAAGTTCAGTATAGTGGTGGTAAAGATTGTCAAGCTCAGGCTGGAGAGCGTTACTTCTAACAACCAGAACCAAAGGCAATGCAGATACTTCCTTTTTGTAAGAAACTTATATGCGAAAAGCAATAGATTATTAATGATTTTTGTAATCTCACATTTTATTTATATTGTCTTTCTTTGCAGCTCTTGCATGCAGGAATAATTTTCCTAAAAATGAAAAAGACTGTTTACATCAGATTACGTGTTAAGAATCATTTCACTTCTAACTAATGTTCAAAATGCAAAGCAGATAATCATTTACTTAGATATTTGTTATCCCAAAGTCTTGATTTGTTCACAGTGACTTAAGAATTATTTTGAGGGGCGCCAGGGGGGAAGTAGTTATACTCTGGTGGACAGTGATCAGAGCCTGAGACTTTGCATTAATGGCCGTGCTCCGCCTTCCAACTGACCTTGTCAATTCTTGTTAGTACATTAGAGATCTTTGATTTACTCCGTCACGAGGTATTTTGTAACATTTCATTTCACCTATTTCATGAAGAAATTTGACTACTTCTGCTGAAACCTACTGCTAATTGAATATAAATCACAGTGTTAAAAACATCTTATATTTCTTCCTAAGATATCTGTTCTTGACATTTCTGTCAAGTTTTTTTTATAGTTTTTTGTTGTTGTTGTTGTTGTTTTACAAAGACCAAGGTGACTTTTAAATTCACTTTATTTGATTCAGGCCTTAACTCTTCCACTAAAGATTTTAGGTGACCATCACGCAACTTAAAAGCTCCAGATGGCCTTGAATTTTCATAGTATAGTTTCTCTTTAATTTTGCATAAGGGAATTTAAAATTACTGTTTTGTTCTTGATAGGAATTTCAAGTCAATCTTCAGGGGAAAAAAAAAATAGAATTTTTAACTTTAAAAACATGTAAAGATAGAGGCATGGGTTCAAACCCAGAAAATCTGATTTATTGAAAATTGAGTAAGGCCCAATCATATATATATATATATAATTTCATCTTTAATTTTTCTCTTCTTAATCATATGGATAAGAAAACATAAAATCATGAAGCAAATATTTCATGAACAGAATGAGACAGCAGAGGTCTTGAAAACGTTAACTTATCATTAAAGTCAGATAAGATAGGTAAGATTTATTGGATGCCAGGGCCATGTGAGCCATGACCATTCTCTTTTCCTTTCATCTTCATTTAGGACACATGGCTCTAAAGACTATAATGTCTGACTTTGTTTCTTGGTAATCCTTTTCAATATTATAGTATTTCAGGACTGCCTCATCAAGAAAGGCTTCCTTATATTTTCTCCAAATCCCTCATGTCATGATATATGCCCCTTATTTCTCTTGTCATCACTGGAGCAGGAGAAAAGCTATTTTTCACTACTAGATTTTCCTTTAATGAAGTTGCACCTCCGACTTCTCTCCTAGAGATGACATACAATTTATCTGAGGATATAAGAATCTATATATGACATTTATTTTTTTCTGCAATCCTGAAAATATATTTATGGTTTGATACTTCTCTTAGGTAATCAAAATGAAAATTTCCTAGAGAAAGATCATCTTTTAAGTGGCTGGAGGAGAAAATACTTTGCATCTTTGAAGATGTAGTGAGGAACATTTGATAAAATACATTTTCACTTTTCTGAGTTTTTTTGTCCTCCTCCTGTTCTTTGCTTAAAACAGAAGACTATTGGTATTCACTTGTGTCAACTCACCAAGTGATCCTTATTCCATAACCTGTACATATTCTCCCCTTCTGTTATGTGAATTTGTTTCCTATGAGCTTGAGAGTTTATAAGGGTGAAATAGCAACCAGTCAACATCAGCAATAAACTTACATAAAAGCATATCTTTAAATATATTTACTTGCTTCTTCCTTTTACTTTTAATGCCAGCCTTTCCTGAATTCAGTTAGATTATCCATTGCCTGTGTGGAAAGAAGATTGCTAGAGCACAAAAGAGAAAAAAATTCAGCGTTCAGCTTTTGAATTCCAAAATAGGCCCTCAAGCTCATTTGGGGGGCAATCTTAGCAAAACAAAGCTTTTAATGTGCCAAACCCTGTCTGTCTCTCTAAAATGAATGAACAAACATATATCTATCTTGATACACACTAGATATATAATGTGGGAAAACCTGTGTTCTACAGAATCATACAACAAGATAGTCTTATTGGGAAATAAGAAAAGGCAAAATACTAAAATATATCTAAACTTTGTAACCAAAGTATCAATTAAAACAATAAAAATCCTAATATAAATATTAACATAGTTAAATCTCAACTAGCTTTGGCACCTAAAATGATAATCAAATTTTCCCAAGGCTCATGCCTCTTCCACAGTAAACTTCCTTAGAGGGTTACACTCCCAGTTGAGACCAGTTTGATCAAAATTAAAAATGTGATGCATAGCATAGACTGGGTCAATTGGATTTTTTTTTTCTAAACACACAGGAAATGTCTTTGCAGATTCATTTGTGTTTGCAGTTTCAAGAGAGGAATTGTGGAAACCTTAATGGTTCTTGAAGCCATTCAACCAGCCACCATTGGTACTAACAGAGAGCACTTATGTAGCATTTCCTATTTCCTGGTTCCTTTTTTTAATTCTGGGAAAGCAAGTCCCAGATGGCTTCAAAATATTCACATGCTGGGAAAATCAAATATACACGAAAGCAATTTCTACATTTACTGTTATTTTTTCTGCTATATGCCACTTGTATGTGATCTAGTTTATGTTATAGAAACATACATTGTAACAGAAAAGACACACGTACACATACATAAACACATACCTACATATACAGTATACACATATGTCAGTCACATATGTCCTACAAGAAACAGATGCCTCATTCAAGAGATTTACTGGAGAAGGGGAGAAGTAGGCAGAGAGAGTTGTTCTACCACAGTGCAGGTCTGACTTCACTTGTATGAAGCAGAAAGTGGTGGAAGCATTGAGTAGAAAGAGCTTCAGACCACAGCTGAGCTCTGGGAAATTCTTTTCCAAAACAATGGGGAGTCCTTAGCAAGTTGCCTGGTAGCAGAATCTTCTAGTGAGCAGGAGTAGACTAGCACTTGAACCCCCACCCTCCTTAGTCACTGTCTGGCAACTGCCTGCCCACAGAAAACTAGGTGTCTACCCTCTCTGAAGTGAGCCTCAAACTCACAGCCAACTGTGCTCCCCACAGTGGTTCTCTTCAAAGAGATCAGAGTGGATGCATGAACTCTCCCTCCACCCCCACAACCTACCTGTCCAAATCAGAACACTCTGAGGTAGCAGGACACAAAGATTACTTTTAACCACTACATTGAAAGGCAGATTGAAGAGAACACTTCTTGCTGGATGAATTAAGAGAAGGAGGGAATAGAAATATTGTGCTTGTAGGACCACTTAGATCTGGAGAAACCAAGTTGAAACCATTCAAATTTTGCTTGAGAAAGCAACTGATGTCAAAACTGGGGTCAGAGATGACAATGGGACCTGAACCTACCACAAAAATCCACCTGTCACAGTTCTGGTGAATTCTATACATTGTTTCAGCAAAGGAACTCTGTTAACTCTATTAGCCACATTTGACCTTGGTTTCTGAGAAGGGAATCCCAATAATAGCAGCTTGTTATGTGATTTTTTAGTGAAAACACTGCCCTATGTTTACAGAATCTACAACACCAAAATATTAGGCAACCTTCCTACTTAATCATCCAGGACACTTACAAAAAGGGACCTTTTGCATTTTTTTAAAGACTTTATTTTTTTAAAGATATACTTATTTATTTGAATTGAGGGAGGGCCAGAGAGAGAGAGAGAATCCCAAGCAGACTCCCCACTGAGCACAGATTCTGACATGGAGCTCAGTCTCACAACCCAGAAGATCATAGCCTGAGCCAAAATCATAAGTCATACACTTAACTGACTGAGCAACCCAAGCATCCTGCAAAAAAAGACTTTAGATTCATGGGTTTGGTAGGGGGTGGGAGGAGCATTGGCATGGAAAGAAAATATATCCTCCCTCAAATAAACTCTTTACTTTGATAGAATTGAATGAGGAATGCCTTGAGATTCCTCTTTACATTACTCTCTTTCACGGGTGAGTCCCTTAGAAAGGGTAAGTCAAACCCCCTATTTCTGAATATCTGTTATACACATGATGTCATCAGTGACCACTTACTATCACATAAAGACATAAGCAGCACTGTTATAAAAGAATAAAATTATTTTTATGGCTAATAGCCCCCCAAACAACACTGTGCTATGGTCATATTCATAGAACAATAGTTTTCTACAGACTCTGAGTCTATTTTTCACTAAAATCAGGCATCTGCCCATGGTTACTCTCACAATCTCTGCCAGAAGTAATAAACGAATGGGCCCTGGGCTACATTCAGTCTTCAGATAGCTTTGGTTTGGCCCTCCCAGTATGTTTTTAAGGAATGAGTCACATCATGGAGTACTAGTAATGCTGGTCTAACACTCCCATTAGGTGTCCCTGAATTGAAGTGGCCAAGGGGGCCACCAGACCCATTGAATTGAACACACACCTGAGCTGGCCTGTTGGATCGAGTGTCACATCAGACTTCCTGCATGGAGCCCGCTTCTCCCTCTGCCTGTGTCTCTGTCTCTCTCTTGCTGCGTATCTCTCATGAATAAATAAATAAAATCTTTTTTTAAAGTGTGTAATCCAAAAGGGGCTGCATTTTTCCTTCACTTTCCCAGAAGTTTGTCATTCATAATTATATTTGGATTGAGTTAGATATGAAAGATTACATTCCCTGAGCACACATCCTTGCAAAAACTGGTCACAGATGCTTTGCATAGTGGGAATAGACTAATATTTAAATCTGTCGGCACACTGGAGATAATTTACACATATTTGATTATTTATGGTATTAGACCTCCTTTACAAAGTTCTTGGTTTAGTGGAAGAATAGGAACCAAATATTCTATTAACAAATACATTTAAAAGAGCTTTTAACCTTATTCTTGTACAGAAAGAAGCAAACCCCAAAATGACTTTATTTTTAGAGAGAAGGTTGATACTTGTTGTGTATTTATTTTTGGTTTTGTCATCAATAACCAACGAAAAATATGCTGGAAATTTTAAGACAATGAGGTACCCAAAAGTCAGTTAATACGCAGCTGCCATTCCAATCCCCAATTTAATTTTACCTTCATCCCCATTTAGCATCAAATCCCGGGAATCTTCAGTTCAGACACCTTTGCAGGTGCTACACATAACTAACCTTTCAATAAGATTAACTGCCAGACTGTGACATTTGATGTGTGATAAAGCAAGGCTTTGTGAATTTTAAATGATTCTGCAGATGAAGTTGAGATACAATAAAGCATTCTTAAAATATAATTTAGGGACCAGTTACTAGCAAACATTAATTGCAAGAAAAATATATAAACACAAAAGAGTTAATCTGTAGGAATCAAACTTTTGGATATATTTCGTGGGGCATCTTAAATGAAAGGCCACCTACAGATGGGGTAACTTTGACTGCCATTGTTACTATGGCATACTGCATACCAAACACCTACTGGGAAAGAGAAAATGGTATGATAATCTTCCTTTGCACACTACAAAAGTAATAATAACAATAATTGATGTATATTAATTTCAACCTCATAATTACCTAAACTTCTCGATTCTTTTGAGTTTTCAATTTAGAAATGAACCATCTGAGACCCAAAGAGATTATAAGGTTTGTAGAGAAAGTCTCTTCCAGTCTATTCCTCTGACTCCTGTGTCAATCTCTTTAAGTCTCTGGATAAATTGTTTCCTAAATTTTCCTGATACAAACAAAACAAAACAAAACAAAACCTTCCCCCACAGATTCCAATTCAGTCATGGTGGAGTAGGCTTGGGAATCCAAATTAGATCAGTCAACCTGGAAAGCATTGGCCACCCAGCTAACAAGTTTAGTCCTAGAAAGTTGATTCTGACACTCACTGCCGCATTCAACCCAGATTTTATGGGCATCCATATTATCGGGACAGAAGAGAAACATTTCAGTTTATAAATACACAAATCACTTCTGACTGAGGTTTAAGGAATGTTTACTCCATTAAAGACTAGCCAAGTTTTTCACAGAAAAGTATTTAAGAGTGTCTTTTCAAATTTAGAGAATATTTATTTTAGATTTCCATTATATATGCTGAAAAACTGCAGATGTGTTTCATGTATACATTATTTTATAAAATCTTTACATTAGTCCTGTGTTGATATTAGTTAAGTCTCATTTTAGATGATGAAGAAAGTGTATTTGATTAATTTCAAGCAGGAATAAGAAATAATTCACCCTACTGCCCTTTGTTTCAATCTGTCCAACGGAAAGGGAAGGCCAAACAGTAGACCTATGCCTGAAAATTTTGAAAATGCATTGTTATACTTTATGAGAATCCACATTTGGTGCTGACCATATCTACCCACAACCATACCTCCCACCTCCATGCACCACATTAAGCAGAGCCTCAACCAACTAGCCAATTAAGAGTCCACTAATAAAAATAAGCATGTGTTGCCCATTATTTTATGCAAATCAGGAGAAATCTGGTTAAAATAAATAATAACCATAGCTAAGAACTCTTACTGTCAATTAGCACACTAGGGATAAGGATTGGCAGTTATGTAAAAACTAGAATTTTTTAGATTATACTTTATATTTTAAAAGCAAAGCAACACTTAAGGTAGAAAAATTGGAAGGTACATTTAAGTGGAAATATAAAAAAAAATCACTCATGGATGAAAGTACAAACAGGTAGTCAATGTCATTATTGAGTGTATTTCATTATTTCATGGATAGCATATGTTCCATGCACAGAATGTGTGAGAAAACTGGTGTTCAGTTTTAATGCTTTCATAATATTCCATTGACTGTATTTCAATACTTCAGTTAATTCTATCTTCTAATACATTTGTTATTTATCATATTTTTGCTATATTTTACAATATTTGGATGAAAATCTGTGTATCATTATCTTTATTATTTATTATTATTTCTTCATTATACATTCTTATTTATGGAATCACCGTCTAAAATCATATACCTTTAAACTAAGGAGAAAAATGTTAAATCCTTAGATTTCATTTTCAAAATCACTGAGGCTTCTGGGAAAAACAAGAGAATGCAAAAAATATAAAATAGGTGAAGATGAATCAATGTTAGAGATAAGAATTTACATTGGTAACTTTATAATCTATCCAGAGTAGTACCTTGTATGTCCAATAATACTGCAGAGCTCAATATTTAATAGTAAAGAATATGAGTGACGCTAAGAAGGTAAAAGGATAAATGTGAATTTTGGCTCTGTCACTAACTACTCGGCTGATCTTGAACAAGGTACTTATCTAAGTTCCAGTTTTCTCATGTATAATATGAATAGCAAACAAAGTGTTCCTGAAACATAATAAACACTATAAAAGTGGTCATTTGTGAGGGTTAAGTTTTAGGAATAATAATCATCAGCATATTATTCATAATATTATTGAAATATATGCTTTCCAAAGACAAATTATATTCTGTAAATCTTGTTATGTTTAGCAGTAAGGATTTCTTGGAACAAATCCAAACTCTTTTTTACACTCTTTTTTCATGGGCCAGTCCTTTAAGTGATGAACTTTTGTGAGTGAAATATTAAGAGTTGATATAGGAAATAAAAGAAAAATCTTAAGTAGGGCTTAATAACTTTAGTAAGATTCAAAAGACATGATTTCTAATATAAGAGCAGAAAGCCAACAGGAGAAACTGATTGATATGAGACTAGTACTGCATGAGTTAAAAAGGAAGAAATGCTTTCAAGGAAGCCAAAAACATACTAGCATACTCAAAACACCATTGGAGGCAGGATTGAGCAGAATTATTAGTGCTGCAAAGTATATCAATGATATAGAGACATATGTTGGCCAGTATTGTATTTAACTTAAAAAAAAATCTGTTTATAATGAAATTGGCTTCTAATTCAATTATTTTGGACTGTCTTTATCTGTTTGGTATTAGAGCTATATGACCTCATTAAATGAAATTGATAAGTGTTCCATCTTCCAAATTCTGAAACAACTCACAGAAGATAGGCTTTTTGAGATTTTGGTAGAGATCACTTTGAAGTCATCTGAGCTTGACAATTTTTCAAGATGGAAATTTTAAACCAGCACTTCCGTGTCTTTTATAGCTTTTTGTTTGTTCAAGATTTTATTTTGGAGGGGGTAGTTAAATACGGTATTTTATGATTTCCAAGAAAGTTGTTCATTTCTTCTAGATGTTGAAGTATATTGGTGTGCAAAAATTCATAATATTTTTCTTAAATATTTTATTTATTTATTTGAAAGAGAGAGAGTAAGTGAGAGCATGAGTGGGGTGAGAGGAGCTGATGTGGGACTCAATCCCAGAACCCTGAGATCATGACCTGAGCCAAAGATAGACAACTTATTGAGCCACCCAGGTGCCCCTATTCATATTTAAAATTTTAAATGTATACCTTGTTTTCTTTTTCTCATTCCATTCTCTACAATATTTGCATCTTTTTTCTCTTTTTCCTTGCTAAGTCATGTCCAAAGTTTGTCTATACTATAGTACTCATAATCATTTCTATTGTTTTTTGTTATTGCAAGTGAAGACATTTAATTTTTGCTTTTATTGTTTTTAATGCTTTGTACAGCTTTAAATTTTACTTTTTAGGGATCCCTGGGTGGTGCAGCGGTTTAGTGCCTGCCATTGGCCCAGGGCGCGATCCTGGAGACCCAGGATCGAATCCCACGTCGGGCTCCCGGTGCATGGAGCCTGCTTCTCCCTCTGCCTGTGTCTCTGCCTCTCTCTCTCTCTCTCTCTCTCTCTCTCTCTCTCACTGTGTGCCTATCATTAAAAAAAAAAAAAATTTACTTTTTAAAATATGCCTATTCTTTGGGGCACCTGGGTGGATCAGTGGTTGAGCATCTGCCTTCAGCTCAGGTCATGATCCTGTGGTCCTGAGATCAAGTCCCACAACAGGCTTCCCACAGGACCCTGCTTCTCCCTCTGCCTATGTCTCTGCCTCTCTCTGTGTATCTCTCATGAATAAATAAATAAAATCTTTGAAAAAAACTATTCTTTCTATCCTTCCCTGTTTTCTTTCCCTAGGTTTAAAAATTGAAATTTTAATACATTTCATATTGAAAATGAAAAGTTTCAGACTTTTATCTGTGAAGTGTATTTAAATTGTATTTCTCTATAAAGTGTATATTCTCTTATACAAGAATTATTTAAAATATAATTTTTAAAAGTTCCATATCTAATTTTAGCTTTGTTTGTTATTTGTTTCTAATTTTATTGCAATGTAGTGAAAGAACACAATCAGTGTAGAGCTTTTTGTTGTTGTTTTGTTTTCTTTTGAGTTTTTGGAATTTACTGAGATTTTCTATGTGGTCTAGTTAAAATGCCTGCTTTTTTGTGAATGAGCCATCGTCTTAGAAGCATACGTTTTCTCTGTTGTAGGTAATGATCTCTTTCTATATATATCTTTCTACTTACCAAGAATAGTATGCACATATTAGATGACGTAATTAGTCAGGTTAGTTATACCTTCTATCTTTGCATATTTCAGTCTATTTGGTTGTATCAGGTTCCATGCAAGATGCATTAAACCATTGAACTATAATTATTGATTTTGCCTTTCTCAATGTTCTGATATAATTCACTAATTTATCTGTTTGGGACAATATTATGATAGTCATAGTAGTGCTGGAGCCAGTACACACTACTCATGAGAGCCGATTGTTAATTACCAGGAATTTCACAAGAGGTTGAACATGATCATTACTATATATTAAATTATATGATTTATGAATAAATACATTATAGTAAAAATGAAAGTAATACTCAAAACATATACTTTCTAAATATTCCACTACATTTACAAAGGAAGAAAGATACTTTTACAATGCATACCTCTGGCAGACACCAAGTTATTCAAATGAGCAAAGGTCATTTCACCAACAACAGAACAAACTAACACTAGGTACCTCTGGAGTGATGCAAGGGAAAGTTATCAACCCTAAGGTGCATACATTTATATATTTGAGCTGAATCTAACCATTTGCCCTGGAAGGAGATTTCTACTATTATAGATTAATTTGCCTCTTCTTGGATATCATATAAATGGAATCATACAGCATGCACTTATTTGTGTCTGGTTCTTTTATTTAACATAGTGGTTTCTGAGATGTATCCATGTCAGTTACATGAAGCAATATATTGTTCCTTTTTATTGTTGTGTAGCATTCTATTATGTCAATATAGCATAATTTTTCATCTATTATCCTATTGTTAGACATTTATTTGCTCTCATTTTTAATTACTCTAAATAAGTTGTCAAGAACATTCCTCTACAGATCTTTTTATTGACAAATATTTTCATTTCTCTTGGGTGAGTACCTTAGAGCTGAATTTCTGTGTCACAGGGTAGGACAAATAGACGCTTAGCTTATTAAGCTATTAACCAGTGGTTTCATCCCTGCAGTGCATGAGAGCCGAGTTCCTCATCACCTTCCCCAAATATGATATTATCAGGAATTTTTTTGTTTTCTGTTTTATTTTTTATTTTTTAGCTATTCCAGTAGATATGAGGCAGTAACTTTTTGTGGTTTTATTTTGCATGTCCCTAATAACTAGTGATATTGAACTTTTTTTTTTGAGCTTATTGACTATTACTATATTTTCTCTTTTGAACTGTTTGTTCTTTTCTCATTTTTTAAAATTGAGTTGTCCTTATTCCTCTTTTTATTGTTAATTAGAAGGAGGTTCTTAGGTATATAAATATTCCTTTGCCAGATAGATGGATTGGATGGAGTCCTTTGTCAAATATATGTACTAGAATTTTTTTCCCCATCTGTGGCTTTCCTCTTCATTTTGTAATGATAACTTTTCATGAGATCTTATGTCCTCACTATATGTCCCAGTGGGCCCTAGATTCAGACTCAGTGTGTAATTTCTGTGTCCCTGACATAAAAACACCACTTTCCCTAAAAGGTTTGGTTCATGCCTTCCATTCTACCCCTCCATCTTCCACCACCACCATCTTCCCACTCCTCTCCTCCCACCACAGGGAACAACATCAGAAATCAAGTTTGGGAAACTAGGTTTCCTTATTGTTATTGTTATTGAATTTCATTTTGACTAGACCTCTCAGTGTAAAGATTACAAATTATTCCTATTTTAAAAAACACGAATTTAAATATCCCGGCAAATTCAATTCTAACAACATACTTTTCTCTCCTCTTTCCTAATTTTGAAAAAAACAAATTCCAAAACAAAATGTATTTATTCATTTTCTCTATCACTTAATTCATACAAAATATTTTCAAAACATATTCATTCTCTCTACTGACATCAAACCTCCCATATAAAGTTAAAAATTTCTTTGTAAAGAACCTAAGGCTGTACTCTGATGAAATGTAATTTAAAATATTCTTTTTTCCAGTGTGTTTTTACTATACATATATATGTACATATATATGTGTATATATACACATGTATAATACATATGTTTGTATATAATATAAACAAATACATATATATGTATTTGTATTCAATTTTAGGAGTACCGTTTTTTTGCATTTGTCTTGATTTTATTTTGTTTTTGAATATGTAAAACATTTACTTGATCCTAATTTCAATAAAATATAAAAAGGTAAACTCTTTAAAGCTTCTTTTCCATTTCTATTCCTTCTACATTGTTCCCACTGACTCGTCTACAGGTAGAAATTTGAACTAGACTTTGTGTTATCATTTCTGTGTTTCTTTATAAAATACATAATAGATGTGTAGAGCTAAATAAAAATGTATAAACACATAATAAATCTGATGGTATATGTGTAAAATATATAAGTATTTATTATATCACACACAATATAAATGTATATATGTGTATATGTATATATATAGTCATCTTCTCTCATTTTCTACAGAAGGTAGCTTACTTGATTTTTTCATTTGCTTTTATTGAAGTTCAATTTGCCAACATATAGTATAACACCCTGTGCTCATCTCATCAAGTACCCTCCTCAGTGCCGGTCACCCAGTTACCCCAACCTCCTCCCCACCTCCCGTTCTGCAACCCTTTGTTCGTTTCCCAGAGTTAGGAGTCTCTCATGGTTTATCTCCCTCTCTAATTTTTCCCCACTCAGCTTCCCTTCTCTCCTTTATAATCGCTTATAATCCTTTTCATTATTTTATATATTCCATGTATGAGTGACATTATGATTCTCCTTCTCCGATTGACTTATTTCACTCAGCATAATACTCTCCAGGTCCATCCACATTGAAGCAAATGGTGGGTATTCATCTCTTCTGATGGCTAAGTAATATTCCATTCTATATATACCACACCTTCTTTATCCATTCATCTGTCAAAGGAAATCATGCCTCCTTCCACAGTTTGGCAATTGTGGACATTGCTGCTATGAACATTGGGGTGCAGGTGTCCTAGCATTTCACTACATCTGTATCTTTGGGATAAATACTGCAATTGCTGTGTTGTAGGGTAGTGCACTTGCTGAGTTGTAGGGTAGCTCCATTTTTAACTTCTTGAGGAACCTCTACACTGTTTTCCAGAGTGGCTGTACCAGTTTTCATTCCCACCAACAGTGCAAGAGGGTTCCCCTTTCACCACATCCTCTCCAACATTTGTTTGTTTTCTGTCTTGTTAATTTTTACTATTCTCACTGGTGTGAGGTGGTATCTCGTTGTGGTTTTGATTTGTATTTCCCTGATGGCAAGTGATGTGCAGCATTTTCTCATGTGCTTGTTGGCCATGTCTATGTCTTCTTTGGAGAAATTTATGTTCATGTCTTCTGCCCATTTTGTGATTGGATTTTTTGTTTCTTTGAGTGTTGAATTTGAAGTCAGTCTAGACGTTGGACAACAGCCCATTGGACACTATTTCCAGTTCATTTTTGCTTTTGTTTCCTTTGACTTCATAGATGTATATTGCAAGAAGTTACTATGGCCAAGTTCAAAAAGGATGTTGCCTGTGTTCTCCTCCAGTGACTTTGAAGTATTCTTGTCTCAGATTTAGATCTTTCAGCCATTTTGAGTTTATCTTTGTGTACGGTATAAGAGAATAATAGTCTAGTCTCATTCTTCTGCACGTGGCTGTCCAATTTTCCCAACACTATTTATTGAAGAGATTGTCCTTCTTCCAGTGGATAGTCTTTCCTGCTTTGTCGAATATTAGTTGACCATAGACTTGAGTGGCCATTTCTGGGTTCTCTATTCTGTTCCATTGATCTATGTGTCTGTTGCCAGTGTGCCAGTACCACACTGTCTTAATGATCACAGCTTTATAATACAGCTTGAAATCTGGAATTGTGATGTCCCCAACATTGGTTTTCTTTTTCAATATTCCTCTGGCTATTCAGGGTCTTTTCTGATTCCATACAAATCTTGAGATTATTTGTTCCAACTCTCTGAAGAAAGCCCATGGTATTTTGATAGGAATTACACTGAACTTGTAAATTGCCCTGGGTAGCATTGACATTTTCACAATATTTATTCTTCCAATCAATGAGCATGAGATGTTCTTCCACCTCTTTGTGTCTTTCTCAATTTATTTCATAAATGTTCTGTAGTTTTTAGGGTATAGATCCTTTACCTCTTTGTTTAGGTTTATTCCCATGTTATCTTATGTTTTTGGGTGCAATTGCAAACGGGATTGATTCCTTAATTTCTCTTTTTTCAAGCTCATTGTTAGTGTATAGAAATTCCACTGATTTCTGCGCATTGACTTTGTATCCTGTCACATTGGTAAATTGCTATATGAGTTCTATCAATCTTGGGGTGGAATTCTTTGGGTTTTCTATATACTGTATCATGTCATCCGTGAACGGGGGGGGTTGATTTCTTTGCCAATTTGAACATCTTTTACTTCTTTTTCTTGTCTGATTGCTGATCCTAGGACTTCTAGTACTAGAAGTATTCACCATCGTATGTTGAATAACAGTGGTGATATTGGACATCCCTGTCGTGTTCCTGATCTTAGGGGAAAGGTTCTAAGTTTTTCCTCACTGAGAATGATATTTGCTGTGGGCTTTTCATAAATGGCTTTAAGATATTGAGGAATGTCCCCTCTATCCCTACACTTTGAAGAGTTTTAATCAGGAATGGATGCTATATTTTGTCAAATTGCTTTCTCTGCATCCATTGAGAGGATTATATTGTTCTTGTATTTTCGCTTGTTGTTGTGATCTATCATGTCTATCGTGTCTATCATTGTTTAACAAGTGATGAACCACCCTTGGATCCCGGGGATAAATCACACTTGGTCATGGTAAATAATCTTAATGTACTGTTGGATCATATTGGCTAGAATCTTTTTGAGAATTTTTCTCTCCATGTTCATCAAGGATATGGGTCTATAGTTCTCCTTTTGGTGGGGTCTTTATCTGGTTTTGAAATCAAGGTAATGGTGGCCTCATAAGACAAGTTTGGAAGTATTCAGTCCCTTTCTATCCTTCAAAACAGCTTTTGTAGAATAGGTATTATTTATTTTTTAAATGTTTGATAGAATTCCCCTGAGAAGCCATCTGGCCCTGGACTTTTTGTGTCTTGGGAGGTTTCTGACGACTGCTTCAATTTCCTCCCTGGTTATTGGCCTGTTCAAGTTTTCTATTTCTTCCTGTTCCAGTTTTGGTAATGTGTGGTTTTCCAGAAATGCATACATTTCTTCTAGAGTGCCTAACTTGTTGTCATATAGCTTCTCATAATAATGTTTCTTTTTTTTGTTTTGTGTTTCGATTTTTGTTTTTAAGATTTTATTTATTTATTCATGAGAGAGAGAGAGAGACAGGCAGAGACACAGGCAGAGGGAGAAGCAGGCTCCATGCAGGGAGCCCGATATGGGACTCTATCCCAGGTCTCCAGGATCACACCCTGGGCCAAAAGCAGGTGCTAAACCGCTGAGCCACTGAGCTGCCCTCATAATAACTCTTTTAAAATCATTTTTATTTCCTTGGTATTGGTTGTGATCTCTCTTTTTTCATTCATGATTTTTATAATTTGGGTCTTTTTTCTTTTTAATAAGCCTGGCTAGGGGTTTATTTATCTTATCAATTCTTTCAAAGAACTAACTCCTGGTTTTGTTGATCTGTTCTACAGTTCTTCTGGTCTCTATTTCATTGAGTTCTGCTCGAATCTTTATTATCTCTCTTCTTCTTCTAGGTGTAGGTTTTACTTGCTGTTCTTTCTCCAATTCCTTTTGATGCCAGGTTAGTCTGTGGATTTGTGTTTTTTTCAATTATTTGAGGGAGGCTTGTATTGTGATATATTTCCCTCTTTGGACCACTTTTTGCTATATCCCAAAGATGTTGAATGGTTTTATCTTCATTTTCATTAGTTTCCATGAATCTTTTTAATTCTTCTCTAATTTTCTGGTTGATCCACTCATCGTTTAGTAGGATGCTCTTTAACCTCCATGTGTTTTAATTTCTTCCAAATTTCTTCTTGTGATTGAGTTCAAGTTACAAAGCATTGTGATCTGAAAATATGCAGGGAAAAACCCCAATCTTTCAGTATTGGTTGAGACCTGATTTGTGACCCACTATGTGGTCTATTCTGGAGAAAGTTCCATGTGCACTTTCTTTCCATGGAAGAAAGTTCCATTCTTCTTGAGAAGAATGTGTATTCAGCTGCGTTCAGACGGAAAGTACTTTATATATCTATGAAATCTATTTGGCCCAGTGTATCATTTAAAGCCCTTTTTTCTTTGGTTATGGTCTCCTTAGAAGATCTGTCATTTGCAGAAAGTGCCATGTTGAAGTCTCCTACTATTAGTGTATTACTAAGTATCTCTTTACTTTTGTTATTAATTGGTTGAAATACTTGGCAGCTCCCACATTAGGGGCATAAATATTCATGATTGTTAAGTCTTCTTGTTGGATAAACCCTTTAAGTATGATATAGTTTCCCTCTTTATCTCTTACTACAGTCTTTGCTATAAACTCTAATATATCTGATATGAGAATTGCTACCCCAGCTTTCTTTTGAGGACCATTTGAATGCTAAATGGTTCTCCACCCCTTCATTTTCAGGCTGGAGGTGTCCTTCGGTCTAAAATGAGTCTCTTATAGATAGTAAATAAATGAGTCATGCTTTTTTATCTAGTCTGGTACCCAGCATCTTTTGATGGGATCATTTAGCCCATTCACGTTCAGAGTAACTATTGAAAGATATGAATTTAGTGTCATCCTATTACTCATTCAGTATCTATTTTTGTGGATTATTTCTTTGGGCATCCTCTTTCTTTTACAGAGTCCCCCTTAATATTTCTTGCAGAGCTGGTTGGGTGGTCACATACTCTTTCAGTTTCTGCCTATTGTGAAAGCTCTTTATCTCTCCTTCTATTCTGAATGACAGCCTTGCTGGATAGAATATTCTTGGCTGTATGCTCTTCTCATTTAGGACCCTGAATATATCCTACCAGCCCTTTCTGGCCTGCCAGGTCTCTGTGACGAGGTCTCCTGTTAATATGCTATTTCTCCCCATATAAATTAAGAGTCTCTTGTCTCAAGCTGCTTCAAGAATTTTCTCTTAGAAATTTGCAAGTTTCACTATTAAATGTCGAGGTGTTGAATGGTTTTTATTGATGTTTTTGGGGGGTCCTCTCTATCTCTTGCATCTGAATGCCTTTTTCCTTCCCCAGATTAGGGAAGTTCTCAGCTATGATTTGATCATATATACTTTGTGGTCCTCAATCTCTCAGTCTCTTCTGGAATCCCAATTAGATGTATATTCTTCCTTCTCAAGCTATCATTTATTTCTCTAAGCTTTTCCTTGTGGGCTCTTAATTGTTTTTCTCTTTTTTTCCTCAGCTTCCTTCCTTTCCATCAACTTGTCTTCTATGTCATTTACTCTTTCTTCCCTCTCATTAACCCCAGCAGTTAGAGCATCCAGTTTGGATTGCATCCGATTTAATCTATTTTTAATCTTGGCCTGATTTGATCTCAATTCTGCAGTAACAAAGTCACTAGAGTCCTTTATGCTTTTTTCTAGATCCACCAGTAGCTTTATGGTGGTACTTCTGAATTGAATTTCTGACATCATATTGAAATCCCCATTCTGTAATTCTGTGGCAGAGAGTACTGTTTCCAGTTTTGTTGTTGTTGTTGTTGTTGTGAATTTTCCTTCTAGTCTTTTTGTCCAGTGCAGAGTGGCTGTATGAGTGAGCTTAGTCAAAAATATCAACCACAACCTAAGTAAATATACCTTAGATGATTCTGAAGAAGTCAGAGACCAGAAAATAAAAGAAAAAGAACAGAACAAAAATTTTAAAAAGGACGACTAAAGTGAAAAACAAAGTTTAAAACAAAGTAGTAATAATAAAAAGACAAAAACCAAAGACAAAGAAGAAGAAAAAAGAAAAGAGGAGAAGGGGGGGGGATGGTGGTGTTAAGAAAGTGGTCATGGAGAGAGAAATTAGTCTACCTGATGGGTTCTAGAGAGTAATCCTCTTGGTTCTGAGTGTATTTTGTTCTGTATGTTAGAATATGCTCAATCCCAAATTTATATAAACCAGTAGTACTTATAGAAAGCCCCAACATTGATCACAAAAACATAAATAAGATAAAAGAGGGAGGCAGAATGGGAAGGAAGAGAGAACATAATTTCACAGAATGAACCAACACTGTGTTCCACTTGGTTCTGGGTATATGTTGGTCATGTTTTAGAATGTAGTAATTTCCACCATTGTAAAACAAAACGAGGCAGAAACAAACAAACAAACAAACAAACAAAATCATATCTCATATATCTACCAAAATTAAATTGAATGTGTTGAAGGGAATCCAGAAATGAAAATCTAAGGCATATAATCGTGGAAATACGAAATTCAAAAAGGAAAAAAAACTTAAAAATAAAGAGCTGGTAAAATATTGTAGTTAAGGTGGGAAAAGAGAAACAATATGGGAAATTTTTAGTCTGATATAAAAATGAGATGTAATGGAAAGAAAAAAAGGACCCTCTAGTCCTATCCCACTGAGATACATGCAGTCAATATCACATGTTAGAAAGAATTAATTGGTATGCTCCTTTGAAATAAAATTAAAATTAAATAAATATATAATGTGGGTAAAATTATTCATAGTACCTGAGGCCAGTTTGCTGTTTAGGATGTTTCTCATAAACAGACAAACATATTCAACTATCCAACAAGTGAGCATATTTCTTACCTATTTCACTAGGAAATTTTAAACCATGCCACTCAATTGTGTTAAATCTTTAGCAAGATTAAACTTGATCTCATATCTGGTTCTTCAGAAAATAATTAAAATGACATGAACTATTCCAAAGTAATAAATAACCATGCTGTGAGCAGCTGGGGTAACTAAATAGAGAGAGGGGAATAGAGGAAAGAATATGTAAAAGGAATTCAGGGAAGAAGTAGGAATAGTAGATGCAATTGACATAGACTTTATCCTGGAGAATAAAACAACCTGGATGTGTGTATGTGTGTGTGTGTGTCTTTGATTTTTTTTTAAGATTGATTAAAGACACAGGAATAATTGCTATTAGACATAGCACATAATTATACTGCAATATTTGTTATTAATATTGGACAAATTCACGTGACAATAAAACTATTTTAAATGAGTTGAATGATCATTTTATAAGTAAAACAGATTCACTTCATTTTGGTAAGACAATACAAAGATTGTCAATATAGTAGCCTCTCCTTTGATATATATTCCATACTAGTTTTTTTTTTCCTATAAATGCATACCTATGATAAAATTTAATTTATAAATTAGGTACATTAAGAGATTAATAATAATAACTAGTAATATGATAGAATGGCTTTAATAATATACTGTAATAATAGTTATTTAAATGTGGTTTATCAAAATATCTTACTGTACTATATTCATCCTTCTTCTTGTGATGATGTATGAGGATAAAATGCCTATGTGAGGAGATGAAGTGAGGCAAAGGATGTAGGCACTGTGATGTAGCATTAGACTACTACTGATCTTCTGATGATACATCCAGAGGAGGATCATCTAATTCCAGGCCACCATTAACCATGGGTACCTGTATCTGCAGGAATTGAAACCACAGATAAGAGGAGACTGCTGTAGTAAGAGTTATATGTTGAATAGAATTTGTACAGTACATTTGAGTGTAAATCTTGCTTTAAAATTTTTTTGCATACTTGTGAGGAATTACATTTCAATGAGACAGTACACACTGCAAGTCATGAGAAACATCAGTTTCTTATTGCTAACATGCTAGAATGGAAACTAAGTAGAAAGTATTGAGTGGTAATAATAGAACCAAAGGATAAAAAAGTGAGAAAACATTCATGTATCTAGCCTGGCACAATTACATTTAATGATTGAATGAATATCCTTATTAAAGAAGATTCTTACCTTAAAATAACTTATTTTTTCAAGTTTCCTATCATGAAATGTTTCTGTGCCTTGAGACACTCATGTCACATTTTCTTCTTCCTCTTGATAAAAATAAGAATTCTCATAGTCTAGTTCATATGTTAGAGGGCTACTAGAAAGCTAATGTATTCTTTAATGTCTAGAATGAGATATTTGAATCTCATAACTCTTCATTCATTGAGGAGTACAAATTAGTTCTCAATAATTATTGGCTTGAATTCTAATTTTATTCATTCAATAATTGTTAATGGGTACCTATTATGTAGCAACTCCCATACAAGGTTTTAATATGGAAACTAAACTAAAAAAATGTTTGAAAAGACAGCTGTTAAATGTATTGAATTATAAAAATATGAATAAGACACACTTTCCATTTCCAGTTCCTGTAACCTGGGAGAAGAAATTAATACTCAAAAAGATACTTGTGATTTTTTGTAACATTGGAGGAGATTATGGAAACCTGTGATGCTGGGTGACCTCTGAGCTGGACCCAGTCAGAGGCTCCTCACCCACTCCCCTGTCCCAAGCTTGCTCTGCAATAGAAGCTGCCCCAGGATGCAGCTTTGAGATAATAATGCATTACTGAGAACGCTTGAGGTATATGTGAGTGAACCCATTCAAAGTCTCCGTAAAACTTAAAATTCCAGCAGGTAGGTGCAGAGATCTACTCTTCTTGCAGACACAAAGACAAACCTCCTATGTTCAGTGCTCTTGCTTATTAAACCTGCCACCTACAATCCAGAGTGGTGTCCTTTTTTCTTCAGTCTCTCCCTGCCCTTTGTGTCTGGGAGCCAGTTTCAGTTTTTACCCAGAAAGCCCCCAAGGTCTCAAGCCAATAAACCAGTTATTCTGATAGGAATAACAATTATACTTCTGCTAATTATACTTTATTTTTTTAAATATTTTATTTATTTATTCATGAGAGACAGAGAGAGAGGCAGAGACATAGGCAGAAGGAGAAGCAGGAACTTCTTGTGGGGAGTCCAATGTGGGACTTGATTCCAGAACCCCAGGATCATGCCCTGAGCTGAGGGCAGATGCTCAACCACTGAGCCAACCAGGCATCTCTGCTAATTATACTTTAATCTCTATTGTTGGCTCCAGTTTAAGATGATGACAAAGAAGATCTTGACCTCATGTGTCCTCCAGACACATAGAATCTACAGCTATCTATGGAAAAATTTTCTTTGAAAAACAACAACAACAAACTAAAAACTGTCAGAGTGACCCTTTTACATCAATCAAATGAGGAGAACACAGTAGACCAAAAGAGAGGGGCTGGGACACAATCTCACCATAAACATCACTCCAGCACAGCAACCCACAAATGAAGGAGAAGTCAAAACCAGGGCTTATTTCCCTGAAGACCGAAGGCTTTGAACCAGACATTGAGCATCATCAACTTTTAAAATCTGCACCTGAGAGAAGCTTACAAAACATCTGAGTTTAAAAAACCATGGGGCTGTGCCACAAGACCTACAAGATTGTGGCAAATTGAGAACCAGTTTATAAGGACTAGTGTGCAGACTCTCATCCACCTTAGCACCCAGGGCAGAAGCCACTTTTTGAGAAGTGCCTGACTTTATCTGAAAGAGACTCCCCACTTGCTAATTTTAAAGCAGTGGCCTGGGATATTCTTTAGGATAAAGGCTGGTGGGTGTCATCTTCCTGCTATTGCTCCACATTGCTAAAGCTGATGAGTTCATTTTTCTTTTCTCCTTTTCCTCTTTCTTGTTTTTTTTCTTTTTTTCTTTTTCATAGGGTGCCATATTTGCACTCCCTGCTGCTGTGTTCCAGAGCTCCAGTGTCTCTTGGGGTGTGGGTCAGAAGGAAATTCTGCATATGTCTGGTGTCCTGGTTTTTATATCTGATGACCCTGTTTTTGTCCCTGTCCCCAGAGGACATCCCTTGATTGATTGGCTCTAGTGGTCAGGGGGCCTTGCGTTCCTGGGTTCATGGGACTAGAACAATAGGACAGATGGTTCTTGACAGGCTGCCACCCTCATGTCACCATACAGACAATAGATTGAACAAATCTCCCAACTTTTCTGAGAAAGAGGCTTATTTGTGTGTCCTAGAGTTCTGGCCAAAAGGGCAGGCTTCAAGTTTTGCACACATCTAGAAGCTACAGAAGGGGTCTCAAATAATACAGGCCAAGGGCCTCCAACTTTGTGCCCTCCCCCTATCTCACTATAACTCACCAGTATCTCCCAAAGGAAATTTATACACTCCTCTGGAGTCCCAATCTTTGTAACTGCTGTCAAGGGGGCACTACCAGATAGCCTGGCTCTTGTAACCCACAGGGCTTAAACCTGTTGTCCTACTGAACTCTACATACTTACATGTTTTAAAAGCTGCTGTCTGAAAGCCTGGCTTCTAATCTGCCTGAATTTAGGTGCTGACTGAGATCCTCCCCTGTCGGACCGACTGGTCTTGGCACACCCTCCACCTACTGAGAGTCACTAAAAATAATATAAAGCCTCTTGGCTATTCCTCAAGCCTTGAGAAATAACCAAGAACTAGGGCAGGATTGAAAAACAAGATTCATCTCCTACAGGTGACCACTCCTTCAAGAGTAGGGGAGGTGGTTACTTCATCTAATGCAGAGAAACCAAGAAAGGCAAGCAAAATGGAGAAACAGAGGAATATGTTCCAAATGGAAAAAAAAAAAAAGATCTCAAGGGGAAATAATTCTAATGAAACAGAGATAAATAATTTATCTGATTAAAATTTCAAAACTAATCTATATTCTTAGATGAGAAAGAGGCTAAGGCAAATTAAAATGAAGAGCCACTCTCTTCTGTAGTCCTGAAATTTTTATTACTAAAAATTAAACGTTTGTTTTCAAAACTTGTTTTTTTTCCTATTGTGATCTTAACTAGTTCACATATCAAATATCACCATATTTGGTTCCTAAATGCACATGCAGAGTCAAACTTTGTCACAGTATATTTTACGCAATATCTGGAAGTATTTGAAGGTTAAGAGAGCTCAACAATTAAATCTCAAAGACCTTTAAATAACAACAGATATCTAAGAATTTAAACTTTTATCCCATGAACTGTTTGTTCACTTGTCCATACATCTCCAATTGGCTTTTGTAAAGCATGTAATTAATTAGGTCAAAGGAACTTGAAGAGTTTCCTTATTCATTTTGAACATAAATTACAAAAAAGATCTGGAAAGGCACTGATTTACATTATCACCATGGTAACCACAGTTGATATTTTTATATTTAGGTTTGTTATTGTATTGCCTACAATAAATTTAAAACTAAAATATTTTTAATAGAAAAACAGATAAAATATGCATATGCAAAACCACAAGTTAGTCACTGGTATGAAGGTTTTGGAATAGATCTAGAAAAAAGGATGTTTTATATGATCTTTTCACCTAGCAAAAAATAGCCAGAAATATGGATTTTAAATTAATAATTCTTAAAAATGGTACAAATTGCTGTTCCTGAACAGGAGAAATATGTGGTTGACCTGAAATCTAGATCAGCATTATTCTACTCGGTTTGGCCCTTTTCCACTCCATTTTAGTGAGCAATGGGTCAAAAATGAAGAGAATTCCTCTAATGAGGTGATGTTAAGAATGTTCATTCTTAGTTTCTGTGTGCTTGCTCTCCTATGTCAAGGAGGTATCCTTCCATTCCTAATTGGCTAAAAGATGTTTTAAAGTAGAAAAAGGTGTTGAAGTTAATCAAATGTTTTTCAATATATGTCAAGATAATCTTTTGATTCTAATCTATTAATGTAAAATAATAAATTAATTTTTCTAAACTTTAATTTTAAATATTAAATTAGTTGACTCAACAAATTGAGTCATGGGGTATTTTTTAAAACATGCTGCTGCTATTTTTATTCATGTTTTATTTCTCTTATAAATGTAATATGACTCTGGCTTTCTTTTTTCTGCTGCCTTGTTAGATTTGGGGTGTGGTTATGCTAATTTAGTAGATGAGTACAAGGACTTTCTCTCTTTTCTATGCTATTCACCAATTTAAATGGCACAAGAATTACCCATTCCTCACAAATTGATAAATTTTACCTGTAAAACTACCAGGTAACAATTTTTCCCCACTCCATGTAGAAGAGAGAGATTCTTCTTGTGACTACCAACTTTGCTTTCAACGGGCTCTTTAAACTAGTTTGTGGGAATTAATATCCTTCTCATTCATCATTTTTCCTTTTAGCAAATTAGATCTACATCAACCATCTTAGTATCTATTACTTCACAAAGTGGCCAACTGGAATGACCAAAATCCTTTTGTGTTGTAAATCAGTTCCCAAGAACCTTGATTGTATAAACAACTAATTGAAATAAACACATTGATGACTGGTTACATTTTTAATTTAAAAAACAAACTACACTGCCTTCACACGAAAAAGTAACTGCAAAGTGAGATTTGAGGATTTATAAGAAGCTTTAGGTGAAATGTAAAAGTATAAAGAAAGTGGTCAGGAGATGACCAGACATATAGCTCTAGGGGAAGATAGTCTTTCTTTCTACTATATAAAGGTTGTTGAAGAGTTCTCAGTTTTATTTTTACAGCACATTACCAATATTTTCTACCTTGCTCCTCTTGCCAAATTTGAATTGTTTCTCCTTTTCTCTCATTGTAAAGTGAAAAATGGAATGAATATGGTGGTGGTGGTGACGGGGGTGTAATGAAAGTCAAAGCAGAGGAAAAGGCAACATAGCCACCCAAACTCTCAAAGGAAAAATTGCAACAAACAAGTTAAAACAGATAAAGAAGGTTGTTCAGGTCCATTGCAATAGGAAAGGGAGATTGAATGCAACTCTTATTAAAATGAAAGATGGGAAAACTTGTAAGCACTGGAAACAAAGGAGGTTGGTAACTGTGATTAGGCCATCTGTGTTTGCTAAATGGTGCTTACAGAAGTTAGGCTTCCATCCTCCCATAGACTGGTAAATAGAGGAGGCACTATCTTTCTTGATGATTACAGTTCAAAGGGATGATCTTCAGGTCCTGGAGAAAGGCAATTATGGGGTTGAGAAACTGGCAATAAGCTGAGAAAGGACTGATATCTCAAAAGAGGAGAGAAAGAACTTACAACTGTAAGTTCTTTAAAATTAATGCTTTAAGAAAAAGGAGATCAGGAGTCCAGTGTCAGGAAGAAAAATGTCTAAATTTTAGTGAAGCTGAGGGAAATATTAAGGCTGTCTTGGTCAAAACCACTTTATAGTTTCTATGACCTATTCACTAATTGCTGCCGACCAGGGCGCCTGAGTGACTCAGCTGATAAAATGTCTGACTCTTGATTTTGGCTCAGGTAATGATCTCAGGGCCATGAGATGAAGCCCCATGTTGGCCTTCATGCTGAGTAGTGAGTCTGCTTAAGATTCTTTCTCTCCCTCAGTCCCACCCCCCTAATCATGCACACTCTTGCTCTCTCTCAAAAATAAAATAATAAATAAAAATAAATACTGCTGGCCTTCTTTGACAGAAGTAGGATTTGAGGGATATTTGCTTGTTTTATTTAATTTATTTCCTCATTTCCAGGAGGCACTTTCAAATAAGGCAACATTTAGCAGACCTATAAAGATCTGTAATTTTCACAAGCTCTTAATTCTGAATACATTCAAAGCTGCAGATTTAATTGTGTTAAATGACATTAGCTTAATATCTGCTTTGGAAATTGAATTTATTCTTCTTTTCTCAACTAAAATCTTTTAATCACTGCATTCCTACATTATATTCTTTAGTTCACCCTTTTACAATAAATTAGAAGTAAAATATTCAAGTAGTAGAGCAGGAATATGGTGATGGAGTAGGAGGACCCTAGTCTCAGCTCATCTGAGGAACACAAATAAATATCAAATCATCCTAAATACCCTGGAAATCAACCTGAAGACTGACACGTCTAAAGGGAAAGGAAGAGGCCACATCAAAGAAGGTAAGAAGTGCAGAGACATCGCTTCTGAGCGAGACAAATTGCAGCTGCTGGGGGGAGGGGGGATGACGCTGCTGTTGCAGAAAAGGCTGAGAGAGGGGAATACACAGAAGAATACCTAAGGAGAATGTTTTCCTGGAACCACTGGCTTGGAAAAAGAAAGGGGTTGAATTTCATGAGCTCTTGAAACCAGAAGGGCTTAAAGCCTTGAGTTTTAAAGATCAGTAGGTGGAACTGGGTGACTCAGTGGTTGAGTGCCTGCTTTCAACTCAGGGCTTGATCCCAGGGTCCCGGGATCGAGTCCCACACTGGGGTCCCTTCGTGGAGTCTGCTCCTCCTCTGCCTGTGTCTCTGTCTCTGTTTCTCTCTCTCTGTGTCTCTCATGAATAAATAAAATCTTAAAAAAAAAATAGATGAGTAGGCTTGGCTAGGATAGAACCCACAGGGTACTGCATTGCTTCTGGAAAGAAGTCAGGCAACCCTAGGGCAGACAGAATGGAAACAGTGATCCAAAGAGCCCCTAAGGCACACTGTGGGGAGATTATTTGCTCTTCTCAGAGTGTGTTTCTGAGAGGTAGTATTCATAGAGACACCTCTCTGGGAACAAAGCACTGACCTATGCCATTCCCTCCCCTACCCCTCAGCATAAACACAGAGCCACCTGTAGGAAGCAGCACTGTGCCTACACTGGCTTTCTAACTTGCTTACACCAAGCCCCACCACCTGTGGCTGGTGGAAATGTCCTTCTCAGTTACACATGCCTCAGTCCCAGCATGGCAGGCCCCTCCCACAGAAGACTAGTACACACCCCAGCCTAGCGCATGTCTCCAGACCAGATTGCTTTACAGCACCTTACTTCTGGTGGAGGTGATGACAGATCTCATTTCACAAGATCAGAGCACACTTAGCTAAAACTTGTCATATTCAGGCCAGGGACCATACACTGCACACAACAGTGAGCCTCTGCAGATGAGTGGCCTAAAAGACAGAATAGCCAAAACACAAGAGCAGAACACATCTATCACACACTGGAGATTCTGCCTGAAGCACCAGGCTCTGTGCACTGCATCATAGCTTCTTCATAAGGCCATAGCTTTCAGGAGCAGGAAACATAACTGGTTTTCTAACCCAGAGAAGAAGGCAGAAACTCAGATAAAATGCCAAGGTGGGGGAATTTATCACTAATGAAAGAACAAGATAAGGCCACAACCAGAGATCTAAGCAAAACAGATTTATTTTTATTATTTATTATTATTTTATTTTACTTATGTAAAATGCCTGATGGAGAACTTAAAGCAAAAATCATAAGGATACTCATTGAGTTTGAGAAAGGAAGATATCAATGAAATCCTTACCATAGAGATAAAACAGTTAAAAAGAATCAGAGATGAAGAGTGCAATAAATGAGACTAGAAACACTCTTGATGCAATGAACAGTAGGCTAGAGGCAGAGGAATAAATTAATGACCTAGAAGACAAAGTAATGGAAAACAATGAAGCTGGATGAAAGAGAGAAAGAAGAATTATGCAACATGAGAACAGACTTAGGTAACTCCGTGGCTCCATCAAACATAATAACATTCATATCAAAGGAGTCCCTGAAAAAGAAGAGAAAGAAAATTTATTTCAAGAAACAATAGTAGAAAATGTTCCTAACCTGGGGAAGGAAACAGACAGCCAGGTCAATGAGACACAGAGAACTCCCATCAAAATCAACAAAAGCAGACCAACACAAAGACATATTGTGATTAAATTTGCAAAATGCAGGGGGAAATAAAAAACCTTAAAAGTAACAAGACAAAAGAAGTCCTTAACTTACAAAGGAAAACCCAGAAGGCCAGCTAGAGATTTCTTAACAGAAATTTGGAAAGCCAGAAGACTGTGGCATGATATATTCACAGTGCTGAATGGGAAAAATCTGCAGCCAAAAATGTTTTCTCCAGCAAAGTTATTCAGAATAGAAGGAGAGCTAAAGAGTTTCCAAGACAAACAAAAACTAAAGGAGTTCATGACTACTAAGCCAGCCATTCGAGAAATATTAAAGGGGACAAAAGGGGACAGTTTGAGTGGAAAGGAGACACCAAAAGTGGCAGTATAAAGGCAGGAAACACAAAAGTGGTAAAAATTTTCTGTAAAAATTAACTGAGGAACTCACAAAAAAGAATATGAAGTATAATAACATATACCTAAAGCATGGGGAGGAGAGGAGAAAATAATATATTCAAACTTGAATGATCATCAATTTAATATAGACTACTATTTGCAGAAAATGTAATATACAAATGTGATGGTAACCATATATCAAAAACCACAAATAAAACTTCAAAGAATAGTGACAAATAAATCCAAATATATCACTAAAGAACATCAGCAAAACATGAAATAGAGAAAGACAAGAAAGGATCAGAAAAAAATCTCCAGAAACAACCACAAACAAGTAAAAAAAAATGGCAATAAATACATATATATCAATATTTACTTTGAATGTAAGTAGACTAAAAGGTCCAATAAAAAGACAAAGGGTTTCAGAATGGATAAAAAAATAAGATACTTCTATATGCTTCCTATAAGAGATTCATTTTATTTTATTTTTATTTTTTTTAAAGATTTTATTTATTTATTCATGAGAGACACAGACTGAGAGAGAGGCAGAGGCGCAGGCAGAGGGAGAAGCAGGCTCCATGCAGGGAACCCGATGCGGGACTCGATCCCAGGACTCCAGGATCATGCCCTGGGCCGAAGGCAGGTGCTAAACTGCTGAGCCACCCAGGGATCCCAAGAGATTCATTTTAGACCTAAAAACACCTACAGGTTAAAAGTGAGGAGTTGGAGAAACATTAATCATGCAAATGGATGTCAAAAGAAAGCCAGAGAGCAATACTTATAGTGAATAAGCTAGGCTTTAAAACAAGTCTCATGGGATCCCTGGGTGGCGCAGCGGTTTGGCGCCTGCCTTTGGCCCAGGGCGTGATCCTGAAGACCTGGGATCGAATCCCACGTCGGGCTCCCGGTGCATGGAGCCTGCTTCTCCCTCTGCCTGTGTCTCTGCCTCTCTCTCTCTCTCTCTCTCTCTGTGACTATTATAAATAAATAAAAATTAAAAAAATAAAATCTTTAAAAATAAATAAATAAATAAAACAAGTCTCATAAGAGACAAAGAAGGGCACTATATGATAACAAAGGAGACAATTTAATAAGATCTAACAATTATAAATATTTATGCACCAACATGGGATTCCCAAATATGTAAAACAATAATAAATAAAGTAACAAATTGATAGTAATACAATAATAATAGGGACTTTAACACCACTCACATCAGTAGATCATTTAAGCCGAACATAAACAAGGAAACAGTGGCTTTGAATGCTACATGGGACCAGATGGACATAACAGAAACATTCAGGACATTGCATCCTAAAACAGCAGAATACACATTCTTTTCAAATGCACTTGGAACATTCTCCAGAATAGATCACACATTAAGTCAAAAGCAGGCCTCAACAAATACAAAAATATTGAAGTCATACCATGCACCTTTTCTGACCACAAAACTATGAAACTAGAAGTCAACCACAAGAAAAAACTTGGAAAGACCACAAATATATGGAGGTTAAAGAACATGCTACAAGAACATGTCAGCCAAGAAACCTAAGATAAATTAAAAAAATACATGGAAACAAATGAAAAAAAAAAATACATGGAAACAAATGAAAAAGAAAATACCATGGTCCAAAACCCTTAGGACCAGCAAAAAGTGGTCCCAAGAGGGAAGTATACAGCAATACCATCCTACCTCAAGAAGGAAGAAAAAATCTCAAATACACAACCTATCCTTTCACCTACATGAGCTAGAAAAGAACAAGCAAACCAGCAGAAATAAGGAAATAATAAAGATTAGAGCAGAAATAAATGATATAGAAACTAAAAAAAAAAAAAGAAAGAAAGAACAGATCAATGAAACTAAGAGCTGGTTCTTTGAAAAAATTAATAGAATTAAAGATGACACAAAGAAGTGTAAAGACATTCTATGTTCATGGATTTGAAGAACAAATATTGTTAAAATGTCTATACAACCCAAAGCAATCTACACATTTAATGCATTCCTTATCAAAATGCCACATTTTTCACAGAGCTAGAAAAGCAATCCTAAAATCTGTATGGAACCTAAAATTTGTATGGAACCCCAAATAACCAAAACAATCTTGAAAAAAAAGAGCAAAGCTGGAGGCATCACAATTCCAGGCTTCAGGTTATATTACAAAACCATAATAATCAAAACAGTATGGTACTGGCACAAAAACAGACACATAGAACAACGGAACAGAATAGAAAACTCAGAAAAGAACCCACAACTATATGGTCAATTCATCTTTGACAAAGCAGGGAAGAATATCCACTAGGGAAAAGGCAGTCTCTTTAACAAATGGTGTTGGGGAAACTAGATCACTTTATTACACCGTACACAAAAATAAATTCAAAATGGATCAAAGACCTATATGTAAGATCCAAAAACATAAAAATCCTTAGAAAAGAACACAGGCAGTAACATCTTTAACATTGGCTATAGCAACTTTTTTCTAGATTTGTGTCCAGAGGCAAGGGAAAAAAAGCAAAACATTGGGACTACATCAAAATAAAAGGCTTTTGCACAGTGAGGGTAATAATCAACACAAATAAAAGGCAACCATGGAATGGGAGTAGATACTTGCAAGTGACATATCTGATAAAAGATTAGTATCAAAATGTATAAGGAACCCCTAAAACTCAACATCCAAAAAACAAATAATCCAATTAAAAAATAGGCAAAAGTCATGCATAGACATTTTTTCAAAGAAGACAGAGATATGGCCAATAGGCACATAAAAATGCTTAACATCACTTATGATCAGGGAAATGAAAATCAAAACCACGAGATATTATTTCACATCTGTCAGAATGGCTAAAATCAACAATACAAGAAACAGCAGGTGTTAGTGAGGATGTAGAAAAAGGGGAGCTCTTTTGGCCTGTTGGTGGAATTGCAAACTGATGCAGCCACTGTGGAAAACAGTATGGAGTTCCCTCAAGAAGTTAAAAATAGTATTTTCTTGTGTTCCGGCAATATTGTATTATCTACAATAGCCAAATTATGGAAACATCCAAGTGTTCACTGATTGCTGAATAGGTGAAGAAGATGTGCTAATATATATGTTATGCATACTAATATATATAATATTAATATATGTTAATACTACTAAGCCATATAAATAATGAAATCTTGCCATTTGCAAGAACATGGATGGAGCTAGAGAGTATAATGCTAAGTAAGCAAACTAAATCAGTCAGAGAAAGACAAATACCATTTCACTCATATGTGGAATTTAAGAAACAAAACAAATGAGTGGCAAACCAAGAAACAGACTTTTAATGGTAGAGGACAACTGATGGTTACCAGAAGGGAGATGGGTGAAACAGGTGATGGGGATTAAGGACTGTACTTGTACAGAAGTATGGAATCACTATATTGTACACCTGATACTAATATTATACTGTATGTTAACTAACTGGAATTTAAATAAAAACTTTAAATAAAAAAAGAAATAAAAGATATAACTAATAAAAAAGTATTCAAGTAGTAAAAGAAAATATTTTGTTCTGGAAATAGTAACTTAATGAACAGAAGTTTGGATGCCTGGGTGGCTCAGTGGTTGAGCTTCTGCCTTCAGCTCAGGACAGGATCCTGTGTCCTGGAATCTAGTCCTGAATCAGGCTCCCCATAGGGAGCCTGCTTTTTCCTCTGCCAGTGTCTCAGCCTCTCTCTGTGTGTCTCTCATGAATAAATAAATAAATAAAATCTTTTTCAAAAAAATGAACAGAAGGTTTTTTGTTTTTTTTTTTTTTAAATACCACCTTATAGATGGTTTTCTCAAAGAGTCCACTGAGAAGAGAATAAGTAAGAAGCTGTGAATGTTGGGATTTTAGATCCTGAGATTCAATTATGGGGAAAAATTCTAGAAACTTTTTGACTTGTAGTAGCATATAATAAGAAAAATTTAACCAGACGTAGAAACTATAATCAATTGAAAGAACTATGAAAGAAATTGCCTTTTTAAAACTGTTTACTGATATGCTGTTTGCAAAAGTTTTTATTTGATGTTGTCAAGTAAAAGGTTAACAGGAAGGAAAGAAAATGGAAAGGGAAGCAACTTGCTGGCAACTCCTGAAATCTGTCACATTTGTTTCTGTTTCTTTTACATCCCACATGTTTTTGTCCCAGGCATCTCCCATTACTCTAAAATGAAAAAGAAAAGATATACAGAATCCAATGAAACTCATGCGGATAACAAGACTCTAATGTTGTTAAATTTGAAGTTTTTCACCTCACACTGGTGTGGATGCAGTTGACATTTCATTAATACAGTGCAGGATTTCGTTGGCAAAACTGTGTAAGTGGAATGTCGATGTGGTTACATTTTTTGACTGAAATGAACAACAATTTAGGAGAAAAGCTGTGGTAAATGCCATATCCTTAGATCATCCTGTATAAACTTTGGCCTACATGTTCTGTTTTTGCCAGTGTTTAATTATAATGATATTACACAAGGTGGTTGAAGGGAATCTTTTCGTGGTGGCTTTGACAGTCCCTCAGCCAGCAGAGCATTATGTGGTGGTTGAACTTTAGCAAAATTAATCGCTCAATATGATTAGCATTGGATCTCTTGGGATACAGGCAAGGTCTTTATTTCATAATTCAAGGTGGATGTTAATAAGGAATGTTATTTTTGTACTGTTTATGATAATTATGACTCTAGATACATACAAGAAAAGTTCTGTTATATGGGAAACAAAGACAATACATTAGGATCCTTCTGTTCTGTATTAATCTATTTTAAAAACAATGTATCTTTCCTAAGCATGACAAAATGTCTACATAAGAATCATATCAAGTCAACCTATGGTTATAAATGCTCATAAATAATTCCATAGATCACTCAAAAACTCTTTTCAAAAGTCATTGTTATATTATTTAGCAGGATGAATTCTTTGCCTAAGGTTATATTTAAACATGAGATGTTATGCCCTGGTATTTATCAGTCGATTCCAGTGAGGCTAGGGAGAAGGCAAGTCTGAGTTTAAACACTGTTAAAGGATAATCTAAATATGGCCAATAAAGACATGATTGTTCTTCTACATCATAAGTATTGAGAAAAACAATGTGATAAAGTGGGAGGAGATTTTTCTTATATGGATTTCTCAAGTTTTTATAGAGAAAACAATACAGTCTGTGACAGCACATGTTTGATATCATACACTCCAATCCTGGGATGGTAAATCTGTGAGGACTTTTGGAGATCATCCAGTCTAAATCTTAAATTAAGAATAAAAAAAATTGGGGGCACCTAGGTGGCTCAGTTGGTTAAGCATCTGACTCTTGATTTCAGCTTGGGCCATGATCTCAGGGTCCTCAGCTTGAGCCCTATGTTGGGCTCACTGCTCAGCAGGGAGTCTTCTTCTTCCTCTGTTTCTACCCCTTCCCTGCTTGTGCTCTTTCTCACATTCTCTCTCTGTCTCTCAAATAAATAAATAAAATCTTTAAAAAAATAAAATAAAAATACTTTTGACATTAATTATCACTACAGATGAGAGTTGGCATATTTAATGTGAGAAGATTAGAACTCAAATCTCCAAGCTCTAATTGCAATCTACTTTCCATTATACCATACTATCTGTTTCAATTTAGATTCAAAACACATATTTATTTGGATGAAATAATGGATACCTAGACAGAACTGAAGACATTCGTCCGTTTTGTCATCATCCCTTTGACATTCCCAGATGAGATTAGGCCAACACATAATGAGTGCTCTATAAATGCCCTTGATGATGTCATTATCACAACTTACTTGTCAATGAGCTTCCCCTGTAAGACTAGGGAAGTTTCTAAACTAGTCATAAGGGGTCAGTAAACCTCAGCATCTCCAAAAAGTAGGGATTGGAATTATATGCTATGGGTTTCTGCCTTGGTTCTCTATCTAGCACTATATGTTTTGCAAGCAGGATACCTCTCTCTTTGAAATCACTCTACCCTAATCCATAAACTTGTTGCATTTCAATATTGTATTTGAGCAATTTAATAGCCTTTTATTTTCATGGATGCTTGTCTTACCAATGCAGTGTATTAAACCGTTACTTCTTTTCTCCTCAAATCCCTCAAATCACAGGATTAACTTGTTGAATTAGAAATGCTTCACTTCCCGTGTGAGTTGCAAAGTAGCTGCCCTGATTACATTTAGTAAACAAAATGAGTAAATTGGCATGTTGGTGTTGTTTTTTAATTTCATTCTAGTAAAATAGATCACAATTTGGGAATCTATTGTATATAGCATATATCTGCCAATGGGGTGTGCGGTATAATGTGACAGAAAATAGTAACAGGAAAGATGGTTGAAGACAAAGTTTGATTCTAACCGATGATTGAAATCACTATTCAATGTCTTACAAAATCAAGCTTAAAGCACTTTTTATTAGTCTAATAAAAGAGGCCTTAATTAAGAACAAAGCCCACTTACCTGGGATCTTATGTTAAGTCTTGTTAGTACCAAGTGAAAGTAGCACATAATCTGAATTTCTGGATATCATAGTGAGCTACTTGTTCTCCTACTTTTCAGTGAAGGAGCTCATTCCTTTTTTCTTTTTTCTTTTTAAGATTTTATTCATTTATTCATGAGAGACACAGAGAGAGAGAAAGAGAGAAAGAGGCAGAGACACAGGCAGAGGGAGCTCCATGCAGGGAGCCCGACAAAAGGATCTCATTCTTATCCAATAAAGTTGAACCACAGTTTGCTCTTCAAAAAAAGTTACCAACTTATGGTTGAAGGCAGCACAGCATAGTAGTCCAGAAAAATGTGACCTCTGCAATTAGACCACCTGAATATATCTCCTGGGTCTAATACATTCTACCCTTGTCTCAGATATAGTAATACAACTTCTCTTTGTGCCTTACACATTGGGTTGTTGATAGGATTAAATGAGACAATGAATGTCAATTTCTTAGAACAGCATCTGACCCCTGGAAAACCTTCAATAATTTTATTTATGTATTTTTTAAGTTTGCATTTTAATTCCAATTAGTTAACATACAGTGTTATGTCAGTTTCAGATGTACAATATAGTGATTTGAATTCTATGATTTTTTTTTTTTTTAACAAACAGCAGATCAAAAGTAGTAGGCAAAAAGAGAATTACAATCCTTTCAGGGCTTTGATTCCTCATGTTCTAAATTCTAGGACATAATTTACTGCAACTTCAGATTTTATAAGAAGTTCAGAGGTTACTTAGCCTCTAGCATCTATAAACTGAATACAGCTCACAGAACAAATCCTGCCCACTGCTTGTTCTCATAAATAAAGTTTTATTGGAACACAGTGACATTCATTTACATATTATCTGTGGCTGTGTTTGCTCTGTAAAGCAGAGTTGAATGGTTTCATCACAGACAGTCTGGCCTGTAAACTAAAATATTTATTATCTGTCCCTCTACAGAATGAGTTTGGATAAGCCTAGTTATAGCAGTAGTTAGATAACTGAATTGTAAGAAAGGTTTTGCTGGGAAGAAGACCTTCTGCAAATCTAATGCTGAAAATAAAGACAGATTTATTTTGAAAATAGCTCATAAAGAGTAAATTATCCAAGAGTCCACACTTATTTCTATTAAAGCTTTACTGATGTGTAATTTACATACCACAAAGTTCATTATTTTAAGAATGAGTCAATAATACATTCACACAATTATATATAGAGTTGCACAGCCATCTCCACAATTAAATTTTCAAGCATTTTTATTACTCTGAAAAATTCCCTTGTATCTATTTGCATTCAAACCCTAGTCCTATCTTCTAGCTTCAAGCAACGAATTATTTCCTTTCTAGCTCTATAAATTTGCCTTTTATGGACATATCATATAAATGGAATCATATAATATATCATCCTTTGTTTCTGACTTCTTTCACTTAGGATATTACTTTTAAGGCCGATTCATGTAGAAGCATTATTAATATTTTGTTTTCTTTGATTACTAAATAGTAATTCATCATACAGGTATACAAAGTTTTATCTATTTACCAGTGATGGACATTTACATTGTTTGGAGTTTGGGGTTTTTATGAATAATGCTGCTGCTATTAACATTCACTAACAAGTCCTTATGTTAGCAAGATATATTTTCACCTGGGGATGGAAATACTTATCATCTGATAAATTGATGCTTAAATTGTTAAGAAATCACCTGTTTTCCAAAGTGGCTATACCATGTTGCATTCTCATGAGTGAGATATAGTGGTTTCATTTTTGACATTTCTACCACTACTTGTTGTTATCTGTCTTTCTATTTTAACCATTATGATAAATGTAAAATGGATATCTCCTTTTAATTTGTTTTCTTCTAATAACAAGGAATGATGTTTCATATGCTTAATATCCATTTAGTTGTCTTTGGTGATATTCAATGGTATATTCAAATCCTTTACCCATTTTTTGTCTTTTTAAAAAGATTCCATTTATTTATTTATTTAGAGAGAGCATGTGCAGGCACAAGTGAGGGGAGGACAGAGGGAGAGGAAAAGAGAGAATATCAAGCTGACTTCATGCTGAGGTCACAGAGCCTGAAATGGGGCTCAATCTCAGGACCCCGAGATCATGACCTCAGCTGAAATCATAAGTGGAGTGCATAATTGACTGAGCCATCCAGGCATCCCTCGATTTTTGTCTTTTTATTATATAATTATTACTTTTATAAATTATAAGTACAAATAACTTATCTGATGTGGGCTTACTTTTTTTTTTAACAACTGTGTCTTCAAATCACAGGCAGACCAAGTAGCATTAATCCTTCTGGCCCCGGATAACTGTAATGCCTTATAGTTGATAAGGTATAGACTTTGTAGTCAGGCAGTCCTGGATTCAGTGTTGTGTACTGAATTTTGGATCAAAATTTTAACTTATTTTTCTGTAAAATAGCACAAACTTCATGTGAGAAATGAATGAGCAAGTCCATGTCAGCAATTTTCTTTGAAGTGGATAAATAAAACCCACTTCCTACCCTTACTACTTCATTCTCTTTGGGAGAGAGAGATATTTAAAGAGAAAATGTCATCCTATGGTAGGGGCCATTTTAAAGGTATTGACAGGATCCTGCTGATACTAAGTAGTAAAAGAGTTGATCCAGACAAGGTGGAGTAGTCAGGAAGTGCTTGCTTCTTGAGGGATCTGATGCTAAGCAGTGTTAAATGCTGGATAGAAGTGAACCAAGAGGAGAGTGTATTTAAAGCTGACTCCAGTGCATGTGTGGTTGCATGGATTTTTTAAATTAGTATTCTCTTTGTGTTTCAGTCCTAAATAAATCTTTTAGAAGATATTTATAAAGGAATTTTCTTAGGGAATATTTGTTTTCTATCCATTGACAAAGGAGTGCCATTTATGTTGAGGCCATCATAGCAAATGAGGGCTAAATTCATGAGGATTGTTTGTTGGTCAGTTGTAGTAAGACTGCTGAATGATTTGATAATCACTCAGAATCATTTCTGAAGGATTTGGAAATACTTATCTGAAGGGTTAGATTGTAATTATGCATAAAAGATGATCCAGAGTAATCCAATTCCCACTCTTTTCTTTTTCATTACAATGATGTAGCGCTATTAAAAATAACTGGCTTCCTTGTGCAATGAGCAAAGAGGGGAAAACATGTTACTTTTGTTGATTTGAAAGCTGAGAGACTCTGAAAGGCATATTAACTTTTTTTAGGCCACCTGACAACCACCAAATATAGTTAATGAAGCTTCAGAACAGTCTAGTTGTGCATGAATTTCATATTAAATTGATAGCAAAACGAAACTGTGATATTCAAGTACAGTAGGAAACGCCTGATGTCATTCAGTGCCCTTTTCTTATTCTGAGCCTTTATTAGGAGTCTGTCTTCAAAGTATCTCTCAGTTGGGCTTAATGTCAAGAAGATGAAGATGAATATTACACAAAAGAAGGATAAAAGGGTGGAGGGAATTAAGGCCTTGGAGAGGCTGAAAAAAGGAGAGTAGCAAAAAGTCAGAAAACAGACGAAGAGATCATGGAGGGTATGGGGTGTCTGCACTGTTTTCCTCCAAGTTGTGAACTTCCAGGAAGTTCCAGAAGCAACTCATGTCTTGATCTGCCTTACTCTCTCTCATGACAATCTGAAATGTATGTATAGAAATAGTGTCACCCATGGGAGCCTAAGGCAATGTGAAATGTGCAGTGATGTTCAAGGAGGATTTATTATCAATCACTAATGCATGCAGAAACAAAACAAAAATCACTTACAATGCTAATGCTTGAAAAACCACAACCTGTCAGATGTGGAATAGAACGAGTTCCAAATAAGTCTCATTCATGAGCTCTTTACTCCCTCCTCAGTACCAAGTAATAGTATACAAGAGCAGAAGCAGTGCTATCTACCTGAAGCAATTTCCAAATAAGCCCAGAGTGTTAGCATAAGCTGGGAACAGAGTTTAAATAGAGAATAATCTGAAATAAGGCAAAAAAATGTATCTAGTGGGAAATGAAAAAAAAAGGAATTGGCTAGGGGAAAACCACTAAAGAGGTCTATAGGCCACTGAGATTTCATCTTACAATATAACATAAAGCACAGCTTTGACAAGTATCAGTATAATTTGTTCTTGAATCAAAGTATATTTTCTTGTCACTTATTGGATAAAGTTTCAATTTGGGGCATATAGACACAGCATTTAGATTCAGGCATGTAAGCCATATTAGAAAAAAATAATTGGTAGGAAAACTTGTATTTGAACCATGAACGATGGATGAGTATGCGAGATAAAGCAGCTACATACTAGGTAATTTGCATAGACAGAGGAGGCATAATAAACGGACTGTTTGTCTTTCAAGGTCCAGTTCAAAGACCTTCTCCTGTTACCCTGATCAGAATTAATCATCTTTCCTCTTCACTTTCATTGTCCCTCTATTGGAGTGATTATTTTGTGTTCATTTTATTATTTACATGCTATGTTTATGACATTTTAATTATAATGTCCTTGAGGACAGGCCATAGGTCTGAATGAGTTTTGTTGCTTCTGTCCTCTGATCCCTGCACACACACACACACACACACACACACACACACACACATATTACAGGGCGTAATACGATGCAGATTATCAGTAATACAGACTTTAAGCAGAGAAAGACCCAAAATTCAGAACTTAGATTACTATGTGAAAGCTAGGCTCATCGTAGACAATGATTTAGGGTTTTAAATTCTGCTTCTTTTGAGAAACGGGACAATAATAACAATATAACTGGTTCTATAGGGTATCTTGCCTCTGTTGGTTGGGACAGGAGTGTAACTTGAACTCTCTTAAGCAAAAATATATGGAGGCGGTGAGGGTAAGCTTTGCAAGGGGACTGGAACTAGGGCAGCTCACACTTCATAGGACTTTAGAGTCCAGGGAACCTCGTGAGTCTTCAGGTATTTCTGAACTCCTCTCCAACAGACTTGTGTCTCTGGGCCCCTAATTTCTACATCTTTTTAAAAATGACAACCTTATTGCTTCAGGGAGCCCTTCCCCTGACTCCCCAAAGAAGAATCTATCTTCCCTTCAAGTTCTAGCAGAAAAATCCCAGGGGAGGACTTTACTTGTCTTTCTTTCTGTGTCATATACCCACTTCTGACTATAATCAGGAAGTTATCAGAAAGAGAAAGGGGAGATTTTTGTCAGGCAAAAAACAATAACTATCTGATGTACCCCATACAAAATTATTAGTACAATGCTTACATGTAACAGATGCTTAATAAGCAATATATTTTTTAAAAAATAATTTAAATTTTTTTAATTTAAATTACATTTGCCAAAATGTAGTATAACACCCAGTGCTCATCCTATCAAGTGCCCTCCTCAGTGCCCATAACCCAGTCACCCCAACTCCCTACCGACCTCCCCTTCTGCAACCCTTTGTTTCCCAGAGTCAGGAGTCTCTCATGGTTTGTCTCCCTCTCTAATTTTTCCCCACTCAATTTCCCTCCTTTCCCTTACAATCCCTTTCACTATTTTTTATATCCATGTATGAGTGAAACCATATGATGATTCTCCCTCTCTGATTGATTTATTTCACTCAGCATAATACACTCCAGTTTCATCCATGTCAAAGCAAATGGTGGGTATTCATCTCTTCTGATGGCTGAGTAATATCCCATTGTATATAGACCACATCTTCTTTATCCATTCATCTGTTGAAGGACATTGTGGCTCCTTCCACAGTTTGGCTATTGTGGACATTGCTGCTATGAGCATTGGGGTGCAGGTGTCCTGGCGTTTCACTACATCTGTATCTTTGGGGTAAATCCCCAGCAGTGCAATTGCTGGGTCATAGGATAGTTCTATTTTTAACTTCTTGAGGAACCTCCACATTGTTTTCCAGAGTTGCTGTACCAGTTCACATTCCCACCAACAGTGCAAAAGGGTTCCCCTTTCACCACATCCTCTCCAACATTTGTTGTTTCCTGTCTTGTTAATTTTCCCCGTTCTCACTGGTGTGAGGTGGTATCTCATTGTGGTTTTGATTTGTATTTCCCTGATGGCAAGTGATGTGGAGAATTACAAAAAATAATTTTTATAAACAACCAGTGATTCAATGTAAAGAATAATTCCCCTCTCTATAGTGGCTTGTTCAGTAAGAAACTGTTACATGAATAAGTAGCTGGCCATAAGGTGAAAAAAATAATCATCTAGATTATTATAATGCCCATCTTCCCTACATCAGTAAATTGCACAAGCCATCCCAAACAGGAGTTGATTTCTCTCCAGACTAGATAATAGGCCCTGTCCATGTATCTTCGTTTCCAAGGATATAATCCTAGACAAAACCACTGTCATCCCTCAATGGATTGCTGAAATAGACCATCTAAATAAATTTTCTGCTTCTCTTCTTGTCCTCTTAGATGCTGTTTCCTCAACAATAACTGAAGTTCTCTCTTAAAAGAGTAAATCTACTCAACAATTATTCTTCTGATTCAAGAGAGTCTTCTCACATCAATAAGAGTATAGTCTAAACTCCGAACCCTACTCAACATCCCTTCTCTATCTGGCCTATCCTCCCACTGCACCCCATCACTTCTTATGCTTATGTCCTTGCATCCTGACTTCACTATGTCAGTCAGGAACTCAACATCTTCGCAGCTCAAGATGTTGACAATTTTTTTTCTCTCCAGAATGTTCTTCCAGAATTTTGTATGGCTACCTCCCTTGCCTTTCTTTAGATCTATAATGAAATGCATCACCATAATCAACTGTCTTCTCTAATATCCTTGGCTAATGTAGCATACCCCCACCTCCCTTCCCAATTCTTCCTACTAGAATATAAACAGGTAAGATTTATAGCTGTCTCGTTCATTACTTTATCCTTAGGGTTTAACCTATGGAAGGAACTTAATAATTACATGCTCTTGATAGACAAAGTATGATTTGAGTACAAAACAGGAGAATTAAGAGCTCAAAATCCCCATGGTGATGTTAATACTTGATTAAGGCACAGTCTCTGTAAGGGCTTTGTTAAAAAGCCAGATGCTTGCTTAGAGATGATATAGTATATTGTCATTTGCACTCTACTGAGATATTAGTGGTATTGTGGACCAGGAGTATGTGGTCACCTAACAAGATCCTGAGGGAATAGAACCCAAATTAGATATTTTTTAAGAGAAGCAGAGAAATAAATGTCAGACAGATATAGGAACCTGCTTGGATTCCTTATCTGGGAATTTGTACAAGGCATGAATATAGTATAGAAAACCAGTAGGGCTTTGAGAAAAGGTAGGAAAGTATTTTAAACTTCCTTTTAAATTTGCAAAGATGCTACCATAGGACTGGCAGCATAATACCATGCTTTAAGTCAGTAAACTAAAAAGAGGCAGTCCTCAATTTGTTGGATTACCTTAGGCAGATCTGTCCCATCTCCGAGCTCTGGTTTTCACCTCTCAAATTAGGGCTGGCTTAATGACTTGTAGAGGCTTTCCTGCTTTAACATTATATGAGCCTATAGACTTCCTCACATGAGCATTCCTCAAATGTAAATGAAGGGTTTACAGAGCCTTGGAGGCCTTCCTTAAAGTCTGCAGGGAGAAGATACCAAGAAAAATGTATCAATTGCCAAGGCAACCTCTCCAAGATACAAACCAGATGTATGTCACAGTAACCACTGTGGGACTTTCCTACTTAACTTTGTCAACTCTGGAGGGGATGAATGAGGGCCATTAAGATGAAGCCAGTGTGTATGTGTATACTTGTGGGGTTTTTGCTGACGTATTTTTTTCATTTCTTATTATATCAATATAATCTCCTTTGAAAATTAACAAAAATGAAAGCCTATTTTATCTTTTAATATTTTTATAATTATAATAGCATCATTACATAGCTAGCTCCAAAAGATCTAAAGATCTATTAGAATAGGGCTGCAGAATCTTTGTCTTGTTTATTGCAGGCATTACACCTTCATGTAGGTTATAGCTTCTACCTCAGGCTTAACAAGAGAAAACAAGTAAAAGAAGTTACATGCTTGATCCTTATTTCTTTGTTCTGATACACGTTGGGTGCACCAAAGCAGTAACTGATTTACCAGAGTGAACTCTGATATGCCCCAGCATTTAGGAGAACAGGATCTACCCACAGGATTTTAGGTTAGATTCTAATAGCCAGGGGCTGAGTCTCAAAAGCAAAATGAAAAATTGTCTCTTTAAGGGATAATTCCACAAAAGGAATAATTCTGTTTTATCTACTATGGAATAAGATGAAGCTTGATATTGGAAACAGGTCCTCATGAAGACTAAGTAGCCCACAAAAATTTTAGTGATATTAGAAATGGACATTGTAAAGTTCCATCTTTATTGGAAATGTTTCTTCTTCACCATCTGCCAAATGGAACTGAACTAGGAAAAGGCAGGTGGTGGCCTTATCCTAATAGAATTTGCCAATCTCCTTGTGCTTTACTTCTGTGTAGCCATTTTCCAAAACACGCTCAAAACAGTAGGTATGTAATGTTTCTGTGTGCACAGGTTAGAAAGGGAAAAGCTGGATTTGCTTATTATCTAAAGAGATTCCCATTTTTTTCCTGCACATGTAGAATGTATTATTTTGCAGAAATGTGTGAAATTTTCAATCTTATAATAACAATAGAAACACATACATTCACAAATTTTATCTGGTCAGAGGAAAACGGTACCAAAGGAATGTTCTGCCAAGTGAAATGTAAGAAAGTTTACAGGACTATTATCAAGTGTGATGAGCATAAGGAAAGAAGAAATTCACTCAGATTCAAATGATCTGGAAAGAGTTCTTAAAAAATTCAAGTTTGGGAAGAGATGTAAAAAGTAGGAATAAACTCTTAATGTGTGGACTTCGGGTTGTGAACAAATGCAAAGGCAGGTAACCACAGGATTCTGGAAAAAAGCAAACAGTTTAAAGTGATAGAGATACTTACACATGAAAATGTGGTTAAGTTTGAAAATTGAATAGGTCAGAATAGAATAGAATAGACTTAAAATTATTAATTTGACTTTAAGAGTACATACCCTTTATTTGAAAATTCACTGTTTTGCCAATGCAAAGATGAATTCAAATGCCATACCTTTGATAAAGCCTTTCCTGTTATTGTAGCCCATAATGATGTCTCCTTATTATGACACCCTTATAATCTAACACATATTTTTGCCTTAATTGCAATTCATCTTGTCTCAATTTTTTACTGTTGGATCTGGGTTCATTGTGTATTTCTCAAGAAACTCAGAACACCTTGAGACCTAATATTATGCTAAAAAATAGAATCTGTTACAGTTTTAGATACAAAGATAGCATTTAGTTAACACATTACTAATTATATACCATGAAAGAAAAAAAAATCATACTCCCAAATTGAAACAATGACAGTCACAACCTTATGTGTTATACTTAACCTATAGGACAGATATTGATCCTGTCTGACCACAAGAACAGAACTTGCATAAAGGGTTTACTTTCTGAACACTTCAGTCATATTCACTTTGCTGTGTGGTCAAAAATCCATATTAGTGGAGTGCCAGCAATGCATCAAATGTGCTGTTAATTTCACTCACAGCGGAGGTTCTGCACTTTGATGAGGACCACTTAAATTTAATAGAGAAGCAAGCTGCCCCGTGCCTGTTCAAAAACCAGAAAGTGACCTAGAAGGCAGAAGACAGATTTATGTGACATGCCCAGAATGTAATGTGTGCCTCATGGCCCACAGAGCAGATTTTTGGCTAGAACTCTAGGAGGTGAAATGGCAATCTGGGGACAGGACCTCTAGGGTAATGAGCAAGATCAAGCAGGCTTGCTTTTTTCATACATAGTTCAGAAAAAAAGGATGACCCTCGTATTATAAAGCCTATAAAGGTATAAAAAAAAATCATCCAAGAAAGCAGCCCTACACAAACACCAAGACTATGAGGGAACCTGGAGGGAATATACAGCCCACCAAGACAATGTCAGAAATAGCTGCCAGAGAGGCAGATGCTATGGTTGCAGAGATATTATCTATGGCTTGGCATTTGGAGCCTACCTTAGAAGTTCAAAGAGGAACAGCAATGACAGAACTAACTCTCTGGGGAACACAAGAGCTATATTATCTATAATTTATAGGACTTTAAAGACAACCTTTGATTTTGAGGGGATACACAAGGAATGATGTTTCCTCTGTAAGAGAAATTGCCTTAGAGCATGTGTGCTGTGGATTTCTCTGAAGATGAGCATTAAGATTGAAATGACAGAGGGAGCTAATCATGAACTGTCTTGGCTAGGAAAATTCTGATCATATTTGAGTCAAGCCATGACATTACAGCATAACTCTAACGGTAAAAAAGCTTAATCAGTTCAGTGGAACTATAACAACTATAGCAGGATTCCCAATCACCATATCAAACTACTTCAGCAATAGACTGCCCAATAGATAGTGGAGAGTCTTAGAAAATATTCTGTCAGAGTCTACACAGCAGCTGTTAAAATGCTTGATCCCGTATTGCAGTCAGAGTAAAGATAAATGATGATGACTGGAGCTTTCTCTCAAATCAAAACTTATGAGTAGATTCCCCCAGCATTGTATTAGGGTTTGTATATGTATAAAAAATATGGAATATACATATAAATCATGTGTGTATATCTGTGTCTGTGTATTTAATATATATTTATATTCATATTGTAGACTGACTCATTTATTTATTCAGTAAATATTGAGTGCATGCTATGTATCCGGTCTTGATATGAATGCTGAAAATACAGAAATAGGCAAGTTTCTGCCCTCATTGAATTTACACTCTAGTGGAGGGAAGGAGAAAAACTAAATAAGGAAACATAATCCAAGAGTCTTTTAAATGAAAAAAGTAGGTAAAAAGGAAGGCAATAGTGGAAGTACAGTTTTAAATGTGGTGTCCATGGAATGTCTCAATAAGATGGCAACATATGAAGGAGGTGAAGGAGTGAGTCATGTGGTTCCTGGGAAGAAAGAATGTTCAAAGTATAGCAAACAGGAGGTATAGGTGTCCTGATAATACTATGTGCCTGAGAGTTTCAGGGAGTAGTAAAAAGACTAGCATCTCTTGCTGGAATAGGAGTGAGGGTAAGAAATAGGAGAAGGGTGCAGAGACCTCATTAGAGGCTATGAAGGTGAGAGCCTTGACTGGTACTCCAAGTAGATGAGAAATCAGTGGAGGGTTTCGTGAAAAAAGAGGCACATGATCAGTCTTAAGATTGTAAACATCACTCCGGTGCTGTAATTAAAGCTGAATGGGACAAGGACAGAATAAGGAGTCTAGTTAGGAGGCACTTGAAATAATTTGGATAGAGGATGGTAATGGCTTGAACCAGCATTGGAGTGGTAGACCTGTTGATACATTAGCACAGTTCAATCAACTAGTTCTTATTGGGGCTAAATCCATAGGGGTTATATTAAATGAAATAAACTAGTAATATTATAAGACTGACTTTTTAAAATGTGATTGTAGAGCTAATAGTGTAATAAAGCTTGTCACTTTAAAGAGTGACTTAAAACATCAGCTCTTTGAGTAGATAAACTAATCAATATACTGAACAAATTGACTTTCCTAGAAGCAGTCATTAACCTATAAACTACACATGTCCCTCACTTTAAGATGAAGTATATGAAAGCTAATATGGAATCCTGACGGTGATATATAATAATGTATATTATATATACACTGAAACACATGTATCTAAATGGTTAAGAAAGTCTTTCAAAAGCGATTGCATTCAAAATTCTTATAAAATGAATAAACCACTTAATTTTATTTGATCCCTAAATCTAGATTTTCACAATTTTTAAAGAAATATACATGATATGTTATACACTATTTATATACTGTATTATATATATTATAATCTTGAGGATTTTTCAAAAGCTCTAGTAACATGCTGCAATAAAAAATAAAATGATAAACCATTTATTTCCTATATATCTTGCTCCATTGCTCACCAGTTATGTGATGTAAGCAAATTACTTAATACCTCAGGGACATTTATTTCTTCATCTATAAAATAGAGTTGTTTTAAAAACAATCAGATTATTGATGTGAAAACAATTTTAATGAGCTATAATCTTTATTTGTATCTTTCAAAATATGTATGTATGTGTGTGCAAGGAATGTAATTATAGTAATATAGCACCCAAACATCTCAATGTTTAGTGGATATGTAGAACCTATTGGCCTTTAGATAAATAGCAATTGAAGAGTCTAGCTCCCATCCAACTAGTCTGTAGGAGATGAGGTTGGAACGGTTACAAGCACAGCCTGCCTCTCATCACATTAGTTGCTATGATCAAGTCTATCTTTTAAAAAATGAGGTCATACAAAAAATCAATCCTGACATCTGTTATACTATGAATCTAAACATTAGATCATTAATGTATTTTAACAGTGATCAGTTATCAGCAAGAATTTGACACAAAATTATGATAACTAACAATTATTTGGGGGGTGTCACTCTGTAATCATAGCATATTATTTCAGTCTGTTCAAATCACAAATCATTTTTTTCTCATGATTTATATACAAGGAAATTGAGACGTATAGAGGTTACTTAACCCAATAAGATGCTGTTGTTAAAGAGTATCTCTGTGTAGCACACAATGCTTTACGTGATGCTGAAATGTCATCCTCCTTTGTTTCCCATTAATCTCCTACTGACATGAGGAGAGTGGGTTCTGCAGAAGAAACGACATGCATGCAAATGGGGAATGTGACAAAGACCCCAAGATGAGATGTTTCTGTCAAGATTCTGTATAATAATATAAGTAAATAATTTTCTTTATATATATGTTTTATGGTTTGCAATGGGTTTCATATATATTTCCTTACACAATGACCCTGTGAATTGCTATTTGTGCATTTCACAAATGTTGAATTGTAGAGCTCAGAGAGGTGGAGTCACTTGCCTAAAGTCAAACCAATATAGTATATAGCAGAGCTGGGTCATAGCTTGGGGTGTCTGAGTCAAAATCTAGTACTTTTTATTACAGTACTCTTACCAATTCTCTGGATATAGCTGTCCCTTTAATGCTGTCTTTGAATATTTGGTGTCAAACCATTTCAGATGCCCCATTTAGATTGTTAAAAAACCGTTACCTGTATAAATGTGAATAGTTTATCAATTATCTTATTACTTACTTATCTTATTACTTACTTATTACATTTATTGGCATAAATGACATTGGATATATAGGTATTCAAAAATATTGATAACTTCCTTCTGAAAAAATTGTAATTGATTCTTTCCTGTGTCTTGTTATCAATGAATGCTTAATAATGTCCTCCAACGTAACATCTAAATTTACTGAGCTCAGTCGAATGTTCCTGTATCATCAAACTGAAATACTGGTATTGCAGGATGAAGAATACTGAATTGCAAGCAAATGTAATACTTTATAAAGTTCTTGCTTACATATCTGTAAGAAGTTTATTAGTTCCAAACTATGATTGACATGTCCTTTGCTATATATTAGGACAATCTTGTCATCTTTTCCAAAGCAAAACACACTTTAACAATAATTTAGACCTAGTAACAGTGTAGAGGGAGATTTTTTGACTATATGGTGGTATAGACACTTAATAGGGATAAATTATTAATGCATTTATTTATGTTCAGAATCCATTATCATTAATGGAAAGATTTGCTTGTGATTCCCATTGTGGAGTCTGTAAAGGATACAAATTTAATTGCAAACAATGGCATTGGTACATGTTTAACCAATAAGCTACTGAGAAGCAAGGGCAAGAATGTTAGGTTTTACATTCCAAAGTGCCTATAGCCAGCATCTAAGACACAGAAAATAATTGCCTATCAGAATTTATATGTGTAAACTCTAAGTCTGTTGTTATTTGATCTGATATATTCCATAATCTGGGATATGTCACTTTTTCCCCATTTGGTGTCATCTTATCCCTTTATGGAGTGCCTGCCAATTTTCAAGACAGCAGTTCTAACTTAAGTGAATTATGAAATATTCAGGGTTGATCAATATAATACATATTTCTAGTGCCAACTTTTTTTTTATAATGTAGAAATGCGAAAACTTCATTTATACTAAAAAAAAAAAACTAAGGCAAATACTATCATTTTTCTCAATCTCAACATTGCTTTAAATAGGAGGATGGACAGAGCTCTTCCATTAAAATTGACTGTACAACTGGGGAGGGATTATGACATTACATAAGAAAAGAAGAAAAGATATTAATTTTGTTTATGAATTTTTAGTTTGAATAGTTTATACTTTAGCCATGCCAGATGTATTGGGAAACCTAAAAGTTATTTAAAAGATCATACCACCATGTACAATCAAAGCATTATCACCAAATAAAAAGATGCCATTTATTTCTCTTTCCTAAAAAAAGAAAAAAAAACTTTCAAAAGAAAATAAAAAAGCCAATAAATTGAAAGAGAACAACAATCTACAGTGAAAGTCATCACAGAGCTACTTTAATGATATACAATCTGTTAGCTATCTGAAGACTGTAAACAGACTAATATTTCCAGAAGTATAGGATGAATCACCCATTTAGAAGCATTGAAGAGAAAATGAAGGAGCTATGAGTGAGTTGTGAAGCAATGAATAAGAATGTATTACACCACAGGAAGCCATCAATATTTGTTTATTATGTCAAGATGAGGAATAAATCTGTTAGCTAATTTGTATTCTCCACAGTTAATTCCAGTGTTCCTGCTTGAGCATTTTTGTTTCAGAATGAGTGTTGCACAGCTGTTTAATGGTGCCATCAAGAATTCAGAAAGTCATGGTCCCTTGGAGATGGAAAGGCATCACAAAGTATGATATCAAATCACAAATGATGAAACACCATTTCCTCCAGACATACCATACTTCTCTTGGCATTCTCCTGCACTGTCTCTCTGTCTCTCTCCTCCTCCCTCCCCCACTCCTGCATCTTTCTCTCATAAAATTTGACCTGTTAACATTTTCCCCAGTTGTAAAAATAAGTCTCCTGAGACAAAAAAGCAAAATAACTACTACTGTAAATGACTGGAGTACATTTTTCTTTTGCAATTGCAAGCTTCTTTAAAATGTTTTTAAGTTTAACAATGACTTTGTCAGTACAATTCAAAACAGAGATTAAACAATTCCATGTGCAGAAAGCCCTCTAGTTACAAAATGCTCTTAGGTGACAGCATTGATATTAGAGCTTATATATACATATGCTTGGTAGTTTATTTAAAATGATATTTATTCCTTTAAAATAGTGTTTTAAATAATAGTGATTACTTTCTAGATATTAGAAAGTAATACTGCTCATCTTTTTGTGTTCTGTAATGCCACATTCCTTCCCTTCTTCTTTTTTTTTTTCATTCCTTCCCTTCTTTTCAGATTTTGCTTTCTTACAAACATGGTCTAAACTTGTTACCTTCTTTAGCTCAAAGGAAAATTGAGTTTTTAAGTCAGCTTGTAATTATGTCAGGAAGTCACAAACTTGACTTGTACCTCTGAATTCTCCTTAAATAAGGTTGAGATTTATTCAGTCTAGTGTCACAGAAGGTTCCAGATGAGAATCCTACTCTAAAGATTACAATCTCCTACATGCATTCATTATTGGTTTAAAGTCTAAGCTACTAAAACCTTACTTGTGTGAATTCTTTCTTTTCTGATAAACTAATGAATAAATTCGTGTCCTTCTATACATGGTTTCAAAGTCTTTGGAAGTTGGGGAATAAATAATATAGGAGATGATAGAATGCAAAATCATATATTCTCTTTCCCCTCCAAAAAAAATTAAGTCAACTCTATGCAACTTCAAAATTTAAATGGTCATATTCCTAACTTTGCAAACCAGTTGTTAAAAGTTTGTCTTGTCTTTAAACATATAAAGTTCAGTGTATAATAATTTTTTCTTCTTCTCCCAAATACATATGATGACAAAGTTTCTTCTGGCTATTAGTGATTGTTTTTATTATCTTGTTATATTACAGTCAATATTTGTAAAACAAAAATTCTCTTTGTAAAATAATTATTTTTTCCAAATTGAATTGACCTCTATATAAGGACTTATGTCTTTGCACATATATGTATATAGTATACATATAATAAGGATAGGAACACATATAGTTGCATTTGTAAAGTATTAAACTGATTAAAAATCTAAATTTAATCAGTCATGTTGATATTTGGTCATTTCACAGGATCCATGATGAATGGGATATATTTTAACATTTTTGTGGATATATACCTGACTAGTTCCATTTGTGAAATAAGGGATATATAACAATAATAGTTTGTATTCTCTAGATGTTAAGTATTGCTATTCCAGGACAGAGATCATTTTTCCCAATTATAATTGACTAAAAATATGAAGCTCATCTCTCTAGAGGTTTTTTTTTTTTTTATTTGAGGGGAGGTAATAAAAGGAACATTTTTATGAATTGCTCAGTTGAGAAAACAGACAATACACTTCATTCCATAAGTCTCTAAAATGTGCCAGCAACCAAATAAAAATCCCCATTGTTTGTTCACTAGAGATTTATAAAGGTCTTCAGAGTAGAACTCATTTCAGAAGCATTCCTATGGATGTAAGGAAGGTCATAAGGGTTTTGTATTGACGCTCACTACTTGTTTTTCATTAATCATCTGGTTCTATAATTTTTAGTTTTCAGCACTATAAAGTTAATCCTTGATTTACTTTGAGGGACTGACATTATATGTCTTAGAAAACTGCACATCTGAGTCAAATGATGAAATGTGTAATTAAAAATGAAATAACATACTTTGAAGGAAATTGTTACATGCTATAAATTTGTTTGTCATACAGGGATTTAAGCAAGTTTCTTTTCTCTAAAAACATTAGTGTTAGGATTTTCCATTCTAATCACACAGGCTTAAAGAAAGGTTTATGCACTGTCTTTGGTTCTGAAAAAAATCAGTATCTTCTGTCAACCAATTGGACACATCAACAACCAACTATACCTTAAGGCTGACTAATTTGTCTATGCAGTGGCATTAGTAATGATACAGTTGCATCATTTGCTTTCCTAGAGCTCCTCAGACGTGGTCTCTTTGCAAGCTTCAGTTATATACTGGGCAGAAGATATAGAAGAACTCAGAGTATAGAGTCAAATGCATTATAAAGACACACTCGTGTGTGTGTGTGTGTGTGTGTGTGTGTTTGTGTAGTGGCAACTCTCAGGAAGCAATTTTCTAAGAGTCAACATACTTCTTTGTTCTTTGAACTCTGGCACCTGTTTAAGATCCAGGAAGCTGAGGGATAGTTGCTCATTTGTAACTTTGGAGAGAAAGAGTCTGCACTTTTCTTAGCACTGATTTTCCCAATGCAGCTCCATAGTGCATACTTGCTTAGCTAAGAGGTAGAAAAAAAGAAAGGAAAACATGAGGAAAAAATTAGTTTTATCAAGAGAAGTAGAGAGAACCACTTAATTCTTGATTCTTAGTAAAGATATGTTGTGAAAGCTAATACAGTGGTTGTGAAGTCAAAGAAAGTGAGAATCAGGGGGAAAAGTAGTGGACAAGAATTTTAAGAACCATTTATAATGGTTCTTAACATATTTACACTCACTGACAATTCTGAGGATTATGAATAATCTTAATCAGCAAAGTGACTTCCATCTGTATTACTTAATGAGAGAATGAAAAGTTTTGAAGTACCTTTACTAGAATGTCAATTCATATTTATAATATTATACTGTTGATATTTCAAAATCGGTGATTGATTCATTGAGCCTTTTCTTCATAGTTCCAGATACTATGCTAGGGATTAGAGATACAAAACACAAATAGTCCTGCAAAAGAGGCAGATTAAATATGATTCCATGTGGCATGATAAAAAAGAGAAAAATCAGTATTGTTTAATTTTTTATTACAAAAACTTTCAAATAAACACAAAAATAGAAGGAATTGAGAATTAAATCCCAATATATCCAACATCTAATTCCATTAATTATCAGTGTATATCCAACTCTTATTTTATCTTTTACCTCTGTTTTCTCCTCAGTCTTAGCCTAGACATAATAGCACTTCATCCATTAGAGATTTCAATATTGGGGCACCTGATTTTGGCTCAGGTCATGATCTCAGAGTGGTGGGATTGAGCCCTTCATCAGACTTCATGCTCAGTAGGGAGTCTCCTTCTTTTCCTCTCTCTCTCCCTCTCCTTCTGCCCCTCCCCTGGCAAATACACACACACACTCACACACACACACTCTCTCTCTCTCTCATTATGTCTCTGTCTTTCTCACGAATAAATAAATAAAACCTTTTAAAAATGCCACTATACTTGTCTAAAAGATAGGCTCATTAAAAAAAAATCTAGTGGAGCCTGGGAGGTTCAGTCCATTGAACGTCTGCCTCTTGATCTGACTCAGGTCATGATCTCAGGATCATGGGATTGGGCTCTGGCATAGGTCTCCACCATCAGCATGGAGCCTCCTTGTCCCTTCTCCCTTTGCTCTTTCCCCACCCCTGCTCTCTCTCTCACTCTCTCAAATACATAAATAAAAAATTTAAAAATAAATAAATAAATAAGAATCACAAGAACTATTAACTGATCATACTTTCAAAAGCTAATAGCATTATTTCCTTCTTATTGGCTAATATCCCATCAATGTTCATATTTTCTTGATAGACTAAAACAATATTGCTATAGTTAGTTTATTCCAGTCAGGTCAATATGAGTTCTTTACATGACATTTCTTTAATGGGATTTTTCTCCAACATTTTATGTGAAAATTTTCAAACCTACTAAGTTGATGGTAAAAAAAAAAAAAAAAAAAAAAAAAAAATGAACATACTTACAACTAGATTCAGCAATTAATACCATATTATATGTATTCTACAAAATATCTATACATTGATTCTTCTATTCAGCCCTTCTTGGGTTGTTTGTTTATTTGTTTGTTTGTTTGTTTTTTAGGATTTCCAAAAATATGTGACTGGAATGAAGAATGTAAGAAGGGTTTTAGAGATAGGTGCATCTGGAAAAGTAGGCCAAGATAAAATCATGAAGGACCCTGCTTTCCTGACAAAAAAAGGACCCTGTTTTCCTTTATCTCATATTCTCATGTGGAAGACCAAAAAGAAACCAGATAAACGAATGAAAGAGGTAATAAGCTGCACAGTGATAAACGTTAAGTAGAAACTTCAAAAAGGAAAGTGGAAGAACATTTGGCAGGTAGCAAGATTTGCCATTTTAAGCAGGGTGTCCTGGGTAGTCCTCACTAAGAAGGTGACATTCATATAAAGGCCTGAAGAAGGTGAGTAAAAAAGCCACGTGGATATCCAGGGGATAAGGATTCTGAAAAAGGGAATAGTGAGCACAGGCCCCGAAGATAGAATAAATTGGCATTTGTTTATCATTTTAATAAAGTATAATTATTAAATATTCTGAGGATATAGCAACAGGAATAACAGGCAAGAATAGAATGAGAAACCATCCGGAGTTATGTTCTATTGAAAGTTCAATATTTTCATGTGTCTACCCTTTAGTTTTTATGCATCATGTTCACCTAAAATTTATGTGTGAACATGTAAGTATGTATATGTGCATACATACATATATAGTTAATTTTGGTTGTAATTTATTATAAAAATTTTCCATGTTACTCTGTATTCTACAAGTTATTATTTAAATAGCTGCCTATTATTCCTTTGAATAAAATACCATGAAATTTTTTACTTAGCCATTCTCTTGTTAAATATTTAAATTGTATATCTTTTTCTTCTTACAAACACAGCAGTGTCTTTATACTTTTATTTTTTTTTTATTTTTCCTTTTGAAATACTTATTTTTTAAAAAAGATTTTATTTATTTATTCATGAGAGACAGAGAGAGAGAGAGGCAGAGACACAGGCAGAGGGAGAAGCAGGCTCCATGCAGGGAGCCTGACATGGGACTCGATCCTGAGACTCCAGGATCAACACCCTGAGCTGAAGGCAGACGCGCTTAACCGCTGAGCCACATAGGAGTCCTGAAATACTTATTTTAGAAAAAAAATGAAAATAGATTTATAATATCAAAGGAATAAACATTTGAATGATTTTGCTTTCTTGAAGTGTTATGTTAAACTACACATCTAATTACTAATATGTGGTTTTAATAGCTTCACAAATTGGAACAGTCAAGTTAAAAATTAAAGGATGTATTTTGATCTTTTAAGATATACAGTGCATTTTGTTTTATTTTGCAATTTTTTATTAGCAAGGCTTCAATATTGTACCATGCATTTATTTAATAGTTGCATCTGTTAACATACAATTGAATAATCTTACATTTTTACATAGCTTTAATTTTTTTATTTGAAATATTTTACAAATGTTATTTGTCAGGAAAACTGGTAGGAGAACATACTCACTGTCTGTCCTTTGCATTGCTTCTGGAAATAAAAGCAAATGTCTATGAAATGTACTTGAAATTTAAAATAATAATTATTAAAGTATTCAATAGAAGATGACAGAGAGTAGGGTCCTCGACTCATTTGGCCCCACAACTTACCTAGATAACTTTCAAAACATCCTGAACACCTATGAATTCGACTGGGATTTAAAGAGAGAAGAGCTGGGGGACACCTGGGTGGCTCAGCAGTTAGCATCTGCCTCTGCCTTAGGTTCAGGGCATCATCCCAGAGTCTGGGGATCGAGTCCCGCATCGGGTTCCCTGCATGGAGCCTGCTTCTCCCTCTGCCCATGTCTCTGTCTCTCTCTCTCTCTCTCTCTGTCTCTCATGAATAAATAAATAAAATCATTAAAAGGAGAGAGAACAGCTGGAGTGCTACAGAGAGAAAAGTTTTCACTTCGAACAAGGTAGGAAGGTGAAAAAAATAAAAAATAAATCAAGTGGGGGAGGGGAACTGTGACTACCCAGGAGAAAGCAGAGCCTCAAAAGCCTCCAGAGTAAGAAAGCCCAGCTCTGGACAAGGCAGAACTTTAAAAATCCACGCCTGAGTTTTCCCTGATGGAAAAGTGCTTGCAGGAAAATTGGAAAGAATCACAGGAGGGGCAGTGAGGCATCAAGATTCCTGGAGACTCTATAAGATTGGGGCGCCCGCCCCGGAAAAACAACACAGCCCATGCTCTGATCTCTGTAAGGGGCTGGAATGCGGCATTTGAGAGAAGCCAGCAGGTTATGCGGTGGCTCTGGAGCTCCCTTTACCCTAGAGCCTGGCAACAGACACAGGTGGCAGTTCCCGGCAGCACGGGTCCAGCAGCATTGCGCCCTAGATCCAAGGGTGATGAAGCAGACAGAGCTGGCAATCCTTTGTTCCCCCTGGGACAGGCGGGAGCAGGGAAGGCACAGGAAAGCGAGAGCTTTCCTACCACTGGGCGCCCGGCAAGCTGTGCAGTTCAGTGCATCCGCACCTGCCCCCAGGAGCATCTAGGCCAATGTGGACTGGGAGACTGCTATTAGTTACTCATGGGGAGCTGACTCCAGACCTGGAGATCTGGCCTCCATCATTTTTTTTTTTTTTCTCTTCTCTTCACCTTGCACCTGGGAGAGGTGGGGCCTCTAGGCAACAAAGGCCTCACAGGATAAACAGCTCATACTGAGACCAGCACCTGGCAAGGGGCAGGGCATCAATGTACAGGCACAGACACCTGATATCAGCACAGCAGACCCCTCCCCCAGAAGAAATGCTGGAAGAACAGGGGAAAAGCAAGTTTACTGAAAAAGGAGCGCTTGAAAGCTCCAGGACTGAGAGACAATAGTATATAGAAGTAGAGAGTCCTGTTTGTTTGTTTTTTTTTTTTTCTTTTTATTTTCTTTTTCCATTACGACTCATTTTTATATCAGACTAAAAATTTCCAATATTTTTCTCTTTTCCCACCTTAACTACAATATCTTGTCAACTCTTTGTTTGTAAGTTTTTTTTCCTTTTTTGACTTTCATATTTCTTTTTTTTTGTAAAGAAAAGATTTATTCCTTTTTTTAAGATTTTATTTATTTATTCATGAGAGACACACAGAGAGAGGCACAGAGATAGGCAGAGGGAGAAGTAGGTGCCATGCAAAGAGCCTGATGTGGGACTCAATCCCAGGACCCCGGGATCATGTCCTGAACCAAGTGCAGATGCTGAAAAACTGAGCCACCCAGGCATCCCAGCTCTCATATTTCTACAATTACATGTCTTAGATATATTTTTCACTTCTGGACCCCCTTTAATATATTCAATTTAATTTTGGTAGATATATGAGATATGGGTTTTTGTTTTTTTGGTTTTTTTCTGTCTCATTTTGTTTTACAGTGGTGGAAGTTACTACCTTCTAATACACAACCAAAATATACCCAGAACCAAGTGGAACACCATGTTGGTTCATTTTGTGAGACTATATTTTCTCTTCCTTTCCACTCTGCCCCCCTCTTTTATCTTGTTTATGTTATTGTGGTTGATGTTGGATCTTTATATGCATTATTGATTTATATAAATTTGGAATTGAGCATCTTCTAACATACAAAACAAAATACACTCAGAACCAAGAGGATCACCTTCTAAGTCCCCTCAGCCAGACTACATTCTCTTTCCACAACTACTTCCTTATACCACCATTCCCCCTCCCCTTTTTTCCCCTTTATCTTCTTCTTTGTTTTTGCATTCTGGTTTTCTATCTATACTATTTTGTTTTGTTTTTTATTTTTTAAAGATTTATTTATTCATTCATTCAGAGAGAGCGAGAGAGAGGCAGAGACACAGGCAGAGGGATAAGCAGGCTCCATGCACCGGGAGCCTGACGTGGGACTCGATACCGAGTCTCCAGGATCACACCCCAGGCTGCAGGCGGCGCTAAACTGCTGCACCACCGGGGCTGCCCTACTATTTTGTTTTAAAATTTGTTTTTCACTTTAGTGGTCCATTTGTTTTATTGTATTTATTTATTTTGGGGTTTTGTTTGTTTTTGTTTGGTTTTTTGTTTTGTTTTGTTTTGTTTTACTCTGAACTTTCTCTTTTTCTTTCTGGTCTCTGACCTCTTCCAAATCATCAAGACTATATTTCACTGAGGTCGTGGTTGATATTTTTGACTCAGCCCACTCAAACAACTACTCTGCCCTGGACAAAATGGCTAAAAGGAAGAATTCACCACAAAAAGAAAGAATGAGAAGCAATACTCTCTGCCACAGAGTTACAAAATGTGGATTTAAATACAATGTCAGAAATTCAATTCAGAAGTACAATTATAAAGTTACTGGTGGCTCTGAGAATAAAGCACAAAGGACTCTAGAGATTCTGTTATGGCAGTATTGAGATTAAAAATACTTTAACTAGGCCAAAATTTAAAAAATGCTTTAACTGAGATGCAATCCAAACTGGATGGTCTAACTGCTCAGGATAATGAGGGGAAAGAACGAGTGAGTGACATAGCAGACAAGTAGATGGAAAGGAAGGAAGCTGAGGACAAAAGAGAAAAACAATCAAAAGCCCATAAGGAAAAGCTTAGAGAAATAAATGATAGCTTGAGAAGGAAGAATATATGTCTAATTGGGATTCCAGAATAGCTGAGAGAGAGAGAGGACCACAAAGTATATTTGAACAAATCATAGCTGAGGACTTCCTTAATCTGGAGAAGGAAACAGGCATTCAGATCCAGGACATAGAGAGGTTCCCTCCATACACACACACACACAAAAACAATAAAAACCATTCAACAACGTCGACATTTAATAGTGAAACTTGCAAATTTCTAAGAGAAAATTCTTAAAGCAGCTCGAGACAAGAGATTCTTAACTTATATGGAGAGAAGTATCAGATTAACAGCAGACCTCTCCAGAGACTTGGCAGGCCAGAAAGGGCTGGCGGGATATAATCAGGGTCCTAAATGAGAAGAACACGCAGCCAAGAATACTTTATCTAGCAAAGCTCTCATTCAGAATAGAAGGAGAGTTAAAGAGCTTCCAGAATAGGCAGAAATTGAAAGAATATGTGACCACCTAACCAGCTCTGCAAGAAATATTAAGGGGACCCTGTAAAAGAAAGAGGAAGCCCAAAGAAATAATCCACAAAAACAAGGACTAAAAAGATAATAGGATGACACTAAATTCATATCTTGCAATAATTATTCTAAACATGAATGGGCTAAATGATCCCATCAAAAGACGCCGGGTACCAGACTGGATAAAAAAACAAGACCCATCTATTTGCTGTCTACAAGAGACTCATTTTAGACCCAAGGACACCTCCAGCCTGAAAATGAAGGGGTGGAGAACCATTTACCATTCAAATGGTCATCAGAAGAAAGCTGGGGTAGCAATCCTCATATCAGATAAATTAAAGTTTATCCCAAAGACTGTAGTAAGAGATGAAGAGGGACACTATATCATACTTAAAGGATCTATCCAACAAGAAGGCCTAATGATCTTAAATATTTATGCCCCTAATGTGGAACCCGCCAAGTATATCAATCAATTAATAACCAAAGTAAAGAGATACTTAGATAATAGACTAATAATAGGACTAATAGACTAATAGTAGGAGACTTCAGCACACACATTCACCAAATGACAGATCCTCTAAGCAGAATATCACCAAAGAAAAAGGGGCCTTAAATGATATAGTAGATCAGATGGATTTCACAGATATATACAGAACTTTGCATCTGAACACAACTGAATACACATTCTTCTCAAGAGCACATGGAACTTTCTTCAGAATAGACCACAAAGTGGGTCATAAATCAGGTCTCAACCAATACTAAAAGATTGGGATTGTCCTCTGCATATTTTCAGGCCATAATGCTTTGAAACTAGAACTCAATCACAAGAAGTAATTTGGAAGAAACTCAAACACGTGGAGGTTAAAGAGCATCCTCCTAAATGATGAATGGATCAACAAGGAAATTAGAAAAGAATTTTAAAAAACGGAAACTAATGAAAATGAACATACATTTAAAATATTTGGGATACAGCAAAAGTGGTCCAAAGAGGGAAATACATCACAATACAAGCCTCCCTCAAAAATTGGAAAAAACCTCCAATACAGAAGCTAACCTGGCATCTAAAGGAACTGGAGAAAGAATGGCAAATAAAACCTACACAAAGCAGAACAGAGATAATAAAGATTTTAGCAAAATTCAATGAAATAGAGACGAGAAGAACTGTAGAACAGATCAACAAAACCAGGATTGGTTCTTTGAAAGAATTAATAAGATAGATAAACCATTAGCCATCTTTATTAAAAAGAAAAAAGACTCAAATTAACAAAATCATGAATGAAAAAGGAGGGATCACAACCAATACCAAGGAAATACAAACGATTTTTAAAATGTGCTATGAGCAGATATATGCCAATAAATTAGTCAATCTAGAAGAAATGGATGCATTTCTGGAAAACCACACATTACCAAAGCTGGAATAAGAAAAAAATAAATGTGAACAGACCTATACCCAGGGAGGAAATTGAAGCAGTCATCAAAAACCTCCCAAGACAAAAAAGTCCCGGGCCAGATGGCTTTCCAGGAGAATTCTACCAAACATTTAAAGAAGAAATGATAATAATAATACCTATTCTACTAAAGCTGTTTTGAAGGATGGAAAGGGACAGAATACTTCCAAACTCATTTTGTGAGGCCACCATTACCTTGATTCCAAAAGCAGACAGGACCCCACCAAAAGGAAAATATAGACCAATATCCCTGATGAACACGGATGCAAAAATTCTCAACAAGATACTAGCCAGTAGGATTCAACAATGCATTAAGAAGAGTGTTCACCATGACCAAGTGGGATTTACCCCTGGATGCAAGGTTGGCTCAACACTTGTTAAACAATCAACATGATAGATCATGTTCAACAAGAGAAAATACAAGAATATAATCCTCTCAATAGATGCAGAGAAAGCAATTTGACAAAATATAGCACCCATTCCTGTTTAAAACTCTTCAAAGTGTAGGGATAGAGGGGACATTCCTCAATATCTTAAAGCCATTTATGAAAAGCCCACAGCAAATATTCTCAATGAAGAAAAACTTAGAGCCTTTCCCCTAAGATCAGGAACATGACAAGGATGCCCCCTCTCACCACTGTTATTCAGCATACAGTGGTGAATACTTCTAGTACTAGAAGTCCTAGGATCAGCAATCAGACAAGAAAAAGAAGTAAAAGATGTTCAAATTGGCAAAGAAATCAACCCCCCTGTTCACAGATGACATGATACAGTATATAGAAAAACCAAAGAATTCCACCCCAAGATTGCTAGAACTCATACAGCAATTCACCAATGTGACAGGATACAGAGTCAATGCACAGAAATCAGTGGCATTTCTATACACTAACAATGAGATTGAAGAAAGAGAAATTAAGGAATCAATCCCATTTGCAATTGCACCCAAAAGCATAAGATAACCTAGGAATATACTTAAACAAAGAGGTAAAGAATCTATACCCTAAGAACTATAGAACATTTCTGAAATAAATTGAGGAAGACACAAAGAGATGGAAAAACACACCATTCTCATGGATTAGAAGAAAAAATATTGTGAAAATGTCTATGCTACCCAGGGCAATTTACACATTCAGTGTAATCGGTATTAAAATACCATGGACTCTTCACAGAGTTGGAACAAATAATCTCAAGATTTGTATGGAATCAGAAAAGACCCTGAATAGTCAGAGAAATATTGAAAAAGAAACCCAATGTTGGGGGCATCACAATGACGAATTTCAAGCTGTATTGCATAGCTGTGATCATCAAGACAGTGTGGTACTGGCACAAAAACAGATCAATGGAACAGAACAGAAAACCCAGAAATGGCCACTCAACTCTATGGTCAACTAATATTCGACACAGTAGGAAAGAGTATCCACTGGAAAAAGGACAATTTCTTCAATAAATAGTGTTGGGAAAATTGGACAGCCACGTGTAGAAGAATGAAACAAACTAGACTATTCTCTTATACAGCTGGGGGCATCACAATGCCAGATTTCAGGTTGTACTACAAAGCTGTGGTCATCAAGACAGTGTGGTACTGGCACAAAAACAGACACATAGATCAGTGGAACAGAATAGAGAACCCAGAAGTGGACCCTCAACTTTATGGTTAACTAATATTCGACAAAGGAGGAAAGTCTATCCACTAGAAAAAAGACAGTCTCTTATACCATACACAAAGATAAACTCAAAATGGTTGAAATATCTAAATGTGAGACAAGAATACATCAAAGTCTCTAGAGGAGAACATAGGCAACATCCTTTTTGACCTTGGCCACAGTAGCTTCTTGCAAGATACATCTATGAAGGCAATGGAAACAAAAGCAAAAATGAACTACTGGGACTTCATCAAGATAAAAAGCTTCTGCACAGCAAAAGAAATAGTCAACAAAACTAAGACCCAACCTACAGAATGGGAGAAGATATTTGCAAATGACTATCACATAAAAGGCTAGTGTCCAAGATCTAGAAAGACATCAAATTCAACACCAAAGAAACAAAAAAATCCAATCATGAAATGGGCAGAAGACATGAACAGGAATTTCTCCAAAGAAGACATAGACATGGCCAACAAGCACATGAGAAAATGCTCCACATCACTTGCTATCAGGGAAATACAAACCAAAACCACAATGAGATACCACTTCACACCAGTGAGAATGGTGAACATTAACAAGACCGGAAACAACAAATGTTGGAGAGGATGTGGAGAAAGCGTACCCTCTTGCACTGTTGGTGGGAATGTGAACTGGTACAGCCCCTCTGGAAAACTGTGTGGAGGTTCCTCAAGAAGTTAAAAATAGAACTGCCCTACGACCCAGCAATTGCACTGCTGGGGATTTACCCCAAAGACACAAATGTCGTGAAACACCGGACACCTCTACCCCAATGCTCACAGCAGCAATGTCCACATTAGCCAAATTGTGGAAGGAGCCACAATGTCCTTTGTCAGATGAATGGATAAAGCAGGTGTGGTATATACATAATGGAATATTACTCAACCATCAGAAGAGATGAATACCCACCATTTGCTTCGACTGGATGGAAGTGGAGAGTATTATGCTGAGTAAAATAAGTCAATCGGAGAAGGCAATCATCGTATGGTTTCACTAATACATGGAATATAAGAAATAATGAAAGGGATATTAAGGAAAAGGAGGGGAACTGAGTGGGGAAAAATTAGAGAGGGAGACAAAGCCTGAGAGACTCCTAACTCTGGGAAATAAGCAAAGGGTTGCAGAAGGGGAGGTGGGGCAGGGGGAATTGAGGAGAGCACTTGATTGGATGAGCAGTGGCTGTTATATGTTGGCAAATTGAATTTAAATAAAAATGTAAATAAAAAATAAAGTATTTGATAAGTTTACTTTTTTCTGATTATAAAAGAAATACATTTTAGGGTTTCTTTTTAAACTTTGTAATTGAGACTTAAGAAGTGAGACAGTAAGTATCAGCTCTCTTTGTGTATCAGAAGGTACATGGGATGCACAAGCTTGTCCCCTTCTCTCCCCTATCTTCTCCCTCCCCACTCTCCATTAAAAGAGTATGCATATGCTGACTGGACATTGGCATTAGTAGACATGCAGTTTTTATTAGTAACTAGAAAACAAATGTAATTTAAAACGGAAAACAAAAAAGGATTTGGCTTAACAAAAGACTATACCTGCATGGCAGACTCAGGAGTAGACTGCCACCCAAATAGGAACAATGTTACATCGATAAACACTAAAAAGAAGTTCTCAAGTTGAACATCAGTGACCACTGAGTAAAGTGAGTTCTGGAACAATATTTAGAGTATTACATTAAATGACTCTCTTTGGAACAGCTGTATCTGGTTTATTTTATGTTTGCTCAAGGAACTGACAGGAGATCAATTTACTTATTTTTGGTCACCCTTCACCAGAATGCAGACCCTCAGAACCAGGACATTATCTGTTCTGTTCCACTGCTTACGAAGTGCCTGGCACATTATAGGTTTTCAATATGTGTTGTGTGAAAGAACTAAATCCACAAATCTTCCTCACAGCTTTCAAATGATCAAGGTTGCCCTGGTCTGGATAAGTATTTCAGAGGTCTCACCTTTGATTTTTTTTTTTTTTTTTTTTTTACTTCCTATTAAATTCCATAGGCCCTGAGTTCTTTCTGGAAATTTTTCTGGGAAGGTTATCACACTATTTCCATGATGTTTTTATGTGCTCATCTTTTCTAGAAACTTTGAAGATATTTTAGTGCGAACTAGGAAGAAGGTTTATTGGCACTGTTAACCAAGTGTAATTTTGATCTGGATATGCTTTGTCTTAATATTTTAAAGCTGTATCCTTAGCCTCTATGATTATAGTACAAGGTGTCATGTTTAATTGCTTATGCCTTTTGCTTCTGTAGAGTGTGGCCTAAAGGACCTATATAAAATTCTTCATTTAGAAAAATTTCCCAACTACGTTAATGGGATGTACCTTTGTGGCCTTCTGCACTTTTTTTTTTTTTTTTTTTTAACAACAACAAAGTGGCAGTTTTGCTTCTGGCCACACTAACCATTCCTGAACACTGATCTGACTTCAAAAGCATTAAAAAGTATGCTGTGCTTTTGAAGTTTGGCAGAAAATGCACATAAACATATCCTAAGAGAGTACCATTTCTAAAAAGCCATTTGCTATTAAGCAGTTTCAAATTTTCTTTTATTTCTGTTTTCTTTTTCTTCTTCTTTTTTTAAAAATTTGATTTCATATTCTCTTTCTGTTTTGCTTGTACCTAGTTTATCACAAGGGGGACTTTTGATCTTAAAATTTTGTTTTCTACTTTTATTCTAACATTGTTTTTGTTTTAAATCATGTTGCCAAAACATTTCTGCTACTGTGTTTCTAAGAGTAGTTTCAAATGTGTAGCTCTTAGTAATGTTTATTTAACTGTTCAATCTTCATTTAGACTCTGGATAGCAGCCCTAGTGTAGGGAAGTATAGAACAATAAGGAATCTTGCATCTGATTTAAGATTTTTAATAAAAAGTGAGTCAAAAGTAATTGCTGATAATGGAGAGTGGCAAAAGAAGAAAAGCAACCTGATGAATGTCCTATGTAGGGTGAATGCAGAATCATTAGAATAAAAAGGCATGAGGTGGAGAGTATATCTGACGCTACATTAAGTCCAGTACAAATACCCAAAAGAAGGATAAGGGAATACAGCACACTGAAGCTCCAAAAGAGACATTAGGATCACAATATGGAAAGCTTTCCAGCACCTTGATAAATGGAAAGCGCTAAATTTTAACTCAAACAATTAAAATTCAGTATCATTTATAAATATTTAGTTTGGATTTGGATCAGTGGATAATTATTCAATATCATCTGTCAGAAAAAAAGTTCTTTTAAATTTCTACATACTTCATCTTAGAGAAGCCTAACAATAATGCTAAGATGCAGAAAGTACTGTCATTTTATATAAGAGGAGGTGAAGCTCTGATATTTTAAATAACTTGAAAAATCGCACAGCTAGTAATTGTTCCAGTTGGAGTTTTATTTCCAGATGGTCTAATTCTAAATCCAGTGTCCTTTCCATTATATTCAACTTTCCTTGTTGGACCTATAGTGGCCAAAATAAATAAAATAGAGGTAGATAGCCATTGTGTGTTTCATTGAAATATTCCTGTAGATAAGAATCAGGATAAGCAGTGGTCATGAAACAGATAACGAAAATCAACAAAATACTTTCTGATTTCAGAAAAGTGCATCTGAAAACAATTTATAAATGCCATGTATATTTCTAATCTAGGGATCCCTGGGTGGCGCAACGGTTTGGCGCCTGCCTTTGGCCCAGGGCGCGATCCTGGAGACCTGGGATCGAATCCCACGTCGGGCTCCCGGTGCATGGAGCCTGCTTCTCCCTCTGCCTGTGTCTCTGCCTCTCTCTCTCTCTCTCTCTCTCTCTCTGCCTCTCATGAATAAATAAAATCTTTAAAAAAAAATGTATAGTTTTATTTCTAATCTACACAATCCTGTTAGGATGTTCCTGACTTATACTTATTGCCTGTCTTCCTGGTCTTAGGTAAGACAAATAGAATCAACAGTAAATGGAGATAGGCTCTTTTTATTAGAATAGGATCATATTATATATATTATATTATATATATAATATATTTGATGTATACATGCATATAGGTACACATTAAATACATGATATATATTTCTGAGTATAACTATGGGCACAGATTTTTAAAGGAATTTTGCTATTTAAACTCATATTTTATAAATATATTATCCAAAGCAGAAGGTGGAAATATACCAGAAAACAGTATGCTGGAAAGGTATCTGTTTTTTACCATTCCATTTGTCAGTTACATTGTGATGATACTTTTTAAGTATACGGATAGGATAGGATACTTTTTAAGTATGTGTATATTAAGTATAAATCATGGAAATATATCTTTAAAAATCTTTTATATGATATCCTTTAAATAAATATTTTAAATTTTATTTTCCTAATATGTTTTCACTTAGATAAAGCCAGCACAATGAAGTATAAATATTTTCTTTACTAAATACCGATTTGGTGTTACGTTTATTCTATAATCTCATCAGCTTGCATTCTTTTTCTTCCTTCATCTCCATCCCTTTCTCCTTATTTTTGAAAAGGCCATTATAAGCCAAGAAGAGAAAAAAAAATTGTTTTTTTTTTCTTCTCTGCTTTACTTTTCATGTGCTTTGCGGTTACCTTGTATCATTGCCCCCATCAAGAGAGAAGGAAGACTTCCTTTTTTTGCTGTAATTGCTTACATCCAAAACATATTTAAACTAAAACTTTTCCCTTCCTAATGGAGTTTAATTCCCCTTCACTGTTTCAAATAAATAGGTTTCTATCCATGACCTCAAAATCCAGTGTATACTGAAAAATGCATCCCTGATTCTAATTCTTCATTTTACAGCTTCTCTCTGTTTTGTGTGGTTATTAATGTTCTCAATGATTATTTGTACAGCTATGTCATAGATTATGAATAACTATGGGCATATGCTCTTTGTCATATTTTAGGATGTAACCAGCACCGAAATCACTGAAATAGTAGGATGCATAGTGTGTAGAAAGGAAATGTTAAAGTGAATGAGAATACAAATTTGAGTCAGACTATTTGGATCTGAATCCTGGTTTTATCACTTATTAGCTCTAGGAAAATCAGTGAAGCTCTCTGTCCTTGATTTCATCAACTGTGGGGTGGGCATGTGAATTGTACCTACCTACCCCTTGGGTCAATTTAGGGATTAAATGAGTAAATATGAGTATATATAAAGCACAGAGAAAAATACTGACATAAAAGTGTTCAATAATAATAAAATTACTATTATTTTATTCATATATGTTTTATTGTTTTTTACCTGATATACTGATGATTTTCCTTGGATTTATGCAGTCTCAAATATTATGCTACATTTTACCAAGTTTGTGGGTTTGGGGAGTGACTTGCCTCAGTTAAACTATTAATCTATTGCTTCTTGGGAATCTTCTTATAAGAGAGTGGTCTTAATCTAATTGATAAAATATACTGAATTCAAGTCTATTGGTAACTTGTCTTACAAGAGTAATCATACTATATGATTCTGGGTTTATCTTTGGTCTAAGAAGATAAAATGAGGGGACACCTGGGTACCTCAATAGTTGAGCAACTGCCTTTGGCTCAGGGCGTGATCTCAGGTCCTGGGATCCAGTCCCACATCAGGCTCCCTGCGAGGAACCTATTTCTGCCTCTGCCTGTGTCTCTGCCTCTCTCTGAGTGTCTCTCATGAATAAAAAATACAATCTTAAAAAAAAAAAAGACAAAATGAGGGCATTTGTATAAGATCAACACAGTTTGAATTTAAAGATACCAATTGATTGCAATTATTCTTTGAAACAACTAATAAATTTAATTTCTTTTATACCTCATATCATTAATCAGGCAATATGTGACACTCTTTGTGTAACTTGGAAAAGCAGCTGCATTTTTTAAAAATGGCAAGGTGAAAGAATATCAAAGACGACTCCATCAGTGTTCAAACCATACAGGAGATCATTTGTTTCCTGTGTATATTGTTTACTAGACACCTTTTTGTTAGTGTTTTTAGTAACCGGGTGTAAAGGATGTACTAATTCACTTACACAGTTGAAGAAAGTCCCCTAAATATCCAACTGTGAGCCGTTGATAAGTCATGGTATTGGCATAAAGAAGTAGGTATGACTGCACATGTGTGATTTATACATCTATTTCTGTGTTTTCTCCTGCCATCTGTACAGTAGCAGGGAAGCTGTACCACATGCTTCAATTTATTTAATGACCATATTTAACTCCCACATTGTTCCCAGGATGCAATAAAAGTATATTAATGATTACAAGGAAAACATTAATAAAGAAGCAAATCAGAGAGCTTGTGTGTTCAGCCAAAATGAACTTCCTATACCATGCTTCCCCATGTGAATATGGATCTTATTTAGGCTAAGTTTTCATTACCTTTTTTCTCCATTTGCAAGGCTGCTTGAATACTAATGAAAGCAAGGGGGTGTCAAGATGGGTAAACATGCAGTATCTAATACTGAAAGGTTTTCAGTAGTCCCACATGGAATTATAATAATTCCAATAAACACAGTGATTGGATATTAATAATAAGTATGTAAATGACTTACTCTTGAAAATGGCTATTCTTCAAAGGTGAGTGGCATTTTTAAATTTTTTTTCATTGAGTGAATGGTTTGGAGAAATGCTGATTTCAGTGCTTATGTGCTCCTCGGGAATGAGGCCACTGGTTAAAATAAAAACAAAACAAATAATACAACAGTACAACTATGTAGGTTATTGAAAGTATATTGTTTGCTAACATGCTGATTTACACACCCAAGCAAAATGGAAAAAGCTGAGAGTTCAGATAGATTAGAACAGAGCCTTCCTTTTGCAAATAAGCCATGATCATAATATATAGTGATGTAGTGTCAGATGTAGATTCTCTGAAATAAAATTCTCTTTGGGCTCATTCTCACTACTGAATTTTATGGAAGGAAGTGAATTCTCTAGTTGGACTGTTAGGCTTGTATTATAAGGAAATAAATGAATATTTAATGAGTTCCAACCACGCATGAGGCCTCATGTTAGGCCCTTTGGAAAATACAAAATAAAAGACATAGTACCTACACTCAAGGTATTGGAACAGTTAGAGATATAAACCCATACCACAAAGTTTTAGAAACAATGTTGTCTTTGAAATCGGGGTTACATTTGAATCCTGGATCACCTATCACCTCAGTGAATTAGGCAATTTACTAAAATTCTTTGAATTTAATTTTCTTCTTATACAATAGGAATAATGAGACCTAACTTGTAGAACTGATATAAATGCAAATAATTAGTTACATGGTGCCATAAGCTAAAAAATTCACACAACTCTAAATTTCTCCAATTTTCTCCAAATATGTAAGTTCATTATATTATAACTGAACCCTTGAAATTTTAACTGAACACTAGACTGATATGACTGAAAGAACCAAAATTGCAGAGGATCCAAGGATAAAAGTTAATTTCTCTAAAGTAGTTGTGGTATCAGGCAGGTAAGCATGCTGTGCTCCAGAAAGTCATTCAGGGATCTCAGCAATGTGATGATGGGTCAACTCTATTACTCTCTGTACCTATTTTTACCCACTTGAATGAGAAGGATAAATAAGTTTAGGACAAGTATTTTTATGAAGAAAAGCTAAACAAACAGACAAACAAATGACCTGGATTGGCCCCATTGATTCTGTCACATTCTGTTTGTGAGGATTTATTCACATGGTTACAGTTAGATACAAGAGGGTCTGTAATGCATAACACTAACTACATGACCATATGTCCAAGCATAAGGAAACATAGATTTAGGGAGTGCGTTCATTTGCCATATTTGTTCACTGTTTCACAATAATAATGCAGCTGAATTTTGAAATTTTGTTTCTGCCTGTAGATAACTTCTAAATTTATGTATCCAGGCTCTTTCCCTCTTCTAAGCTCCATAGTAATCATTTCTTCTGCCTTACTTAAAATCCCTTGTTGTAGATCTTAAAGGCATCTCATACTTAACAAGCACACATCTTATCCCTTGATCTTCTTTGTAACTCTGATAATTTTTTTGGTTGGTTCTCTACATCAGTGGAACATTCAGTCAGGCAAACCAGACCTATTGCCCTCATGAATCTTGCTCCTCCAACTCCCATAGCCAACTGAACACCAACAATTGGAGCTTTTGCCTTCTAAATATAACATAAATTTGCCTGCCTCCCTCCTTTTCCACTACCTCCACTCATAAGCCATGATACCATCATCTCTTACCAGATACAAAGTAATAGTTTACTCAGGTTCATCTTTGCACACCATCAATATTATCTATACCAGAACCAGAGATGATGTGAGTGGAGTTTGTTTCATTTTCATTATACCCTGAAAACCTGCTACTATACCCCTACTTAAAATTTCCCAATGGCTTCCTAGTGCTCTTTGTTTAAGACCAAACAAAAACCTTTGGTGTATTGCACAAAGTGTTCCATGTACTGGGTCCTGCCTATATATGCAGATTCATTTCATATGTTAGATTTCTTGCTCTTCCTCTTCTACCAACCTTTTGTGTATTCCTCCTAAATTCTATGCTATCACCCATTACAGTATCTTTTCATATGTGATTTTCTCTACCCTTGTTCTTTGCTACCTTTTTCAACTAATTCACTCCTATTTATTATACAGATTTCAGTTCAATAGCTAATTCCTAAAGGAAACTTTCTCTGGTCATCTTGATATTGTCAAATTTCCTTCTTATGTACATTCAGAGTACTAAAAACAGAAGATATAACAAACTTATGAGGTATATTTTGGAGATGTTCCCCTCAGCTCCTCCTCAAAGGAAGGTATCCTATTGTGGGGAGGCAGTCAGAAGACATCCTCCAGCTGTCAACTTCTTCAAGATGCACCTGAGCTTCAGAGAGCTGCTCCACCCAAGGTCACAACATGCCAAAAAATAGCCCAAACAAAGTCACTGAACAAGGCAAAGGGGCAGACATCTTCCATCTTGGCCATACAGAAGGTATTTGCAATAGGTAATACTCATTCTAGAGCCCCCTCTACTTAATACTGTTGGCCAAGACTAGGTCAGGCAGGCCTACATTACAATTTAGGTTCTTCTGCACAACCCTGCTTCTACCTCCTTCCCTTCACAGATATTAATTCGTAAAAAAAAAAATTATTGAATTCCACACTCCACTCAGCGTGTGCTTCCTAAGAACCCAATCTGTGATCAGAGCTGAGAGAAAGAGGAAATGTAGCTTCAAGGATGTATTTCATTTTTTTTTTTTTTTTTAAGGATGTATTTCATAATAATCACATAGCTCTGAATAGAATTTCACAATATTCAGATGACATCTGCATGTTCTTTTTGATACCTGGTGCAACTTTGTAAAGTTATCAAGTCACAGAGGAAATTGAGGCTCTGGAAATTAGTTTCTTTCCTGAAGTTATCCAGCTCATTAGAATTATGAATCTGGAGCTCAGAAGAGGAGTCATAGATTGGGAGTTTTCCAGGTAAATTTCCTGAAAGTTATACTGCTAGGATGGGAGAAATGGGACCGCATGTGAAACCTTCTGTCTCTAACTAAGCAAAGGTTCTTTACATTTCACCATAATGCCAAGAAAAGGAAAGTTAAAGCCATCAACTGTGTCAGATGTTTGTGTGGTTAAAGAAAATGAAAGAGAATAATATAACTGATAAATGGCAGAAACTTCCTAGAGTATGCCTAGAATTTTTAATCTAAAGGTTGTGAAAGTACTGGTATACTCCAAGACTCCTGCAATGAGCCTATCCTGAGATTTATTTCCCTTTTTTTGGGGGGGAAGCTTAAAAAATATATTGGTGGTACATGCCATTTTTTCCAAGAATTCTACTTGTGAGGAATGTATATATCCCTCAGCAGAAAAGGTGGAAGAATGTGAAATACAAGAATATTTATTGAGGACACCTACGATGAGCACTAATATTACACTGTATGCTTACTTAACTAGAAATTAAGTAAAAAACTTTTAAAAGGATATTTATGGAAGTATTACTAGAAATAAGAAAAAATGAAAAATTTAAACGTCCAAGAAAAGAATCAGTTAATAAATTTCTACATAATGGAAAACTATGTAGAAATTATAGTAATTTTTAACAGAAAGATATTCATGATATATATATTTAATTGAAATACAGTTGACAATGTTACATTAGTTTCAGATGTACAACATAGTAATTTGACAAATCTATGTATTATGCTATGCTCACCAGTGTAGCTACCATCTGTCACCACACAATGCTATTACAATACCATGAACTATGTTGCCTATGCTGTATTTTTCATCCCTATGACTTACTCATTGAATAGCTAGCTAGAAATGTGTGTCTTCCACTCTCCTTCACCCACTTTGCCCATTCTCCCCACTGCCTCCCCTCTGGCAACCATTATTTTGTTTTCTGTATTTATGGGTCTGTTTCTACTTTTTGTTTACTCATTTTGTTTAATTTTTTAGATTCCACATATGAATGAAATCGTATAGTACTTGTCTTGCTCTTTCTGACTTATTTCACCTAACATAAAATTGTCTAGGTCCTTTCATGCTGCAAATGGCAAGGTCTTATTCTTTTTATCACTGAGTAATATTCCATTGTGTATATATACCACATCTTCTTTATCCATTCATTTGCTTCTGGACACTTGGATTTCTTCCATATCTTGGCTATTGTAAATAATGATGCTCTAAACATAGGGGTGCATGTGTCTTACTTAATGTTTTCATTTTCTTTGTATTCATACCCAGTAGTGGAAGTACTGGATCATATAGTTTTCTATTTTTTATTTTTTGAGGAACCCCTGTACTGTTTTCCACAGTGGCTGCACTAGTTTAATTCCCACCAACAGTGCTTGGGTGTTCCTTTTTCTCTACATCCTTACCATTCTAACTGGTGTGAGGGGATATTTCATTGCTGTTTTGGTTTGTATTTGGCTGGTAATTAGTGTTGTTGAGCATCTTTCCATGCGTCTATTGGCCATTTGTATGTCTTCTTTGAAAAAATTTCTATTCAAGTCCTCTGCCCACTTTTAAAAAATATTTTATTTATTCACACAGAGAGAGTCAGAGACACAGGCAGATGGAGAAGCTGGCTCCTCCTAGGGAGCCTGATGTGGGACTCGATCTCCGGACCCCGGGCAGATGCTCAACCACTGAGCCACCCAGGCATCCCTCTCTGCCCATTTTTAATCAGAGTATTTTTTTATGTTGAGTTGTATGAATTCTTCATATACTTCACATATTAACTCCTTATCATATATGCCTTTGCAAATACTTTCTCCCATTCATTCAGTTGCCTTTTCATTGTGTTGCTAGTTTTCTTGACTGAAAAGCTTTTTCATTTTGGTGTAGTCCCATTGGTTTATTTTTGCTTTTGTTTTTCTTGCCCGAGGAGACATATCTAAAATATGTTGCTATGGCCAATGTCATAGAAATTACTGCCTATGTTTTCTTCTAGGATTTTTATGGTCTCATGCCTCACAGTTAGGTCTTTTATCCATTTTTAGATGTGTGTGTGTATGGTATTAGGAAGTGCAACAGTTTCATTCTTTTGCATATAGCTGTCCAGTTTTCCTAGTACCATTTAGTAAAGAAAATGTCTTTTTTTGCAATTGTATATTCTTGCCTCCTTTGTCATATATTAATTGACCATATAAGTATGGGTTTGTTTTCAGATTCTGTATTTTGTTTTGTTGTTCTATATGTCTATTTTTGTACAAGTGCCATGCTGTTTTGATTACTATATCTTTGTAGTATACCTTGAAATCTGGGATTGTGACACCCTCAGCTTTGTTCTGCTTTCTCAAAATTGCTTTGGCTTGAGATTTATTTCTGTTTATGAATAGATTTTTTTTTATTTTTTAAAGATTTTATTTATTTATTCATGAGAGACCCAGAGAGAGAGAGAGAGAGAGAGGTAGAGACATAGGAAGAGAGAGAAGCAGGCTCCATGCAGGAAGCCTGAAGTGGGACTCGCCCTGGGGCAAAGGCAGGCACTCAACCACTGAGCCACCCAGGCATCTCTGTTTGTGGATAGATAGTTCAACGTATGGCATACAGACAAATAAAATCCTGAAGACTTTTTTCAGAAATCACTTTCTCTATATAACTTTGTTCAAATATATTAGATAAACATTCAAATAAAGTCTCACTCAATCAAAAACTTGAAAGAGAGTGGGGATGGTTAGTTCCCAGTAGATGTAACAGTATGGTCTTCTAGTGTGTAGGATATCCTAGACCACATTCATCGAAATTGGTTATTTCTAAATAATTTTCTTGTCTGTCTCAAAACATCTGAGTCATTATACTGCTGTGCTTTAAAGATTCAGACCAAATTAAGAGACTAAATGTTAAGCAACTGAAATAATGTTAAGCAATTGAAATAATATTAAGCAATTGAAATAAGCAATGTTAAGCAATTGTAAAAATTTGTTTTTCAAATAGAGGTGGTTTTTCACCAAAATGTGTGTATATGTGTGTATTTTGGAGGATGACAGTAGATGGTATTTTCTTACTTCAGGAGAGAGACATATCATTTAGAATTCTTTCTTTTTAATAACAACAAAAAATTCACAAACCCAGACTGCCTTAAATGATAAGAAAGATACAAGACTGGAAATTAAAAGGCTAGGAAAGACTCAGGGTTGGTTAATTCAGAGCTAATTATGCTTTTTGTGTAAATACTCTGCCTTAGTTACTATTGCTTCATCTTAAAGCTATTATCTTTTGAATTTTGAGATGACTGCCCATAGCTACTAGAGTAATACACTTCATTTCTATCCAGTGGGAGACATGTACACTCTACAGGAATTAATTTGAGCAGTTTCTCAATTTTCCCAGAGATGATATAGCTGGTACAATTTTTTATGAATAGGAAATATTAATTAATCACATATTACATATGTCTTTGGAACTTAGGTCTTCTGTTGTCTAGCCTGGCTAAGAAGGGTTGGCTGGAAGTGGAAAAGCTAATTGAACCAGATTGAAGCTATGTTAGGAAGGAGAATGGAGGATACATTTTGGGTAGGCAGTCAATAAAAGATAGAGCTTTTGTAATTGCATCTCTTGAAATTCTACCACAGGACACTCCCTTTTTTATTTATTTTACATCTGGAAACATTGATCCTCATTTGTCACTACTTCATTTATAGACTGGTATTTTAAACCATCTGACTTAGTTCACCCTGCTGGTTTCAGTAACAGTCCTTAAACATTATTTATCTTGGTTTGATTCACATTTGCTCAGCAGTTGTCTTCTGACATGGCCCTTTCTCATTCACTTTTCATTTATTAAGCAGCAGATGTATGACATTGTTTGGTTTAGCTCTTTCCAATTCAATTCAACAGTGTTTGCTTCAAATCATCCTTCTTCATTGAGCCGTCTTCATCCTATAATATTCTCTTCCTCCCACTTGTGTACATTAGCAATAATTGTATAATGGGATTCAATTTCTTTTATCTCCCATGCGTTCAGAAGTCATCTGACATCATTTGCCTCCATCTTTTTTGGGTCCATTCAGAGATTATTTATCTTTATTTTTTTTTCTCTCACGGAAAAATCATGAACTTAATGCCACATGTTAGTCTTTTTGGTAGGCCACTATTTCTAATCAAGAAGTTGGGCATTTATTCACGAACATTTTTGAGACTTCTCAGCTTCAATTGAGCTAGCAATATATTTTCATCACATCAGACAAATTCTACAAAAAATACTTTAATGTTAAAAATGGAAATGAAATGAAGTGACCAAGGACATCCTTGGGGTAGATTACTTAAGCTATATTTTTAAAATATTGTTTCTGGATAACTCTCTACATAAGACTGCAGTGATATTTTCAGACTCTACTTTTTAATCCTCTACCTCTGAAAAGAAACAGTATTAAATATTTTATGAGGTTCTACAAGTTGTTTATACCTCAGTGATGGCTTTTGCCTTCAATTCAAAGCATCCACAAGTACAAGGTATAGATTTGTTCTATACATAAGCATTGAAACTTGCCTGTCCACAAAATACCCTACAAGATATCCTTTCCAATTTCAGGTAAAGTTTAATGTTGAAAGGTGTATAGGTAAAGTGGGTTATAGCTTTATTATTACATGATGGAAAAATTATGTTAATTTAATAGCTAATGTACATTGTCCTTTTTCAGTTATATACCAAAACCAGTCACCCTTATAGTTTATCACTGCATTCAGGGATTTATGTTTTAAAGAGTCTGTTTGGTACTATTTCAAAAGGTTTATGTATTTTTGACAAAAAGAAACCATTTGCTTAAATCTTTTTCTCTCCTGGTGTTCTACTTAAAATTCAGTTAAGTATTTAAATCACTTTTATAACTGAGTGTTATCCAGTAGTAACTTCCAATTAAAACTTCTTAGAATGTTGCAGGAGAGTCTACTAAGAAACCTAGGTTTTCTGAAATAGATATATTCACACATATAAACTCTAAGATTAGGGTTCCAGATTATGTAAACCATTTGGTTTTAGATATAAGACTTTTAGCAATTCTACTTCAGACTGTTACTGATGCCATAAAGACCCATCTCTTTTAGTGATTTAGTAACATGTTATGATGCTTACCTGGCTAGATATGTAAACAATGGTCATAGTATTACTAGATAATTTCTACAAGCTGTCATCAGTTTTTAGACCACTGGCATGATACTGAGGTGATAAAACCTTTTCTGGTTCACAGAATCTTTGAGAATTCCCCTGATTTAGTGACACCTGTGAGTACATCATGAACACAGAATATGTCCCTTTCATTGACTGATACAAAGAATACTATAATAGAAATGTTTCAATATTGCCTTTCAAAATACAGTTGACCCTTGAATAACAGGGGAGTTAGAAGCACCAAACCCCCCTCCTGTGTGTAACTTTTGACTTTCCCAGAAGTTAGTTACTAATAGCCTATTGTTGACTGTCAGCCTTACTAATAACACATATTTTGTATGTTCTATGTATTACACACTATATTATTATAATAAAATAATCTAGGGAAAATAATTTTTTAAGAGAATGTTACTCAGAAATCAAAAGAAAGAGAAAATACATTTACAGTACATTACAGTATTTTTTGAAAAAAGAATCCACGTATAAATGAACCCATGTAGTTCATTTATACATGGAGTATAAATGAGAGTAGAGTCGGAGGTTTATGGCAGTAGAGTCAGAGGTTTTTGGCAAAAAGAGACTCCCAGTAGAGTCAGAGGTTTATGGCAAAAAGAAAAATAAGGACCCTTCAGTGAAAGTTTTCCCATGGAGTTAAATTTGTTTTATTTAAAAAAGTCCCTTCAATTTTCAGATTATGTTTTTACTTGATGCCTTTTTTTAATGAGTAAAACTATGACAACAACCCTGTCTTAGTTCTGGCTGCTAAAAGAAAATACCATAGGAAGAGGCTAGGGAGCTATTTGGAACCTTTTAATAAAGACCTTAATCTCATTTATGAGGGCTTCATTCTTTTGACCTAATCACATCCTGAAGGCCCCACTTCCCAATATTATCACATGAGAATTTAGTATCAATATATGCATTTTGAGAGGATACAACAGTCTGTAGAAGACCCAATTAAAAATACTACTGAAATACTTATGAAATACAATTTTTGAAACTGCTGTGGTAAGACATTAAGATTTCTAAAAATTGACTATCATTCTTCATATAATACCAACCACTCAACTTCATGTCAATTCCAAGTCTGACCATGAAAAGGAGACAAGTAAGGAGAGATGCAATATATTCTAGTGGTCACTGTGGTTCATTACAATTCTATTTTCATTTTAGACCCTCACATATTTGCTCCTAGACTTTTGAAAATGACAAATAGTAACTATGGTTATTAGTGATGGTGATTTAATGCATTTCACTCAAATACCTTAAAACACATTATAGTCATAGTCTACTGCTAGTATTAAGTCAGTTTTAATGGCTTCATAAAACAATTTTTTGTGGAGGTGAATGGCTATTGTTCTAATTAATAATTTTAATCTTGAAACTCAACAATTATATTCTTTCTTGTTTTTTTTTAATTGAGTAATTTATGAAGTTATCATAAAATCTAATCAAAATGCCCTTTTCAGTATTAGGTTAATAATGCTCAGTTATGTGTTTTATTGTTTTATATGTGTACGTCAAGACTTCTTAGAAAAATTTTGAGTTCCTGAAAGACAGAATCGGTTATTTTTCTTTTATGTCAAGCAATGAATCCATTTTAGGTCTAGTGGTAATATTGGAGCTCAGGAAACACTTTTTGTATTGTGTAATAATAAGCTTATCTTTGAGAGCTTCTCTTATTTTCAAAAGATCTGGAAGTCTTAATCTAGATATCATAGAAAAATAAAAATAAAGATTTTCTAAGTGTCCATTTCTCTCTTTTTTAAAAAAGATGTATTTATTTATTTATTTGAGAGAGAGAGAGAGAGAGAGAGAGTGTGTGTGTGAGTGCCTGAGCAGGGGCAGGGCTGAAGGAGAAGGAGAGAATCTCAAGCAGACTCCCCACTGAGCACAGAGCCCCAGCCAGGGCTCTATCTCATCAGATCATGACCTAAGCTCAAATCAAGAGTCAGACACTTAAAGTGAGCCACTCAGATGCCCCAGTAAATGTGCATTTCTGTCCCAAAGACTGAAATAGAGTGAAAGAGATTCATGAATAGAGAAATTAGTTTCGGTACAATTTTCTAATTGTCTATGGTGTGTTGAGAATATATATCACAGTTTTACTACTAAATTTTAGGATCATATAAACTGTGCTATTCTTATTAATGCCTTTCAACACTGGGTCAATAATATTATGATCACTATATAGTTTAATAAATAAAAGAAAACTCTATTTCCACAGTATCTAAGAAACTGAGTATCTAAAAACAAGTTTTGACCATATGTAGTATCTTAAACTATAATATAATTAAGAAAACTTATTTTTCACTGTCTTCATTTCTTTTCATTTCAAAATTTTTCACACAAGCCAGCCTATCCACAGGATGGCATTTAATTTTTTTCCATATTATGAGACTTTTACTCTTAAACCACTACAGAATTTGCTCTTCAACCATCTGGAAACCTTAAGATCCAAGCATTGAAAAGAACTCTATGCTAGTGATGGGACTTTTCTAGAGATTTATTTCTTCACTGCTTTTCTTTCTATGCTGTCTCCTTTAAATGACTGTAAAAACTTTTTAAAGTATTCATTATACTATATTTTCATGCTTGACTTTGAAAAAAACATGTATTTTAATAAGCATAATAATATTATTCCTTTGAATAAACTTCCCACATTTGGTAATGATTTCCAAAATAATCTCAGTAGCTATTTTTAATGCTCTGTGGGTTTGTGTAGTCAAATGGTATATGCTTAATCCATTGTGACCAATTTTATCTATGTAAGTGCAAAAAGTATTAACACACAAAAACCCCCTTAATTCTATGATCAATAAGTCTACAGTGCTATAGAATATTCATATGGTGAGTCTGAGTATCATAACAGTCTTTCCTTTCTCTTTATGAAATTTTATAAAATCGACTTCTTTGAGAACAGAAAGCCATCTATCTCCACCAATTTTTGTTTTCAGTATTTACTGAAGGATTTTTCCCCTTTCTGCCAAGGCCTTCCAAATTTACCAATGACCCTGATCTGCTAGAAGGTAATACTTAATGCCTCAGAGTTTCCTGAGAGGCTTTTTAAGCATTGTTTCCTCATATGAAGTACAACCCAGGTCCCTTAATGGTGAGCTTGTCACAGCAGATTAGCTGAGTCTTATATTAAAGTGTGACATTTCTGGTTGTGTTCACAGTTACAAATTCAGTTTGTCCAATTATATCCTAGTAAAAGAATGTGTTTTTGTAGAACCTAAGAAATAACTGCATTGCCATAAAAACTAAAGGAACCCAGTGAAGGCACCTTGTATAAATTCTTACCAACGTATCAAGGTAAGACAGAATCAAAATCTGCCATTTTATGCATATAAATACTTTCAATGCTTATTTACTTTTATCAGCAAAGAAACTGTTTTTCAAAAGCAAAAGTCATAGAAACTTTTTTCATTTACTTTAGTGCCTTTACCACTCCTAAGTCAGCACTTTTCATTCTATGATTTATTAAATCTTGAAAATTTACAAACTTTTACTAATGAAACAAATTTTCTATAGACTTTTAAATTTTTAATTTTTTTCTTTTCTGTTGAGAATTATATTTCATTAAAAATTACTTTTGTCTTCATTTATAGATTTTGATTCACTGATAATTTGAATTATTTCTTATTTGACATCAATTTACTTCTTAAAACATAAATATTCTATCTTTCTTCTTATTTAACTAAAATGTAATAGTCCATTTCAGGTAGTTTTTAAGCCTTTTACCTAAAAAGATTTGTTTCCCTAGGTGGCAAGCTATCCATCTTTCTTCATTATTTTTTAAAACACTTCCAGCTTTAGCAAGTGTATTGTTGTATCTTACATTAGGAAATCCACTGGGGAAAAATGAATATATAAAATAAGAAAATCCATTAAAGAAAATTGGAAATAAGGCGTAATTTTATTAGTACAAAAATATGCATATCTTTATAAATATACCAATACATAATGGAATTTCTTACATGATTTACTATTTACAAGTCATAAATTCACTGGAATAGATATCAGGCAATCAAGAAATTGCAAGCTAAAATAACAAACTCTCTAACAGCTGAAATGAATACAAAGTAGACACAAAACCCCCCGAAAGACATAAAATTAAAACAAAATACATTATGAATTAAAAATTTTAAATGATAATATTCTTAAGGAAATTGTCAAACTTAGTGCACTCTTCCTTCACTCTGTGAAATCAGTGAAATTGTAGTGACCTTGAATAATTACTTTTTCTTAGGAACTAATTCCTCTAACCTTGAGAAAAAATTTTAGCATTTCATTTTTTTTAAAGATTTTATTTTTTCATGAGAGACATAGAGAGGCAGCAACATAGGCAAAAGGAGAAACAGGCTCCTCACAGGGAACTCAATGTGGGACCCCATCTGGAGACTCTGGGATCACACCCTAAACCAAAGGCAGACGCCCAACCACTGAGCCACCCAGGCATCCCTATTTTATTTTTTAAAATTTTTTTTTTTTTTTTATTTATGATAGGCACACAGTGAGAGAGACAGGCAGAGACACAGGCAGAGGAAGAAGCAGGCTCCGTGCACCAGGAGCCTGACGTGGGATTCGATCCTGGGTCTCCAGGATCACGCCCTGGGCCAAAGGCAGGCGCTAAACCGCTGCGCCACCCAGGGATCCCCCTATTTTATTTTTTAAAGATCGTATTTATTTGAGAAAGAGAGAGCATGAGTAGGAGGGGAGGTGCAGAGGGAGAGGGAGAAGCAGACTCCCTACTGAACAGCAAACCCAAAGCCAAGCAGGGTTCCATTCCAGGACCCTGGGGTCATGACCTGAGCCACTTAACCCCCTGAGTCACCCAGGTGCCCCTAATAACTAATTTTAGTATTTTAGATATATTTTTAAAACACTAATTTATTAAATTTGCAGGATTGTCTTAAATTAGAATTAGACCTGCTTTTTAAAGAGTTTCGTAAAACGTTTTTTTCAAGTCAGTGTGTGCTGATGTATTTTAATTTTTGTAAGAGGATTAGGGATTCTTAGAATTTTTACTTTTTAGAAGAGGCATTAGAGAGCATTTAACTGAGTGATCTTTTTTTTTTTTTTTTTAATTTTTTTTATTTATTTATTCATGATAGGCACACAGTGAGAGAGAGAGAGGCAGAGACACAGGCAGAGGGAGAAGCAGGCTCCATGCACCGGGAGCCCGACGTGGGATTCGATCCCAGATCTCCAGGATCACGCCCTGGGCCAAAGGCAGGCGCCAAACTGCTGCACCACCCAGGGATCCCCAACTGAGTGATCTTTTTACAGTTACTCTAGCCACAGTAGCTATGGACCACACAGTTTAAATAACTTCAGTGACACAATCAGTAGTAATAGTCTGAAACTCTAGTTGTTTTTAAGTACTGATTTATTACCAAAGTTGTGGTCAAAATGGTAATCTCGTAAAGCTATATATATGAATAGAAGTTAAAAATGATAGAGAATTAAGGAGAGGGAAAAGGGGCTTGTTTAAATATATAAACATCTCAGCCAAATCTCATATATGTATTTAGGTTCATTTATGCTTATTTGTGCATCAAGAATATGTCTCATATATTATGCTTAGATGATTACTTCCAGACTCCTCTTCTATCCATTAATGTGTCACCTAACCATTCTCTCAATTATACTATAGTTGTTTCACATGACTTTCACCTCCCCTCATACTTCTCAATCCTCATTTTATATCTCATTAACAGATACTCTGGCCATAATTGAATTTGGCCAGTGGTTCATTAATCTTTTTAAAAATAATTTTTGGTAACCTTAATCTACCATACACTATATAGGAATACATTGATGAGCTAGACAGATTAGATTCCTTCCCTCACAAAGCTTATTATCTAGAGGAGAATTAGGATGTTCTGTGAATTGATGCTACTGCTTGAACTGTATAACCACTTAATGGGTTACCTCCAAAATGTACCAGACTAAAACTGCACGTATTTATTATCAGTTTCTACAGGTCAGGAATCTGGGCACTGGTGAGCTAGGGCTACTGTTTCAGAGTCTTTCACCAGGCTGCAATCAAAATTTCAAGCAGGGCTCCAATCTCATCTGAAGGCTCAACTAGAGGAGCTCTGCTTCCATTCTTACTCACATAACTCAATTCCTAATGGGTTGTTGGACTGAGGACTTCAGTGCATCACTGGCTATATTATAGAGATTATCATCAGTTCCTTGCCGTGTGGATCTCTTTATAGGAAAAATCATATACTGGCATCTAGATTTCACTCTTCTAAGTAAACAGGAGAGAAGGAGAAAGGTATTCAAGGTAGAAGCCAGAATCTGTTTGTAACATAATCTTGGAAGTCACATCCTATCCCTTCATTATGTTCCAGTCATTAGAAAAAAATCACAATACCTGGCCCACCATTTGGGAAGATTACACAGGAGTCAGGGATATTGGGAGTTATCTTAGGAGCGACCTCTACAGGCTTATATTTTATGAATATACCAAGTATGTGAACAATGGGAATTTTTAAATGGAAAATAATATCGTATTAAGAATTGTGAAGGGATTGAGATTTTATTCTGTGTCTACATGTCATTTAACAGGTTAGGCTGCCACAATTTCATGGCTGTGATAGGGAGACAAGAGAATATGGGCTCAGAGACTAAAGACAGTTCATTACCTAGATCAATAAAAGTAGCCAGAGCATTTTTTTTTAAACTGTTTCATTGATTCAGTTCTTGCCAAATGATATGGAGAGTGTCAGTTACACTTTCACATGCTACGGATTGCCTTATAAGAATTCTGAATTTAGTGAACCTAAATCTTTTATAATGAACCATAAGCATACCTTTGTTCCAAAGGGAGATGCTATCTCTGTATTCCAGATTGTAAGCAAATTAGCACTTTATTCCAAAAGGAGACGCTATCTTTATCCAACAAGGCTATTTTCTATACAAACATCCTTGAAAAGATTATGTGAGAATAAAGGGCTGTCTTGTTCAACCACAAGGCATGCAGGAACATGACAATCCCATAGATATTATTTCTCAACATCCTGATTCTTCAGCACAAGTAGTTTAAGAAGCACTGATCCAGAGGTTTTGTTGGGGTTTTTCTTGAAACACTTTTGCTCACACAAAAGATAATCTAGAGATTTTCAGCCTCTTTTCATATGGTTCCAGGAATCTATTGTGGTATTCTGAAATCATTGTAAGTATTGATAATCTTAGTAGAGAGAGCTAAGAATCTGTTGCTTCAAGTATGTCTTATTTATTTATTTGTTTGTTTGCTTATTTATTTATTTATTTAATTCATTCATTCAAGATAGACATAGAGAGAGAGAGAGAGAGAGAGAGGCAGAGACATAGTCAGAGGGAGAAGCAGGCTCCATGCAGGGAGCTCGACATGGGACTCGATCCCGGGACTCCAGGATCGTGCCCTGGGCCAAAGGCAGGTGCCAAACCACTGAGCCACCCAGGGATCCCCTCATTCTTTTTTTTTTTTTATATACTGGAGTTTAAGAATATATATAATTATATATATATATATTTGAAATTTTTGAAAATTATATATATATATATAATTTTAGTTATATTTTTAAAACATTGATTTATTAAATTTGTGGGACTCTGTTAAATTACAATTAGGGGAGTATATATATAGGAGTTTGAGGTAAGATTGTGTAATAGAGATCCTCCTGGAATGTTGAAAAGAACTAGAATGTAACCCAAGTTGGGTGGGGTAAAGATAAGCCCCCCTATTAGGATTAACCCCAACCAAATATTCTTGAAATTTCTTCAAGAGAATCATAGTAGACAACAAGAACAAAAGCCCTTGAACACTCTCTGGAAAGATCTGCACCATGTTATAAGTTAACACCTTGGAAGAACCATGAAATAACTACCTCTCAACTTTATAGCTTATTTCATAGGAGAGACAATTTATGCAATGTTAAGTGTGAAATACGGTTTAGAATGGAAAGACAATGGAAAAATCTGCATAAGAGAAGGAGAAGGCATTATGGAAATAGAAGAAATCAAGCTAGTTAATTCCAGAGAAAACCTATAGGCCAGAAGAAATTTATGGAAGAATGAAAAATACAATAAAGAAACAAGCAAAACTGTCAAGTAGTTTGCATCTTTTTAATCACAAAAGTGAAAAAGACTCAGATTATAGTAGAAATCTGACCAAGCTGAGTTGAGTCTAAGTTAAGGCTGCATGGTGCAGATGCTAACTCATGAGCCTAGAAATACATTGAAAATAACATCTTACAGATTAAAGAAGCAGTAATTAGAAGTACTGCTGCATGTAGTCTATCTAGCTCCATACTGAGTGAAAGTTTGGAAAGGATTTCGAAAGGGAATTATAGAAACAGGGATATCTTGAGGGAGAAGGAATTGTGTTACATTTTCAGGGGGTCAATTTAAGTCTTTGCCCTCAAGAGAGATTTTGTCAATTCCCGACTTGTTGCTTTCCTCCTTGACACTATCAAATCAGAGTAGGTAATGAAGGAGGAAGTTGATTCTTCACAGTTTCCTTTCTGCTCTTTGATGCTATAGGAGGCCCCATATATGAGGACAAACTGAAAAGTTAAGTTTAATACTCTACATAAACTGCCCTGAGACAGGTGCAGTAGCCAGGCAGCTTGGTACTTAGAGTGTTCTTATTTCTATCATCTCCCAAGAATGTTGAATGTTGATCTCTGTGTGTGTGTGTGTGTGTGTGTGTTGTGTAAAATAACAAAGACAAAGTAGTATCCACTCAACTACCACATTCCCATCCCAATATCATTTCTGCCCCCAGATACACATGCTATCAGTTTGGTGTGTATTTTTCCAGACTAGTACATAGACATTTATGTGTCATTTATGTAGATACAGAAATGAGATCATATAGAATAGGGATCAGACAACTAAATCTTCTGGGTCAAATCTTGTCAGCCATGTTTGTTTATAGCCTGTGAGCTAAGGGTGGTTTTACACTTTTTAATTGTTACATTTTAAATAGTTACATAGGAACCCACTCGGAAACCTCAATTTTGTCTTTGTTCTGCAAAGCCTTAACTATTTACTATCTGGCCCCTTAAGATGTAGTTTGCCAATCTTTGATATAGAATGAACTATTTTCCAAAATATCTTAATTTATATGTAAAATTTGTTTTAGAGATATTTCCGTGACTCTGTCTCATTCTTTTTTATAGCTGAGAGATAATATTATCTAGTATGTATTATTGTTGTGTAAACCATGTGTGTTTTGCTAGATATTAGGGTTTGTCTCATTTTTTAACATCAAAAACAATGCTGAAGTGCCCACATTTCAGGTGTACAAGGGCAAGTATTTCAACGTGAATATTTTCCATTGATTTTACAAACTATGTACTGATAATATCTCCATAGGTCTGAGTTCATTTCCTACTTCTAAGATTTTTAGCAAACCAGATGCTCCTGGTTTATCACTTTATGAGATTTGTTAAATGCCAGTAAGAAATGTAACTACCAAGTGCACCACAGCCTTACATCAGCAGATATAATACATTTTCCCCATAGGCAATGCTATAAAATATGACAGATTATAACCAGAAAAGTATTTGGCGAACACAGAAATAAAACAGGGGGCATCAATTATATGAATTTAATGCCTAAAAAAATCATACTAATTCAGCCTAATGTATCTATCTCAAAACTAAGGGATAGTATTGTTAATAGATCAGGTCATAGGCTACTCGATTTTTTCAACAGACTCTATGATTCTCATTTCAAATATAAGCCCTACCTCCATGTGCTAGCACATAATAGGAATACACATAGTCATTGCCAAATGTTTGAAGATACTGCTGTATTTTTGTTTTTGAGATTTATATTTCTGGATGTATGATTATAGGAACATAGATTATGCAATGTGTGAAATTTAATTCGAATAATGTATTTACTTTGGAAAAGTAATAAAGTCACAGTATCATGAATTCTTAGAAACACATATTTTAACCAATTTTAAAATACTATAGGTAATATGTAGGGAGCATAGAGTGAATCAGAGAACATACGTGAAAAATAGTATATTTTTTAAAACTCTGTGCTTTTGAAACAACATGACAAAATGTTGTATTTGTTGACTAGCTTAGAAAGCTTTTACATACAGATTGTCAAAGCACATATTTTAGGAACATATACTAACCATGTTGAAATCATTTAATGGCTGTTATAGAAAATAAGAACCTAACATTGCTATGTTGCTCTAAAGCAAATTCTCAAATGTCATCCTATATCAGCATCACCTGAAGGGCTTGTTAAGGGTGTGCTAAGCCCCAAGACCAGAATTTCTGAATCACTAGACAGGCTTTGGGTGCCAGCTTGACTACTAAACTGCCTCCCCTAAAATCCTTTTTGTGTATATTTCTAGTTACGGTGGGCTACAAGGGATAGCATGGGAGGGTAGGAGGAAGGAATGGGAGCAGTGGCTTATTTGTGCCAAATACAAATACCTTACCCAGTGACTCAGTCCAACACTAATATGGGTGCTGCTGTGAAGGGGCTTTGCTGATGCAATTAAAACCCTAATTAGATGACTAAATTTGGGAGATTATTTTGGGTGGGTCTGACCTACACAGCTGGAAGATCTCAAAAGAGCACTTAAACCTGAGCTGGAGAAAGAGAGAGGGAAAAGAAGGGGAAAGACAAAGACACAGACACAGAATGATAGTCCCACTGTGGACAACTTTAGCCCATGCCTGTGAGTTACCATCCCATTTGTGATCTTCCATTACTAACTACCTGCCCTAAGGATGTTGTATTTGCTTAGCCAACCCCCACAATGGTGTAAGCCAACTTCTTATAATAAATGTATCTCTCTATATAGTGTATGTAACATATATATATATAAATATTAATATATATGTATATATACACATAAACAAATACATTCTTCTCTGATTAAAATCAGGACTGATAGCAATCATTTGGGGTGGGACCTGAGAATTTCTATCTTTACCAAGCCTTCCGGTGATACTAAGGCTGCTGGTCTGGTCATCACTGTGAGAACTGCTTTACTCAAGGACAGAACATGGGTCAATGTGTATAAACTAACAGGATAAAACATTAAATACACCATGAGGCAGAGATGTCTAACAACTCCGAATTTTTGTTCATGAATAATCTGCCTTGTGCAGAAATGAACCTCTCTATTGCAAATGTTCGAGAAGAGTTTGGGTGATGACAGTATACACTGAGTACTTTCCATGTGCCAATCTTTTTTACATTTACTTGTATTAACTAACCTAATCTTTTGATTATGGAAGATAAAGAGTAGACATAATTTGCCCAATATCATGACAAGGTGGCAGAACTTGGATGGGAACTGAGATAGTCTGACTGAAAGCCCATGTCTCTGAATAATCAGCAATAGCACCTGCTCCCCCTCCCACTCTTTCCCTCCCACACCCCATCTATATATACTCACAAACATACATACGTATATCTCAAAGATGCTGTTAGAGAAATTGTTTAATTGGGAATTATTTGGATTAGATAACCTGGAAAATATTTTTGAACTCTGATTCTATGATACTGATAAATAACTGGCTTGACTAGTGACTAATTCTTTCATTTTAGTCTTTCTTCTCCCATTCTCAGAATTTGCTCTTTTGATTGTTTTCTTTTGTAAACAGTCTTAGTTTTATAGACATGAATTCTTGGCCCCTCGGTGACTTGAATAAATGTTAAGACTTTAATTCTTTTTAATAATATACATTCTAATTTTTCTTATCATGGGACAATTCAAGGGGAGAATTGATAATGAAACAATTTAGATCTCAGTTCCATCTTTTATATTAATATAAGTGTTTTTGCAAAAACTGCTATCAGAGTAACTTTCTGCCTACTCTCGACTGTATGATACATGTTTACAAACTTAATGAGGAGAGAGAAGAGAAAGGATTTCCAGGACCTAAAATGTTATTAGTGAATTATATTATCCTTATCATTAATCATCATCTGCTATGTCATGTTTGCTCTCCATCTGGTTGGGTATCAGGTGTGATGCTGAATAGTTTCAGTACATTAATTCCCAACTAGTGACTACTGGTGGCGGGCAGCTTAGGTTACTCTGTGACTATTTATTAACTTCGTTAATTGTTTGACAAATCATTATTGACTACCATTCACAGAATGACAGATGGCCAATAAGATGTTAAATAGCGTTTGCTGTACTTTTGTAATCTCCTGATAGATCATACAGCTAAAAAATTTAAAAATAAAATACATTTTTTCCTTTAAGGGGGTGAATGAGTTGTATTATAAAATCAAGGTATAAATAATCTTAGCATGAAAATGAAGCCTAATTTAAAATGGAGTAATGAAGACCAAATTAACCTTAAATGCTCACACAATTAAGGGTTGTTTTCAGAATCTTTTGCACTTCTCTGATAATGAGTATATTAGGACAGTGTTCTAGTAATCAGTATTATAACAGTAGGAGAGCAAACCTGGGAAGGAATCCAAAGTTAGTGGAATAGTTCATGGTATAAATGCTTTCTGGATGAAATAATGAAAGGGAGACAGGTGTGAATTCATGTTCTTTTCTGGTGCTTTTATGCTTATGAAATTTCAATAGGGCCTGAGCAAGACAAATTAAATAATGGAACATGTTTAATTATTTTCACCTTTAAAGCTTCAAAAAAGGAGCTTAAACTTTAAAAATTTGCTGATTTGACAATTTTTTAAAAAGAAAATATAATATGCAGTGACCTGAATACTGGGAAATTCATCCTAAGAAATGATGACCAATATTGAGTAAGAAATCTACAAGACCTAGAACTTTTTTGCCAGTCTTGCTCATCTCAGCTTTTATCTGTCTTATTCACCAGGACCTTCCTATATTAACTAGAGTAATGCAAGCTGATGTGGCAAATAAACATACAAATTTCATTGACATAACACAATTGAAGCTTATTTCTTGCTTGAATAACAGTTCAGATGCAGGTGTTTCTAGTCAGAATATGGCTTTACTCTATATAAAGATTTAGGAACTCAGATTTTCCCTTCTTGGTATTCTCTTATTCTCTACTGTTCTGGAGTCTGCTATCCTCAAGCAAAATAAAGGGGGAAGAAGAGGGTGGAGAAGACATTGACATGTTTAACCATGTCATAACATAAGTGATCAATGCCACTTTCACTCACATTCCATTGGTAAGAAGTAGTCATATGACTTGGTTTAAATACAAGGGAGGCTGGGAAATGTATTTTCTGCCTAGACAGCTAGTTCCCAGCCATTACTCTAGTCTGTGCAGGAATAACATAAATTTTAGTGGGCTAGCTGTCTGTGACAGAATTGTCTCATAAAAGGTGTTACACTTGTATTTGTAGAGTAAATGGATGAGGATGACATTTGTTTGAACTACCTTCTGGGAAGGAAAAACATCACCAAGTTGAGGTACCATCCATGAGAATCAAGGAGTTTTCTTTCTTGTGTAAATGGCAACAGGTAGAAACAAGGTGGTGGCAGCCTTCCAGCTTCATCACACCTGAAGATCCTTTCAATTTGTCACCTAGGTCTGACAAATTTTGTCTGAAGTCTAGCAATAGGATTGCAAAGTTCATAAGAATGACAGGGAACTGCATGGTATATTTTCTGTTTCAAATATCCCCAAATACTTATACATGCCATGAAGTTTTCCTAGACTAAGTGAAACCATTACTCTTATACCGTTACCTTATATTTTCTTAAATGTTCAGAATTAGATCTCCTTAATTTTTTATGTATTTTTAGTTAACAGTGGCTTTTTCTAAATTGTACTTTAGATTTTTATTTCCCTTCTAATTCCTTTCCTTACCACAATCTCTTAATTAAATATATGTATAAGCATATCAATAGTTATCTACATGTTGTAGGAAAATGGCTCCTTAAAGAGATCCTCCAATGAATCCAACTCATATTTTTAAAAATTCATTGATTATTTCCAGTATAATCATTGTACACTGTTATGTTAGTTTTAGGTGTACAATATAGTGATTCAGTAATTCTATGTTATTCAGTACTCATCATGACAAGTGTACTCTTAATCTCCTTCACCTGATTACCCATCCCCATCCACCTCTCCTCTGAAAACCACCAGTTTGTTTTGTATAGTTAAGAGCCTCTTTCGAATTTGTCCATTTCGGATGCCTGGGTGGCTCACTGGTTGAGCGTCTGCATTAGGCTTGGGTATGATTCTGTAGTCCCAGGATCGAGTCCTACATCTGGCTCCCTGCATGGAGCCTGCTTCTCTCTCTCCCTATGTCTCTGCCTCTCTCTCTTTGTGTCTCTCATGAATAAATAAATAAAATCTTAAAAAAAGAATTTGTCCATTTGTTTTGTTTCCTAAATTCCACACATGAGTGAAATCATATGGTATTCGTCTTTCTCTGACTTATTTCAGTTAGAGTTATAACCTGTAAATCTATGTTGCTGCAGATGGCAACATTTCATTCTTTTCATGGCTGAATAATATTCCTGTATGTATGTTTTTATCCATTCATCTATGGATAGACACTTGGGTTATCAAGCCTATATTTGAAAGGTTGGTTATGTTAAAATATATCAAATAATTATCCATCCAAATGATGAATATCAAAAGTAATATGGATGAAAGCCTCTTTTAAATTGTAATACTTTGTTCATATGTGTTACTAATACCTATTAGAACTGTCTCTTTGTGAAACAAGCCAGTTAACCAACTAATAAGTTATCTTCAACTTGAGCCACGATGGTTATCCACAGTTGATCTTCTACATTAGCTGCAAGTTGGGCTGAGTGCTCTCAAGGGTTTCCTCAAACTGTTTTCCACATGTACATAATCTAGTTTTATTCATTTGAATTTCCTTATTTTGTTGGTAAGGACACAAGAGAGGTAGAGTCACTTACCCAAGTATAAGTGCTTGAGCCATGAAGCTCTTGCCTTTAAGGGCAACATACATTTTCAGCAATCATGTGGGTTTTGGCCTTACCTGAATCTGGGCTACCTTTAGCACTTCAACTTATTTATTGTTTTCTTGTATGCCATGGCCAGCAAATGCTCTCAATTTCATATACAGTAATTCCCCTACACTAAGAGAGAGGTCTAAGTAATGTATCTGCCAGTATCCTGATGATGCAATATTCAAATGATTGAGTACTTACTTGGTACTCAAGTTCAGTATATTTTCTAAGGATAAGTTGGACTGGAAATGGCCACCTAAGAATTAAGCAAGCAAAAAAAAAAAAAAAAGAATTGAGTCAGCATTGGTACACTAGGACTTAATACCAAAACTAGTTATAAAAAAGGAAAATATTAGAGAATGATTTCATAATAATTCACAAGGTCTGACTATGTAATTTGAAATCAAGAAAAACCTATCCTTACCATTGCAGCATCTATAATATAACATTAATATATTTAGAATTCTAAAGACAGATTTTTTTTGTTTGTTTCTAAGGAAATATTTTTCAATTAAATAAGCTTTCAGCAGATATTTTTTACTCTTTGGCTGTTTTATACTGTGTGAAATAATTCAAGATAAGACAGCTTTCCTGCTCAAATTAAGCAGTCTAAAATGATGATCACAGAATGAGTAAGTGTAGATCCAATCAATTACTGATGACTTAGTCCCTCAGTTTGTCTTACAGTATATACCTTAGAATGAGTCCAGTTAGTTTGTTTAAAAAAAATCTGCATTGGAAACATACCTGACTTTCTCTGGTACTTTTTGGTTGTCTTCACTGAGATTACCAAGTCTGTTAAATTGTAAATATCCCCCTCTCTTTATGGTCTCACCACTAAAATACTCTAGTCATAAAATTCCCAATTTAGAGAAATTAATTGCATCATATTCTAAGTATAGAAAGGAATACATTATGTGATTAAATAGGACAGAAATATCAGAGCAGAGATATACAGTGAAATTATAATGTATTGATCTGTTTTACCTCCAAACCATAATTACTAATGTTGAAAAATAATACAATTACAAAATGCTATAGCTTGCATATTAGAAAAAATAAATTTCATTTCCACAGGCTTTTTGACATTCGGTTTACTATTCCACTGAAAACTTCATCTGGTCCTTGTAAAACACAGGAAAGGTATTTCTTGATAGAATCTTATGATATATAAAAATGAGACAATATTTTTAACTAGTTTATTACATCTCTTACATATATGATTTACAGGTGTACAAAAAAATAGAACTGTCTAGATGGAAAATGTTTCTTAAAGTTGCATTTGCATATAATCACGTGCTTGCAAATAGCTTTAGGAAATCTGAGCATTTTCTCCATCCATTGAAAGTGCTCAGCATGCTCCCTGGCATGTAGAATGGTCCTTAAATGTTAGTTATTATCACTGTCTATGAAATAAGAGAACTGAATTAGATCCACATAACATATCACAATAAGCTAAGTTTATTTTCCTTTTCTGAACTCTTTGCTCAATAGATCTCATTCTAGATAAGATATATGATGTTCTCACAGGGAAATTATAATTTTTTAAGGATTCTCTTCTTTTTCTTTATTCTTGAAAAGTGCAAGTGGTGATTGTCACAAAACAAACCTGTTTATCACTTTCCCTCAGAGCAGACATTTCTGTGCATGTGCATAGCTTTGGGATTAATAACCAGAACTTTTGAGTTTGGGCTGTTTGAACTCCCTCAAGCCAATAGCAGCTAAAGTGCTTTGATTCATCCAGCCAATGTGTAGACAATTCCAGGCCCACTCTAAGACATCAAGAGTGGAATTTTATTCTGACTGTGAATTGAAAGAACTTTTGCTTCTCTGGTTTCCCATGCAAAATATTTTATTTTTTTAAGATTTAATTTAAAATATCTTAAAATTATGATTTAAAATCATTTCCCAATGGGATGCTAGGCTTTAGAGACACAAATAAAACATAATCCTTAACTTCAAGGCAACTAAAGTTGAGAACTATTTATTTATAATACATCATTGAGTATACTATTGTACTATATCATATAATAATTGGATTAGTCCGATGGGAGGTATATGTGGTGATACAAATGTAGGGCAACATATCATAAAATAAGTGAAGAGGAAATCAGTTGGGGTTTTACAAGTTTAAACTTGAGGAATGAGTTTGAATTTGAAGATGAAGAAAATGGAGAAAAAGAGGAAGAGATGAGAGGAGATGGAAAAGGACATCTTAATCTAAAAAGGCAGGAGCAAAGGCAGAGAAATAAAATTAGAACAGCACTCGTGGGACCCTGGCTAACAAACTAAACAGGTCAGTATAGCGCAGCATTAATCACTGGACAGCTGGATAATTATTTTTTGGATAATTTTTTTTAACATAGATTTTAGACTTCCATAGCCAATGCTTGTAACCTACTTGAGAGCATTTGAACATCTCACCACCCAATCAACAGGCTATTTCTCCTTTTCAGAAGTCTGGTAGCCATTGCTGTATATTTAATTAGTCTAGTATACATGAACTTCCCTGTCCCATTTTTAAAAATTCTTTTGTCTTAAACTAAAATTTAAGTCTTATTGCTTTACTTTTCATACACATAAATTCTTTGGGGGCAGATGTTCAGCATAATAGTATATATATGTCCTACATTATCTACATGTTTCACATGGAGTTGATATTTAATAGTATTTTTCATTGGACTACACACTTTGTGTGGATATTTGTTTTACTTTATTTGTTTTGATTTTGATTTATTAAATTCCTCTGTCATAAGTTGAATTGTGTCCCTCCAAAGAAGATATATTAGGGTCCCAAACTCTAATACTTCCAAATGTGATCTTATTTGGAAATTGTTAAAGAAACAATCACATTAAAATGAGATTATTAGGATAGGACCTAATCTAATATGACTGGTGTCCCTATAAAAAGAGGAAATTTGGGGGCAGCCCGGGTGGCTCAGCAGTTTAGTGCTACCTTCAGTCCAGGTGTGATCCTAGAGACCTGGGATCAAGTCCCACCTCGGGCTCCCTGCATGAAGCCTGCTTCTCCCTCTGCCTAGTGTCTCTGCCTCTCTCTCTGTGTGTGTCTCTCATGAATAAATAAATAATATCTTTAAATTTAAAAAAAGAGAGAAAATTTGGAAATATAGGGAGAAATATGTAAAGGGAAGATGATGTTAGGAGACACAAAGAGAAGAAGGCCATCTGCAAGCCAAGGAGAGAGTCACAGGACAAATTTTCTCACAGTGCTCAGAAGAGAATATCCCTGTTCACACCTTAATTTCAGGATGTCTGCCCTCCAGAACTGCAAAACTGTTTGTTTCAATTGTTTAAGTCACCTAGATTCTGCTATTTTGTTATGGCAGCCCTAGTAAACTAATAGAATCTCTAAAGTGATTTTACAATCCTATTTAAATACTTTCCCTACATAAAACAAAACCAACTCACATAAGGCTTAAAGTTTGTTGAATGCCCTTGCACACACCAGCAAATTATTCAACCTCTGTTTTAATTGATGTTTCGAGACCAGGACCATAGGTGTGATGGTTAATTTTATATGTCAACTTGATTGACTATGGGATGCCCAGATTAAACATTAATTCTGGGTATTCCTTGAGGGTTTTTCCAGATGAGATTAACATTTAACTCAGTGAAGTAGATTGTCCTCTCCAATGTGTGTGGGCATCTTCTAAACCACTGAGGGCCTGAATAGAACAAAAGGCAGAAGAAAGAAGAATAGTCTCTTTTTTCCATGCCTCACTACATGAGCTAGGGCATCTCATCTTATCTTCTCCCACCCTAAGACTGAGATTACACCATGGGCTACCCTGGTCCTCAGACCTTCAGACTTCGACTAAATTACACCAATTGTCTTCCTGGGTCTTTGTTTCACAGATGGCAGATTATGGGACTTCCAAGCCTCCATAGTCACACAAGACAATTTCTCATAACAAACCTCTCTCTGACTCTACATCTGTTTTTAAATATTTAGAGACAGACAGATAGACAGAGATGAGAGAGACACAGAGAGACAAAGAGAGAGAGAGACAGAGAGATCTTATCTGTCAGTTATCTTTCTCTGAAGAACCCTGAGAAATATAATAGGTGACAAAAGGGGAAAATGTCACCATGTACTTCACAATTTCAAATATATCTTATACTCATAACAGAAGTTTTATAAATACCTGTAAAGGTTATTTGTCAGTCAATTGCCAGTTGTCAATCATCTCTCAATTACCCATGTATGAATTATTCAGAAGTGGGTAATCTCAGACTGATTCCTTTTGTCTGATTCCTTTTTGCCTCCCAGCATACATCTGATCTCACTCTCTGTTCCAGCAATTGATATGTACTTAGGGAATGCAGACTAATTTTAATACTAGCCTGAACAAACACTTAGAAGGCTAAATCTGTTTTCTAAAAAAAAATTTATGCATTCCCCAAATACAAATACGTATCATCTCTGTATTATCAGATATTTTGGATTATTTAATGCCATGGCTCATTTACTTTATAATCAAGAGTATAACAATCTCTGTGCTTACACTGTTGTAACTTTAGTTTATAAATTCTTAATTGTCAGATGTTCTTCCTTCCAGTTTTCTGTGATGCTCAGGACAGCATTACAGGGCCAGCTGATACAGGTTGGACAAAAGAAGTCTCACCTGCAGACTCAGCTACTTAGATCAGGAGACCTTAGAGCAGTCCAGTATTAGCTTATAACAACCCTGCCTCCTTGGTGACTATGCATACTTAAAGCACAAGTGGAGTCCAATCTGCCATTTCATGCAAGATAGTGTCCCTCAGTTTTGATGCTCATATGGATAATTAATTCAAGTTAGATGTGACTATAATCTCTTTCCTAAACATTTTCTGAATTTCAGCTCAGTGAGTAAATCCATCTTAGTAGGTGCTTGCATCTTTTATTTTTAGAATCTGTGAGTGACCAGGCTTTCTGGCCTATGAATTAGGAAGCAGATAGGGTGGATCAACACATACAAGAGAAAGGAAACAAATGTTCAAAAAAGAGAGACTGTTTGCTAAATTTCCCAAACCTTGGTTTAGTTGCTTTCAGAAACTCTGCTGAGATCTGCCCTTGAGTGTTAGGAGATTTCTTTATGTCCTTATAAATTTTATCTGTTTAATGAAATTAAGCAAATATAGAAATCATTGGTCAAATTTCCTTATTTTATTGTTGAGGATTTTGAGGTCCAGGAATGTTGTTGTAGGTCCAAGTTCACAAAGAATTAGTTTTAGAACTAAGAAAAGGACACAAACTTCCAAATTCCTAGGCAATGGCTCAATTGAGATAATTGTTCAGTGGAGTTCTCTATCCTTTAAAATACCAGAGTTGGAAACATAAAACTAGTAAATAGATCTCTTAGTAAAATATTTATCATTCACTGGCTGACTTCCTACTATGTGCTAATTGCCTTCTAGGCCCTAGAGATACAGCAGGACTCAAGACAAACGAGGTGTCTGAACTCACAACATTTATATTGTTAAAACTATATTCTATCATCAGTGTAGTCAAGATCCTTTGAATCTTTCTGGTAGTCTGGATAGATTTGCACAAATTTATCTCTTTTGTTGGTCTCCCTGAATCAAAGTTCATGAATATACAAAATGGTGTGCTGCAGCCACATATAGTTTGGTCCCTGTGGAATGCAGAAAAGCCAGCTGTCTCCCAGAAAACAACAGGAAAGGGAAATACAGCATAAGGCATTGGAAAGCATATTTACACAATGTGTGCCCCACAGCTCAGTCCTGTCTAATATGTCAATACACTGAGAAAGTATAGGGAATTTTATCTCTTCAGAGAAAATAATGGTTATAAATACAGACTAGCCTTCTTGCCCCTTTTTTTCTGATTCTTGTCATGAATCTGTCACTGATTGCTGTACACATCTTGGCATCAATCAGCTGACATTTATGTCCTAGTATTTAGGATTCTTCATATTTTAAAACTTTAAATGCTACAACTACATCACAGCCATTTCAACTTTTTCACTTTGCATATAAGGTCTTCCATGATCTGACCATAGGTACAATTATACCTCCTATGTATAAAAAGAATTAACAACAGATAACTGAAAGAAAAAACAAAAAATTCATTCTGTTATTTCCCTTCAAGTTACACACTTCAATTAGACCAATATGTTTATCTTCCTGTGTACTACTACCCCCATCCTGCCTCTGTGGATCCTTTCCATCTGTGCCTTTGCCTCTGCAATTCAATGATTCAAGAGTATCTCCTTCCTGTCTCTGAGCTTTGATAGCATCAGCCAAGAGCTTTTTTAACAATGTTATATTTTCATAGGCTCCTCTTTAACAAATGGCCTACCTACCAGTAAGTTATGTTTATGTGAATATTTGTTGATTGGTAACTTATGATTTATTTTATAGCTATGCTTCCCCATGGCATCCTTAAGGGGGTGGTATGGTGATCCAATAAATGTTTCACAGTCCAGAGTATTCTTCAGAATGTGAGAAGCAGGATAACTTAGTAGTTAGGTGCATGGGTTGAGTCATAATGTAGGCTTTATATCCTGACTCCACATTAGGTAGCTGCATACCCAAGACAAGGTAACAGTACAAAATTATGTTAGAAATCAGCTGTTTCTCTAAAGCTTACTCTGGTGTCTTATATCTGCTTTTATTATGGGATGCCACCTAAGCATTGGTGTCTTTGTAAACCCTAAATAAAGCACAGAAAGTCCAGGATCTTAGGCACATCAGGTGCTTAAAATGTGTTTAAAGGAGTGAAATGTGATAGATAAAAATCACCTAAGCTTTCTTTCATTGAGATTGGTATTTAGTAATACAAAGTTCCTGGAAAGAATATACAGAGGCCAATAACCAGAAACTGGGTTATGATGGGTCTAATCCAGCAATTTCTATCAATTCTCACCTGTATCTCCCAATATCACAGGAATTCTGGTTAAGGCAAAATACCTTTAGTAGCTTCAAAAATGTTATAGTGCTAAAGCTTTGATAGGGTGTCCAATTATTTTAAAATGCATAATTGCCCACAGCATGATTTATTTTAGTTCTCAGTCCTGGGGGCTCAGTCTAAGTGTTCTTGCCATGTTAACCACTTATAGCTCTCCCTGACAGGTTTATCTCTTTTTTTCTTTATCTCTTAATAAGCATTTTTGTGTGTGCGGCCACATGTCCTTTCAGAGTCTTCTTTGCTCAATAAGACACAGAATCCAGTTCTTTGGAGAAAAAAAGCAAATTAAAAAGTTATTAAAGCATGTATTGCCTCTTGACAAGCCCCTCTGGATCCATTTGAGCTTATGACCATGGTGAGTCTTCAGGAAGGTTTTTATTCCACAAACCACTGAGCCCTTCCAAGCCACATGCTGTTTGATAATTAGGGGCTATATTATCTGCGATAGAAACCAGTACTGAAGAAAACAGTGAAAGAGACTAATATAGACAACCAGCTGTTGTTTTTCTGCCACTGTACTGGTTGACTTAAACTATATTGCCATCCAAATTTATTTTGAGCCAGAACCTTTCCTCACAGTAATGCGATGGCAAACAGAACACTGTGCCATCCTGGCTGTATTACCATAGCAATCACTAACATCTGTGTGGGCTTTACAATTTTCAATGTCCTTTTATATTATTTATCTTATTTAATCCTCACACTATAACAGTAAAGTAGGAAAATGTGACCTCGTTTTAAATGTGAAACAGGTATGTGTGATTTGGTGTGACTTGTCCAAGGTTCAGAGATGGATCCAGAATGATCTGGCTTCTGTATGGTTCTCCCCATCTACACTTATTTTAATAACAGTGGGAAACTCCAACTGGTTCTTCTTTATTTTTTGGTGTGTGCTGTACTGGAGGTTCTACTTTGCTATAGTAGAATCATACCAGCCAGCAGTCTCCATTTGTCCACTTCTGATTGAGGATCATTAGCCTGTTGACCCATTGAGTAATGGGTCAGTACAAATGAACTGGTTAATTTCAAACTGCTGTTCCTGCTGAGGTAACAGGAACAAAGGATCTCATAGCACTTACCCTTAAAAGAACCTTCAAAGCAAGGCAACTTGGATGGTTGTTTTAGAGGTTTCTCCACAGTTCACTAGCATTGGATTTGTACAATATTTAGAACAGAGTTTTACCAAATGAAAGGACATCTAGAAACTTTTTAGAAATCACTCATCTTGTAGTTTTATTCCTCTACAGGAATGTTTCTCAGTTTTATTAATCTTTGTGTTGCTCTGGAAGCCAATCCTGCTGGTCTTGCAGATCCTGCTTCCTGGCAGCTGGGACATATATTTATAATCATTACTTTGTTCCTTGAAGGTAACCTTTGTACTTTATTGATTGCTTTACATCAGTTAATACCCACCTGGCATCCTTGAGTTGTACCTTACAATATTGGCAAACGATTTGAACATCCTCACCTTTCATAGAACACATTCACAAATGAAGAATATATGATCATTCTAGTTTGAACACAAGTACTGATATCTTTAGTATTCCTGATGCTTCCTTCCAGTTGATAAGGAGTATAGACTGCTCTTTTTACATTATTGTCACCTACTAGCATTTTTTGAAAAAGTAATGGTGAGGAACTCTGGGCAATATCGAAAGATGTATTTAAAAGTAAATGTATTCCTTTAATCCTTTCCTTTCCTCTTTCCTTTCCTTTCCTTTCCTTTCCTTTCCTTTCCTTTTCTTTCTCTCTTTCCTTTTTTTTCTTTCTTTCTTTCTTTCTTTCTTTCTTTCTTTCTTTCTTCCTTCCTTCCTTCCTTCCTTCCTTCCTTCCTTCCTTCCATCTTCTCTAGTATTGGCTCTAATGCCCTAAAGAAATTTAAGAAGGGTGTCATTAATTCCAGAGGAACTTTGGCTTAATTAAATTATCTTTGTTCTCATTTTATATTAAGATTAGAAGCGAGGAATAGCAAAAGCTATATAAAAACAAGTTTTTTTTTCTTCCAACATATGTGGCTTTATTAATATGTCAAAGACCTAAGATCCTTTTTTTTTCCAGTTTTTCAGTGACTTTTCTTAAGCTTGGAATGTACATCTTGGACAACATCATAAATGGTTGCCAAAGATACTTAGGATGGTTCTGAGAAGAGGGTCCAGTTTTCAAAATTACAGTGAAATGATTAGCATAAAATCAGTATCTTGTAGGTGTTGATGCTAGAGATAGAGTCACAAAGACCTTTCATTTTATGGGAAAAAAGCCTAGCTTATTCTTCTTGCAAGCCTTAATACCTTTTTTTTAAAAGATTTTATTTATTCATTCATGAGAGACACACACACAGAGAGAGAGAGAGAGAGGCAGGGACACAGGCAGAAGGAGAAGCAGGCTCCATGTAGGGAGCTTGATGTGGGACTCGATCCCAGGACTCTAGGATCACGCCCTGGGCCAAAGGCAGGTGCTAAACCGCTGAGCCACCCAGGGATCCCTTAAGCCTTAATACTTTCTAGCCTGATACCTGGGCTTTTCTTTTCCATTATCTTTGTGTGTATGACTCCTCAAATACCAGAGCTCCTCAAATGTCATCTATTCAGAGAAGTAAAAGACTCATAGAAGTCTCCTCCTGGTCTTACTAATGTAGCTCTCTCTTATTCTTTATTATTGTACTCTATATGTCATTCATTTCAAGTATTTTTATTTTGACTGGCTTTTGTCTTTCTTTCTTAGCAAAATGTAATCTTCATGAGTCTAGAGACCTTGTAATGGGGGCTGGTACATTGCAGGAACCAATAAATATTTGTTGAGTAAGTAAGTGTTTCCTCACAATGATTCTGAATTATTAGCATTTCTGATATGGAGCTGAGATGATGTGGGCAATGATACACAGAAGTGTGACATTCTGAAGCTATTCACATACCTGTTTTAAATTTTTGGTCAGGTTTACTAAGTTGTTATTGATAAGAAACAATAAGTTGTTCCAAATGTAAAGTGTACAATTTGGCATGTTTTGGTATATGTATGCAGACATAAATTATCACTACAATTAAGATAATGAACATAACAGTTATGCCACCCCCACTGCCACTTTGTTACTTCCTCTTTTGCCATCCCCACACATTATCAGGCAAACACTGGTATGTTTTCTGTCACTAAAGATTAGTTCTTATTTCTAGAATTTCCCGTAAATGGGATCATAGAATGTGTAGAGTTTATTGACCTGGCTTTTAACATTCAACATAATTATTTTGAAACCCATTCATGCTGTTGCTTGTATCAATAGTTCATTCATATTTGCTGCTGAGCAATTTCCCATACCATAATTTGTTTACCATTTACTGTTAGAGATTTGGGTTGTTTACCACCCAAATTAATAAATATTTGGATTGTTAATCATCTTATTGAGTTGATTTTTCATCATAATCTAATAACCCTCTTTATCTCAGGTAACATTTTTTTTCTGAAACCTATTTTGTCTGATATCAATATAAGCCCTCCAGTTCTGTATTGATTAAAGTAGGAATATTATCTGCTTTTCTATCCTTATACTGTTAACCAATTTGTATATTTTAAATGAGTTTAAAATAATATTTCTACTTCCAGCTGAAGTATTTACCCTATTTCTTTATCCATTCACCAAACAATGGACAACACTTGCGCTGCTTCCATATCTTGGCTATCCTAAATAATGCTGCCGTAAACATTGAGATGCATGTAGCCCTTTGAAGTAGTGTTTTTTCATTCTTTGAGTAAATACCCAGTAGTGTGATTACCAGATCATAAGGTAATTCTGTTTTTATCTTCTTGAGGAACGTCCATACTGTTTACCAGAGTGGCTACACCAGTTTGCATTCCCATTAACAATGTATAAGGGTTCTTTTTTCTCCACATCCTCACCAATACCTGTTGTTATTTGTTTTGTTGAGTTTAGCTATTTTGACAGGTGTGAAGTGATACTTCATGATAGCTTTGATTTGCATTTCCGTGATCATAAGTAATGTTGAGCACCTTTTAATTTATCTGTTGATAGTCTGTATGTCTTCTTTGGAAAAATGTCTATTCATACCTTCTGCCATTTTTGGGGGTGTTGAGTTTTATAAGTTCTTTAATATATCCATTGTATTTTTAAAATAACATACTGAAGTGGTGTAATATTATGTAAACATAGGCTTATTGTAATAAAAACACATGCTGTAAACTCCAAAGCAAGATATTGTTAATCTATCAAAATAAAATGGAATTATAACAATTATACTTTTTTAATTTTTTTTTTATTTATTCATGATAGTCAAAGAGAGAGAGAGAGAGAGAAAGGCCGAGACACAGGCAGAGGGAGAAGCAGGCTCCATGCACCGGGAGCCCGATGTGGGATTCGATCCCGGGTCTCCGGGGTCGCACCCTGGGCCAAAGGCAGGTGCCAAAACGCTGTGCCACCCAGGGATCCCTATAACAATTATACTTAATATAAAAGAAAGCAATAAAAAAGAAAAAATGACTAAAAGCAGATATCACATAGAAAACAAAAAAGCAAAATACAGTATGTTGAAACCAAAGCTCGTCAGCAATCACAGTAAATATAAGTGAATGAAACATCCAAATTAAAAGGCAATGATTGCCAGATTGGATTTAAAGAGAAGAAAGCAAGATCCAACTGTATGCTACCTACAGCTACTTTACTACAGCATTCCTTTTACATCTTTAAATTATACCAAAGAAAAGTACTAGTCGTAGAACAAACATACACACACAAATTACCAGATTGGAATTACAGATAACTCAATGTAAAAGTAATTAATTAAAAAGAGAATAACATTTGAACACAATTTGTAAAAACAGCCTGAAAAAGTAGGCTTGGTCTAGATGAGGCAACATTCTGACTTTCTACTTATCTGACATCTAACTCCCTCGTTCCTTCTGAATATACCTTCCAGTCTAATTCTCACTCAGCTGTTTAAATTTTTCCTTTGCCCATCCTTATGACTCCTTTGTGCTTTTGCATAGGCTGTTCTATCTACCTGGAATCCCCTTTCCACACTTCTACATCTACATAAGTTGTGATCCTCCATCAAGATCTGATTCAGATGGCATCTCTTGTTTGAAGACTTTCTTTTTCCAGGTGTTAACTTATATTTACTTAATAATACACGAATATTTCTTAATCAAAGCATCTTCTTTAACCATTGATACAACCTTTGAGTCAGGCAAAGCCTTTTTTTAATAAACATGAAAGAAACTAGGCATGAGAAATGAGATGAATTTGGCAAATTCACATGAATAACATACTGGAATCAGGACTTTATCACTCATCCTAGCCAATAATAATTATTAAAATTTCTTAATAATGGACAAGGATGTATACTGTCACAACATTCTTTCTCACTGAAGTAGTTATACATTAAATAAGCTAATGGAAATTCTCTCTGAGCTTCTTACAAGGCTTATCATAGATATGTAATCCATGCCAACTCCAGGCAGTTTTTATTAAATCAGACTAAATGGAATACTGTATGTGTGTATACAAACAGTATAATGCTATTCAAATGCTTTTATGAAAAAAAAAGAGACTCATCTATCACCTTTTCCATATATCTAGAAAAAAAAATAATAGGCAATTTCAAGAATGGAGTTACAAGGGACTGGGTTAGCCAATAGCATTGTAGAGGAACTGACTTAAGACAACTCAGCTTTTCATGACAAATGATATAGCTAAACTCCCAACTTGTACAGAATGATATCAAAGTGGACTCATCCCTTTCATTTTTCTTCTTATCAGGAGTACACTTATACAGTAGAGAAATTGCTATCTGGTGTCTATTGTCTTGTATGAGATCATCACCTCTGATCTTGATTTTTCCCACATTACAGTAGGGTAGATATAGCTTGCAGGGTAGATTTAGGGTAGATTTAACTAAGGTTAAATGCAAGATATTCCAAGAACCTCAGAAAATAGCCAGTGAGGAAAGAGAGTGAAAGCCAGAAGTGAGAGACACAATTTGATTATAGAATTGGTCTTTCCAATGATATTGACAAGCAGGCTCAGTCACAATTTCTGATTGGCAAACTTCTGTCCCATTTGAACTAATAGAGTAGATTGCCAAGGCATAATGATGACATTGGTAAGACATGTCAACAGAAGATTCCAGATATTGATGATACTATTCAGGTCAGTGGCAACATCTTCACTTGTTTCAGGTTTCCATTAGCCACTCTGTGATAGACCAGTTTATCAGCCATGTATTTGGCTTTTATGGAAAGCAGGATCCTAGCCAACAATCAGAAATATGAAGAGAGGCTATAGATATGACAAGTTGTTCATCTCTAGGCATATCATAGACTTTGATTTAAGAGCTTAATTTCTTGTTAGTTTGAATTCCCAATTTTTTTTTCTGTCTTCATTTTAATTGGATTCAATGGCACAGAAATTGCTAGTTAAAGAACCTAATTGACTACTAGTGAGTAAGTATAGTAAGGACAGGAAGGAGTCAACAGTTGGTTATGTTAATTATTTCTATTTTATGTTTAAAAATAACATAAGCTTGAGTCAGAATTTCTAAGTAAAGAGTCTCTGTCTAGTTTTTATCTTTTAAACCAACTAATAATTTAAAAAGGAAAGAAAAAAGAAAGTGAGATTTTTTTGTTCATAAAATAGAAAATAGAAATAATGCTGAAGCACAATCAATAAAGGGCTAAAAATCCTTTGAAAATTAGAAACTAGACAAGGGAAAACACCATGATTTGATTTATGAATATTTTAGATAAACTATTTAGAGTTCTCCAAAACTATCTTTCCTATTTCAAGAGGAAAAGCAATTCCTTTTATTGAATATCAAACTACTAGTTGTATTGATAGAGCCTTCCTCTAATACCTACCAACACCATAGTAAGTGAGTATCAGGGGCCAAGTGAGGAAGCATACAAGCATAGAGATAAGGTGTCAAGGCAGGAATCAGGGTGTCAATGTGGCAGAGTATCATTACTCTGTGGATAGCATTTGGGGCATCTGGCTCAGTCAGTAGAGCATGCAACTCTTGATCTTGGAGTCATGAGATCAAGCCCCATGTTGGGCATAGAGGGTACTTTAAAAGAAAGTAAAAGGTTGAAAAAAAATAATGAAAAAAACTGGTTAGCAGTTAATCTAAATCACAAGAGGGACCTTTAACAAATGAGTTTTTACTCTGAGCCAAGCCAGAATAGAGATATATCATTGAGCAGATTTTTTTTTTCTGAAAATGTGTTCTAAACCAACAGACTAAATTCCAAGATGCTGATCCACCTCACACTCCCACCTACTCCCTGACACTATTTTCCAAAAATTATCTGGTCCAGAACAAAAAGTACTCCTTTAAAAATGAGTAACCACAACAACAACTGCAAAGAACCTATGTAAATTTCTACACAAGCAATAAGAGACGTGGAAAATAGCAGGAAGAAAAACTGTTTGAATTATGAAAGCTATGTAGTAAAGTAGATTTAAGTTGGGAATAATGAGGGGTACCTGGGTGACTCAGGCAGTTAAGCATTTACTCAGGTCATGATCCAGGGTCCTGGGATCCAGCCCTGAGTCCTGCTCCCTGCTCAGCAGGGAGTCTGCTTCTCCCTCTCCCTCAAGCCCACTCCTTCCTCTCATGCTTTCTTTCTCAAATAAATAAATTAATTAATTAATTAATTAGATATTTTTAAAAATAAAATAATAATTGGGAGTTATGAATAAATGCAACTTACAGTATCTGAAAAGTAATGAAAATTAGAATTTCAGCATTTCAAAGAATTTAAAGAAGAGAAAAAATACAAGAGAATTAGAACATAAAAAATAAACTGAAAAGGATTAGTGAAGAAATGGAAGAGATAGACGATGAAAGCACAAATCACATTGAAAGAAACAAAATAGAAGGCACTCTCCAAACCATAGCAAGGGTCAATAAGGTCAGCTTCAGAAAATTGATATGAAGTTGAAAAGAAGACATGCTTACAATGTTAGGGGGAAAATAACAGAAATAGAAGAAAGAAAACATAAAAAATTTGAATTCCCTGAGAAAGAAACTAAACAGAAAAAAAAAATCTGTTACATGTATAGAAGAAACAAAATAGTGATAAAAATCAAGTAAAGCATGGGTGGAGGTGAGGATGAGGAAAGGCAGTGGTATCAATTAGTGAACAGAGAAGTGGAATCACTGTGGGACAGCTCATTCTCTCTTGTAAGTATGCTTGTGCTCATGCTCTCTCTTCCCTTTCTGCCCAACCTAGTAAGAGGTAAGAAATATGTTGTATGGATTTGACCTTATGCTATGCATGTGTGAGAGCTGGTTAACATTATATGCAAAACTGCTGCCTCTGTCTGGTGCTAGAGTCTGAAATCCACAGGCCAGGCAGTTAGAGAGGACAGATGGACATGATGTAGGAAAGGCATGGACAGACAGGAACCTGTGAGGAATTACTAGAATAAGCATCAGGTTCTCACCACCTCCAAGCTTCCAGATATCATGAGGAGCATGTGTGGCAAGAGAAACTTGGTGCCCTTCCCCTCAGATCTAAATACACACCTCTCCCAAGAGTCAGAGAAGCTAAAGGAGGCAATAATGCACACACTGAAGGAACTTGGATTCTGCTTCTGTCCAATGCCAAAGAAGTAAGATAGAAGAGATAACAACAGTTCCAAATGCCCTGCACCAAACTTCTGTGTGGGAAAAAATATATGGCAACAATTATGGAGACAATGGAGAGATCAGTGGTTGTCAAGTGTTAGTGGGAGGGGAAGGATGAATAGATAAAAAAACACAGAGGATTTTTAGGGCCGTGAAACTTTCTGTATGATGCTATTATGGTGTACATATGTCATTAGACATTTGTCCAAACCCATAGAATATAGAACTCTAAGAGTGAACCCTGATGTAAACTGTGAACTATGGGTGATAATGAAGAATCCAGGTAGAAATATCAATTTTAACAAATATAACACTTTGGTGCAGGATGTTGATCATAGGGGTGGAGGCTCACACATGTATGTGTAATACAGGGAGTGTTAGCCAATCTCCGTACATTCCACTCAGTTTCACTTTGAACGTAAAACTGTTCTAAAAAATAAAGTCTGGTAATAAACACACATACACAGACACACACACACACACACACACACGACTCAACTTTTGCCTTTCAAATCTTATGTAAAATGTCTTCTTTGTTCCATACTTATCAGATACTATACATATAAGAGACAGAAATCTGGAAAACATTGTCCCATATTGACTAAACTGACATAAAATAAATCCACCACAACATGTTAGAGTACTAACTGCCATATCTAAATAGTTGTATATCTTTAAAACTAATTATTCAGGGATTCTAGGTATAAACACATTTTCCAAAAGTTAAATTCCATAAGTTATAAAGATATCCAGATGTAGTTATAAAAAGTAAAGAAAATCCAAGTATTAGGAAAAGGAAAATTTTTTCCTCTTTCTCTGTCCTTCACCCTCTCTGTCATATGCCCACACATATACATATAACATGAAAACTATTGGGGCAGCCTGGGTGGCTCAGTGGTTTAGCGCTGCCTTCAGCCTAGGGTGTGACCCTGGAGACCCGGGATCGAGTCCCACGTTGGGCTCCCTGCATGGAGCCTGCTTCTCCCTCTGTCTGTGTCTCTGTCTCTCTCTCTCTCTCTCTCTGTCTCTCGTGAATAAATAAAATCTTTAAAAAAAAAGAAAAAAATTAATTGTGGCAATAAAATATACTGGCACAAGTATAGGTATTAAAATAAGACTGACCAGGGTTAGATTCCTGGCTCTCCTGATTATTACTTATGGGGTTTAGGTATGTGACTTAACCTCTTTAAACTCAATTTGCACATACCTACAATGATAATAACAGCATCTTCTTCAGAATAAGAGGTGAGTGAGCAGATATATGATGCCAAATAACTCTTTGGATCATTTTCTCCACAAAATTATTGGATTTTCTTAGCAAAATACTGAGTTGTGCAATTTAGGGAGTGACACAAATACAGACCCAAAGCAATTGGAGGGAGGGCTCAGCCACTGTTTCAGAGACCATTATGTTAACGAAGCCCTTGCACTACATACACTTTGTGACTGGCAGCTTAAATCCTAACACCAGTTTCAGACCAGAAAGAATATTTTTTTTTTTTTAAAGATGTGCCAAGACAGCTCACAGTCAGGAATCAGAAAATTGTGCTCTAGCCAATGTCATGAATCTTACTCAGAAGTAGAAAAGCAGAGAGAAACAATGGTTCCCTCCAGGACCACAGGATGATCTCTACTTCCTCCTTGGAAAATTGTCCTCCTCAAACTGTATTTTAGTGCTGAGTTTTTGTTCTGATTTTGAAGCTGTAAATTAATCCCTCCAGTTCTGGCAGTGAATAAGCCTCTGCTATGCTAGTTGCAACAATGAACTTAAAAGTAACAAGTCCAGGAGCTGCTCTCCATAGAAGCTTTAGGTTCTAGAAAGAAACTTCTCATCTGGGGAGGAGAAAATAGGTACTTAGGTGGATTTAAATTCAGCTATTCCCTCAAAGAGTTTCTGCAATTTTGGCAGCTTGTGTGAAACCGGTTTATTTATTTATTTTTAGAGTACTTCTTTTTTTTCCCCTCATAGAAACAACTATATATAATGTAAGAGCAATCGTAACTTACCATGGAAAGCCACATGATGCTGTAAACCATCTGAGAACTCTTTTGACTTATATTATGATTTATTTTATTCAAAGCTTTTGGTTAATCGTGTAGATAGAAGTATTATGAGTTTTTCAATATCTCACTAAATATACTTAGAATGCTTAATTGAGGTTTAACCTTTATTTTGTTGAATACATGTTATCTCTAGCTAATAGTTTTTTGGGGAAAAATCCCTTAGGTCAAGGTCTTATATTTAGCTGTTTATGTTTTCCTTTAAAGCTGGAAAAATGAAGATTTTGAAATGAATTGATATAACAGAAAATCAACAGGGTTAAGAATAATTTTGATGATTTCTTCTTGGCATTGCAATTATATCCAGTACACTTGATGATGAAATAAACAAATAGTTCAAACAAAGCCATTAATTTCCTTCCTATCTACACAATTTTAATTAGAAACATTTAATTAAACTTAGCTAAAATTTCTCAAGATGATTGCAGAATGCATATTTAAGCTATTTGTGTATAAGGAAATGTATTTTTCATCACTTAGTACAATAGATAGCTGCTGTTGTAGGTAGTTCATGGAGAACATGCTTGTCAAAATTATCTTTATCACAAAATTTATTAGAAGACAAAGTTCTCTCAGGGTTTATTAGTTATTAAGCTTTTGCTGTTTTAATTGTTATAATAAATAAGATGCCTTTTAATATATTCACTGCATTTTATATGATATCATATTTTTATGGCAAGCAATAAATGTGTTTGATGTTCCGGAGACTATTTCACCACTGGATTTTTTTTTTTAACTTTCATTATCATGAGTATTTCTGACATGAATTAAAATGACATGCAAATCTCAAGCTCATTTAATTGAAGCAAAATTGCTAAATTGATGAATTCATAAGCCTTTAATCTTTGGGGGCAAACTGATCATTTTCAAATAAATTTGATAGAACTCAGCCAATTGTTATTAGTAGGTCTCTATTTTTTGTTACTCCATAATCATTGGTGTGTAGGAAATATGCAAATATCACAGCTTCTCAACTTAATGTTTAAAATAGTATTATTTGCACTAGTTACTTGAATTCTCTTTATTTGAAGCCATTATACCATGCAGTCTAGCTAAAGAAACTTTATACACTAATTATTCCTAAGAGGTAGGTCCTCATATAACTCACAAAATGTTTATTAATATTTTTAAATAGAGTTGTTTTGGGGTTTCTATGTTTCCAATTGCATATAATAATAAAGATGACATTTTAAATTTCATCTTTAATAATCACACATTAACACAATGTTTTTACTCTCAAAATGTTGAAAAAGACATTTTTATTTAACCAGAGAAAAGTTATTTGACATTTGGAGGGTGCAGCTAGCTAATATTTGAATTCATGCAGTTGGGCTTTAAATTTTTCTTAAATTGTTATTTGAACAAATTCCAATTTTTAAAATAAATGTTTTCTGAACTTAAAAAAATTATCTACCTATTTAAAGTATAAATACTTTAGAAATTTTAGCAAAGGTAATTTCATGCAATTCTCCCCAAAGATACAGAACTTTGAATAGTTTGATCCATATTTCTCCACATTTTTACTATATGTATCTTTTATTTTCTAATAAAAATAGTATCATGTACATATTAGTTTACAGCTGATCTATTTCATTTAGAAATATATTTTAGATGTGAATAAATTCAACATTTATTGGATTTTTAAAGCTACTTGGTTGGTTTGAGCAGTCTGAAACTTACATGGCTATTCTAAATGTGAAAAAAGTCATTTCTGTTTTCTAATTTCAAGCCTTCAATTTATTCTTATAAACACACACAGTAAGCAACTCTTGTTTTATGAAATGTGTCTTGAAATGGGGGATGCCATTGAGGAAATTAATTTGCTCTTCTCTCTGTATGCTTGTTGAAATCTGCCTTAAAAATTGTCCTTAGGAATCCCTGGGTGGCTCGGCAGTTCAGCACCTGCCTTTGGCCCAGGGGGTGATCCTGGAGTTCCGGGATGGAGTCCTGCATTCGGCTCCTTGGCTCCTGGCATGTAGCCTGCTTCTCCCTCTGCCTGTCTCTCTCTCTCTCTCTCTCTCTCTCTCTCTCATAAATAGATAAATAAATCTTAAAAAAAATTGTCCTGGCTTTAGTTTATTGACTTTATTGTGTCCAGTTAATTCTGTTGTAAACACAATAGACTGTTGTTAGACTTTTGAATGCCCCAAATTTGTAATTACCACTGTCATATAAACTTAATGATTACCAACAGTGTGCCCAGAGTATTATAGGCATTTCTGTTTTCATCTTAAAATGTTCTCTGAAGTGAGTATTATTTTTACCTCCATAATACACTGAGGAATATGAGGCAGAAGTTTAAATAATTTGCCTAATGCTACTACTTCTAATCAGAGAAGCCAGAATTTGAAAAGTGGCAGTTATCCTCTTATTAGTCTATATACCTAAGTGTTATGCTCCCAGTCACCCATATAACACAATCCCTTTCCACAATATTTAAACTCTGCTAAGCTTACTTATTAGGTAAATGAATAATATGAACATAAACACTATGTTCTCCACCTCCTTGTTTAAAACACAAAATTCATCTTTACACCTAGAAATGTAACAATTTTGTCTTAAAACTTCAGAGATGTTTGCTAATGATTGCTCCCCTTAAAGCTAATTCAGTAAATATTAAGAATAGTCATCTACTGAGTCTTTCCTAACGTGTGTTCCATGAATTTTTCATAAGAATATAATAGATGTTATTTACACAATAGTTATGTTGTGAAAAGGACCGTCAATGAAAAAAGACATTGTGAGCCTCTAAAATGGAGTTCAACTAGGCTGATTTTTAGTTCTGTTTTTGAATTATTTCATTACATAAAGTTTTTCTTTTTCAGAAAAATTTCAAGTATTGTGTCTTGCAAAAAAATTTTTGGAAAAATGCTTCTCAATTCTGTAATCACTATAGAACACAGATTTCGAGTTAGAAGAACATAACATGGATTTGAATCACTATTTCATACTTTTTATATGTTTTAACTTATTTTCATTTAAGCTTTTATGAAGTGGTAACAATAATATATAATCCATAAAATTTTGTAGATTTAAAATTGGCAATGTTTATGGGGCAAATTTGCAGAGTACCACCTATTATTTGCTACTCTTTCCATTCATTTCCATTAGAATCTCATGGATCTGGGCTAGTCTGTAACTGCATCAACCAATAAGGTATGGTAGAAATTGTATTTCCTTCAAAAAGGCTAGTAGCTTTTGACTTGGTGCTGTGAAAGCAAGTCATCAGTCATGGTATTAAAAGTACTGTGACAACTTATAGTGTAAGCCCTCACTGTTGGCTTTTTGTTTTGTAATGCAAGTGCCTCACTTCAGCTTTCATTGCTGAGGCATCCACTTCAAAGAGACATCCATTTCAAAGAGGTGTGCACTTCAATGAAAGCTATCTGGAATGAATACATTGTCAGCCAAGAAACTAGATAAAGAGCCAGGCCGCCTTCCCTCACTGAGGCTCCTTTGTTTTAGAGATCTTGGTTGATTTCCATAACTGACCATTGGGCCACTTGTTTTTTTCTCTTTCCACAGCTTCAAATTCATAGTCACTCTCTCTCACACTCCCTCACCCTCTCTTTGTTCCTCCCCCTCCCTCACTGTCCCCTTTGGTTGCAACCCCCCACATACACACATGTAGGCCCCCTGGCATGCCTTTTACACTACAAGGTTTATAATAAATAAGCTACTTTTTTCTTCAGAGTTTCCTAGTGGTTACTGCTGAAGGTCATCTTTCAATCATAATAAGAATGCCAAAGGTATGTCCAATCATAGGGTTGGTTTGGAAGCTCACCAGGGCTTAGGTGAGTGCCCCCTTATATTTCTTGCTGATAGTGTCACAGTGCTGTGAGGAGGCCTAAAACCATGTGGAGAGGCTCTAGAGCATGGAGAAGTATGTGAAGGAACAGATAAAATACTCATGGTACATTGAAGTGCCAGGCCAGTTAAGTGAAGAAGCCATCTTGGAAGTGGATATCCCAAGCCCAACCACTCTAAATGAAGCTATATGGATTAAAACTGAACCATGCAGAGAAGTGATATCAACAGGAAAGGCAAAGTACAGATCTCCAAAACCTACTCATCTATAAAAGCAATGAGCACTAGTAAAAATTATCAAAATCTACTCTGGAAATGAACAAAAGGGAGCAATCTGAGGAACACTGATTCAAGAAAAATGGATAAATAATAATAGCTGGGGCACCTGGGTGGCTCAGTCAGTTAAGTGTCTGCCTTCCCCTCAGGTCATGATCTCAGCGTCCTGGGATTGAGCACAGCATCAGGCTCCCTGCTCCGTAGGGAGTCTGCTGCTCCCTCTGCCTCTTCCCCCCTTCTCTCTCCCTCTCCTCCTCTGATCTCTCTCTAGTAAATAAATAAAAGGAAAGAAAAATCTTAGTAGTAGCAGTGAAGTTTAGGGCATCTTAGCTCATCCTATTCTTATCCACCATTCCCCTGCTCCGTAGTACCCTTGAATATGAGCAACCTTTCAATTATTGAAAAAAAAAAAAAAAAAAACCAGCAGCATAACAGCCATTAGAAAGAGTAAATGGTTTTGACTTTCACCAAAGCCCCATCCCCAGAAAATTGTCATGATTTGACCTATCTGGCAGTTTCCTAGAAACCACTGCTTACAGAGTTTGTCATTATGTGACCTAACAACTCACTTACTGCAAATGCCTTTTTTCTAGGGCATTTGAGCATTTTTTTTCTAAAACAATCAGTACTGTAGCTGTTAAAGGTGGTGGTAACAGTTGGAACAAATATGAAGCTGACCACAAACTTATAAGGAAGAGATGGGAAGTAATATATCCATAAAGGTCTTTGAAAAACTCCAACATATTTGGGGATCTAGTAGGTTAAACAAATGAGGAGGACTGTATACATGCCTAGAAAAGACCTAAGAATACTTAATCTCTCACTTCTGACTGACCTTGAGGTTTTGTGAAAGCAGGAAGTGATAGCTAATGCAGAATTGTAAACTCCCTGACTACAGGCATGTTCTCAACAAATACTAAGAGTACCTAGCAAAAAATGGTAGACTTATCAGTTCCAGGCATTTAAGAAAAACTCTGTCTAATCACTAGTTGACTGCTAGGATATCTGAGCAGAGGTTTCAGAGACCTTTTATGGTGAAGATTATAGACTTTATGAAATTAGTTCAAGAAAGTTACTAAATAAACCAACAGCAACAGCAAAGAGCAATAACAGCAAACCCCGGGGACGGGGCAGATTCTGATTTCCAGAGTTGCCAAATATTATTTAAAATGTCCAGGTTTCAACTAAAACTTATGAGGCATGCAAAGAAGTAAGAGTAGAAATGAAATACGACAAAAGAAGTAATCATTGTAAAGTGCCCCTGAAGATCCCATCTACCAGACTTACTACAAAGACTTTAAATTTGCTATTTTAAGAACTAAGGGAAATTATGTCTACACAGCCAAAGAAATCATGAGAATGATTCCCAACAAACAGAGAGTAACAATGAAGAGAGAAACCATATATATACTGTCCCCAAACAGAAATTCTGGGCTTGAAAAATATATTAACTGAGATAAAAATTTAGTAGAGTGATTCAACAGCAGACTTTGTTTTTTCTAGCAAAAGAAAAAACAACAAATTTGAATATAGGTTAGAAGGTGTAGTCTACAGAACAGGAAAAAAAAAAAAGAACAAGACTTTGGGGACCTCTGGGTCACAATCTAGAATAGCAACATATGCGTAATGTGAATCCCAGAAGGAGATGAGAAGGAGAAAGATGCAGAAAGAATATATGAAGGAATAATATCTAAAACATTCCCAAAAGAATATTTTTCATTTAGTCTGCACATCCAGGAGCACATTAAATTCCAAATACTATAATTCAAAAAGCCACAACTAACTACAACCTAATCAAATTGTTAAAGCCATAGGCAAAGAGAAACTTTGAAAGCAGCAAGAGAGAAATGGCAACAAAATTAATAACTGATACCTTCTCCCATACCACAGAGGCCAGAAGAGAGTGGGATGATATAGTCAAGTACTGAAGAAAAAGATTGTAAACAAAGAATTTAATATTGGGGGCGAAAAAGACTTTCAGAAGATAAAGGAGGAATTATATAGCATCTCAAACAAGCAAAAACAGAGATAATTTATTGATAATAGACCTGCTCCACAATAAGTAATAAAAGGAATACTTCAAGATGAATTGAAAAGACCCTCGACAGTAATATGAATCCAAATGAAAAAATAAAAGCAATAGTAGTCATACAGATAAAAGACAGGAAAATGTATGCTTGTTTATAATCTTTCCATCCTATATTACTTGGAAGATAACTTCATAAAGCAATAAATATAAAACTGTTGATCAGCTTAAAATGTATTTAATGTAATTTCATGAAAAAAAGAGTGACGTGAAGCTATATAGGAATAAGGTTTTATATACTATTGAAATCAAGTTGGTATTAATCCAAACAAGACAGTTATGAATCAAGATGTAATTTTAATTTTCAGGGAAGCCACTAGAAAAATAACGCAAGGAAATTCAGTATAAGAAACAGAATATTTGAATAAAAACAATGAAGTATCTTCTTAAAATCAGGCAGCTGTTAGAGTAGCAACAAAGGAGAAAATTGTGAGCTGAATCTGGGATGACATCATTGGAGATAGAATAATGGGGATGAATTTGAAATATGTTTGGAGGCTGAAGAGCAGAAACATTAATACCTGTTTATTTTCACAGATTATTTTTTCTCTGTTTTTGTAGCTGCATGAGATTATCCACAAGTTTAATTGTTGCTTGATAACAACTGAAGACCTATAAGTTGTCTAGTTCTACATAAAGCACAAACTTCCTAAATTATGACAAAAACATGCATTTGAAGTATCATGTGCCAAGTGTGTGCTCAATTCAAGCTACACTCTAGCTTTCTCTCCACTTCTATGATATCAAGCAAGTTCTGCTATATGTTTTGACTAACTTATGAAAGTTAAGTGTCACATTTTAGGCAAATAAAAATTACTAAAATTTGACAGCTGGCAAATTATGCTAACATCTGGGAACAAATCATTCTTGACAGTTCAATAGTATCCTTCTTATTGCATAGCTATTAATATTATAAAGAGCAAAATGCAAAAATTACAGCACTTGACTAACATATTCCCTGAAGTGATAGAAGGAATGCACTGTTTATCTTAATGTGTAAGAAATGTCATCTTTTCACGTCTGAGGTTTGAAGTAGATTGGAACTGAATAACTATAAACATGGATGGCATCACTCAGAGCCACAAGCCAAAAAGAGAATTGAAAATTTCTGAATTTGAGATAACAGGAAAATGTATTTATGGTATGTGGGAGGAATAGATAAAATAGTGAGAAGAGATCAGAAGCAATAATAATAACCATAAGATAACATTACATGTGTAACCGTCATTCATCTAGTATAGTATCACTTTCCTGGTTAAGTTGAATAATAATTATAAAGAATACATATTTAGCTGGCATTTCAACAACAAGTTAGCTCTAGAATATGGATAGTTAATATCTGAATCAAATGCCTGGTGTTGGGATATGGATGCTACTTTGATCTTTTTAAAGGAGGAAGGGAATTTAGCTTCCAGTTTTCATTTCTACAGTGATACTTTAAGTTACTTTTATTCATTTATAAGTGTTAACCAAAAAAATTGTTGAATATGTAAAAGTAAAATCTTAACCAAAACATAAACTGTATCCATAAAGATAAAAGCTGAATTGGGACATGGACATCTGGATTGTAGTTCTGACTCAGTGTTGTGTAAATTGCTGTCCCTCCGTGGGCAAAATTTCCATACTGTAAAATGAGAAAGTTGGAGAGTCTAATTGGTTAAGTCATTTCTACCTCTGAAAATGCATCTGTTCTTGACTCAAACTAACTAATTAAAAAAATTTAGTCAACCATGAATTAATTGATTTAACTGGCTACATGATTAAATAGGTATGTAGAGAAACCTTTACTCATTTATATTTGTGGGTGTGTATGTGTCAATCATCAAGATCACATAATTAAGAAAAAAACCTTCACATCTCTATATTTTAATATAGGCGACATTTTTAAGAAATTAACAGTACCAAAGTTAACATAGATTAAGAGTTTTCTATCTTGATAAGAAATACCAGATATAAAATAATGTTTCTAAAATGATATCTGAAAAACAACATTATACATAGATATATTTCAGGAAGCTCCTGTGTTTTGTTTCATGGTTACATGTTAGACTGGTAGAGTTGAAGACTCTAAAAATAATCGAAGGCTGAGAATTCGTTTGCTTTACCATATTCATAGATAATTTATGGATGGTTTTGCACTTCTGTAGCACCCAAGCCTCAATTCACTTTCAAATACATGAAGTGTCATTTGAAGTATACAGTGGGCTCTTAATGAAATTCCCTTGGTCTTATCTTTTAAATGTTTCAGATTCATATTTTATACTTGGTAAAAATACCAGAGTAACCTTCATACATTTTCATAGTATACGAGCTGAATTAAAACTACATGATTAAAAAAAAAAAAGAATTTAAGTTCAGACCATATTGCTTTATTACAACAGATACTTGTGTCCTATAGCAAATGCCATATGAAAAATATTATATTTTCACTTTTTTGCAATTTTAGCAAGAGATGTTCATTTGAGAGCAAATTTCATTTCGTTAGTGGTAGCTTTTCATTGTTTATACTTGTAATTCTTTTTTCTCTTTTTTGAAAAACTTAAGATCTGCAGAAACTGGGTCAAAAGGAAGTATAGTTGACCCTTGAATACACACGAGTTTGAACTGTGCAGGTCCACTTATACAAGGATTTTTTACAATACAATGCTGTAAAAATATTTTCCTTGGTATCTTCTCAGTAACATTTTCTTTTCACTAGCTACTTTATTATATAAATACAGAATATAATGTATATAACATACAAAATATGGGTTAATTGACTGTTTATGTTATTGTTAAGGCTTCTGGTCAATAGTAGTTTATTAGTAAACAAGTTTTGGGGGACTCAAAAATTATACAGGGATTTTTTTTTAATTTTTTTTATTTATTTATGATAGTCACACACACACAGAGAGAGGCAGAGACACAGGCAGAGGGAGAAGCAGGCTCCATGCACCGGGAGCCTGACGTGGGATTCGATCCTGGGTCTCCAGGATCACGCCCTGGGCCAAAGACAGGCGCTAAACCACTGCGCCACCCAGGGATCCCTAGGGATTTTTGACTGAATAGGGGTCAGAACTCTTTTATGGTTCAATGGTCAATGGTATACTATTTGTTTAAAAATCAGGCTAATAGAATAATAGATATTCAAAATTGACTACCATATATTGAAAATAAACATCACCCTATGGAGTCAGTGAACTTAGTTTTATGTAATAAGAAAATACATTTTGATTGACTGATTGTTAATGTAGAATAGCATCCTACTCTCTATGAAAGTTTACATCTTTGAGTTAGGAGGTCACTAAAGGAAAATAAATGCTCACTGTTGGGAAGCCCTGATGCCTCCAACAGAGGTGTAGTGGGCAAAGATCACTGAAATACAGAAACCTCATCATTTGCTTTAGAGAAGTTAGCAAGCCTGTTGGAAACATGGTTATTGCCATCCTCACACAGGCTTGGGATTTTCTCTTGTTTCACTCTGCTTTCAGCTTTGCTTCTGACCTGATACATTAAAAGCAGGAGTTCTATTGCCACTACCACTTCAACAGTGGAGTTGGTGTGCTATGGACATGTAGGGAATGGATTGTTATTGGTCCAAATCTTCATCCTTTCCTATGCTCAAACACATTACCGTATAACTTTCTAGTTGGTTTAAATTAAAGATATATATTATTCCTTGGCGCCTGCCCCTTGGCATTGGGCTTTGCGATGTGACTTGCTTGGAAAAAAGAGACATGATAGTGAACCAGCTTTGTATCAACACCTTAAAAGACCTCTTGTGTAACCACTTGCTTGGCTTCAACTCTATCAGCTCCGTGAGAAAAACATACCCAGGACTGCCTGCTGGTTGAGGAAAAGGAGTGAACATGTGGTATAGACCCCTTCCCCCAACTAAGCTGCTGTATCCCAAACCAGCCTATATATAAAAGCAAATGCTTATTTCTGCTTGCTGCTGAGATTTTGTCCTCATGAAATGTCCCTTTTTTATCTTTAGTAACATTTCTGGGTTTATTTTTAAACTTTTCCTCCAAATTTTTATTTAAATTCTAGTCAACATACAGTGTAATATTGGTTTCAGGAGTGGAATTCAGTGGTTCATCACTTACATACAACACCTAGTGCTCAAAATAAAAAGTGGCCTTCTTCATCCTCACCCATCTAGCCCTACCCCCACCCACTTCCCTTCATCAACCCTCAGTTTGATCTCTATCATTGAGTCTCATATCTCCCTCTCTCTCCTCCCCCCTTATGTTCTTCTGTTTTGTCCTTAAATTCTACATATGAGTGAAATCATATGGTATTTGTCTTTCTCTGACTGACTTGTTTCACTTAGTGTAATACATTCTAGCTCCATCCACATCATTGCATATGGCAAGATTCCATTCTTTTTGATGACTGAGTAATATTCTATTTTTCATATATATATATATATATATATATATATATATATGTATGTATATGGACAGCACATCTTTATCCATTCATCAGTTGATGAACATTTGAGTTCCTTCCATAGTTTGGCTATTGTTGATAATGCTGCTATAAATATTGGTGTGCATGTACCCCTTAGAATCTACATTTTTGTATCCTTTGGGTAAATACCTAGTAGTGCAAGTGCTGGAATTTAGATTAGTTCTATTTTTATCCTTTTTTTAAAAAATATTTATCCATTTATTTGTTTGAGAGAGAGTGAAAAAACACAAGCTGGGGAGGCAGCAGAGGGAGAGTGAGAAGCAGCACCCCCTCCCCACCAAGCAGGGAGCACTATTAGAGGCTCAATCCCAGGACCCTGGGATCATGACCAGAGCCAATGGCAGACGCTTAATCAACTGAGCCACCCAGGTGCCCCCTATTCTTAACTTTTTGAGGAAACTCAATAATATTTTCCAGAGTGGCTGCACCAGTTTGCATTCCCACCAACAGTGCAAGATGGTTCCCCTTTCTCTGCATTCTTGCCAACACCTGTTGCTACATGTGTTATTTATTTTAGCCATTCTGAAAGGTATGAGGTAGTTATCTCATGACAGCCTTGATTTGTATTTCCCTGATGATGAGTGATGTAGAACATCTTTTCATGTGTCTGTTAGCCATCTGGATGTCTTCTTTGGAAAAGTCTGTTCATGTGTTCTGCCCATTTCTTAGCTAGATTATTTGGTTTTATATGAGTGTTGAATTTGAAAGTTTTTTATAGATTTTGGATCCTAACCCTTTATCAGATATGTTATTTGAAAATATCTTCTCCCATTCCAAAGATTGCTTTTTAGTTTTGTTGATTGTTTCCTTCTCTGTACAGGAGCTTTTTATCTTGATTAAGTCTCAGTAGTTCATCTTTGCTTTTGTTTCCCTTGCCTCTAGTGATGTATTTATTAAGAAGTTACTATGCCCAAGGTCCAAGAGGTTGCTGCCTGTGTTCTTTTCTAGGATTTTGATGGTTTCCTGTCTCATATTTAGATCTTTCATTCATTTTCAATTTATTTCTGTGTATGGTGTAAGAAAGTGGTCCAGTTTCATTCTGCAAGTAGCTGTCCAGTTTTCCAAACATAATTTGCTGAAGAGACTGTCTTTTTTCCATTGGATATATTTTCTTGCTTTGTTGAAGATTAGTTTAACCATTTCTGGGTTTTCTTTTATGTTCCATTGATCTTTCCATTTTTGTGCCAGTGCCATACTATTTTGATGACTACAGCTTTGTTTTATAGCTTGAAGTCCAGAATCGTGATGCCTCCAGCTTTTGTTTTCTTTTTCAGGATTACTTTGGCTATTCAGGATCTTTTGTAGTTCCTCACAAACTTTAGGATTATTTGTTCTAGCTCTGTGAGAAACGCTGTAAGTATTTTGATACAGATTGCACTAAATGTGTAGATTGCTTTAGGTAGTATAGACATCTTAACAATTTTTGTTCTTCCAGTCCCTGAGCATGGAATGTTTTCTGTTTCTTTGGGTCCTCTTTAATTTCTTTCATAAGTCTTCTAAAGCTTTCAGAATACATATCTTTTACCTCTTTGGTTAGGTTTAGTCCTTGGTATCTTATGGGTTTTGGTGCAGTTGTAAATGGGATCAATTCCTTGATTTCTTTTTCTGCTTCTTGATTATTGGTGTATAGAAATATAGCAGGTTTCTTTACATCGATTTTATATTCTGCAACTTTGCTGAATTCATGAGTCAGTTCTAGCAATTTTTTGGTGGAGTCTTTCAGATTTTCTCCATAGAGTACCATGTCATCTGCAAATACTGAAAGTTTGACTTCTTCCTTGCTGATTTGAATGTCTTGTATTTCTTTTTCTTGTCAGATTGCTGAGGCTAAGACTTCCAGTACTATGTTAAATAGTAATGGTGAGAGTGAATATCTCTATCTTATTTATAATCATAAATAAGTGATATATAAAATTAATTGATTTATGAATATTGAACCATCCCTGCAGCCCAGATATAAATCCCACATGATCACAGTGAATAATTTTTTAGTAGTATTGGATTCGATTTGCTAGCATCTTGTTGAGAATTTTTGCATCCATGTTCATCAGGGATATTGGCCTGTAATTCTCCTTTGTAGTAGGGACTTTGTCTGGTTTTGCAGTCAAGGTAATGCTGGCCTCAGAGAAAGAGTTTGGAAGTTTCCCCTCCATTTCTATTTTTCGGAATGGTTTGAGAAAATAGGTATTAACTCTTCTTCAAATGTTTGGCAAAGCACAGCAGAAAGCCTGTAGCAAGGCTCATTACCTTCAGCCAGTGCCCCATGCCTTATGCTAGTGAATGGAGCAGTTCGGTGGTGCCTGCTGGGTCCCTGTCTCCAGAGAGGTTGCCCCCCATCTCCCAAATGCACTCCAAGCAGGGTAAATGCTTCTCCCCATGCAACTCAGGGGATCCTCAGACAACAGTGTTTGCTCCTGGGTCTCTGACCTCCTTTCCCATTGGAGCACTGCTAAGTTGGCCAGACATGACACTGGCGATTTCACAGACCTCTAAAACTTCAGACTCTGCCCTTTGCTGTTTATAAAGACTTGCGATAGTCCTCCCCTCTCCTTTTTCCCATCAAAGTTTTGGGGGGAGAGTTCTTGTGCAATTCCCTGAGTGCACTTCCACTCTTTCCCTCTCTCTCTTTCCTTCTCCCTGGCTCCTCTCTCTGTGATCAGGAATCCCTTCCTATTGGAGCATCTGCAACTCTTCTCTCCCCTCTATCAGCTCTCTTCAGTTCCTACCTCTACAAGGTAGTGTTTTGTTTTGTTTTGTTTTCAGCTCTTGTGCATTTTTATTCTCTCAGTCCTCAAATCAATTTGTTGGGTGTCCAAAATGGTTTGATATTTATCTAACTGTGTTCAAGGGATGAGGCAAGTCTAGTTAGTGTCTCTCTTTTCCTCCACCATTTTAACTGCTGTCCAGCATTTCTGGTTTTAGAGTATATTTTGTCTACTATGAGTATCAGTGCCATTCTATTTAACTGTGATGATATGTCTTTTCCATGTTTTTACTTTCATTCTATTTGTATCATTGAGTCTAAAGTATATCTTCTTTAGATAGCATTCAGTTGGATCATTTTTTATCCAATCTGACAATCTTTGCTTTTTGATTGGAATGTTTAATTATATTTAGTGTCATTAATGATATGGTTGAATTTGTGTTCATTTTTACTTTTTGTGTTTTACTGTTTTGTCTTTCTCCTTTATTTCTTTCTTTTGCATTAACTGAATATTTTCCAACATAGCATTTTTATTTTGGGGTAATTTTTCACCGTATTTAAAAATTTTAATGGTGGCTTTATGGTTTACCATATACATTTTAACTTATCAGAATCAACTTCATTTATAATAGTTTACTTCCAGTGGCATATAGAAGCATGATTTCTATATACATCTATTCCCTTTCCCCTTTCTTGTGTGTGTCCTGGTTAAATACATTATATCTATTGATGTTTCAAACCAATCAATATACTGTTACATTCATGCACTATCTGTAATCACTTCTTTAGCACAATGGAGCCTTGGTCCTGCCCTCCTATTTTGTACTGTTCTTTGAAAATATATTACATATTGCATTTCTGTATTTTATATGCCCAACAATATGTTATATACTTATTATTTTCTACAAGAATTTTTTAAATCAGTTAAGAGAAGATATGCTTTTATACTGTTTAATTTTATAATTACATAATTACTTAAGTAGTGCTCTTTTTTTAATGTGGATTTAGTTTCTTATCTGGAGTCACTTTCAGTCTTATCAGCTTTCTTTAGAGGGCACCTGGGTAGCTCAGATGATTAAGTGTCTGCCTTCAGCTCAGATCATGATTTCAGGGTCTTGGGATTAAGCCCCATGTCAGGTTCCCTGCTCAGTGGGGAGCCTGCTGATCCTTCAACTCACTGTTTGTGCTTTCTCTAAGTCTCTCTCTCTGCCTCTCAAGTAAATAAATTTTTTTCTTTTTAAAAGAGCTTTCTTTAGTATTTATTGTAGGGTAGTTCTGGTAGCAACACATTCTTGAAGTTTCTATCTGGTAAAGTCTTTATATTTCACCTTCAGGTTTTAGATAGTTTTGCTGGATATAGGATTCCTGATGGACAGTTTTTATCTTTAAGCCCTTTAAACAAGTTATTCCACTGCCTGATGGCCCCCATTGTTTCTGCTGAGAAGTTAGCTGTTATAAGAATAACTTATTGGGGTCCCTTGTAAGTGATAAATTATTTTTCTCTTGCTTGTTTCAACATTTTCTGCTTGTCTCTGGCAGTCAGAACTTTTACTATGATGTATTTGTTTGTTAATCTTTTTTACTTATTCTACTTAGAGTTTGTTGTGTTATCCCTGATGTGTAGTTGACTTTTTCAACACATTGCAGAAGTTTTAATCATTATTTTTTATTACTATTTTCTGCCTACTTCTCTTTCTTCTCTACCTCTGTTTCTGTTATGCATTTGTTTGTGTGCTTAATAGAGTCCCATATCCCTCTGCAATTCTGTTCACTTTTCTTTATTATTTTTCCCTCTGTTCTTTAGCTTCCCTAATCGTGCATAATCTCTATTGACCTATTTTTGAGCTCACTAAAACTTTCTTCTATCTCTTCCAATCTATTGTTGAGCTTCTCTAGTGACCTTTTTTAATTTGAGTTATTGTACTTTTCAACTTCACAATTTCCATTTGATTCTTTTTTGTAATTTCTATCTTCATTGATATAAAGTGTCAACTATATCTTCCTTTTATATTTTCTTTTTCTTAGTTCTATCATCATATATATAATGATTATATTGAAGGCTTCTGTTAAAACCTGTATCTAGTCACTCTCACAGACAGTTTGTATTGTCTGCTTTTCCCCCCAGTGTAAAGATCATAATTCCCTGTTTCTGTGCATGTCTCACAGACTTTTGTTGGAAACTGGATTTTTTTAGACAATATATTGTAGCAACTTGTTGTTGGTTCCCTCCTCCCTTCTCATATCCATTCTCAATGCCAAGGTCCTTGGTTTGTTATTATTTGCTTATTTATTTTTAATGACTGCTGGAATGACTTTAGTGAAATCTAAGTCCTCCACACAAACATACACAATTGTAAGTCTCTAATGTATTACTCTGGGTGTGCCTACAGTCATTTTAGAATAATAGTAGTTTGGGTAGTGCTTTCTTTCCCTGCCCACACCCAACTCTTAATGTTCACTCATTGGGCAGCCATTTACTTTATTATTGCAACAATTCTATGGAATATACATTGCTCTACAAACTAATCTTTTTTTAAGATTTATTTTTATTTATTTATGATAGACATAGAGAGAGAAAGGCGGAGACACAAGGAGAGAGAGAAGCAGGCTCCATGCCCAGAGCCCGACACGGGACCCGATCCCGGGACTCCAGGATCATGCCCTGGGCCAAAGGCAGGCACAAAACCGCTGAGCCACCCAGGGATCCCCTCTACAAACTAATCTAATTAAATCATGTCTTCTTTGAAGGAATGGTTTCTGAAATCAGTGCATTATAATTGTTCTGACCATAGGAGGGCCTCTTTCAACTGTCTTATTCACTGTTTATCCTGAAAATTAGCCAAACTGTACTCTAGGCTGTATCTTCATTAAATCTATAAATTTCTTCCCAATTTCCTTTCACCACAACCTCTAGTGTTCTTGATAATGCCCCCATTCTTTAATTTTTACACATTCTATTGCAAACAAAATCTGTTTTTTTGAGAAGAGAGGAGCTGACTGTTTGAAAGTCTGCTTCTTTACCCAGACCAAATCTGAGCTGGGACTCTGAAGCTGGGAATGGGAACAATGGCAAATTTCTTCCTAGAGACACCCACAGTCTAGTCACTGAGTACCAGATTGAATGCTGAGAAGCAGCAGTTGAGGTCCTTTTGGCTTGCTTCTCCTTGCCTGGAATCTCTGTCTCAAGAGCCAGGACAAAGAGGATTGGGGCACCAGTATTCTCAGTGCAACATATCCAAGATAGAGCCTTCATTCTTTGAGCGAGGGTTGGCAAAACAAGGGAACAGCTGCCTCTTGTTTGTAATCCCTGAGACTTAACCTCAGCAACAGGCATCTGGGGCAGAATGAGAAATGCTGAAGTTTTGCTGAAGGTAGCTAGTCAGTGATGGAATCCTGTGTTTGTGGCTACAGATAGAGTGGCATCCCTGTGTTGCTGAGCTGCTAAGACACAAGTAACATTCTTGGTCCAAATACTCCAGACTCAACTTTCTTAGTAAATTTTAATAGTTTTTCTTAAATAGATGTTTCTTCATTTGCTATTTACCCTTAAGACTATTTCAAGAGGTTTTTTTATTTTCTGCCTCTAGTTTCACTGTGAAATAGGTCAGTAATTCTCCTCTTGCTCAGGCCAGAAGTTAATCTATCCTATTATAGATATAGAAGTTATATTTACAAATCTGTGTATATACACAATTTAAAATACAGACATGTGTTTCCTTCCAAAAAAGTATAGAAGTAATGACTCCTGTTGGTAATGGCGAGTACACCTATCACCCATTTCTTGGTTTCTATATGATTTTCTAACCAGGGCTCATTGGAAGAATGGCTGATTCTGGAATTGAGGCAGAAAATATACAAGATGAGCCTGGGACATCTTGTACCAAAAAGTAAAGAATTACTCAAAATGCATGTATACACAAACACAAATGGGGGGTTTATAAAATGGATATAGGAGCCAACTGAAAGACCTCCAATGGACAAAGCTGGAGCAATTTGTTTAACAAACTAAATAAAGTAGTATTGAATTACAATCCAAAACAGAAAGTAAATAACCATGAGTCCATACTGTTATAAATAAATGATTGAATAAATAGATAAATTATGAAGAAGAGGCTAATACCCTGTACAGAAGAACCTCCCATGCAAAGGATTTGTGTGAACAATTGACCCTTAAAGAGGTAGAGTATAATTTCCCACTTATTAAGTGTGTACTACATAGTGACTTCCATCTAGAAAGCACAGTACCAAATATGGGATAAAAAAGAGTAACTTCACAGTGGGGAAATCTGAAAATTATCATGTGATCAAAGTGAACATTAATTATATCAGTGGCATTGAGGGTATGTACCCTTGATGTGATATGAAGAAAATGGCATTTACCTCCATGGTCTTCCTCTCAAAAATCCATAACACAAAGCAAATTATAATGATAGCATCAGACAAATCCCAGTAGAAGGACACCCTACAAATATAAAATTCCTAAGACTATCAAGGTCATCAAAAACAAGTCATGTATGAGGAACTGTCACAAACAAGAGGAGCCTAAGTGGACATGAAAACTAAATGTATGTGATATTATAAATGAAATCCTGGAAAAGAAAATGGTCATTAGGTAAAAACTAAGGAAATCTGGATAAAGTATGGGCTTAAGTTAATTATACTGTATCATTAATGGTTCATTAATTGTGTCAAATATATCATACTAATGTAAGATGTTAATAAAAAGAGAAAATGAGTGTAGGGTATATGGGAACTCTCTAGACTATATTCACAATTTGTCTGTAAATCTTAAACTGTTCTAAGATATAAATTTTATTTTTTAAAAAGTGAGGAAATGAGCCTCTAATACTGTTGATATCTGTGGGGGGATATTCCAGTGTGATGGTATAGTAATCCTCTATGCTATGATAGAAATATGTATTATGTGCCTGAGACACAAAGAAGAGAAAAATGTGGTTGGAGTGGAATGAACATGGGGAAAGTAATATAAGAGGTTAGAGAGGTAACAGAGAAGGGGAGGAAACAGATTATTTTATGATTTAGAGGCCACTTCAAGGACTTGGATGACTGAAAAAAGGAGTCATGGGTGTTTATGAAAGGATTACTGGCAGTTGTGTTTGGAAAAAAACTGAAAAAGCTGAAAAAATAGAAGCAGAAATAGTGGTTACAATAGTCTAATGGAGAGTTGATATTGGTAACAGTGGGGAAAAATATTTTTCTTTGGATATGTAGAACCAGTAGAATAATGATGGACTATATGGTATAAGAAAAAGAGATGTATCAAGAATGACTCAATTCAGGGGGTGCCTACAAAGATAAACTTGTCATTAGCTATGATATAGTTGAAAAAGGGAAAGGGAAAGATTGGAGACTCAGATTTGAGCATGTTTGGCTTGAGATATATATTAGCATCCAAGTAAGAAGTATCAAGTAATCAGAGGAACAAAGAAATTTGGAATTCACCAATGAAATCTAGGCTGTAGATGTAAATTTGCTAATAGTTAACAGGCAGATAGTGTTTATTTAATGCCTTCAGACTGTATGAGGTCACAAAGGGAATAGATAGAGAAGTCCAAGAAATGATTCTTGGAGTAATTCACCATTAAGAGGTCAGGAAAAAGAGAAAAATATTTAGAAAGAGCTGCTAATGATGAGGTGCCTGGATAATTAAGTCAGTAAAGCATATTACACTTGATCTCAGGACTGTGAGTTCAAGGCACATGTTGGGCATGGAGCCTACTTAAACAAACAAACAAAAAACAGAAACGAGCTACCAGTGAGGGAGAAGGAGAAGAGGAGGAGACAGAAGAGGAAGGGGTGGAAAACAAGAGGAAGAAAGAGACTTAGTATGTCAAAAGAATAAAGTATTTCTGGGAAGAAGGATCTCTGCTGTAGCACATGTTGCTGCTGGATCAATAAGATGGCTGAGAGTTGACTTTGGGTTCATAAATAGGAAATCACAGCTACCATAACCAGCCAATTTTGGGTAGGGGAGAGGGTGGTAAGGATAAACATCTCATTGAGCCAGAGTATATAAACTATTTCTTTTTTTTTTTTTAATTTTATTTATGTATTTGAGATAGAGAACATGAATGGGGGAGGAGCGGATAGAGAGGCTCCCTCACCACTGTGCAGGGAGCCTGATCCTGTGCTCGATCCCAGGACCCTGAGATCATGACCTGAGTGGAAGGCAGACGTTAACCGACTGAGCCACTCAGCACCACTGAACTATTTCAAAAAGCTGTATGACAGCAAACAAAATGGTAGTAACTAGTACAGGGTAAGTTTATTCAGATACAACACAGTATTTATACATTTATTGACATGATTCAGTAGAGAGAGGACAGCAGTGATAATTAGAGAAGAAGAGGATTTGCTGCAGTGTTAGTTATGAGTTGATGAAAAAGATTAGCATCTTGTACACACGTTGATGATTAATCTTAGATAGGAGTATAGACAATGTACTTTCAGTAAGAGGAATAGAAGCAGAGAAGGTAGGTACAGTTGCTTCTGGCTGGGGGTGGAGAAACTGTGGGGATGAAAGTTTGTGCAAATTCTCTTCCTATTGCTTCCATTTTCTATCCCTATCCATTATTATTGCCATTGATGATAGCTTTCTTCCTTAGTTTAAAAGATTGTTTCAATACCCAAAAAAGATTATCATGTAAATTGAAAAAAGATCACTAAACTTCATACCACATTTTGCTTGTGATAAAGTCAGACAATGAATAAAGATCCTATCTGCTCTAAGCTGAACACTTCCTAATGGCAGGGTTCTTTTTAAATTAGCATTTATTAGGGTTTTTTTTCTTTCAGCAAAACATTGTAATAAGATGACAGACTGAAACTGAAACTATTCCTTCAGTTGGAACACTGATCATTAGACTTAATGGCAAGACTAACCCCTCTTTGAATATAGTATCTTAATAAAATGATACCAGGGCTCTCTAGAATGTAAATAAATGATTGATTGCTTCTGGAACACATAAGTGAAAATAAGCCCAAAAATAAATTTCAGTTAAGAAAGTCATTGATTGTCAGAAATGCTTGTTTGAGAATCATAATTCAATCCCCAACAATTGCTCCAGAATACAGTAGGTAATTAATCAATGGCTCCAGGGACACATGAATGGTTGGAACTAAGTCTCCATGGTATCCTGAATAGTAACCTATAGTCAAGATTCTCTGATGTAGTTCACTGAAAGGGAGTAGGGAAATATATGTTTATAAGATAAAGGTTATAAAGACATTCTTAAATGAACTTTTTTCAGTAAGCGACAGAGGTGAAGGAGACAGAAACTTCCTAATCAATGTTAGCTCAAAAAAGAAAAAAAGAAGAAAGAAGGTTAAAAAGGGAGGAAGGGAGAAAAAATAAGTAACAAAAAAGAAGAAATCATGAAGTTCCTTGCATCTGTCACATTTTTAGCCTTCCCCTTGCCAATATTTGTCTTTGTCTATGCAGACCTGGGACAGTGCTTTATTACTATAATAATCTGTGATACTTCCTTGGGATCTCAGTCAGGTTTCCATCTGTAAAGGTTCCTAGGTTAGGAAGAATTATAATAAATTCTCCTCTGTGGTATCTATATACCCAGCTACAAACATGCACATCCATGAGTACTTGATTATACTCGCAGTGTTTATTTACATGCCCAGAATGTGTCAACACATGTCTATAATAGACGCCAAAATATTTTTAAATCCTGGAAAATCCAGTGGAGGGAAAATGTATTTGAATCTTCTCCCTGGATAGAAACATGTTTAGTCAGAAGTTTTATGTTGACCTGTTCCATTTGGCTGAATTATTTCTGGAAGAGCATGGGACATAGTATTTTAATTTAGGCAACCTGAGTGAAATCACCAAAAAGAAATCAGAAATTTGGAGAAGGTTAATAGAGCTGTCCCTGGTTAATATGCAATCCCCAGGGTCCCCAGGATCTGTGCTGTGATTCTGCTTCTGTGACATGTGGTGCAGCTTGCTTCTGTGGTTATTAGAGTGACAGTAGCAACTGGGTGAATGTTACTGCATTCACAGCTGCTTCCACTAATATCTAAAACCCCAAACCACAGAGAAGTGCCTCCCAGGGATTATAGGATGAAGAGCAACCATCCTGGTGGGTATAATTGAGAGCAGACTGTCCTTTGCATTTTGTAAAATTAGAAGCTATAGCAGATCCATCTCAGAATGACATGAAAAATTGAATGCATAGACTCAGATGGGTGTGGGAAAAGAGTGGGAAAAGGACTTAAGTGAAGGGATTGGAAGAGACAAGAGAGGTAGCCTTGGGCCCAGGCTGCATCATCCTCTCTTGTTGGAAGGAAAGAATGACACAGAGATGAGCATATGCCTTCCTAGAGGAAGGAAGGCACATAGAGGTCTCATAAATGAGGACCTTTCCTCTAACATTTAGTGCCGAAGTCTTGGCCTGAGGATTGTGTGGGAGGTATGTAATGCACTGCACATCCTGGAACACTGGCTTCGGAGAAAGAAAAGATGAATTGTGACCTGATTTTGTGATTTGATAGCTGCGTAACTCAGGCAAGTTACTTACGTCTTCAAACCTCTGTCTGCAAAATGGAGCTCACAGAGCCAGTTCAGCCTAACTGATGAAACAGAGCAGTTCACTTGAGGCAATGCACAGAAAGCACTTTGCATGATGTACTACAATATGACCAAATGGGAAGACCATGGCATTGAATCAGGTTTTTTTAAAAAACTCCCCCCCCCCCCCAGTTATTGACAATATACCCCTGGACACATTAACTTTACCTCTCTAAGCCCCATGTTTCCAAATTGAAAAATGGGGAAGCTCATCAAGCTCCCCTCACAGGATTATTGTCAGAATTAAATAAAATAATTTATGTAGAGTGTTTAGAAAAATGCCTGGCTTAACACCTCAAAAAGTAATAGTTATTATTACTAAATGAGAGGCATTGTTTCAGTAACACTAGTAACATTTCACTTTTTGCTTATCTGGGTGAAAAAAGAATTCTAGAACATGACTTGTTTGTAAAAAGGGAATGGCCCCTTCAGTAGCACTACCTGCTAGTGCTTCATCAGAATTCTGGGAACAGTTTCAGGGGTAAGCTACTACTCTGTATGTGCTTTTATTCTCTATGGCTCCCAGTCTTTATTTTTGAACCAATAGAATCCTGCTTTCACTGTAACCTGCCTAGTGTGGGGAAAACATCTTTTTAATGTTAAAATCCCCAAGAATTTCAGTTTTCTTTCTTTCTTTTTTGTTTTGTTTTGTTTTTTTTTTTTTTTTTTTTTGGAATTTCAGTTTTCTTGCCCTCAATAGAGCAATGGTATATTCCTGAGCATAGGTATTACTCTACTTTTTTAAATAAAAAGTATAAGTAAATGGATTAAACCAATAGCTAACTGAGCGCCTACTATGCTCCAGTGACTGTGTTGAAACAAGTATCATAGGGCCTTAAGGCCCTAAAATGTATGACATCATCCCCATACAGGCTAGGAAGTAAAATGTAGAGAATATGGCTGTATTAAAATAATGAATTATTTTATTGAAATAAATTATTTTATTGAATAAATGATGTTTGACATGTTCATAAAAGACTCAATTATGAAGAAAACAGCTCTTTACATTTTACATCAAGAATTGCCTCAAATCTTTATATGAGCTCTCTTAACTTTCCCTAGGCTGAGAGAGCAATAGACAATAATCAGGAAGAAACATTTCCTGATGCTAGCTGCCTTTTATGAACAACATCCTACCTTGCAAATGTTCAGTCTTCTTGCTCTGTGGACTAGCTACCCAGTGGGGCTGCTTGGTTGGCCCATTAACTCTGCTCGGTGCATGCTTTATCATTGCTAAACAGCCTCAATTCCCAATTACGGGATAATGGCATCATTAGTTTTGCCATCGTTACTTAGTCATAATGATAAGAAACAGAAAATATTGTAAAAAATTGGGGAGAATCTGCACACTTTAGAGCACTGATTCATATGAACACATTATATGCACCTGCACATCTCAGTTCATTAACAGAAACAGAAACTCTTTTTCTGATGCTCATGGTTACTAATAGAAATCAATTGCAGTTGAAGGAGATAGGAATATGGAATAGTCATGTGACCTTTTTTCCATTTCTTGTGACCCTAAAGAGAAGCCACATCAAGGAAAGTTCAAATTTAAAATATTTCTTTTTCCTGACAGACTTTCTCACATCCAAGAAGCACATTCTTAAGGGGGAAAAAAGTATCATTTTTCCAACACATTTATTTCTTAGAAAAAACACTCCCTGTCATCTTGCATTTCCTGGAATAATATTTTCTAAATTTGAATTACAAAAAAACCACATTTTTTGACGTATGGTCTTGACTATGACTAACTTTAACACCCAGTCAAGAAAGAAAACTTAAATTTATTTCCCCCTGCTTTGTAATATATTTCATTTCTAATAAGAATGTGTTTGGGTATTTATGGCTGATAAATACATAAATAAAATCACCAACTTGGCTTTACATTTATTCTACCAGCATAACTCAACTTCCCAGAGAATGTTTTATTCTATGAGGAGCCCTGTCCATCAGTGTGGCATATTTTCATCATCATCATCATCATCATCATCATCATCATCATCACATTTTTGTAACAGTTTACAAATTTCAAAGCACTTTCAGATGTCTTCTTATGATTTTGCCAACCATTCTGTAGTGTAGACAGAGTAGATACAATTTCCATTTTCAGATGAAGAAATGAAGCTAGCCTTCTTGTATCAGAGCCAGTCTTTGAACTTGCTCATTTAAATATGACTATCTGAGCTCTCTCCACTCATCTCTATGCATTTGCAGTGACAATTGTTTTAATGTTTAGAAAGTTTATTTTGAATTAATTTTGTCTTTGTTGCTATTACTTAACAGGTTGGCTTTCTGTTCACCTACTGAGTGGTTTTGCCAAATTCAGGTGTTACAGTTCTGAGAGGTTTCTTTGTGCTATACTTAGACATCCACTGGCCTCGCTTTTTTGCTCCAGTTGTTATCTTTTGCTTTCTACAGCTCAATTTTGTGATATGTTTGTTCTGAGAGTTCTTCTTGTTCATCCTCTCTCTGGCTGTGAGGGGCTACTTTAGACATGGTGGATTTTTTTTTCTCACTACTTATTCGTGTACTGGCCAGTGTACAGACAACTTTCACAGTGCCAAAAAGCAGCGTTACTGAAGCGAATCAACCTGTCTTCCAGCTCCAGGATGGAGAAGGCTTAATTTGAAACATTGTCTTGAGCCTCTCTCTGCTAAGGGGAGGGGGAAGACCAAGGAAAATCACATTAGCCAATAGGGATTTATAGTTCCAAAATTGTTATTTCAAAATGAATATTTTAACTTGTTGAGAACAGTTGTATGATATTTTTCTCTTCTCTCTTGTTTTTAGACTATTGGTTTGACTGCCTATAGCAATCATTTTCTGTCTTACAAATTTATTTGCAGTACTGAAGGCATAAAGAGATAAGGTGGACCTGATAAGTTTACTTAGGGTTATAGTGACTCAGCCATAGTGTGTAGATTTTGAGCTCACATTTTGCTATTGTTTTTGTTGTTGTTGTTGTTATTCTGACTTTCTCAGTTATATATTTGACACTTTAGATTATTAATTACTTTTGGCATACATGAAAAATTGCTATAAATGAAGCATTACTGAGTGGTTGTGTTATGTTCAGTCTACATGTTTTTGTCATTTCTGTATTTAACTCTTAGTGAGGGTTTAAATCAAAGAATAAACTACTTAAACACAATCACTGCCCCTTATACCTTACTAAAAGAATTTCTTTTAAGAAGTAAAAAATTGCAAAAGTATTACTCTTTCACTTTGTCCCTTATTCTCTAAAGTTTCACAAAGATATTTTTATTGCATGACCAGTTTCATTCCCAAGGATGCAGAGAAACAACTAGTTTTGTCTAAAAGATGTAGAAACCTTTCTATATTTATGAATTATAATGAACTAGTTCACCTCATTAAGGAATTGTAATAAATTATTCCTGATTTTTCATAAAAGCATTGATAGCATTAAGCTTAGAAGGTAATATCTCAGGAATTGACTTTTATATCTTAAAATGCCCATTTGGTTCACCTGTGAAGCTTATTTAAAGACAGGTGTCCACATTGTTACTGAGTGCCTTTTGAAAATTTATGAATTGCCGGTCTATACCTGGGGATATCTGGGTAGTATAACAAGTTCTCTTCTTTATAATATTGGCTTCCATGCTCCATTTATTCATGTTTCATTTAAAGGAGCATTACAGAACAGGGAATAACAATAGTATAATAGTTAGCTGTAGTGATTAAATTTGGACAAACCTGAATTGAAATTCTAGCTCTGCTACTTACCAGCCTTGTGCCTTGTCAAATTCATTAATCCCATCATACCTACCTGACAGGTTGTGGGGGTTAAATGAAGGAAACAAATGTAAAGTACTTAGTGCCTGATGTATATTTATTGAGAGCTCCATGTATAATAAATTTGGTTATTATTTTTGTGGTTATGGTTATATTTTCAATTATGATGTGTTTAGATGTCTATGGCATCAAATAGATGTATACGTTTATCTCATGGAGATGAAATTTAAGATTTTGAGGTCTTTGAAAAATGCACATACATTTGGGAGAGATTTTGTTTAAAATAGAGAACACTTAGGCTATTTGATCATCTTAGTGTGCTTAATCTAAAATTCTCAAGAATAGAGGGGATTGTTAGTCTTTCGGTTTTTTCCTCCTCCAACCTTGTTTCTCTTAATTTTGACTAAACATTCTTACTAAGTGTTCAGGTACTCAGTGCTCCCTTATGCACATCTTTCCTTCTTGGAGTATCTGGTAATAGAAAATGTCTCCTCCATTTGAATCATGCTCTCTCTTTAATTGACTCTAGTTCTATATCATGAAAGCCATACAAAATAAATTTATTCTGAGTCCCATCTGATGAAACTTTAGATATGATTTCTGAAAACAGCTATTAAATCTCTCCTTCCTGTCTTCTCTTTTTATATGGAGTGCTTTCCTTTTTTTTTTTTTATAAATTATTTTTTTATTGGTGTTCAATTTACCAACATACAGAATAACACCCAGTGCTCATCCCGTCCAATTTATCATTGTTTCTAGTCAATTCAGCACCTCAGTACCTCTACTGAGTGTGCTCAGTGGGCACAATTTCTAGGCAGTTAGTGATAGAGGATCCCATCTGGCAGCCATCTCTCCTTCCTTTCTTTCTACTTTTCCTGGTCACAGCATACTGCTAATGACATCCTCCCATTGGCCAATAAAAAAGAGTTACATTTTCTTATCCATTTAAATTACCTTACTCAAATTGTATTCCCACCACAGATTCAATGGTTTAATTCTTGATCTCATGCACCAAACTGTATAGTTATCCATTATATTTTTTTCATTATTGCATTTGGTCAGTTGAAATCTTTTTCGGGAATTTGATTCATTCATGTAAAGTATTTGCTATACTGGAACAAATTAGCAAATCTATAAGTGACATTGCAATCTTCCCTCACATGCTCTTTGAGATCTACTACCACTTCTTTTGCATAATAATTCAAGCATCTACAAACCCACTTGACAGAAGAGGAATAATTGACTAATGAATAAGAGTATTCCCTATCCCTTGACTTCAGCCCCTATCCTCTTCCTATCTACATGATGAGGGTTTTATCTTTGCTGATAATCTCTTGTCTTTTGAAATGCAAAATCAGGAAAGCAGATATTGAAAAGGTGAGAGAAAAAGAAGGACTGGAACAGGTCTGAGTATAAAGTGATTCATAAAAAGAAGATTGAGGGAGGTGTATATTAGAAATAATTTTTAACTATTTATGTTAGTTACACTAAGATGCTTTCTTGTGATTCCTGCAGACACTAATATATGTTGATTCCAAGTTGTATGATTGTTCTGCACATATTATTCCATTTTACTTTTAGAAAACAATTTTTAAAATATTTTCAAATGTGTTTTGAAATCAACACAGTCTATATCTGCTGGGATTTTTTTTCCCAGTCAATATGTCCATGAACTTATACCAAGAAATAAGATGTCAACGTAAATAAAAAATTAAATTGAGGCAAGCATGAATTACCAGAAACTGAATTTATTCAGGAATAGCAAAGGAACTGCAATTTGAAAAGTACAGGCTGGGAGCAAGCTATAGTGAATCTATTGAGGGTTTGAGGTGATCTATAATTAAGGGCAAGGAGTACCAAACCAAGGAAGTCCAGTCAGAGTCCAAGCAGTAAGTTCATTGGCTTGAGGATGGACGAAGATTCTTGGTGGATGTTCATTGATCAGGAGACAAGTTTCCATCTGCTATAAATCAGGCATTTCAGAAAAATCATTCTCTCAGTCCTTAGGTTCTATTCTTCTGAGGGTGCATGTGTGAGATTTTTCATTTCATTATCTTTTATTTCCATTTTAGATTGAAATCCTTCCACAAAGGACATTATCCTGCCTGAAGAATCATGGATCATTTTTTCTGTCCTTTGATCCTCAAACAAAAGTATATCCAAATTTGTATATAAGCTAAATTTAAGGTATCTTATATCTTTGTGTTGTCATTTTGAAATGCAAATGAGTTTCAATAAAATTGCCAACAGAGTTTATAGGTGTATGCACTAAAAATTAAAACTTGAGACTGGAGACCACTTGAATTATATAAAAGTGCATTATAAATGAATAGATTTAAATAAACATTTTTTTAGTGACTTATACTCAACAGTTCCAACAGCTGTAAAAAGACTTGACAAAATTATAAAAATAAACTTATTTTCCCTTTATGAAATACTTAAATTTAAATGTTAACACAGTTAAACAAATTTTACCCATGGAGCCTCCTTCATGCAGATCAACACACACATGATGCAGAATGTGTCCAAAGGGCACAGTTAACAGTGACTTGGGATTTAGTCACAATGAATGGCTTATTAAATATTGATCAGGCTTCTCCTTTTCATTTGCCTATGTAGGTATAGCACTAGTATTATTGTTTTCTACCACATAAGTGCATATAGTAATATATGTATATAGTAGTGAAAACATTCAATGACTATACCTTTATACATAAAATATGTATATATTACATAGTATTTCCAATTAAGGTGACCTAGTTCTTTTAAGTTTTTATTTTATTTTTATTAGCAATATCCACACCCAACCTGGGGCTTGAACTCACAACCCTGACATCAGGAGTCACATGTTCTTCTGACAGTCACCCCCGATTCTTATCTGAAAACACTGAGCAACTAATTCCCTAAAAGATGCCATATCTGCTATCATATCTAAAGCTACCCTTTTCTCCTCTTGTTTCTGTTAATGATCCTGGACAAGTTCGAATCTCAGTGTCTTTCTAGCTTAAATGAGAGGATTAGTATAAACGATCTCTTCTCATTCAATCAGTTTATGATAGAAGATAATCATAGTGATTATCTAGTTCTTGGCAGGTGGAACTTAACCAAAAAAAATTCAGGTATTTTCTTTTTGTGACAAAAAAATAAAATATTATGGTTTCACTGCCACTTTTTCAAAGTGACATCTTGCTCTCAAGAATAAGAATTGATGATGTCAATCTGTATATGAAAAAAAAAATCGAATCAATGGAATTCTCTGACACTAATTGACCCCTTGGCTATACTTGCATCATAATTTTGTTATGGGCATTTTGGAAGAATGTCAGCATAACCTGCAAAAAGAAGGGGCCTAGGGCAGGATATGACAGGGAAAAGAAACTGCTTTAATTGTGAAAGAATCAGCAGGTACAGAGGAAGAAAACCAAATTATTCCTAGCATAAGCAAGATACAGTAGAAATAAATGAGCCATAGGAAAATAAGAGGTACTTAGAGTAAATTGCTCAAAAACCTTAGAGCCATCATAACCAGCCTAACGTAATACAGAAGAAGGGGTTTGGTAATAAATCTCCTCTATTAATTTTATTGCAAGCCAATTGTAAATCTTCAGTTAAGTTTTTTAGGATGGAAATCATGTTTTGGAAATATTTCTATTCATCATCCACAGTAGTATAAAGAAATAATTTTGGTGAATAAAAATTAAGAAAAGAAGATGGGGCAGCATGCTTGCCATCACATATGATCATGGATATGCTAGACTTATTTATGAGAACAGCTAGAGCTAAAGTTGGGCACAATTTCAAATAAGCAATGCCTTTTTAATTTCCATTATATTTGTACCTCTATTATTTTCTATTCTCACTGAACCAGTATTATCATGACACCTAAACTCTATATGTATTCCTTTGCCTGACTAAAGCTTCACATGCCTTGTATGACCTTCCCTCTGCTTCCAAACAATACTACTCAAATAATTTCATGTTATACCTTTATGCCTATAATGGTAAGATTTATTCAGACACTTTTTTTTTTTTCCCAGAAACTATTGTTAGCTGGGCAAAGGTCCAGGACCTGGATACAGCAGAGAATGGAACAGCCCATGTCTTGAAGGACCTTATAGGATTAATAAGACCTTATAGGTTATAGGGCTACTGACAATGTAAAAATAACTATAACTATATACCAGGAGGCAATAGGTCTATCTGGAAACATGAAGCAGGATAAAGGGCATAGAGAATAAGGAAATATAGGTAATGTTCTCTAATGTAGAATGTTACACACTTCAGAGGGACTTGAATGAAAACGAGATATATTGGACAAACAGTAATTAAATCCAAGGGGATGATAATTTCCAAGGTTTTGAATGTCATGAAACAGCAAAGAGACCATAAAGATTAAAGCAGAGTGGGTAAAAGGAGTAGGGTGGGAAATGAGATTGGAGACGTAAACAAGGCTAGAGCACATAGGACCTTGTATGGTGAGGAATTTCAGTTTTTGAGTGAAGCCTCACAAGGTTTTGGATGGAATATTGACATTGTTTGGTCCTATAAAGATCTCTCCTGCCAGTGTGAAGGGGACAGAGTGCCAAGGAACTAGTGTAGAAGCAGAGAGACCAATTAGGAGGCTATTTCAGTGATCCAAGCAAGAGAGGATTGTGGCTTGGATCAAAGTATTAACAGTGAAGTGGCTAAGTGATGGTGGATTTTGCATACATTTTAAAGCAAGAACCAATGCTGTGGTTTTCTTGTTTGTTTATTTGGTTTGTTTGTTTGTTTGTTTGTTTGTTTGTTTTGAAGACAAGAGTAAGAGAGAAATTGGGAACTCAAAGATATCTCCAAACATTTGCCCTGAGCAGATGGAAACCTGACTGTACCATTTCTTGAATTTGGCAATACTATGCAGTCATCAAGCAGATTTAAGCAGGAATGGGATAAGGAGAGAAAAATCATGCCTCTGTGTCACTCTCAGACTTTTTCTATCAGTCTCTTTGCTTACTTTACTCCAAAAAAACTGGCTTTCTCGCTGCTGCTTGAATGTAATGAGCATTTTCCCTCCGTAGAGGCTTTACATTTGTTCAGTTTGGGGAAATTTATGCTCAGGATGCCTATTAGGCATCTACATGGAGATGTTGTGTGGGCATTTGGATATCCTAGATGAGGGTTTAGGGGAGAGGTCTGGGCTGCAGGCAAACATTTAAAAGGAAACAGATAATGAGACCTCTAAGGAGCAAACAGTTATATAAGAGGAGAATAAAGGAAGAACAGTGACCAGGAAGCCAACAAAGGGTTTCAAAAGGGAAGGGCTGATAAACAGTGTCAAATTCTTTTAAGGGGTCCACAAGATAAGAGAATTGACTATGAATTTGATAGCTGTTTCATTCACCTGGTATGTTGTTTACCCTGATGCCACCTGACAATTCTGTCATTTTCTAAAATGAAGGCAAAATGTCACCTCTATCTGTAATTTTTGTTTTACTTCTCAGCCTCAAAAAAAATTTCTTGGAAATCAATGACTTGGATGTGCTCTTCCTTAAAAAAAATAAAATTAATAGCAAATGGCTGGTACATTTTAGAGCTCAGTAAGAAAAATTTTACGTAAAAGAGGAAGTAAAGGAAGAGAGTAGGGATGGAGAGAAGGAAGGAAATTTCTATACTGAAATGTTTTTCTAAATCTTGTTCTTTTTGCTTGGATATTACTGACTGATTAATATAGAAATTGATTTCAAGTAAGACATTAGTGCCTAATAATGGTTCATGGTATTATCTTTTTCTTTCCAAGAAAATTTGGCTTTTAGTAGGAAATTCCTGGAGATAAGGGTTTTTTTTTTTTTTAAGATTTTATTTATTTATCCACAAGAGACACACATACAGAGAGAGAGGCAAAGACACAGGCAGAGGGAGAAGCAGGCTCCATGCACAGGGAGCCCGACACGGGACTCGATCCTGGGACTTTAGGACTGCGCCCTGGGCCAAAGGCAGGCGCCAATCTGCTGAGCCACCCAGGGATCCCCCAAGGTTTTGTTTTTGTTTTTTTGTTTTTTTGTTTTTTTTAACATAAGGTACTACACTATGATCTTGCAACATTTAGTAAGCTAGAAAAATCTGCCCTTATACCTTTATAACCTCGATGAAGATGGCCACTCACCTTTGGTTGGTAGTGATTACTTGATAATTGCTATTGAGAATATCTATACTAGCTTACAGAGTAAAATTTGTTGTTATTAATTAGCAAAATTTGTCATTGGCTTTATATTTGCTTGCACTTGCAAACTCATATATGATAGCAGCCATTAAACTGAAATATCAAGGGTCTGCTCTTTGGAAATAAAAGTGCTTACTGTGAATAGGGGGAATGGAAGAAGTATAGATTAGCAGTGGAAAAGGAGTATTGGGTTTTGTAGTAGTTCAGTTTAGAGACAAAAATGAAGTCACTTGCAGGTGGAATGAATTTTAAGAATTGAATAAATTATAAAAGATCTCTATTCAAGGGATACTTAACTAGGTCACATTGTGATGATTCTCCTAGAGAAAAAGTTGAATGTTTACTAGTGGTTCTTCATGAGAGACTCCTAACCCTGGGAAATGAACAAAGGGTTGCAGAAGGGGAGGTGGGCGGGGGGGTGGGGAGTGGGGGTTGGTGTAACTGGGTGACAGGCACTGAGGAGGGCACTTGATGGAATGAGCACTGGGTGTTATATTATATGTTGGCAAATCGAACTTCAATAAAAACAAAAACAAAGAACAAAGCAAACACACACACACACACACACACACACACACACAAACAGAAAAAAGCATAGTGTTTCTTAATTTTTTTCTACCTTCCACCATTTAGGAAGAGCAAAACTCCTAAGACAAACATAGGTGACAGAGTAAACTATAGAGATCACCTATCCCACAATTTTCATTTTCTAGTTGGAATAAAAATTGAATTATAATAAAGAATAAAGAGAGTTGCAATGACCATTCAGGTAATAATACCACAAAAATTAAAAGCAAATGATGACTAAAAGTTATAACATGTCTAATAGCAATTGATCTGTTCAACACCACAATGATCATAAAGTTACTAAAAATTGTGAATATTTCAATCCCTATGTAAGTTTGTTGGCAATACCTCCAAAACTGTGTGGCAACATGACTTCCTAGAAGGAAAGAAGTCTTCCCTAAACGCTAATGGCGCTTTAATTTTAAATAATCAATATATTTAATAATTCTGAAATTCACTCAGAGCTTACTGGGAGGTAAAGCTCTTTTCATAGGTAATCATACAATAATAGCAATAGCAACAACCATCAGTTATTAAGTATTATGTTTTGAGCACTGGACTATACTATGTATTTCATATCTCATTTAATCCTCATAAAATCTCTCAGAGGTATGTACTGTTTATTTTTCTTCCCATTTTGCAGAAGAGAAAACAGAGATATGGAGGAATCAAATACCTTTCCAGTCACCTGTAGAGTAAGTGTGGTGGTGCCAGTATTACAACCTGAGTCATGAAAGCCTTTTCTTTTAATCAGTTCTCTGTTTTGCATCCTTCTCTAACTGAATCAAGTTTTTGTTTTCAATTGGTTTATATGCCAATTTAGAATCCACCAGGAGGAGCCTTACAGCTTTCTGTCCATCCTTTGGGAAACACTGCTTTAATGTCTCGTTTACTATCCTGTCACGGACAGCTCATAAGCAGTATTCAGTGGCCTTGAGTTCTTGCCAAAATTCTGAACTTTGCCATTGAGGGAATCCTCATTGAACTTTCCTTGACAAATAGTGATCTCTGCTTCATTTTTGTCTGAAATACATTGAGATTATTGATGATGATATTAAACCTTTTAAAAGGCTTGGCTTTGAGATTATTTGCTAGTGTGTGGAACCAGACTAAAAAAATATATTTTTAATCACCATTTTACTGTCATTTCTTCAACTTCCTGCAGCTGATCTAGTAGAACCCATTTAGAGGAATAAATACAGCCATTTTTATATCTGCATGATGATTACTTTTATAATTTCCAGTAGGAAACAGAGAAGCTATTTATTGGTCTCTAGAACTTAAACATTTAAAAGGAACCTACTGCTATATTTATCATCCTTTACAGGAAATACAAAGCTCTTCAAGACAGACAATGAACATACCAGTTCATAAAAGACATTGCAAATTTAATAAGCTATACTGTCTTTTGCTGATTCATATTTACTATGCATGCAAATGGGATTTGGTTGGCTTCTCTTTTTACATTTTGTAACTGAAATTTTGAGAGAAGGCATGAAGAAAAAGCAGTGTGAAATCCATGGCTCAAAAAATAATATTTTACTTAATTTTTTAGTCCCTTTTAGCATCATCTTAATAAGAATCAAACTTAGGTGTTTTAGAGAATTACCACCTTTGTAGATGAGTCAGAGAATCACATGTGTATGTGGCTATACAATAGTGAAAACAATAGTTATATCTTGAATGTAGATCTATTTTTATGTATACATAACTCTATATATGCTTTAACTTATATATGTATCTATTGATTATATCTTTTTCCAACAAAGAGATAAAAACCACTCCACTTACACGTAAACCTCTAATTTCTGATTCAATTTTATGTACATGGAGTTGGTCTTTGTGTACTTATACAGCTCTCTGGTTTTTATTCACCTTTGGAACTAGGAAATTTCAAGAGAGAAATTTGAATATAGTATGTCAGTAAACAATTGATGCCAGTGCACATTCCTTTTCTAAATATTTTATCACACAGCAGTTTATTTTGTTTAATGTTTCTTTTTGCATAGATTCTGACAGTTTTACCAGCAAGATCCCAGGGCCTCTCCAACTTGCATTCTTTTTTGTCTTGTTCATATCATGCATTCTTTATTATTTATGCATAAACCCTGACAGATACTTATGATATAACATTTTCTTTAAATTTATTTTCTTGGGCAGCCCAGGTGGCTCAGCGGTTTAGTGCCGCCTTCAGCCCAGGGCCTGATCCTGGAGACCAGGGACTGAGTTCCACGTCAGGCTCCCTGCATGGAGCCTGCTTCTCCCTCTGCCTGTGTCTCTGCCTCTCTCTCTCTCTCTCTCTCTCTCTCTCTCTCTCTCTGTGTGTCTTATGGATAAATAAATAAAATCTTAAAATAAATAAAATAAATAAACGTATTTTCTTAGCAGTTCTTTTCATTTTAAACAGTTAAAATTATTAGAATCATCTTTTGTTGACTGAGACTATCAAAGTTACATATATTATAAATTAATGTTGTAAAAAGAAGATAACAATTGTCACTTAAAATTTTCCTAAAATTGATTGATTAAATTATTAACATTAAAAATGAGGGTCATGATAAAAGTTATAAAATTTTACAATCTTATCTGCCGATCATTTTTAGTATGGCTTCTGGGTTATAAATTATTCTAATATACTCCCTTTAAATACTAAAATAATAACTAAATGTTACTGTTTACATATGGATTTTGTGTGTGTGTGCATAGACTGTTTGAGGTAAAAATATGAAAATAAATGAGGATAATATTAATCAATATGGCCAAAATGATATTTGTAGGTGTGCATACATACACAACTTAGAATATACATTAGTATTATTAAAAGTTTGATGAAAAGGAAATCATTCAACCAGCCTTCTAAGTAAATTTCAGAAATAAAGTTCAATGTAATGGACAGGATTGATTGTGATTTCAATTAACTTTAATGGGTGACACATGGCTGAATCCCCAGTACATAGTCTGAAAATTTACCCCTTCCTGGCTTAACAAAAGAGGCAGTGTGTAATTACCATAATTACCAGCTCTTTAAACTGATTATTTCCATTTTGTTTATATGGCACTTTTATTGACTGGACTGCTTTAGGAAAACAAGTCTACAAATGGATTTAAAAGCCAAAGAAATTGTCAGTAAATGGGGGGTATTTAGCAGGTGGCAAAAAATTACTTATTTTCACTCATGTGAAAAATACTTATTTTGCTTGCTCCAGTGTGTTTTTTATTTTATTTCCATTCAAAGGGAAAGACTACTTTAACATATCGAATTGAGGGTTTGTTAGTTTCTTTTATCTTCCCTATGTAATGCAGATAAAACTTGAGTACATGAGCATACTTTTCAGTGGCAGGAACCAGTAAGTTGAATCTGAGAGTCATGGAATTGGAGACCTCCACATAAGCTTAGAGATCATTTACTCAAGCTGTAGGAATACTCCAAAAAATTCTCAAGGCACACACCTGCCAAGTAGCCTGACATTTTGACCCATATTTCTTGATTCTCAATGTTTATTCCACAACAAAATGTCCATCACTTATCATATTTGCAATGACTCATTCAAGAAATAATGATTTTTGAAAATGAACATAAATCTTGAAATAGCAGCCCCCAGCTTCCCTGGAATAGCAAACATGCAAAGAGCAGATTTTCCGCGTCTATAATTTCTGAGCCTTCTGCAATTATTGACAATGACTACATTCACAGTAGATTGTTTGGGTTTGAGTGAGAATGAGTTTGGAGGCATCCACTTTTACAAATAAGCCTCCTGTTTAAAATCAGTGGTTATCAGGAGGTCTTTGCTATAATACAACACTGACACAAAGCTCTTAAGCAATGAGTAATAACACTCTTCCATAACACAAATTTCTTATCACCAGCGATGATGGTGCACAAATCATACCGTTTAGGTACAATGAGTTATTTTATGGCCAGCATTTCAAAGCTCCACCATTTTTTTTTCCCTGAGAAATGTTTCATCCCTCTGACAAAAATGCTTCAAGGATCAATGATAAATCAATGATAAAGAAGATCAATGTAAAATATTTCCTGTAACATAAAAGAATTATGCCTTACAGATAGGAATCATTATTAGTGAGGCTAACTCTGCACTAATGTTAGCTCACTCTTCAGAATGTAGTTAGGACTTTCCAAGACAGGCTGAGGCCATTCAGATATTTCCATATTGGATAACCCCTTTTCCTTTTTTGATGATGGAGAATGGATGCAAGAAAGCTTACCTGATATAAAAGAAAATAGGAAATCAGTGTAATGGAGAAAGTAATATTTGCAGTAGAGCAATAGTGGTTGTATTTTCTCTCATTCCATTGATAACTAGAGTCAACTTTGCTGACATATCTATTATAACTTCAAGCATCCTTTCTATGGGATAATGAATCCCAGGGTTGATGGAAACCCTACTGAGAGGAATCCCCAACTCTATGTGCTGCTTCCTCAGAATTCCTCCCAACTGTGAAGAGGTGTGAATTGTCTTCCCTCCCTGGGGATGTAAAGGTCTAGTAGAGTTTGTCATCACTCTTGACATAGTAAAGAAAGCTTACATAGAGGAATATAGAGAGGTGTTTGAGAGCAAGTTGCTTTTCTCTTTTTTTTCAAGAGCTGATAGTGTTGAGTAAATTCTATCTCTCATTTATTTTATATTGTAATCTAAAGTAATGCTGCTTTGAAGAAAAAAAGTGGAAATCTTTTAATATTCCCAAAGGAAGTGTTTATATTTCTAAAGGACTGTATTACTTCACAGAGCTTATTTAGTTTCTGTTTAATTTGTACAGGGATAAAACGAATTTCAAGAGTGTTGCTGAGACAATTATATGAACATATAGAAAACAAAGCTAGATTCTAAGCTATCTCAGAGGGGAATAGAGATTGTGTATTAAACTTATAAAAAGAAATCCCCTTTCATAACTAGGACTGTCACATAATTCTCAAACTAAGAAACTAAAGAAAATGGCATAAAGATGGAAATAGAAGCCATTTGGTTCCAAAGCCTAACTTTGAAAGTGTGTGACATATTTTCCAATCCTTTTGAATGGACTTACTAAAGCCTAATAATTAGAGTTTGATGCAGGATGGTTTGGTGATGTTGAGGTCTGTTAACCCTGGGATAGGGTATGGAAGATAAATTTAGACTCTCCTTTTCCAACAAACTTCAAAAACAGCTCAAGTGATGGTGGTAGTGGTTCTGCTAAAAGCAAGCACTAATTAGAAAACCTTTTGGGTCCTTTCTTGATGTGTGTCAAGGAAGATGTTCTTATTGTTAGATTATTGTTAGATGTTATTATTCTAGAGATCCAGAAACACCAGGGGTGAAGAGGAATGCAAAGTAACTTTTAACTCTGTCCGGACATGATTGAAGATATAAATTATTTTTTTAAGATATAAATTCTTTATAAGGAAATACAAATACAAAACTAGCTATTATTGGTTATAATACTTTTAATATAATGATGTTATGTTTTATATACACTTTATATACAACTTTAGGGTTGTTGCTCACAACCACCCAATGAAGGACAGATGTAAGGTGTTCCTATTACCAGTGAGACTCTAGAGTACATTGCTATCAGAACGAAGATATTGAAACATTGAAACCAGGTCTTCCAATTCTTAGCTCACTGTTCTTTCACTTACAACATACTATTGACTGCATTTGTGTTTTATTTTTGAATCTCTATGAGTATTTTTGTGATCTAGGTTCTTAGTGAGGTCATCCTCAGTTTAGGAATATTGAACAATTTAAGGATGTGTTTTGTGATAGTTCTGAGTCCCTTGTGTTCTCACAGTTGCCTCCAGCTTTGATTTTCTGATTCTTCTGAGCTGTGGTCTTGTTGGATTTCAGATCCTCTTTCTGCTTTCTCTCATTGTTCTATTACAGATATGCCTATATCTGGAGGCCGTTCTGAAGAATTTAGGCATTTGAAATTTTTTAAGATTTTATTTATTTATTCATGTTAGACAGAGAGAGAGAGAGAGAGAGAGAGAGGCAGAGACACAGGCAGAGGGAGAAGCAGGCTCTGTGCCAGAAGCCTGAGGCGGGACCGATTCTGGGACTCCAGGTTCATGCCCTGGGCCAAAGGCAGGTGCCAAACCGATGAGCCACCCAGGGATCCCCAGCATTTGAAATTTAAATTGGATTTTAGACATTAGTTCTTAACATCTTATAGTCATTCCTCTAGTGGCAATTCTTGACTGATCATTTTCTTCAACAGACTCTAGACTCCCTATTGCTTGGCTCCTTCTCTCAAGATCGAACCCTTATATCCCTTATTCATATCTCTGTTCCTCTTCTTTCCAGGAAACTCCACTTCTATATCTCTTTATTTTACTATCTCCTTTCATTTGATGGCATTAAAGCCTTACCCTCCATTCCATCTCATCAACCATTTTCCTAAGGAAAAGCAGTTCCTTATCTTAGAAGGAACTAAGACTCCATGTTGAATGTAAAGCCTGCTTAAGTTAGAATAGTTCTATTCACTTCACACTTATGTCTATTACCTGTCTTCTCTGCCCATTCTTTATTTTGTTAGGTAGTCTTTGAAGTCTCTTTCACTCACTGGCAGAAACCTTCCCTATGGTTAGCAGCTAAGTGCTTGTCACATGAACCTGCAATTGAAGAGTCTGTAGTTTCTTTTCCTCTGTCTTTAGTTTTAACCTCACCCTTCAAGTCCCACCTCTCATCATGTAGACTATTACATTAGAGGAAGATTGACTCTCTTTTATTTTCTCATAAGTTTCAAATAATAACTTCCTACTGTTACTTTCTGCTACCATTTCTGCAGTGTCTCTGGAAAGCATCATGCCTTCCTATTCAAATTCATTATTTGTGGATTGGTTTGTTTCCTTTCCAACTTCTCCAGAAGTCCTGGGACTCACCATCTTCATTTCTCATTGATCTTCTTCCTCAAATAGCCTTAATAATCACCAGGGATCTTCAAACAGCCATTTGATGAACTATGTAAAGACAAACCAAAAACAACAGCAAAACAGATGACCCTCTATTTAAAATATATCTGTAATTCATTATGAGTGCAAAAATACCCTTTAGAGGAAAAAAATGGCAATTTTTACAGCATTTAAATTTATATAACTTATGAAACAGCAATTCCACTTCTAGGATTTAGCATATTATATATATATATATATATATATATATATATATATATATATATATACAGTTGTGCAAAGTTAAAAATTAATGTTATTGTTTAATGAAAATTAGTTAAAACAGTCAGATATTAGAAATAACTTGAATGTACTTAAGTGGAGCATCTATTTTTTATAACACATTGCATCCATAAAATTAAATATTATGCTGCTGTGTTTCAAGAAAACTCATATCAAACTTCCTCTGATAGGCCTTAAACCCCTGGAAATCTAACAAAATTGTGATAACCATAGTTCTCAATTAATGTTGCCAAGAGAGGGAGACACCATATCTCAGCAAAACAAGTTAAACATTACTGATAGCAAGACAAATATCCAAAACTGGGAGAAAACATAAAAGGATAACTTTAAAGTCTTTTCTTTTGCATTCTAGGGCATTTTGTTATAAGCCTGCCCTCAAAATCCATCTGCTACTTTAGAGAAATCTGCTACTTTGGCTTCCATAGTAGGTTAAGACCCAGGAAATTTCTTTTTCTGTGATATTCACTAATAGGATTTTACCAAAACATTACAGTTGGTTTGCTGTTTTTTGCCTTGTAAATATTAATCCTTTTTGTATTTTTGTAGCTTTCCCCTGCACCACCCAGGCCCAATTATAAAAATCCCATTTCTCAAATTCTCTTTTTTTTTTTCTATTTATTTATTTTTCAATTTTTTTAGAGTGAAAGCATGTGAGCAAGGGGCAGGGAGGGTAGAGGGAGAGGGAGAGAAAGAAATGCAAGCAGGCTCTACACTCAACATGGAGTCTTGATGCGGGGCTCCATCTCATGATGCTGAGATCACAACCCAAGCCAAAATCAAGAGTCAGACACTTAACTGGCTGAGCCACCCAAGTGCCCCACACATTCTCTTTTCTTTGAAACTGCTTGTCATCCTTTGGCTCTCTCATTCATGAGTTAAATAAAATAAACCTCAAGTGAGATAATAGAGGCATGATTGGATACCAGGATTCTCATCCATCACTGCAAAAACCTAGGGAAACTAGAAAATGTTTCAAATTAACTCTCATTTTAAAACAAAACACTCAATGGCAATTGCAAGGTAAACTTATGTGTCCATCTCCCCATAATGTTGAAAGATCAGATGTGGTATGACTTTAAAAAAACTCAGTATCAATATGTAGTAGAGTAAATAGTGTATAATATGTGAAGTAGAGGATAAAGTCGCAAAATAATTCCTCTTAGTCTCTACATGGAAGAGTCAGGATGTGTTGTTACATAGAAAAATATGATTTCAAGCATTATTTTCATTGATATAAATCTAGGAAAACATATAATAAACCTAGAAAATGTATACTCAAATATGCATAAACACACATGTACACCTAATCCTGGAAAATATTTGCCAAACTATTCCACTAGTTATTACCAGATCAAGAATGAAATGAGATTTTTCACTTTTTATACTGTCTATCAGATATAAATTCTTTAGGGGATGGGAAGGTGAAATATTTAAAATAGAATAGAGGGAGGCATTCAATTTTTTTTATGAAAAATCGTAGGTATTACACAGAAGATTGTCCTCTCTTCTCTCTCTGTCCATCTACCTCCCATCTGTGTTTTTCTAGATCATGAAGAAAATATATTTCTTTTTAAATGTAATGGCACAGCATAGTCTTAGTAAGGATTATTTAATTTCTATAAGCATTTTGTGGCTTTTGTATACTTAAAGCTGTGGCATACAAATAGAAGATTTTGCTTTTGAATAAACTCATTCAACTTATATGCAAAATTTTGTTCAAATATAACCTTATTTATTTCCATGGAAGTATTACTTTCAAACTATTGAAATAGTTGAAAACATGTAAAATATTACAAGATTTTTCTTCTTCAAATTCAAGCTTAATTTTGCTACCTGGTTTATAAAATGTAGATTAATAAATATGTGGGAAGAGCTATCCGTATCTGACCCAAACAAGTCTCAGTTATTAAAAACAAAATGCAAAACCTAAATCCAGACTCTTGGCTATACTTGGCCTTATTCATCACTTCACTCTGCCTATATAATCACACATTAATATTGCTTTTAACATTGCTATTAATAATTTATAGAAGTGAAGGCAGTCCCATTTGCCTGAAAATCATGGTTAAATGGTGAATTAGAATCATGATAGCATTCAGTATAGAACAAAAATGGGCTTTGGTGTATAAATAGAGTTGTGTCTATTCTACATTGAGTATCTCTTATCTGAAGTGTCACATTGATTTCTAAGAGAAGTTGAGATCCATGATCAAACATTTTGGTATTATACAAAGTGACAAAATGAGTCTTCGCAGCTAAGTACGAAATAGTCTTTTATTGTCAGATTTCATGAAAATTACATGTAAGGGTAGAAAAACACCTGATTATGTAGTAAATCTAAAAGTAAATATTTCTATTTGTTTCTCTAATAAACCTTACAGACAGTTAATGAATACTCCAAGCATAGAATAATTATCTACAAATTATCATGAGCAGAAGCAATAGTTTTTGAAAACAAATACTAGAATATCTGATTTCTGAAAACCTATGGCAAGCATGTGGGAATTTAGGAATAAAGAATTTTTTTTTCCTAGGAAAGCCCTGGAGTTGTCTCCTTAATGAGATCACAGGGGTATCCAAGAGTTGCCCTTGAATCTTGCCCCTCTTTCCACATATTCTCTATATTGTCCCTTTGGAACCAGAACTCACTGTACAGACCAGATTGCCTCCTGGCAAGCAGACATGCAACCAACATACCCTTACATTATATGTGAGCCTAGACCATTTAATATCCTGAAAGATTTTTTTCCCCCTTTCCTGGAACAATACTTTTTTGGTTGACTTTGAAGGGTAAGTTGGGACTTGAACACAACACTATTTTTTACTATGTAATAAGTTATTCCCTAGACCTTATCTTCAAGGATATTGTTACAGGTTGTACTGTCTCTTCTAAAAGACCTTATACTGGGGTGCCTGGGTGGCTTAGTCAGTTAAGTGTCTGTTTTCAGCTCAAGTCATGATCCTGGAGTCCTGGGATGAATGCCCCAAGTGGGACTCTCTGCTCAGCAGAGAGCCTGCTTCTCCCTCTGCTCCTCACCCTACTCGTGCTCTCTCTCAAATAAATAAATAAACAAACAAAATCTTTTAAAAAATTAAGAACCTTATGCTGAATCCTAATCTCTAATGCCACTGAATGTTAATCTTACTTAGAAATTTACTTTGCAGATGTAATTAGTTAAGTAAAGAAAAGACTAGATTGGAGAGGGATGGGACCCTAATCAGGTGTGACTGGTATCCTTATAATATAGACAAACACACAGGGAACACTTTACGGCTACAGAGGCAGAGGTTGGCATATGAAGCTGCAAGCCAAGGGACATTAAAGATTGTCATCAAAAACTAGAAGTTAGGAAGAGGATTTCCTTAGAAGTTTTAGAGGGAGCATGGCCTTGCTGACATCTTGATTTCAGACTTCCAGGCTCCAGAACTCTGAGACAATAAATTTCTGTTATTTTAAGCCACCCAGTTTGCGATACTTTGATATGGCAGCTCTAGGAAATAAATACAGAATTGTAGCAGAAGTGAGTCGTTACTAGATTTAGCTCTGGTTATTACATCACAAAGTTGAATTGTCTGATTCTCTTCTTGTGAACAAGATCTAGATAAGCTATAAAACCAAACCAACTTCACTGATTTTTTTAAACCCTATATTATAAAAAATTACTAGTGTCCATTAGCCCTATTTTCTATTCCTTCATTTTAATCAGTGTGGCATCAGCTCTGTGTCAAGTACCAGAGTATGCAATCCTGAACAAGATTTCTGCCACTGCTTCCATAGAGCTTCGATTCTTCAGAGATGTAGTAGCCAATGCCTTCATTCTACAACCATATTCTCTCCACACTCATTATTCTCAAGCACACTGACTCAAACACTACAGTGATTTGCTTCAGAAATTTCTCTGGCTGTTGAAAACTGCTGGAGCTGATTTCCACCCTGTACCATCAGGGATCAGCTATCAACCAGTGAAATGAGATTGAATACATAACATCCCAGCTGCCTCACTCCACTCTGAGGCATATCTACACTATCCCCAAACTTCCTTTGCAGGACTAAGAATCACTCAATCCTAATAGTAGCCTGTCCAATGAGGCACATGAATTAGTTTTTATCCTTCACTTCTACATTTTCTTACTGGTGCTTTCTGGAATAATACTCAAATCAAGCTACTTGAATTCAATATCCTTAACTCAGAATCCACCTCTGGGAATGCCCAAACTAAGGTAAGTGGCAAATAATTTTTAAAGAACCAAAAGAGGGATCCCTGGGTGGCTCAGCGGTTTAGTACCTGCCTTCGGTCCAGGGTGTGATCCTGGGGTCCCGGGATCAAGTTCCACATCAGGCTTCCTGCATGGAGCCTGCTTCTCCCTCTGCCTTTGTCTCTTCCTCTCTGTCTCTCTGTGTCTCTCATGAATAAGTAAAATTTAAAAAAAAAAAAAAAGAACCAAAAATGAATGGATTAAATATTTTCTGACTGTGTGGAGTACTATAAGGTAACAAATAAAAGCCTTCAGTAGAAAATTATTGTGAGAGTTTCCTTTCTTTGGGTAGGATAATCAGGGAAGCTCTTTCTAAGTTGGTGACATGGTGACATGGAGACATGGAGATAAGACCTACAGGAAGAAAAGAAGTAGTCATTTGAAGAGAAGCATGAAAGTTATTACAGGACAATTACAGTAACAGCAAGTGCAAAGGCTCTTAAACTACTGATGAGTTCAGCATCTTTGAGGAATTGAAAGAAGTTGAGAGTGGCATGACTTAGGAGAAGGAACACAATATAAGGCAATAGGGCCAGGCAGAAACCTTAAAAGGCAGAGATTTGTAGACTCTTTTGTTGTGTTTTGTTTTCCAAATGGAATAAAGAGTCATAGACTAGTTTTCAGCAATGAAGAAACATAATCTAATTTATATTTCAAATCACTCTTATCACTGGATGGGAAACTGATTGCAGATTAGACAAAGCAGAAGTAGGTAGATAGAAATCAGTTACAAGAAGTGATCCTTGTTCATATGCACGAAGATGGTAGCAATCAAGATGAAGAGAAAAAAGATTTACTCATGCATTCTCTCAGATTTGGATACTAGACATAACATTTTGAAATTAAAAGATATTTTCTTAATCATATCTCTTATACTGGTGTTTATGTCAGTCTGTGAGGATCTATGTCATTCTTTTTAACAGCTTTTAGCAGATGCCTTCTGGAATCTGAAGTGAAGATCTGAAATGTAATTATTAAGAAGCCCCAAGCCTTTCTGGTGGATTTAAAGGGATGCAGAGAAAAATTAAGAAATGAGGAATTATTACAAAATTTCTACCTTCTGTGGCAACTGGCCTTTGTTGAGCTGTCAGCATTAATATGAGAATAAAAAAGACAAAAAGAAAAAGAACAGATAATAGAATGTAGACATCTCACTGAAGGTGATTACATAGATTTATCCATGTCACCTACAATTATAGTGTCTTATGTATAGTAGATAACTTTGTGACTGTAGAAGGGAACTGCACTCATGATGAGCTTAGACATATTAATAGGTAAAATAGATACATATACAGTTATCATTTATTGAGAATTTACAACATGCCAAGTGCTTTACAAGGCATTATCTTTTTTAACCATAAAACTATGAAATACTATTAAAATTCCTGAGTAAATTGAAGAATGCTAAGAAATCTACCTAAGGAATTAAAATGTTCAATAATCACTACAATAAAGGCTTTAATAAGTATTATCTTTGAGGACACAAAGGGGAGAACTATGAATCTTGACAGGGAAGTGACAGACGATTGTACATTTGAGTATTTAAAGATGACACTTTTTTTTTTTTTTTTTAAAGTAAAGAGAAGGGTATTTGAGGGAAAGGAAATGACTTCTTCAATGGCAGAGATATGAATGCTGTGATCAGACTTAAATGCCAAGGATCATATTCTGGCTTAGCATTTATTGTCATTACATGATTATTTGTGTAATTTTGGCTTAATGTTTGCGTCTTAATTGATGGTATGCTTTACAAGTGTCTAGATTTCACCTGCATTGTGCAATACGTAAAATAGATAAAAGTGAGTAATCATTCATTAAATGTATGTGTAAGTGAATGTGTAAAAAAATGAATGGATGGATGGATGGATGGATGGATAGATGAATGAGTAAGTGAAGGAATAAACTAATCAGTGAATCAACCCTGGTGAATCTGCTAGATTTGCAATAAACTATGAGTGGGAGGAGAAGAGCAGAGTAGCTAAAACATGAGCCATAGGCAAAACTGATTTTATGAATAGCTGCCCTATTTCTTAATCACTGGCCAAATCTGGAAAAGTTACTTAAACTCTCTAAACCTTAGTTGCCTAAAAAATAAATAGAAATAATAGTACCCTCCTCACTGGATTCTGTTGAGGATTAAAGGAGATAATACATTTAAGGCCTTAAATGTGTATGGCACATACTTGTAATCCCATAAATTTCAGTTTCGAAGTACAGGGGAAGGGTTATCTGCATTTGAGTTGCTAAGTAGAATTGTGAAGTCTATAGCAAAGGTCATGAGATGGCAAAGACAAGTGAGATTAAGGAGGCTTCCCTTAGATAAAATCTAAATGTATGGTGTAACTAGGTATGGGCTATAAGGGTTGCAGGGGAAATAGGTGTTCTAACTTGGAGTCCCGAGCTGGTGTGTGCCATCCATTGAGATAGGGAATATATAGGCGCACAAGCAAATTTAATTTGAAAATTAAATTCACTTGGAATGTGCTAAACCTGAGATCATCATGTAATCCATATACCAAATCTATTGCATGTTTATTGTAGGCCAGATACTCTGCTGCCTACTTGGAGGGAGTATATAAGAGCTTGTTTAAAAGGAGCAGGTAAGTGATGGATGAAACAACCATGTTTCACATGCTGTCTTAATTTGGGCTGCTATTACAATTTACCATAGACTGGGTGGCTTAAGCCAAAAGCATTTATTTCTTACATTTCTGGAGGATGGGAAGTCCAAGATAAAGGTACAGGCAAACACTTCCTGTTTGCAAATGGCTGTCTTTTCCTTGTGTCCTCACATGGCAGAGAACAAAAGAGGAAGTCCGCTCTCCCCTCTCTTCTCAGAAGGGCTAATACCACCATCAGGGCTCTACCTTCATGACCTAATTCTCTACCAAAGGCCACATTTCCAGATACCATCACTTTGAAAATTAGAATTTGGACATATGGAGTTTCCTTTTTTCTCTCTCTCTCTTTTTCTAGGAGCAGGGGCACATTCAGTCTATAGCACATGCCTTTCATTCTGGAAAGAGATAGAAAATGCATACAAATTCATTTTAAAAAGACACATTTAGAATCCACTATAAAGCTTACCTTTTTGTCTTCTCTAACATATTTCTAGATAGTTTTCATTGTAGCCATCTGATATTTTCTGCCAGATAGTCAGTTGTGTATTTCCTGACTTAAATCCTTTCCATTGCTTTAGTTGGCTATTAAACTTCAAATACTTGACCTGGCCCAATGGGCCCTGTGTGGATGATCTCCAGGATCATACAGTGTAGTTTCCTGTTTTACTTCCCCATCAGTACCAACTCCTGAGTTTACTCATCGTGTTCCTTTTGCAGTTGCTTAAACCAGTGGTTCTCAAACATTTTTTACTCTACATGCCTATCAATAAATATTTTGAACATGAAATCCTAATAGGTGTTCATTTATATGTTAACACAGTACATATCTTATAAAAAACATAAAAAGAAACATTTTAGAGGTTGAAATAAGTAAATATAAATAGAAGTTCTAACATTTCCTTTGCACACCCAGTGAATATGCCATTTTAGAGACCACAATTTTAACTATACTTAACTGCTCCCTTCCTCTCTCAAGATGATACATGCTGTTCCATGCTGCCTGGAATACTCCTAACCTGGGAGTGGGGTTGTTAATTCCTTCTCATCTTTTATCTTAAATGTGACTTCCTTAGTGTGTCCCATCCTTCCCAGATTAGGTTAAATGCCCAATTGTATGAATGCACTCCTTCCCACCAGCATTCATCATTATTATAATTAAATATATGTGTGATCTTTGGTCAATGCCTGCTTCCTACCAGACTTCAAGAGCCATTAGCTCAAGGTAACTTTCACACTATTAGATCTTGTATTTTTAAGTCTAACTAGCTTTTTAATGAGTGTTGATTATTGGAAATAATCTCATTTTCTTCATAACTTCATTACTCTTTAGTCAATATTATCTTCTGTTCTCCCATGAGAAGACATCAAGCTTCTGCAATGCAAGGAAATTATACATAAGGAATTCTTACAGCTCTTTCTCCTGTCATGACTCAGAATTAGAAATTAGTTAAATAATAATACTGCTCTATCCAAAGAATACAAAAACAAGTCAAAGGGATACATGCACCCCATGTTTATAGTAGCATTATTTACAATAGCCAGGGTATGGAAGCAGCCCAAGTGTCCAACGATTGATAAATAGATAAAGAAGATGTAGTACATATACACAATGGAATATTATTCCACCATAAAAAGGAATGAAATTTTGCCATTTGCAACAACATGTCTGGGGCCAGAGAGTATAATGCTAAGTGAAATAAGTCAAAGACAAATACAATATGATTTCACTCCTATGTGGAATTTAAGAAACAAAACAAGCAAGCAAAGGAGAAGAAAAAGAGTGAAAGGGAAACAAACCAAGAAACAGACTCTTAACTATAGACAACAAACTGATGGTTACCAGAGGGGAGGATGATTGGGGGGAATAGGTGAAATAGATAGTGGACATTAAGGAGTATACTTGTGATGAGTTCTGGGTGATGTATGGAAATGTTGAGTCACTATATTGTACATCTGAAACTAATACTACACTGTATGTTAACTAATTGGAATTAACAAAAACCTTAAAAAATAATAGTAATCCTTTCCAAACATTCTAATATAATAATTGCTTTTATAGTAGCATTGAATCCAAGGCAGTATACCACAGTAGATAAGAGCAAGGACTTTGGAGTCTTGTTGCCTGGATCAGAATCCCAGTTCCAGGTCTTACTGGCTGGGTGACTTTGTGCAAGTCATTTAACTTCTCTCTGTTCAGTTTCTTCATTTCTATAATTTGGTATTATTGAGTTATTGTTAGTCATGGATAAATTAATATGTCCAAAATATTCAGGGATGTGTTTAACAATAGAAAATACTTAATAAATGTTAACTGATATTCATAACACCAAAAGGACATTTCCATAAACATATGGAGGTTTGATTTACTTATATACCAATAGTCCAATCACTTCACTTTTTTTTAAAGATGTTATTTATTTATTCATGAGAGACAGACAGAGACAAAGGCAGAGGGAGAAGCAGGCTCCCCTGCTGGGAGCCTGATGCTGGACTTGATCTCAGGATCCCGGGATCACGACCTGAGCAAAAGGCAGACACTCAACCACTGAGCCACCCAGATGCCCTCACTTTGTGTATATAAATTTTCTGATCATGGATATATAATGTGCTTTAAAGCCATTCCAAAAATTAATTTAAAGAAGTTACACAATATTTACATTTCAAGAATTGGGTAGAGTATGTTTGAGCTCATTGTGATTACAAGACATTCCCTAGGCTGCGACATGGGGACATTTTATTAAAAGAAGCAGGGACCTTTATTTATTGCTCATTTCTCTTCATGGTTCACAGCTTGTAATGATTTGAACCAACAAAGTATCTATTATCAGTGTGTATGCATAAGCATATAGTAAGTATGAAAGATATATATTCTAGTATTAAATTCCCCCTTTTCTTTTTTGCTTGTAATTGATGCACTCTTTCTGAAGAGGAGTTTGCAGTGGTCTGAACAAAGATCATGATATAAAAATAAATTATGGTATGTATCCCTTGGTATCTTACTCATAAATTATTTCTCTCTAGCGATGCTCTTTTATATTCAGGGGTGGATTTAAAATTTCCTTCTTGGATATTATTCACACAGGATATTGTAGTTAAGGAGCTTGCCTTTTATAGCTGACATACTAGTACATTTCAGGCTTCAGGTGAGTGAGGGGAGAATAAAAAGAAGCCCCCTTTTCTTTTTCCTTTCCCAGGGTACTGTCACTCATTACTTCTTTTTTAACATGACTTCTATAAACAGTGTCAATGTATGATCTAGAGAGAAAACAAAATGTGAGGAAGATGAAGAGGAAGTGTGAGGACGATAAGGAGGCTTTCACAGGGTTGTATTCCTCTTCCTATAAACAGAGAGAATACAAACATGCTCCCTGACTCTGCCTGTTTCATTTTTATCTCTGAAGCAGTGGTCTTCAACAGAGGTTGCACGTTATATTCATCCAGTGACTTTTTGAAATGCCCATGATCGGGATGTTGATTGATTGATTGATTGATTGACTGATTTTAATTTTTAAAATCTCCCCCATAATTCTTTTTTTTTTAATTTTTATTTATTTATGATAGTCACACACACAGAGAGAGAGGCAGAGACATAGGCAGAGGGAGAAGCAAGCTCCATGCACCGGGAGCCCAACGTGGGATTCGATCCTGGGTCTCCAGGATCGCGCCCTGGGCCAAAGGCAGGTGCTAAACCGCTGCGCCACCCAGGGATCCCACCCCCATAATTCTAACTTATGCCAGGGTTGAAAGTCAAAGTTCTAAATCATTAGTTCCATTCGGGGAACTCAAGCAATTTCATCCAACCGGGCTGTGGAATGAAGCCAGGTATAGAGATGCAGATGCTTTGTAGAGCCCAAGTACACTCATGTGGGACCGTGGAACTACAGTGTTGGCATAGAACCAGCCTGGTTACAGCCAATGCACAAGATGGAGTTGTGAAGCTAGGAAAAAGGGGTATGCAGGTGGTCTGGAAAGTGCATCCTACTATCTAATTTGAACAAAAGTTACAAAATCGAATCAGGCAAGTAGAAGCATAAAAATGAAAATTGAAATATAATAATAAGCCAAAAACTAGGATCACAGACAAAAACCCGAAAATTCAATGGAACTGAGAAATAAGACAGGACAGTAAGCTTTAACTAATCAGGCAGAAAGCTTTCTGAGCCAGGTAAAGACATTTTGAAGCAGAAACTGTGCTGCTGAATTACTTATTCTCAGAGTTTGAGCAATGCAGAATTTGATGGTTGAAGAAGGCTTGAGGGAGAATTCTCTAAAACTGTTTTCTTAAATAATTTTACAGCCAAAACTTTCACATAACTGATTATATTTTAGCCTAAATACACTACCTACAAGTGTTTGGCATTTAAATAAATAATAAACCTGACAGGGCACTTGGTTAATTCTTAGTTGAATGATTTGAGAGCCTAATTGGCAATTGTTCCTCTGGTGTTGCCGCATCAGATTCTTGAAGAATGGACAATATCACTTAAGAATTGGTGAATGAGAAGTAGGATATTTTTTCCTTGATTTTGTCAATAGCAAGCAGGATATAAAGAATTTATTCTATGGTTTGAGGCTGTAAATGAATGGTTACTTTGAACTATAGAAAGCCACCAATGGTATTGCAGACATTATAACTATGCAGAGCCCCAAACAAAAGGGCAGTGTAAAGGAAGCAAAAATATTTTAGGAGAAAAAGCTACCTTTGACAATTTTTCAGATCAGCATTATTAAATAGAGATCACAAGAAGAATAACTGAATCAGTAATAAAAAAGATTACTACGTAATGCTACCCCTCTGATGCAAGGCAAAAATGAAGTCCTTTTTCGTATCCTATGGGTTTTAATAAAATTGTATTAAATTATTACAACAGATTATAATAGCAGACCCCTCTTCCCTCCCTTCCTGAAAATACAACCACCACACTCCATCCCTACCATCATGTCTCCGCTATCTATTCGTTCTTAGAAAAACAAAATCAAGATTCTTCTAGGACCACCATGATGATCATGACTGTGTGTCACACTTAATCTCATGCAGGCATATGGCTACCAGTCTACAGATGAAGGCAACAGATGGGATGACTGCAGAGCAAGAGAACCATGGAGCATGTGAGGTACAGCCCTGGCTTAATAATAATCCTGAAGCTGCCACATATGTAAGGTATTTGACACTTAAGCAAATGAATGTTTCCTTACAAAAATGTGATATAAGGAATGGGATATTACAAAGAAAATCATCTAAAACATGAAATTATCTGTGTCAAGGTAATTGAAGACCCATTATTTAAAGCTGGCATTTTAAGGATGATTGTAGATGGTTGCAAAATATTTGGTTGAATTGTCACATGTTTTGTACATTGGACACCAATGACATACTCACTGAAGCTATGTAATTAGGGAGAAATGGTAGAAAAAAATTACATTGTTGAGGTATGTTGGCTCCTTACTGGAGTTATCCTCTGTCCCCTTCATCAAAAAAACTGTCTGAGAATATAATAATTTGGATTCCCACAGAATTAAAAAGGCTGAATTTAATTGCCTACTCTAAGATAAGATCAGTTTAAACATAGATGGGTAATTAGGAGAATATGATCAAACTAAGTAAAGAGTATCAACAAACCGAAGGCCTGTTACTTGATATGATTTATAAGATATGCACAAACTTAACAAATCTTTCAAGGTAAAAGAAAACAAGGTGCAAAAAGTTATTTTCTTTTTTTTTTAAACATGTTTTTTTTTTTTAATTTATTTATAATAGTCATACAGAGAGAGAGAGAGAGGCAGAGACACAGGCAGAGGGAGAAGCAGGCTTCATGCACCGGGAGCCCGACGTGGGATTCGATCCCAGGCCTCCAGGATCGCGCCCTGAGCCAAAGGCAGGCGCCAAACCGCTGTGCCACCCAGGGATCCCAAGGTGCAAAAAGTTATATGAAAAAGTAGACAGGACGCCTGGGTGGCTCAGTGGTTTAGTGCCTGCCTTCAGCCCAGGGCGTGATCCTGGAGACTCGGGATTGAGTCCCACATCAGGCTCCCTGCATAGAGCCTGCTTCTCTCTCTGCCTATGTCTCTGCCTCTCTCTCTGTGTCTCTCATGAATAAATAAATAAAATCTTTAAAAAAGAAAAGAAAAAGTAGGCATACATAATTACAAGAGGAATCCAAAAATCTCTGACAAAGATAAATAATATAGTCTATTATTTATAACAAATTTGTAAACTTAGCTGAAATGTTTGATATATACAAAAAATGATTAAAAATCATAGAGCTAACATAAATTAATTGAGAATTTTAAAAAGTTAAGAAACAAAGTAACATCTCCTGAAGATAATGTTAGATCTAAATAATTTGTAATCATCTGTTAAAAAGCAGATTAAAATCTCCGTGTTATATAAACTGTTTAGGTTAGAGATGAAGGTGTAATTCTCCTAAATTCATGTTACAGAAGCGAAAGAGAAAAAAGTCCACCAGTAGATGAAACTAAGCAAGGATAGCAGAGCAAATAAAAGCACAGGCCAATCTCACTAATGAACACGAATGTAAATATACTAATTAAAATATTAGCAAATAAAGCAGAGCCTAAAAATAATAATATATTATCACCAAATTTATATTTTCCAAGAAATGGCAAGGCTTGTTCAGCAGAAAGAATGAACCAAGTTAATTTACTATATTAAATAATTACAGTGGATGAAAAACCATATTTAATGCTGTTTTATAAAATGTTCCACCAAATTCTGATTTAAATTTGATTTTAATTAATAAGTAAAACTCTTAGCAAGGTATAAATAAGAAATTCCTTGATTTAATAAATTTTATCTATCAAGCAACTATAAAGCAAGCATCATATGTACTGGAAAGTATTGGAAGCATTCCCTTTAAAATCAGTGACAAGAAAAGAAAGTTTACTATCATATTGTTAGCTAACGTTTATACTAGGGCCCCTAGTCAATCCACCAAACCAAGAAATAAAAAATAAAATGCATAAGTATTGAAAGAAGGAGAAATAAATTGTATAAATATTCAAAAGGAGGAAGAAACATGCCATTATATTCAGCATATGGCAGAGATGCAATTTTCTATAGCTTTCCTGTATGCTAGCAATGATAGCACATATAATAGATGATAAGATCTGCTTCACAATAGCCACAAAACTATAAAATGCATGAAGATAGCCCTAATAAAAATAAGTATAAGCCCTATATGAAGAAAACTATAAAATTTTACTGAAGCACATAAAAGAAGATTTGAATAAAAGGTGAGCTAAGCCATATTCTGAATGGGATGACTCAATATTGTAAAGATAAGAATACTCCTCCAAATTAACCTGTAAATACTCTGCAATGTAATAAAAAATCCTATTAGTGTTATTCATGAAACTCAAAATCCTCCTTATAAACTTCATTTAGAAGCGAAATATGCCAGCATAACCAAGAGAACATTTGCAAGAGATCAATAGGATAGGAAGAGAGAGATTTGCTTACCATATTTCAGAATTATAAAAATTGAGTAATTAAGATACTGTAACAGTGGTTCAAAATAATGAAAGAGATGATGGTCTAGAGACAGATCTGTGAGAATTCAGTGCATGAAAAGATGATATGTTGATTTGGTGGGAAAAAGACACATTGGTAATAAACAGTGCTTTGTAAATTGTCTATCAATAGAAAGAAAAATAAATCCTAAACTCCTATAACTCACACAAAATAAATTCAGGTATATAAATTTCAGTATGTAAGAAAAAATAGTGTGAATATATTAGAAGAAAATATGTCATTATTACTTAACATTACAATAGGAATAAGACAGAAACAAACAACACATATGGATTTCATTAATAAATTTAACTACATGATATTTAAACCATTCTGTAGTAAAAGACATTAAACAATGTTAAGGGCAACAGTAGAGGAGGTATTTGCGATATATATATATATATATATATACACATCTATATATATACATACACACATGAATTATTGCATTTGTGTGTGGTTATATGTTCATATAGATATATCAATGTGAATATAAATATATATAATCACACAAGAGTGTATGTATGTATGTAGTGTGTTTATTTGTATATAGTGTGCGTTCAAACTGTATGTGTATACATGCATGCACACACAGATAAGCAAAAAATACATAAGAATCCAAGAGCAATGGGTAAAAGATTTGAACAGACAACTCAAAGTGTCACAGAAGATGAAATAAAATGGTTCTTAAAGCAAATAAAATGATGCTTAACATCAGGAACAGCCACAAAAATGTTAATTAAAATAGCAAAGAGGGGGTGTCTGGGTGGCTCAGTTGATTAAGCACATCTGTCCTCTGCTCAGATCGTGATCCCAAGACCCGGTGGGATCCAACCTCAAGTCAGGTTCCCTGCTCACTGGGGAGTCTGCATCTCCTCTCCCTCTGCCCCTCCCCCAGCTTGTGCTCTCTAGTTCTTTCTCTCTTTCTCTCAAATAAATAAATTAAATTAATTAAAATAAATAAAATAAGGGGATCCCTGGGTGGCTCAGTGGTTTAGAGCCTGCCTTCAGCCCAGGGTGTGATCCTGGAGTCCTGGGATCGAGTCCCACATCAGGCTCCCTGCATGGAGCCTGCTTCTCCCTCTGCCTTGTCTCTGCCTCTCTCTCTCTGTGTCTCTCATGAATAAAATAAACAAAAATAAAATAAAATAACAAAGGGAAGCTATGTCCACTTTTTTACCTACCAAATGGGCAAAGATGAAAATTTTGGTATATTCTGACAAAGATACAGGGAAATGATTCTGTTATGAGAACAAATTGGCTTTAATATTTATTAAAATTTTAGGTGTGCATCCTTTTGACACTGCAATTCCATTTCTTATATAGCACTACAGAGGAGCAGTTACCCATGTGAACAAAGAAAGTATGTGTATGTTCATGACAACACTGTTGGCAAGAGAAAAATACTGATCACAATAAATATTGGAAAAATTTTCAACAATGAATATTTTCAAAAACAGAAAAATTTAAGGGTCGAACAATATGTGCAGTATATTTTGTTTTATAAATACATTTGCGGGGGATCCCTGGGTGGCGCAGCGGTTTGGCGCCTGCCTTTGGCCCCGGGCGCGATCCTGGAGACCCGGGATCGAATCCCACGTTGGGCTCCCGGTGCATGGAGCCTGCTTCTCCCTCTGCCTATGTCTCTGCCTCTCTCTCTTTCTCTCTCTGTGTGACTATCATAAATAAATAAAAATTTAAAATAAATAAATAAATACATTTGTGTATATGTGTATATATATATATATTTACATTTATCTAAATACTCATTCATCTTAGCAGCACCCCTTCTTTCTCACTCTTATCAGTTTATTTTATTTTTTTTTAATCTTTTTTTTTTTAATTTTTATTTTTTTATGATAGTCACAGAGAGAGAGAGAGAGAGAGAGGCAGAGACACAGGCAGAGGGAGAAGCAGGCTCCATGCACCGGGAGCCCGATGTGGGATTCGATCCCGGGTCTCCAGGATCGCGCCCTGGGCCAAAGGCAGGCGCTAAACCGCTGCGCCACCCAGGGATCCCTCTTATCAGTTTAGACCGAAATATATTCTCTGTTGCGTTTCCTTGAGATTTGGTGTCTTTATTTGGTATCTTATTCACCGACTATCTTTTTTGATCAGAATATATATCCAAGAGATGAGAGCAAGATATCTATTTTACCACTGGTGTGCCCTCAGTACCTGGAATAGTAGTTGACTCATAATAGGTCAACTATTTTTCTAGCAAATAGAAATGCTATATGACATTTATTGATTAATTGATTGCATGGTGGCAGGTATTATGATTGGCAATACTGGAATGAGATATTTGTAGTATGCTCAGGATAATGAATGCCAGATATTAACAAGTGTCTATATTCTTTATATATGTTTATAGATCAGAATACATAAATACATATCTCTCTATGCATCTCTCTATTCTATGCTTATATGTGCCTCTTTTTCCTCAAAATAACCTTTTGAGAAAGAACACAGAACTGAAACAAATGTTTAGAATTATCAAAAAGTGAAAAGGTGATTATTTCTCTTTAATAAAACAGAAATTCTGGAAATACATAAGGTGACAAAATCACTCTATTCTATGTACTATTAAAATTATACTTTTTTGAAAGTTTTCAGGCACAAGAAAGACAATACCAAATTTAGATCAAATGTATCAGTGGTTCCTACAGAAGAAATGAAGTATGTATTGATGACAACTACATTATAATTTTGGACAGATTGGGGGCAAAAAAAATATTTCTAAAAAGGATTCAAAGAATTAACACATTTCATATGATTCCAAGATAAAACTTTGCACATTTCTGCTCACTCCTGTATCTGTGGATTTTGCGGATCTAAAATAAGCCACACACATATTTTGTCTGGAATGTTTTCTATTTCTCTCTGTATTTGTTCTTGATGTCCAGAATAAATGCTTATACCATACTTTTTCAGTTTTTGTTTAACCCCCATAAAAGACCTATCTCTTAATGTCAAAAGTATTCTAGAATATTACTTCGGGAAATAGTGTTACATTCTATATTTCAGTTTCTAGGAAATCTGTTGAATACATAGTATTTACCCTGGTTATAAATAGTTAGGGCCATTAAAATTATTTAAGGTAAAACATTTAGAATAGAGTAACATGTGCAACCTACACTATTTCTTAGAAGCCTCTTAATACTCTTCAATTTTTGAGATTTTAACTATTTAGTAGAGTTCCTTTGTTGTATGTCTAGAATTTGTCCTAAGACTACTGAAACATGCTGATGTCATCTACTCAGATGAAATAATTAACAAGATGGCAAATCTTACTTGATGACTGCTCTTCTTATTTATTCTACAAATAACTTCTCCCTACTAGTTTACCACTTTTAAGGGATAACATTGGATTGTGTCCTTCAATAAACAATGCTTTTATTCTTGCTTTCTAAAATAAATAAATAAATAAATAAATAAATAAATAAATAAATAAATGTATTTTGTTTTGATTTCTCTATCATGCCCCAGAGAAACAATTATTTGGAGAGTGAAAAATAATCAGAGAGAAAATGTGATTATATTTTCCAAGGCTTAGTAACTCTTGTGTTGACGTTAATAATTTTAGCTGTCAATTATTGTACAGTTACTATATACTAAGCATTGTGATTAAAAGCATTGTATTTATTGTTTTATGTTTATAGCATTCTTAGCAAGTAAGCATAGCCAATTATTATTTTGTAGATGAGAAAAATGAGGTACAGAGAGGTTAATGGACTCTCCCATGGAATTATAGTTAGCAAGCGTTGGAATGAAGATATTATCCAAGTGCTGATTTTATTTTATTTTTAAGAGTTTATTTATTTATTCATGAGAGACTGTTACTGTGAGAGAGAGGCAGAGGCATAGGCAGACATAGTCTCTCCCCAGGGAGCCTGTTATGGGACTCGATCCCAGGACCCTGGATCATGACCTGGGCGGAAGGCAGATACTCAACCACTGAGCTACCCAGGTGCCCCTGCAAGTTCTGATTTTAAAGCTTAGGACAAGCTTTTAAAGTCTCTGTTATGTAAGTTAAGTATATCTTTCTATTATAAGATTGTGATAGTATCCCTCAAAAGAAGAGAGATTCAAGGTATGCTAGTTCTAAGAACATGTATTTGGAATTCTATGGTTGGATGGGGTTTGAGGGGAATATGAACTTTCAAAACTAGTGAGGAGTTTGACAATTATCTCTGCCAACAGCTTTGTACAATGAGCTGCAAATCTTACCTTGTCTAACTTGGAAGTACACAAAATTTCCCAAGACTGGTTAATCTTTTGTAATTAGAGGTAATTTTTCTCACCACTTCACCATCTGGTATACACAAGAACCACAGGAAATCTTGTCATTTCTTACAACTCATTAAGAGTCAACAATAGGTTTTTATTTTATTTAATGTATGTTTATTTAGAGGGCACAAAGCGCGTGCAGTGTACACAATGCAGAGGATGCTGAAGCAAAAGCTATCCTATCCTCTAAGTAGTTTACAGTCAAGTGGAGGGGGAGGTAGACTGGGGCACAAACATGCAGGAGAATCAATAAAGTGAAGGTGAATTTCAGTGGTGTAGTGTGTGTGTGTGTGTGTGTGTGTGTGCATGTGTGTGCATGCACATGTGTATATGTGCTTAAGTAACAGGAACAGCAAATAGCTGACTAATATGGAGGTCAGTATTAATTTATCATCATCTGTCTTTCAAATGGGGACACTCATGATGATTGTGGAAGAAAAGAAGGTATTTTAACCCTTTGTTCAAAGTCCTGGACCAAAGGTGAAAGCAGAGGATGACTGGATTAGGCTTCATTTTGTTAATCCATATCTTTTGATTTAGAATGTTCTCTACCTATGAATACATAACAGTTACAAGAAGGGGTCATTTATAAATCACATTCTATTATCAGAATAATCTCATAAAGCCAAACTTTTGAGGTAATTTTCTAAATATTCTTGTGGTGATATTGTTTAGTGGACTGATGCCTTCGAAGTGCAATGAAAGCTTGAGGCAGGAGTATGTGAGTCTCAGGCAGGAAAATATTTGGAGATGAATGTAATGTTTATTGGTTTTGATGTTTGAAATCCATTTACCACTATGCATCTGAAATTTAATAAAACTTCCACCCAAACCACATCTCACTAGACTGTGATAGAAGATTTAAAATGGAAGAACTTATTCTTTAGAAGTAGAAGACCATAAAATCTGTAATGCATTTTTAAATGTTGAGGAAGTATTTTATTGTTAAAAAAATCATGCAGTGATGATAGTGATATTTGGAGGTGTAACTGAAATTTTGACTGAGTAGGCCATTCATCTTTGTCCCAGCCATTTGTTTGATATATATTTTGCTCATTGAAATAACAGGTCCACTAAACCAACCACAACGGCTGATGATTTGGGCCTTCTGTCTATATATATCTTCTCACAAGTACCCACTTACTACTAAAGGTATAGTCATCTAAAAAAATGGCCATAGAATGTACATAAAACTTTAGGTAGTAGATATTCCTGATATATGTGCAAGAATACGACATTTAAAACTATGTTGGTGGATTAAATCACCAGTTTTGTAAAAAATCAATGCCAAATGATAGGGAAAACAGCAGCAGGTTTGGCAGGCAGATGGAGACTGGATTGTTAGGTCTCAAACATCTCCAATTCCTATGATTATATGATTAAATATTAGTGTCCAGAAACAAGCAAGGAAAATGCCAGCTTTTGAAATACCAAGTATAGACCAGAAAACACTATGAATAAATACTTCATTGAGATGTATCCAGGAGATTAATAAGGTGGCCCAAAAACAGGGGAGGGGGGGAAATAGTTAATTAGAAATTTTTCAAGAACTGGAATTGAATGAACAAGAGGAAAAAAAATTAATTTGGAAAAAACTTTTCTTAAAATATAATTCAACAGCTAAAATTAATTTTTGTAAACAAATATTATATCCTATCATTTTATTTACTTCTATACTGAGATAGAACCAAAGACTTATGAATGCATAAACAACAACAAAAATTCCTTCTAATGAAGAGTATTACAAAATCATAGTCTTCATTATACTCTCTGGTGAAGTACTATTTATACCAGCAATGTACAAGTGAGAGGACAGAAGAGGATAGAAGGATCATTTGCAAGCTTTGTCAGGTATCTCCCATCCACGTTGGTGTCAAGGACGGTCTCCCCTTCTCGCCTTCCTTTCAAGAACTTGTACTCTAATGATATTAGCATGCAGTATCCCTTACCACCTGCAATATGTGTTAAGCATTTACCCTGACAGGCCTTGTGCATGGCACCTTATATGTCAGTTAATTCCAGTACAGCATTATGATAAAGATGATCTTATTACCCAATTTTACAAATGAGAGTAACTGAGGCTTTTAGAGTTTACATAACCTGATTGAGGTCACAGATTAAGGAAGTTTTGGAGAAACCAGAACTATTAACATTATGACCTCAAACTCCATATGTTTGTCTATTGTCTATTAAACTATATTAAGCATGTTGTATTTCACTCTTTTTATATATATCACACACTCACACATATAAACAGATACAAATATACCATACACACCAGTTTTATTTCTAAGTCAGAAAATCCTGTTTTACAGATGTGTGTGACTTTATATATTTGTGAATAAATTTTATATTTATAATTATATCACATATATCATTTATATGTATAACTAAATCATATTTTATATAACATGGGGATTAAATATTATATATGTTATATGTGTAATATTATATATTGTTTTATATATTGTATGTCTAAATATAAATATAATTTTTGTTTAGGTTTGTGAAGAATGTAGCCACTTTATAATTATTTTTTAGTTGTTGATATTGATACTTACTGACATGTGCCTCTGAAATGAGGCTCCTGACCCTACTTTTTTTTTAAAGATTTATTTATTTATTTATTCGTAATAGACGGGGGTGGGGGGTGGGAGGCAAAGACACAGGCAGAGGGAGAAGCAGGCTCCATGCAGGGAGCCCGACGCGGGACTCGATCCCCGGTCTCCAGGATCGCGCTCTGGGCCAAAAGCAGGCGCTCAACCGCTGAGCCACACAGGGATCCCCCTGACTCTACTTTAAGACTAGACTTAGGGGCACCTGGGTGGCTCAATGGTTGAGCGTCTGCCTTCGGCTCAGGTTGTGATCCCAGGATCGGGGATAGAGTCCCACATCAGACTCCTGAGAAGAGCCTGCGTCTCCCTCTGCCTATGTCTCTGCTTCTCTCTGTGTGTCTCTCATGAATAAATAAGTAATTCTTTTTTTAAAAAAAAGACTAGCCTTAAATAAAAGGAAGTCAGTTACATTTAAGACAAAATTTTAACTATCCTAAACTTTAAAAATAAATTTTTAGAAATTTAAAATCATTGAAAAGTTAGCAATAAGCACTAACAAAACTAGTAATGCTTAAAATCCTAGAATATTTTGCTTAATATTCCATTGTAATGGGTGAAGGAATTCTTTTGTTTCCTTATTTGTCATGTGTCTGTCATCTCTTATCTCCAAGATTAATAAAATATGAACACTATCATACTTTTTCACATTTCCCTGAACTCTAATTGCACATTTTTGGGATTTTCTTTGCAGTGTTAACTGGAAGTCAGCTTGCCATGTCGTCTTTGATGCTGAGTTTTGGTTCCAGCAGGAATGAATTGATTGAATTTATTGTCTAGTTGTCTAGTAGGTTTCTCTTCTTTTTTTTCAGGAAGTTCTCTTAGAACACTATTCCTGAGGGGTTTTTTTGGTTTTTTTTTTTTTCCTATTCTATGATCTGTATCTCTGAATGACATTTAGGCAGATACAATATTAGCAGTTAAAGCATTTCTGTTGTCACTATTTGGTTGACATTGGCCTTTCTTCAGATGTGGCATGAGGCTGTGGCACAATGAGAAGCAAGCCTAATTTTTCCATTCTAGGTGATTTTCTATTTTCTGCTTAGATAAATTTCAAACATCTCTCTCTTTTTTTAAAGCTGGAAATTGATAATTTTGACTGTCTGATTGCCTATGCCTTTCATTTTATTGTCTTATTTTTCTTACTGTAGTTTATTATTACAAGGAATGTAAAATATTTTTGTATATAATACTTTTTTGCATAATTGATTACAAATTAAATTTTAGAAGTTGTTAATTATAGACTATGTGCATTATAAATATTAACAAATATTGCAAATTACTCTCCCTTAGGTTAACCATTTTCAACTTTCACATCAAGGTCCATGTTGCACCACACTGCATCAATATAGTATATTGATTTTTTTAACTTGACAGATCTGATGAGTAAAAAGCAGCATCTTACTTAATTTCCATTTTTATTATGACTGAAGCTTAGCCCCTGTTTATATTTAAGGGCATTTTTTCAAAAATATTTTATTTATTTGGGATAGAGAGAAAGCATATACAGGCTCACTGAGCAGGGGCAGGGGCAGGCTGAGAGAAAAGGAGGGGGAGGGGCAAAAGGAGAAGGAGAGGGATGGGACTGGAGAGAGGAAGAGGAAGAGGGGCAGAGGGAGCAGCAGGTTCTCCACTGAGCAGGGAGCCCAGTCGAGGCTACATCCCATGACCTGAGCCAAAGGCAGCCACTTAATGGACTGAGCCACCCAGGCACCCTTATTTAAGGGCATTTTACATTCCTTTTCCAGGAATGAGGTTCATATCCTTTGCTTATTTTTATTGAATGTTTCTTTTTGGTATGTAGCCATTCTTTATGGATTAAGAAAATTAGTTGTCACTATGCTTATCATTTTTTACAAATATATTTTTCCCAATTCTCAATTGTCTATTAGCTTCCCACCTAATGTTTTGTCATATAGATTTTTTTTATTTTTATATTCAATTTTGTCAGTAATTTTTAGGGCATCTGAAATTTTTGTCATGACTAAGAAACATGTATCCATTCAGATATAACATTTTCTTTAAAAAAAAAAGATATAACATTTTCTTATTTTTTCTTTTAAGTATTTTTATGATTTCGTGTGAAGCCTTGGACAAGTTACCTAATATTTCTGTGCTTCAATGTCCTTATCTATAAAGGGGAAAATACTATACTCTGTACTCTCACAAGGCAAAATAGACAGTGTGTTTCTTCAGGCTCCCAAGATATGCCTGTAGTGTAACCCTGAATACACCCTTGTGCAGCTATCTTTATTTGTCTAGATGACGTATTGAATTATGAGTTCTTTGAAAGGAAGGATTTTATTGTGTTCTTTATTACCCACTACCTATAAACTCACCTTGTACATTCAGAGCAAGTATTTCTTTTTTGATTCATATTTATCAAGGTATGATTTATATATAATAGAAATTTAATTTTGACACATTCCAATTTATCACATTTTCTGTTAGGGTTGTGGTTTTTGTGTCCTAAGATATCTTTGCCTAATCAAAGGTCACAGAGATTTTTCTCCTTTGTTTTCTTCTAGATGTTTGTTATTTTATCTCTTATGTTTAGATCTGCAATGCTTTTCAAATTAATTTTAACGTGTGGTTATACATAAGGACTGAGGTTAATTTTATTTTTTGTGTATTGTTATCTGTTACAGCACCATTTTCCAAAAAAAAACCTTTTCCCTAATGAATTGCCATAGTTATTATAAGTAAACTAGACATCTCTTGAATTTCTTCTTTCAGCCCTTTGTACTTGTTTGCAACACATTTTAAAACATTCAAATCGAATGATTTCAAAAATCAGATAAAATGTTTCTTTACTATAGTCAATGTCTTCAAAATTTTCTCATTGTCTTTTCATTATTTAAGTTTAACTAGTTTCACATTTGGGAACGATTCATAGGCTGTCAGTGAGATGTAATGGGAAGAGTACGCACATTGAAATCGCAAAGACTTATGTTCAAATTCCCACTCTGCCATTGATTACCTGTCTTGGTTATTTATATAATAACTCTTAACTTCAACTTCTTTAATTATAAAATGCAGATAACTCCTATTTCCTAGAATTATATGGAAGATTACTTAAAATGGCTAATGTGGAGGCTGGGGTTCCTCATTAAGAATGCATCCTCCACTAGAGTTATGGAATTATGGGCCCTCATGAAAAGGGCTCTGACATGGCTATCTATATTTTTCACCAAAATTAGGCAATAATCCAGCTCACAATTTCCTTACCTATTTAAAGAGAATATCAATGGGAATTTACATTTTCCTTCTCCATAAGTGGTTTAGCTTTTGCCTTGACCATAACTGATATGTATATAGTTTTAGTGTTCATGTACTCTAATCTATTACTGCTGGACATGGACAAAAGATAATAGAGATATCCCCAAACATAAGATAATTAGATAGTCCGTATCTAGTTGCAAAATTTTTAGTGTATAAACATATGATCATGTTAAAAAAAAAACAAGAATAGAGTTACAAGGAAAAAGAAAGTTTATGTTCTATTATCAAGATTCTATTAGTGTTGCTTAGGAGCTCAGGTTTCCATATTGTTGGGAATAGAATTAGAAATCTTGTAACTGGTACTGGGAACTATCTTGAAGCCATCTAACTGACCTGGAGATGCAAGTGCTGTAGGGTGAAGTGGATTTAAATTGATCTGCTGGGTGAATTAAAAAGCTGTAAGATTCTGGGGCCCAGGCTCATTTGCTCTGGGCTTTCTCCTATCATAACACAGAGAGAAGTTCTCTTTCTCATTTCAAAATGTAATGAAGACTATAAAAGCGCCTGGAAAATCAGAATAGTGAAGACTATAAAAATAAGGAGCCTAAAGCCAGTGATTGTGAAATCAGAGCCTAGTGGACCTATATGAATTTCTTTTTCCCTGGCAAGGAAGGAAGGCCATCAGGACTGATTAGCACAGAGGAAGATGATTCATAAACTCATAACCATGGGAACTGCAATAAATTTTGAGGGAAGCAAATATTGGATTGCTACTTGGTTCTCAGTGGAAATATCTTATCCAAGCCATCTCAAGTGTTAGGGTTCATCAGAAGAGAAAATGCCTTTAATTAATAATCAACACTCCTAAAAAAAAACTTTAGCCAAACTTTAGCCAAGGTTTGGAGGAATCTGGCATAAATATTTAATGTGAACAGCTCATGTTGGTTTTAAGAGAGAGAAAATATTCTTATGATTAATCCATACTAACATCCATAAGAGAAAATGTATAGGGAGGAGACATTTGGACATTACTTAAAATAATTACTATTTTAACTGAAAAATTTTGAAGATAGTTATAAATTAATATGAAATAGTAGGAAATAATGCAAAGTGATCCTATGTGCCTACCCCTATGACAACACTCCACAAAATAAAAATAGAAAGGAACTTCCTTAACATAATAAAAGTCATCTCAAACACCAGCCAACAATATACTTAATGATAAAAGATCGAATGTTCACCCCTTAGACTGGGGTCAAGGCAAGGGTGTGTGCTCTCACCGTTGTTATTCTGGATAGGACTGGAAGTTTTAACTACTAAAATAAGACAATAAAAATAAAATGCATCCAGATAGAAAAAAAAGAAGAAATACTATTTCTATTAGCAGATTACATGATTTTGCATATAGGAAAGCCTTGGGAATACAATACAAACACATAGAACTACTAAATGAATATAGCAGGGTTGTAGGATTCAAGATCATTATGTAAAAATAAATTGTAATTCTAGACTAGCAATGAAAAATCTCACAACAAAATTAAACAAATTTACAACAGTATTAAAAAGAAATAAATTTGCCAAAAGGACTGCAAAACTTTTGCTTTGAAAACTACAAAACATTGTTGAAAGAAATTAAAGATCTAAATAATTGGAAAAGTATCCCATGTTCATGAATTACAAGACTCAGTGTTGTTAAGATGTTAATACTCCCCAAATGGATCTACAGACTCAGTGTGATTCCCATCAGAATCCCACATGACTTCTTCTTTTTTAAAAAAAAGATTTAATTTATTTATTCATGAGAGACACAGCGAAAGAGAAGCAGGCTCCACGCAGGGAGCCCAATGGGGGACTCGATCCTGGGATCCCAGGATCACACCATGGGCCAAAGGCAAGCGCTCAACCACTGAACCACCCAGGCGTCCCCCAGCTGACTTCTTTATAGAAATTAACAAGCTGATTCTAAATTACTGTAGAATTGCAAGAGGCTCAGAATAGCCATAACAATCTTGAAAACGAAGAGCAAAATAGAAAGACTCAAACTTTTTAATTTCAAAACTAACTACAATGCAACATTAATTAAGACAATGTGGTACTGGCACCATGACAGATATTTAAATCATTGGAATTGAATTGAAAATACAGAAATAAATCCACACATCCATAGTCAATTGATTTTCAACATGGGTGCTGAGACCATCTGATGGGGGAAAGAATAAACTTTTCAGCCAATGATGCTAGGACAATGTGAAAAAAAAAAATGAAGCCACATGCAAAAAAAATGAAGTTGAATGTTTATCTCCCACTATATATGAAATTAACTTGAAATTGGATCAAAGAGTTAAATGTTAGAGTTAAAAGTATAAAACACTTTTAAATTTAGGCATAAATCTTTGTGACATTGGATTAATCAGTAGCTTATCAGCTATGACAAAAAAGCACAAATAACAAATGAAAAACTAAATTGGACTACATCAAAATTTAGGAATTTTTTCTGCAAAGGACACCATCACAAAAGTGAAAAGAAAACCCACAGGATGGAAGAAAACATTTGCAAATCATATATTTGATAAAGGACTTATATCTCAAATATATAAAGAACCTTTCCAACTCAACAATAAATGACAAATTATCTAATTTTAAAATGGGGAATTTGAACAAGTATTTCTTCAAGGAAGGGATATGAACAAGTACAGGAAAAGATTATGAATATTATTAGTCATTAGAGAAATGTAAATCAAAACAACAGAGATTTTACTTCACTGTGACAACTATAAAAAATAGAAAATAATGAGGGTTGATGAAGATGTAAAGAATTTAGAATTCTATTGCATGACAGTGAAAATGTAAAATAGTGCAACCAGTTTGGAAAAGAGTTTGGCAGTTCCTCAGATGTTAAACATGTAGTCACCATATGACCCAGCAATTCCATTCCCAGATGTATACCAAAGACAACTGATAACAAATGCCCACACAAATCTTCTATATGTATGTTCACAGCAACATTTTTCTGAATAGTCAAAAAAGTAAAAACAACCCAAATGTTCTTCAACTGATTGGTAGATAAACAAAGTAGGGTATATCCATGTAAATCATTACAGTCACAAGAAGAAATCAAATGCTGATACATTCTACAACATGGATAAAATATAAAAATATGCTAAGTGAGACAATTCAGACACAAAAAACACATTTGTATGACTCCATCCAGAAATGGTAATATTCTAAAATTGATTGTAACATATGCACAACACTGAATTTATTAAAGAAAACTGAGTTGCATACTTTGTGCATGTTTTGTTATATGAATTATATGAATTATACTTTGATAAAGCTTTATTAAAGAAATGAAATAATAAGGAATAGTTCAGTTGAACATATTGCTGCAGAAAAATACACTTTCTTTTTTCATTGAAGTACAATTGACATACAATGTTATATGTGGAACAATATATTTTCAGTAAATGTGGTTTTAATTTGTTCTATGATTTTCAGTTTTCTTCATTATCTATGGTATTTATATGTACAACAAGCATCTTAATATTTCTCATATTCTACTGGTTGGAAAACATTGATTTAGCTTGCTATATAACATAAACCAAGCTAGGAAATTATCTAGCAATCATCTTAATAATATTATGCAGAAATAGCTTTTACTACTAATGGCTAGATAATGGAAGCATATTTTTGTCTATAAATATAAGTATAATAATTTCATTTTTCTACTTGATTTAACATCTGTATTTAATGCATTTTTGGTAAAACTACATAAATTGAGGGATTAAGGAAGATGGCAAAACAATTTTGTAGAAAGAAAAGAACTCTTTTACTCAAATTTAACATTTTAATACATTCAGAGATATGTATTCATCATACACAAATAGAAATTCCTCTATGGACATATAGGTTCCCAAAGTGTGTGGGTATGTGTTATCCCTATGCCCATTAAGATACTATATAAGTTTCAGACATATGCATATCTATGAGAAGTTAAATTTCATAAAAGTTGTGTGGATTTTGATGACATTAGATTTGTCTGTTTTCCTCTTTTCCGTTTTATTTTTATTTAAAGATTTTATTTATTTATTTGGCAGAGAGAGAGAGAGAGAAAGCATAAGCAGGGGGAGCAGCAGGCAGAGGGAAAGGGTAAAACACACTCCCTGAGTCCAGGGAGCCTGATGCAGGGGTCCACTAAGGGCTCAATCCCAGGACACCCAAGACCACCACCAGAGCAAAAGGCAGAGGCTCAACCTCTGAGCAGGAAGCCCAAAATGGGGCTCAATTCCAGGACCCTCCGGGATCATGACCTGAGCCAAAGGTAGATGCTTAACTGTCTGAGACATGAAGGCATCCCTTTTTTTTGTTTCAATTGTAGTTATAAAGCTTGGCTTATCAGCAGCTTCAACACTTTCACTGCTCTTGTACTTATTAGGCAAGATAGGATTTGCAAGCATAAAATTAGTAGGTATAAGTGCAACAAACAAATGGTACAGTCGGATAAAGAGGGGGAGGGCTAAGATTAGGATGACCATACACAACTAACACCATCTATGGAAAGTGTCCACTTCCTTCACCTTTGACACTTACTGTGTCCTACTTCAATGGTAGTTCAAAGTATGAAAAATTCTGTAAAGACTCACTGTTCATTTATATATTGTGCTAATAATGTTTTAGTGGGCAAAAAAATAACAAATTTTCTAACTGAATCACATTTTGAATTTCCCTTTGTCGATTAATGTTTATGTTATAAAATATAGATTTATCTAGGATTGAAAAAAAAGATTGGCTATGTTTATTTTTGTGTATGTATTTGCTGCAAAAGCCAAAGCTTAGTGCATCTGCATGCAGTTAATGGCTGCCATTGTAACGGTTTGTCTTTCTTTCTTTCTTTTCTTTTTTTTTTTAAACATTTGGCCACTTATTGTACATCAGCTGATTTTGTTAGCCTGACCTGCTTAAAAAGTGGATATAACTCCTTAGTCTAAATGTATTCTATACCATGGACCCTCATTTGGCATCATAAATTTAATTAATAACTGTCATTAAAACCAGCTATAAACTCAATTATAAAAGCATTTTTATTTTTTTCTACCTGGGGCCCAGAAAATTTGACAAATTCTGGATCAGTATTAAACTTCATATTTTGAGCATGCCTGCCCACTAAATGTCATTGCCAAAGGAGTGGATTTATAAAACCAGTTGAAATCCTTGGCTCCACCTCCTTGGTCACTTGTAGCCAATTGGATTGTGGTATTCCTCTGATTCAAGTTAAGTCAAACAGATTCATCTGAGATACTTAAGGACAAAGGGTAGCTGATCTAATCACACCAGAGATTAAGGGGCTTAGGCTACCATTTTATGGTAAGCCATAATGGACCATATCCAAATGGATGAGGGAAGCAATTTGCAGAGATAAATATGAAACAGGGAGGTATTAATGGCACGGAAAAGAGATACACAGTTTTGAGAATTGAGAAATAGAACTGTGTAGTCTTGGTGCCTTTTTCCAATGAAGTGATCTGTATTTGATGTCCTCCATACATTTCTAGAAGATTCTTCCATATTTTTAATTTAAGGTAGCTCCAAGTGGTTTTCTAGTCCTTGCAACTTGAACCTATTTATTTGTCCAGAATGGTTAATGAATTAGTATATTAATTAAAAATTCTAAAAAGCTCTGCTATTCAAAAAATGTATATACATTTCTATTTTATTTTTTTCCCCTGAAGCCTGCAATGGAACAATGGAACTTTTTATTTCAGTAGGGAAATATCTTCTCTCTCTTTAGAATTCAAGCAATAACAATTCTATGGGGTAATGATTATTCTAGACGCATTGTACCGTGTAAATTAATCTATTGCTTTGGTAGCACTGTTCCAAAAACTAGTGCTGATGCTGAGGGCACAGAATGAACAAATTAATTAGCCAAACTACAAAATCAAATAAATCTCACAGTGGTGACCTCTGTGTAGTAGAATAAAGAAAGGCATTAAGTTCATGTAGTAACTTTGGTGGAAGCAAAACCAAGCTTAAATGAAGCTAAGTGTTCTCATTATTTATACTGGACAGCCTAGTTCAGGCCCACAAGAAACTCCTGGCAGGGAGAGGTTGATTTTAAGGATCTGGTCAATAGCAAACTGCTATCTCTGACGAAAGGCAATCTGCCCCATTAATGATCTGAGAAAAAAACAAATAAATAAAGGCTAAGAAAATAAATATTCTAATTCCTTCCACTGTACAAATTATCTCTTGGTATTGAGTTAGCCTCAGAACAAGAAGCAGTCATCATATTCACTTTTTATCACAAAGAAATCAAGTTAAATAAATGTTAGCAGGAAAGAATTGTATCACAAAGACCAAGGTATACTTTGTGGTATCAAGGACAAAGGTGGAGCCAAACTCTGGAAGGACCAAAAAAATCAACCCAGGCTTTGATGCTTCGCCAGGAAATGACACTTCATTCAATCTCATCTTTATAGCCCTAAACTAGTCATATTCCACTTAATGGCAGGAGTTTGGGAAGCACCATCTCCAATATGCTCTATTTCTTTGTTCAGATCCCTAAAAATAATTTGTAAGATAGAGATTTGTGCACAGGCCACATATTGAGTTCACTCAGCAGCAACACCTATAAGTAAATGAGGGAAGCAGGGTCAGGCAGAGAGACAAGTTGAACAGCAATTCATTGACAAGGGAGGTTTCAGGTGATCCCACAGGGACATCTGGAGATACAGTGGCCTTTCAGAATTATTTTGGCAATGGTATCAGGTCTCTGTATCCCCATACTAGGTAGATATTGGATATGGACTAATCTTGGAGAGAGGGCATAAAATTTTGGCAGTTTCTTTTGGCTGAGGGTGATACTTGCAGAATAACACATCTGTGAGTCATCAAAAGTCAGCACTCCTGATAGTTGGGCAAATGAATGCCTCAATTCTCAGGAGGAATCTGGTTGGCACACCATGACATCTACTACAATCTACCCTTTGTGCTACTAGGATGAATTTGCTTCTTATAGGAAGTTCACTCTCCTTGGGAGCTGTTTTTCTAGTATTCAGTATGGTCTCCTTTCCTATGGAAACATACCAGAGGAAAGTAAGTGCAGTGAAGTACAGCTCTCGCTGCTATGGTTCTTCTAAATCTTCCTCCTCTATTTCTCATTCTCTATTTCCCTCATACTCTGTTAATGCCGTTCAAGCCATCTTATTTAGTGATGTGACATACAACTTCTTTTCACTGTGGGATATGAGACAATGGTCAACACGTACTTCTCAGGCTGTGGCCACTGCCCCTATCCATTGACCATTAAAATCAGTCAACAGTGTGCCAAGAGACACTCAATGGATCACCTAAGTGCCAAACTTACTCTTCCTTGCCCCACATTATGTCATAGGAACTCTACATCTTTTTGGTGATTGGAGTCAAATACCCCTACCATTGTGATGATTGCTTTATTTCCCTGTTGATCTCCTGGCATGAGGAGCCTAAAATGAACATATACAGACAAAACCTAAACCTATACAGAATTCTAACCTCCTCTGTTATGAAGAAAGAGGACCTCCAGAGCTCCGGAGACTAAAGTTGTGGAGAAGAAAGCACTTCTGTCTCCCTGTGAGTTCTCAGACTTATATATCCTGCAACATGGTTACTTGGTGATAGAATCCATGGACCCCCATGGTTATGTAACCCATTGCCAGAGCTCCTTTGTTGTAAAATGGACCTAATGATCTGAGAAAATGTTACACAAGATCCCATGTTGATGGATCAAATGCTTTGTAAGTTCTCAGATAGTAGTGCTGCTCCCATTCCTGCAGGCAGGAAAGGCAAATCACCTTCAAAATATGTCAGTCAATATGAATTAACTGCTGTCTTTTGAGGATAGATTTATTTTTAAAGATAATTAATTAATTAATTAATTAATCTTAGTGAGACAGAGAGCATGAGCAGGGGGAGGGGCAGAGGCAGAGTGAGAGAGAAAATCTCAAGCAGACTTTCCTCTGAGCATGAACCCCAACTTGAGGCTCCATCCCACCATCCTGAGATCTTGACAGTCAAAATCAAGAGTTGTACACTTAACTGACTGAGCCACCCAAGCACCCCAGGATAGAGAGTTTTAATGTAATCAGCTTGCCACCAGAGGATTTGTTAGTCTCCTTTAGAGATGGCTTCATACCAGAGTTGCTCATAATTAGTCTCTGTTGCTGGCATATTGGGTATTCAGCCTCAAGAGTGACTAAATCAGCTTTATTGTGGTGAAGCTCATGATGTTGGTTCCATATATCTATGGATGGATGCTTAGCTACCAGGACCAGTTCTTTCGGAGCCCATTGTACCAGCACTGAGGTGGTCTTTGACTGAGGTTTGACAATGTCATTTGGCAGAATTATCTGTCTCTTTGGTTGTATACTGTCTCTTACATAAGTGTGTTGTTTTGAATGGGTATTGAAATGGGATAAAATAATATTTATAGTTTCTGCTCACTCCATAAATTCATTCACAGGTTTTTCCCCTCAGATTTCGTTACTTTTGGTCTTTTTATCTTTCTCATTCCAAGTTCTAAACAGGTAAGGCACTTGCCACTGTCCATGAATCTATGTGCTTTCTTACTTTAGGCTGCTTCTTTCTCCACATGAAATGGTTGATCAGAATATAATGAATAACCAGTCCAGAGTTCAGTAGGCTGGGAGCATTTCTCACTGCTATCTTTCTGCCAGCTGGGACCATATGGGTGCAGCAGTTAAGTTTTGGCTTCTCTCACATACCAAGCTAACTCATCCAGGAGTCAAATTTCACCTTGTTCCTCCTCCATCCCCATGACACAGGGACTCCCCATGAGAATATGGAGGTATGCTGAAGGACAGGCATGAGTACAATAGTGAAAAATGACATAATGTTCTTGATAATCCACTCAGGCAATTTTCTTGTGCTCTCTGGCATTGCTCATACCCCATTTTGAATGTAACCATTGGATCCTTGAATCTTTTAGCTTTTATCTCCTACTCTCTGGAGAACATGCATCTTGCTGAGACTGGTGACACATTTTCCACTTCTGCTCACTGTCCAAATTGATAGGATGCCATTGATATAATTTTAGTGACATGCTGTTCTGTGGAACAAATCCCTATGGACTGTATCATGACAGAGAGCAGAAGAGTTAATATAGCCATTAAGGTCCAAGAACTTAGAATATTCTGTTGTCTGTTTCATTTGAGTACAAATTACTTTTTATCCTTCTTTTGATTGGATAGAAAAGGGGACCTTTGCCAAATTATTAACCAGATACCATGTGCCTGAGGCTGTTACTCTGCTCTAACAAAAACATTACCTCTGGAAGAGAAGCTACCACTGGGGCCTACTTGTTTAAGTTCACTGTCATCTTTGGGTATACAGCTTCCTTTTGTGAAGGTCCACACAACTGAATGAAATAAGGATGTGATGAGAGCCACTATTCTTCACTCCTTTAAGTGCTTAAGAATAACAGTAATCTGTGACATTCCTCTGAAATACGGTATTGTTTTTAATTCACAGTCTTGAGGGTGGGCATTTTCCGAGGTTCCACATAGCCTTCATCACTTTAAGAGCTCTTACATCATAGACCCTACAGGCCAGAGAACCAATATGAAGGTTTTTCCAACTATTATATATGTCCATTTCAATTATAGTGGAGACTGGAAAAAAGATCACTCATAGACCCAAAAATGAACTGGATCTGAGTTAAGACTCAATATATTACATGGCCATCATTTACCACTACTCTAACACGGGGTTATAGTGATACATTTGGTCCCAGAGCATGAATGTCAGCTTGGATTTTTCACCCAACAAAATGCCTGGGTGTTCCATTTTCTCCAGTGTATGTATTTCTCCAACAAATGGCTGGTTTGTTTGGGGAAGGTATGGGGAGAATCATTAGTTAGTTTGGGTTTTTTTGATGTTGAACAGTCCCTCTTCCAGGAGCTTGTCCTCTCCTTCACCTGTGGGTTCTTAATCTGAGAAATAATTCAGGATTGGAAACATTTATTAGGGCAGTTAACCTGGGCCTTTGATTATCTCACATTATCCTTAACATGACCTCCTAAGAACATCATATTCCATTAACCTACTCTGTAACTCTTCTTTTGTTAGGTCCCCCAGCAGTCCCTCTGGCTCTGTCCATTCTTGCCACTCACTAAGATGTTGCACTCATCTTAACTTCCTCCTGAAAACTACTGGTATGAGTTTCTATCAGCCCAGTAGCTACTAGGTAATTCAGTTCAGTAATAGTGTCTCCTATAGTTAGCTGTAGCCTAGAGGACATCCACCACTGAGCTTCACAGTGATGCTAGTGCCCCATCAGCAGTGCTTTCCTTATCATGTTGGTAATAATTTTATGGCTTCATTGTTACCTTAGTAAACAGAATGTATAACATACCTGTATTCCTTTAAGGGTTAGATTATTTTGTTCAGCATGCTTTTAAGATGCATCTATGTTGTTGCATACTCCAGTATTTTCTTCCTTTTTAAAAAACAATGCCTAAATGGTATTCAATTCTATATTTACACATTTTTTTATGCATTTACTTTTGTTTGGATTGGTGGGTTATTTCCATTTTGGAGGTATTATAATTAAGCATTTACGAGTATTCTATATAAACCTTCTGTGTAGATAAATATTTTTTCATTTCTCTTAAAGAAACACCAAGGTGTATATTTGTTGATGTGTATGTTAAGTTGTATATATTTGACTTTTTACAAAGTGAGTTTACTATGATACATTACCTGCAGCAATGTATGAATATTCTACTTATTCCAGATTCTCACCAACACTTGGTACTGTCTTTAATTTTAGTTATTCTAATGAGTATGTGAGGACACCTCATTGTGCTTTTAGTATGCATTTCCTTGATAAATAAAGATATTGAGCATTGTTTCATATGCTTATTGGCCATATGTATGTCCCTTGTACAATATATGTTCAATTTTTTTGCCAATTATGGTGAGAACGATGTCTTTTTATTGAGTTTAAGGATTATTTATATATTAGGAAATCAAGACCTTTAGGACAAATATACACATACATAAATATATTAGTTTGCTTTATTGTTTTCTCAATGGTGCCTTTAAAGAGCAGGAGTTAATTGTGAGGATGTGCAATTTAACAATTTATCTTTGTCTTTTGCATTTTGTGTTCTAAGAAAATTTTGCCTAACCTAACGTCACAAATGTTCTTCCTTATGATTTTCTAGAAGTTGTAGAGTTTTAGTTGTTACATTTGGAACTACAAACCATTTTGAGTCTATTTTTGTTCACTTCATGATAAAAGTGTTGAAGTTCATTTTTTCTTTATCAATATCCAGTTGTCCCCCATCCTTTCTTCTTGAATTATGATGGCTACTTTTTAGGAAATCAGTTGAACATATTTGTGATGTCTAGTTTTAGACATTATTCTGTTCCCTTTCGACACTATTCTTAATCTGCATGTTTTACATTTATATCTGGATTTTTTAGCATAATAGAGAATGTTGAAATCAAGTCATGATTTCATATTTCATTCTTTTTTTAAAAAGTTAAGTTGCTATAGATCCTTTGCATTCTTCATTAATTTTAGAATTAGCTTCTCAATTTCTTTAAAAAAAAAAAAAGTAAAATCTGATACAATACGGTATTGAAGTACAGTTTTGGGCAGCCCGGGTGGCTTAGCGGTTTAGCGCTGCCTTCAGCCCAGGGTATGATCCTGGAGACGCGGGATTGAGTCCCACATTGGGCTCCCTGCATGGAGCCTGCTTCTCTTTCTGCTTGTCTCTCTCTCTCTCTCTTTCTCTCTCTCTCTCTCTCTTTGTGTGTGTGTCTCCAATAAATAAATAAAATAAAATAAAATAAAATAATACAGTTTTGTTTGTGGATAATCGATACCTTAACAATATTGCACCTTCTCATCTGTAATCATAGTTTGTCTCTCCATTTATTTGTAGGTTTCTTTTCATTTCTCTTGGCCACATTTCTTCTTTCCGGTGTATAGGTCTTCTGTATGTTATTGAACTTGTCCCTAGCATTTCATATTTTTGGTACTGTTGTAAGTGGCATTGCTTTTTAAATTTAATTTCCTAAATATGTATTGCTAATACACAAAAATGTAGTTATTTATATATGGACCACATATCCTGAAACTTTTCTAAATTCACTTACTAGTTTTAATGGCTTCTTATGTGGATTCCTTTTGTTCACATTCAATCTTTTTGTCTTTGAAAAAGTTTTTTTCCTTTCCAATTTGTCTGCCTGTGACACTCATCCTCTGCTTTTTTCTTTAGGCACCAAGTCATCCAGTACAATGTTGTATAAAAATGGTAGGAATAGACATATTTTTCTTATTCCCTATGTTAGTCTCTCACTGGTAAGTATGATATTTCTGCTGGGTGAACTGGGGAGACCTTGGGTCTTGAAGTGTCCTAGCCCATCCAAAAGATATTGCCAGAGGTTCTTGGTCTTGTCAAGAGAAAATTCAAAGACAGACATAATACAGCAGATGAGCGGTACAAGCAGGAAAGTTTATTAAAGTCAAAGTATACTCCAAAGATGTGAGAGTGGGTGAACTCAAAGGAGAACTGTGCCCTGTGGGGTTTGGATTTCTGTCTTTTATGGACGGTTGTTAACCAAGGGATGGAATATTCATTATTTGAAATGAGGATTTCTTAGAAGGAGTATTACCTGCTTTTCCTTCTTTACTTGGTCAGAGGTTTCCTATCATGAAAATGAAGGAGATTTTAGTATGTTAATGTAATATAAAGAAAGAATATTGTGAACTTTGGCCCACTTTATCAGCCACGTTGGGTCTGTCTGGTTTGATCCAGTCTCAAGCGGTTTTGTTGTGGAGTACTGTCAGGACAGGCCTCTGACTTCATTACATTTGGCCTTGTTTGTCAGGCATCCTGTTAGAAACTAACTAACTACTTACTCTAACTATATTAGTCTTTATCAAGTTGTAAACGTTTCTTCCACCTCTACTTTATTGAAGATTTCTATCACGAATGGACATGGAATTCTGTCAAATAATTAGTCTCTGTTGGTTGAGATGATCATATGATTTTATTTTTTATTCTATAAACATAATGTATCATACTGATGATCTTTTTCAAACATTAAGCCCACTTTGCAGTCCTAGGATAAATCTCATTGGGTATCATATAGTGTTTTATTTTCTACATAATGCTGGATCTTGCTTCCTAACACTATGTTGAAGATTTTTGCATGTTTATTCTTAAGGGCTATTTGTCTATAGCTCTCTTGTCCTTTTATTTCTTGCTTTCATATTTAAAAAAGTAATTCCTCAAAGATCTCTCCGTCATTCATTTTTTTTAGAAAAAAACCTCCTTATTTTTCACATAAGAGAGCAAATCCAAATGAAATCATTTCACATAATTACTAGCTCTAAATGTTTTGTTCCAAGAAATTTAGAATATTAAATATACCTGTACTTTATGTTTATAATTTAGTGGTGAGAAATTAAAACTAGGTGTGGGGGGAATACTGACCCTTTTCTAATTTGAATGATTTTTTATTCTGAGTATTTTTTCAAAGATTTTATTTATTTATTTATTTATTTATTTATTTATTTATTTGAGAGAGAGAGAGAGCAGGGGAGGGGCAGAGGGAGAGGGAGAGAGAAAGAATCTCAAGCAGACTTCATGCTGAGCACAGAGCCCCACAATGGCTTTGATCTCACAACCCTGAGTTCATGACCTGGGTGGAAACCAAGAGTCAGTTGCTCAACCAACTGAGTCACCCAGATGCCACTTTAATAAGTATTTAAGATATTTTTCCCTATTTTCACTATATATATATATAATATATATATAATATATATTCTTGAAGATATATAATTATATATTAATATATAATATATCATTAATATAATATATTACACAATATGACATATATATATATATTCTTCAATCTCTTCCAGTTAAGACTGACATCTGAAAGAAAATAATACTAGCTTGTGTGCCCCAGAGGACATGAGAGAGTGTTCTTTCCTAGACCCTTGTGACTTGTATGAAGGATAGAGAAGCATCTAAATTGCTTACTCTCCCAAACAGACCCCTGTACCTTTTATCCATCATTGATTTCTTCTTCTCTGTTACTGCAGCTCCAAGTGGGAAACATATTGGCCTACCAGGGCTGGGCAGCACAGCTGTGACAGCATTTTGTATATGGAATACTATGACAGGCCCTCCTTTTAAATGTATGAAATGGAGGTCTGAACAGCAGGGACACAGTTTAAACAGAGTCTTCCTGGTGCAACACCTTTCCAACTCTCAAAAAGGCCCTTTTTAGGGAGGCGTGCCACTCATATTAGATAAGGCTATCATAACTGTAAACAGTATATACTCTAGAGGACTGACGGTGCTTTTAAAAAATCCAATTACATGCTTTTATTTGCCGTTAGTACAAATAGAAAAATAACAAGCCAACTTGTTTCATCCCCACTGTGATTTCCTCAGGGCTAATTAAAGTGCACTCTGCTGATGCCTAAATCGTTCAACTCTAGGCAATCCTAAGATTTAAAGGGACACATACCCAATCAATTCCCGGCTGTCAGTAAACGGTATTGTGTTTGGAAATGGGCACAATCAAGTTCTTCATTAACTTGAATGCTGCAAAGTTCCTATGAAAAAATGGGACTAACAAATTTACTGCCATAGATTTATAGACTGGACTTCATCACTCTGCATAAAGAATTGATAAGTTAAGTGATCAATGCTTCTCTACAATATATGGCATAATCAATATGAATTTTGGAAAGAGATAGAAAGACATTAATAATGCACATTTTATGTATGGGTCTGTTTCTAAAGATTCAGAGCTCTCTAAATCATGTAGGAACCAGATTATAGCTAGAGCACAAATAAGCATTTGCTTTAGTAAATGTAGTATTTAAATTTTAAAAATTGAAAAAAGTGAACATCATTTTAGATGGCTCTAAAAACCTGTAAAAATATTTGTGAGGTTTTTATTTAGGGTATAATTGTGGGGGATGTTGTTTGCTGTTTCATTCCTGGGTCATTTTGCTTGCCACTTTATTAATAATTCCAAATAATTACACAGAAATATATTTCTGTGTCTAAGTTACCTAGAACTATTTTGAGGAAAAATAAATCCACACCCTGGGCAAACTGTCAAGGTATCATGTTTCCATTATGGACTAGTTCTGCTTAGCCCTCTCTATTCTCAGCACTGAGGGTCAGAATTTATAGAGATGCCCTTATTTGTCAAGATAAAATATGTGCAATTTGTGTTTTTTGCCAGAGATTGTAAACTTAATCTCACAACTCTTCTCCAAAACTTGGACATGAGAAATAAAAGAGTCTAAATAGGATCTGCTGTCTAGAAGTTACTATATATGTTAAATGTCATCCCTATATTAGAGATATCTTTATAAAGAGGCAAATCCTCAATGTGGTTTTTATTTCTTACAGATCTGCTTTTACTGAAACAAGTTTGATATTGTGACTTTTTTTTGCAGTTAGGGATAATGTGTAATGGTGATGTTCACTACATGATCTTCTCTATGAAGTTCCATGAGAATTATTTCATTTTTCCAGTAGCAAGAAAATGGCTGAGAAAATGGCTTATATTTGTTATGAAGACACCATGATTCCCACAACAAATTATATTCATAACTTATCAATAATAATGTATGAGATATTATAAAGTGAATTTCTGTGCAATTTTTTTATCCTTTCTTTGATGCCCTTTTTCTATGTAATAATTATTCACCATTTTTTAAAAATTCCACTGAATTTGTAAATTTGTAAATAAGATGCCTCATATTTTATTCCTAGGATGAGGCATATAACTGAGTAAAAATATAACTAAATAAAAATGAGAATTTAACTGACTTCTAGATATAAGCTATAAGTTTTTAGAAGTGTATTTGTTAAGAGTTTAGAAGTTTCTAAAAAAGATTTGTTGTTCCAATATAGGGTTCATTGACAAGGTGAATTGCCAAAATCCCTCATTCAGAGGTCTTCAATGAGCTCTCAGACTTTCTTAGAAAAATAGTCTAAACTTACTAACTCACAGCTTTTGGTTTAAAACATCATCTGGTTAGCAATTATGAATTCAACCTCTTTATACATTTTGTTAAAATATTTGTAATGATATAGAAAAATATAAAAATTTAAATCCACATAAAACACATGATAATAATATAATATTATGGGAAAATATCCAATTTTTTAAAGTTTTTAGTGCTTAATTCAAACTTATAGTTGTCATTTCACTTGAGCTGCTGTTATATGAAAGCTAAACTATTATCTGATTGCACCTACTACATAACGGCCATTAAAAAAAGTTTATCTGTATGGACTAAAATACATGGACATTTCACCCTGGTGGGTGGGCACTGGTTTTTGAGGAAAGCCAAAATTTTCTTTCTACATACCTAAAAAAATAAAAACAAAGACAAAAGAAATAAAACAACAACAAAAAATGTTGGAAAAAGGCAGATGGCTGTGGCTTAATGTGGCTGTCAAGGTATAATTCCCACAAGTAAAACTATGTATGCAGGAGTGGATACAGGAGACCCTTGATATTCATATTTTCAATACTCTGTACAGAGAGTACTGTACAGAGATCAGGGCTTGCAGTGAACTTAAGAGTTGGATGCTTAACTTACTGAGCCACCTAGGTGCCCCTTATTTAATACTTTTATGCCTCGGCTCACAGTTTTGACTAGCAAGAATAACAATGAATACGTCATAATTTTTATTAGAATTTAACTAAGTTATTAAGGTAAAATTCCTTACATAGAGCCTAAATGTTTGAAAAATGATCATTACTATTTTTGTTTAAAAATTTTTATAAATCTCTTGCATCTTTATAACTTGCAGAAAGCATTGCCTCTTTGAAATAGAAATAGGAGGCATCTAGATAAAAAGAAGTTGAGAGGGATGTCTGGGTGGCTCAGTGGCTGAACATCTACCTTTGGCTCAGGGCATGATCCCAGGATCCGGGATCAAGTCCCACATTGGCTCCCTGCGAAGAGCCTGCTCTCTCTCTGCCTCTATCTCTCCCTCTCTCTCTACATCTCTTATGAATAAATAAATAAAACTTTAAAAAAGGGGGAGGGGCAAGATGGCGGAAGAGCAGGGTCTCCAAATCACCTGTCTCTACCAAATTACCTAGAAAACCTTCAAATTATCCTGAAAATCTATGAATTCGGCCTGAGAATTAAAGAGAGACCAGCTGGAATGCTACAGTGAGAAGAGTTCGCGCTTCTACCAAGGTAGGAAGACGGGGAAAAAGAAATAAAGAAACAAAGGCCTCCAAGGGGGAGGGGCCCAGGAGGAGCCGGGCTGAGGCCGGGGCGAGTGTCCCCAGGACAGGAGAGCCCCGTCCCGGAGGAGCAGGAGCTGCACCGACCTTCCCGGGGGAAAGGGGCTCCCAGGGAGTTGGAGCAGGACCCAGGAGGGAGGGGATGCCCTCGGGCTCCCGGGGACAGTAACAGACACCTGCGCCCCGGGGGAGTGCACGGAGCTCCCTAAGGGCTGCAGCGCGCACGGCGGGACCCGGAGCAGCTCGGGGGGGCTCGGGGGCGGCTCCGCGGAGGGGGCTGCGGGGCGGGAGCGCGAATCCAACAGCACAGACCGGGAGCACAGGGCGTCGGGACACAGCCCAGGATCCCGCCTCCCCCGGGACAGGCAGAGGCCGGGAGGGCCCAGGACAGCGAGGACGCTCCTGCCCCAGCTGAGCAGATCAGCGGCCCCGCCCCGGAGCCTCCACTGAGGTTGTTCCTCAAAGTCAAACTCTCCCTCTTCGCCGATGACATGATACTCTACATAGAAAACCCAAAAGCCTCCACCCCAAGATTGCTAGAACTCATACAGCAATTCGGTAGCGTGGCAGGATACAAAATCAATGCCCAGAAGTCAGTGGCATTTCTATACACTAACAATGAGACTGAAGAAAGAGAAATTAAGGAGTCAATCCCATTTACAATTGCACCCAAAAGCATAAGATACCTAGGAATAAACCTCACCAAAGAGGTAAAGGATCTATACCCTCAAAACTATAGAACACTTCTGAAAGAAATTGAGGAAGACACAAAGAGATGGAAAAATATTCCATGCTCATGGATTGGCAGAATTAATATTGTGAAAATGTCAATGTTACCAGGGCAATATACACGTTTAATGCAATCCCTATTAAAATACCATGGACTTTCTTCAGAGAGTTAGAACAAATTATTTTAAGATTTGTGTGGAATCAGAAAAGACCCCGAATAGCCAGGGGAATGTTAAAAAAGAAAACCATATCTGGGGGCATCACAATGCCAGATTTCAGGTTGTACTACAAAGCTGTGGTCATCAAGACAGTGTGGTACTGGCACAAAAACAGACACATAGATCAGTGGAACAGAATAGAGAACCCAGAAGTGGACCCTCAACTTTATGGTCAACTAATATTCGATAAAGGAGGAAAGACTATCCATTGGAAGAAAGACAGTCTCTTCAATAAATGGTGCTGGGAAAATTGGACATCCACATGCAGAAGAATGAAACTAGACCACTCTCTTTCACCATACACAAAGATAAACTCAAAATGGATGAAAGATCTAAATGTGAGACAAGATTCCATCAAAATCCTAGAGAAGAACACAGGCAACACCCTTTTTGAACTCGGCCACAGTAACTTCTTGCAAGATACATCCATGAAGGCAAAAGAAACAAAAGCAAAAATGAACTATTGGGACTTCATCAAGATAAGAAGCTTTGGCACAGCAAAGGATACAGTCAACAAAACTAAAAGACAACCTACAGAATGGGAGAAGATATTTGCAAATGACATATCAGATAAAGGGCTAGTTTCCAAGATCTATAAAGAACTTATTAAACTCAACACCAAGGAAACAAACAATCCAATCATGAAATGGGCAAAAGACATGAAGAGAAATCTCACAGAGGAAGACATAGACATGGCCAACATGCACATGAGAAAATGCTCTGCATCACTTGCCATCAGGGAAATACAAATCAAAACCACAATGAGATACCACCTCACACCAGTGAGAATGGGGCAAATTAACAAGGCAGGAAACCACAAATGTTGGAGAGGATGCGGAGAAAAGGGAACCCTCTTACACTGTTGGTGGGAATGTGAACTGGTGCAGCCACTCTGGAAAACTGTGTGGAGGTTCCTCAAACAGTTAAAAATATACCTGCCCTACGACCCAGCAATTGCACTGTTGGGGATTTACCCCAAAGAGACAAATGCAATGAAACACCGGGACACCTGCACCCCGATGTTTATAGCAGCAATGGCCACGATAGCCAAACTGTGGAAGGAGCCTCGGTGTCCAACGAAAGATGAATGGATAAAGAAGATGTGGTCTATGTATACAATGGAATATTACTCAGCTATTAGAAATGACCATTTGCTTCAACGTGGATGGAACTGGAGGGTATTATGCTGAGTGAAGTAAGTCAGTCGGAGAAGGACAAACATTATATGTTCTCATTCATTTGGGGAATATAAATAATAGTGAAAGGGAATATAAGGGAAGGGAGAAGAAATGTGTGGGAAATATCAGAAAGGGAGACAAAACGTAAAGACTGCTAAATGAACTAGGGGTGGTAGAAGGGGAGGAGGGCGGGGGGTGGGAGTGAATGGGTGACGGGCACTGGGTATTATTCTGTATGTTAGTAAATTGAACACCAATAAAAAATAAATTAAAAAAGAGAATAGAATGGATAAAAAAATAATAATAATAAAAAAATAAAAAAAATAAAACTTAAAAAAAGAGGTTGAGATTATAAAAAGCAAAGAGTAAAAAAAATAAATTACGTGAGATACGAAAAGCTTAAACTAAAAATATAATTTTAGAGTAAGCCATATTAGACTGCTTCTCCTGATTAGAAAGCACAAAATTACAAGTGACCAGACTCTATCATAACAATGACAACAAGCCATATAATCTACAAAGTCATAGTTATTTTAATTTAAAAAACACAACTGAAATTTAAGAATATAAAGGAGTTTAAGTAAGTCCAATTCTAGAAAGTGGCAAAACTGCCAAGAAGAAACACATTGCTTCTTCTTTTTTTTTTTTTTTTAAATCTCTGCCAGAGTGGTGAAAAATGAGATAGGCATCCCAGACCAAAGGCGAGTAAAAGAGGGAAATTAAGAAATCAGACAATCTTTTAACAAACTTATTTTTACAGTAACATGTGGCTGGTATGAAGGAAGCATCCTGAGGAGTCCTAACCATTGAGAAAATGTCTACTGCCCTGCCAATTCTCCCCAGTGACCTCAGGCATGTACCAAGGACTAGTTTGCCAAGGCTGGAGTCAAGGAAAAAGAGCTGAGATAGACCTAAACAGTGTCTTCACCAAGGACAGGGTAGCAAGAGAAATGTTGTCAGAGCATACTGGACTTTAAGGAATACACAACCAAAAAAGAAGAGGAAGAGGAAGAAGGAGAAGAAGAAACAGCAAACTACGAAAGGCCGAAGGTAGGGCAGCAGAGGAGAGAGATAGCCCTTTATTCTGGAGAAGTCCTGGATCTTCTGCAGATCAATCTGGGCCTTCATCTTGTGCACTACAGCCACCCTGCAATGACAGGTCAGAGCATAATAGCTGAGAAAAGTTCCTTCATGGTTCTTTGGGTGTTTACTGGGAATACTGCTGAGACTTATCAAAGGTTGGGAGCAGAACAGCTCCAAAGGACAGAAATGTGGTAGAAGGACTGAAGAGCAAAAATAAAATTCCCAATGATCCAAATGATCCAAATCTGGGATCCAACTGGAAAGAACAGAGATACATCCCACAGTTCAGAAAGGTATCAGCTCAATGGGAAAGCATAGAGTTCTGGAGTTTTATCAATGCTTATATCCCAAGCTCCACTGAAGGGAAGTTTATCTTATTATCTTAGAATATTTGAAACAAGTGATGAAATGAAAATAATTAAAACAATAACAAAGAATGGGTCAAGTTCCCCATAGGCTAGATTAAGTCCCCCATATTGGTATCCCAAGAAAAGATAGTATTGCCATTTTGGTGGGATAAATATGATTTATTCAGTCTCCCTATTTTTTTTAACACAGAATGTCTAGGAGACATTAAAAATTATATGACACATGGGAAAGTAAAAAAATACATAACACATGGTTAAAATAGAAATGATCTATTGATTGGATTATTTGTTCTTTGGGTGTTGAGTTAGATAAGTTCTTGATAGATCTTGAATACTACCCCTTTATCTGATATGTCATTTGCAAATATCTTCTTCCACTCCTTTGGTTGCCTTTTAGTTTTGTTGACTGTTTCCTTTGCTGTGCAGAAGCTTTTTATATTGAAGAAGTTCCAGTAGTTCATTTTTTCTTTGATTTCCCTTGTCTTTAGAGAGTTATCTAGCAGGAAGTTGCTGCAGCCAAGGTTGAAGACGTTGCTGCCTGTGTTCTTCTCTAGGATTTTGATGGATTTCTGTCTTACATCCATTTTGAGTCTTTTTTTTGTGTGCAGTGTAAGAAAATGGTCCAGTTTCATTCTTCTGCATGTGGCTGTCCAATTTTCCCAGCACCATTTATTGAAGAGACTGTCATTTTACCAATAGATAGTCTTTCCTGCTTTGTCAAAGATGAGTTGACCATAGAGTTCAGGGCCCATTTCTGGGTTCTTTATTCTGTTCCAATGATCTGTGTGCCTGTATTTGAGCCAGGACCATACTGTCTTGGTAATTACAGCTTGTAATTGAGCTTAAAGTCCAAAATTGTGATGCCACCAGTTTGGTTTTCTTTTTCAACCTTCCTCTTGCTATTTGGGGTCTTTTCTGGTTCCATACAAATTTTAGGACTATTTGTTCCAACTCTGCAAAATAAATTGATGGTATTTTGATGGGGATTGCATTGAATGTGTAGATTGCTCTAGGTAGCATAGACATTTTAACAATATTAATGCTTCTAAGCCAAAATCATGGAACATTTTTCCATTTCTTTGTGTCTTTCTCAATTTCTTTCATGTGTGTTCAATAATTTTCTGAGTACAGATCTTTTGCCTCTTTGGTTAGGTTTATTCCATATATCTTATGGTTTTGGATGCAATTGTAAATCGATTTGACTCCTTAATTTCTCTTTCTTCTGTTTCACTGTTAGTGTATAGAAATGCAACTGATTTCTGTGGATTGATTTCATATCCTGCCAGTTTGCTGAATCCTGTATGAGTTCTAGCAATTTTGGGGTGGAGTCCTTTGGGTTTTCTATATGAAGTTTATTGTCATCTGCAAAAAGTGCGAATTTGACTTCTCTGCTAATTTGAATGACTTTTATTTCTTTCTGTTGTCTGATCGCTGAAGCTAAGACTTCTAGTACTATGTTGAACAGCCGTGGTGAGAGTGGACATCCCTGTCATGTTCCTGACCTTAGGGAAAAGGCCCTCAGTTTTTCCCCATTGAGAATGATATTTGCTGTGGGCTTTTTATAGACAGCTTTTAAGATATTGAGATTTGTTCCATGTCTACACTGTAGAGAGTTTTAATCAAGAAAGGATGCTGTCCTTTGTCAAATGTTTTTTCTGCATCAATCAAGAGAATCAAATGGTTCTTGTCCTCTCCTTTATTAATGTAATGTATCACGCTGATTGATTTGTGAATGTTGAACCAACTTTACAGCCCAGGAATAAATCCCACTTGGTCATGATGAATAATCTTTTAATGTACTGTTAGAACTTATTGGTTAGTACTTGGTGAGAATTTTGGTAGCCATGTTCATCAGGGATATTCGTCTGTAATTCTCCTTTTTAGTGGGATCTTTGTCTGGTATTGGGATCAAGGTAATGCTGGCCTCATAGAACAAGTTTGGAAGTTTTCCTTCCATTTCTATTTTTTGAAGCAGCTTCAGAAGAATGGGTGTTATTTATTCTTTATGTGTTTGGTAGAATTCTCTTGGGAAACCATCTGGACATGGACTCTTGTTTGTTGGGAGATTTTTTGATTACTGCTTCAATTCCCTTTCTGGTTATAGAACTGTTCAGGTTTTATATTTCTTCCTGTTTCAGTTTTGGTAGTTTATACATCTCTAGGTAGTTATACATCCACTTCTTGCAGACTGCCTAATTTGTTGGCATATCATTGCTCATAATATGTTCTTAAAATTGTATTTCTTCAGTTTTCATTGTGATCTCTCCTCTTTCATTCATGATTTTATTTATTTGGGTCCTTTCTCTTTTCTTTTTGATAAGTCTGGCTAGCAGTTTATTGATCTTATTAATTCTTTCAAAGAACCAGCTCCTAGTTTTGTTGATCTGTTCTACTGTTCTTCTGGTTTCTATTTCATTGATGTCTGCTCTAATCTTTATTATTTCTCTTCTCCTGCTGGATTGAGGCTTTATTGGCTGTTCTTTCTCCAGCTCCTTTAGGTGTAAGATTAGGTTGTATATTTGAGATGTTTCTTGTTTCTTAAGAAAGTCTTGTATTGCTATATACTTTTTAGTACTGCCTTTGCTGCATCCCAAAAGTTTTGAAGAGTTGTGTTTTCATTTTCATTTGTTTCCATGATTCTTTTTAGTTCTTTAATTTCCTGGCTGATCCATTCATTTTCTAGCAGGATGCTCTTTAGCCTCCATGTATTTGAGTTCTTTCCAAATTTCCTTGTTACTGAGTTCCAGTTTCAAAGCAGTGTGATATGAAAATATGCAGGACATGATCCCAATCTATTGGTACCAGTTGACCCTGGTTTGTGACCCAGTAGGTGGTCTATTCCAGGGAATATTCCATGTGCACTCAAGAAAAATGTGCATTTTGTTGCTTTAGGATGAATATATCTGTGAAGTCCACCTGGTCCAGTGTGTCATTCAAAGCCTTGTTCCCTTGTTGATCTTCTGCTTAGATGATGTGTCCATTGCAGTGAGTGAGGTGTTAAAGTCCCCTATTATCATTGTATATTATCAATGATTTTCTTTAATTTTGCTATTAATTGGCTTATATAATTGTCTGCTCCCATATTAGGGGCATAAATATTTATAACTGTTGTATCTTCTTGTTGGATAGAATCTTAATTATGTTATAGTGTCCTCCTTCATCTCTTATTACAATCATAATCCAATCAAGAAATGGGCAGAAGACATGAACAGACATTTCTCCAAAGAAGACATAAGAAGATGGCCAATAGACACATGAAAAAGTGTTCCACATAATTTGGCACCAGGGAAATACAAATCAAAATCACAATTAATGCCACCCCACACCAGTCAGAATGACTAAAATTAATAAGTCGGGAAGGGAGGATGTTGGCAGGGCTGTACAGAAAGGGAAACCCTTGTACAGTGTTGGTGAAAATGCAAGCTGGTGTAGCTACTCTGGAAAACAGTATGGTGTTCCTCAAAAAGTTGAAAATAGAGCTACCCTAATAACCAGCAATTGCACTACTAGGTATTTACCCCAAAGATATAAATGTAGTGATCCAAAGGGGCACCTGCATCCCAATGTTTATAGTAGCAATGTCCATGATAACCAAATCTAGAAAGAGCCCAGATGTCCATTGACAAATGAATGGATAAAAGAGATGTGGTATGTACATACAATTGAGTACCACTCAGACACCCCCCCCCCACAAAAAGAAAGAAAGAAAGAAAGAAAGAAAGAAAGAAAGAAAGAAACAAAGAAAGAAAATCTCACCATTTGCAAGGACGTGGAAAGAACTAGATGATATTACGCTATGCAAAATAAGTCAATCAGAGCAAGAAAATTATTATATGATCTCACTCATATGTGGAATTTAAGAACAAAACAAAAAAGGATCATAGGGGAAGAGAGGAAAAAATAAAGACAAAATCAGAGAGGGAGACAAATGATAAGAGACTTAATCAGAATTGGTGGGGGGGTGGGTTGGGGTAACTGGGAAAAAAAAGAAGAAAAAATTGTCAGTAACATATAAATTTCATATAAACATAAATGCAATTGAGAATAATAAATCCTATATTTTCATACTAAATAAAAGAAATTTATTGAAATATACTGAGAAATAACATAGAAGTTGGAATTATAACATAAGAACATTACATTAAATATGATAAATATAGTAAAGCATATAGTGGAAAGAATGGCTCATTTTTGTACCTAGGTGGAATTTCATTAGAGGGAAGGAACTGTAAAATGTGCAAAGAAATATTAAAAATAAGAACAAAAACCAATGAAGTAGAAAAGAAAAAAAGAGAAACAAAAAAGTTAAAATGTTTGTTCTCTGAAAAAAAAAATTATAAAAGCTTAGCAAGAATGATGAAGAAAGCAGAGAGTGAACATAAAATACCACTTCCAGGAAAAAAATTAGGCAGCATCATTTCATAACCTCTAGACACTCCTAGAAAACTAGTATTAAAATGGTGTTCCATCAACCTGATTAAAGGCCACCTAAAAAATATCTACAACTAATGTGATATTTAGTGGGGATAGTTGAATGATTTTGTCCTAAAATTGCTATTCTAGCCTTTAATATAATGTAAGAGACAAAAAAGCATTAAGAGGGATCCCTGGGTGGCGCAGCGGTTTGGCGCCTGCCTTTGGCCCAGGGCACGATCCTGGAGACCCGGGATCAAATCCCACGTCGGGCTCCCTGTGCATGGAGCCTGCTTCTCCCTCTGCCTCTGTCTCTGCCTCTCTCTCTCTCTCTCTCTCTCTGTATGACTATCATAAATAAGTAAAAAAATTTTAAAAAAAAAGCATTAAGAATATAAAGAGAAAGTAAAAATTGCCTTTAGTTAATGGAAACATTATTGTGTACATAAAGAATCTAAAGAGGGACACCTGGGTAGCTCAGTGTTTGAGCATCTTCCTTCAGCCCAGGTCATGATCCTGTAGTCCTAGGATCGAGTCCCACATTGGGCTTCCTGCATGGAGCCTGCTTCTCTATGTCTCTGCCTCTCTCTCTGTGTGTCTCTCATGAAGAATAAATAAAATCTTTTTAAAAAAAGAATCTAAGAAATCTATAAATGAAACTAATAAGTGAATTTATTCAAGTTACAGGATAAAGATTAGTATGCAAAAATAAATTGTTTTCCTACAAATAAGCATAGAAAAATCACAAAGGTTTCAAAACAATACGGTTCACCAAGTACTGACATGCCTTAGATGCCTATCACTCTAGGGTGTCCAGCTGGCTCAAAGGAAAGGGCATGTGACTCTTGATCTCAGGGTTGTGAGTTAGATCTCCAAGTAGGATATAGAGCTTCCTTAAAAAACAAACAAACAAACAAAATTGCCTATCACTCTAAGAAAGAAAAAAAATGGGGATCCCTGGGTAGCTCAGCGGTTTAGCGCCTGCCTTTGGCCCAGGGCATGATCCTGGGAGTCCTGGGATCGAGTCCCATATCGGACTCCTTGCATGGAGCCTGCTTCTTCCTCTGCCTGTGTCTTTGCCTCTCTCTCTCTCTCTCTCTCTATCATGAATAAATAAATAAAATCTTAAAAAAAAAAAAAAAAAGAATAGATCCCTACAGTGAAAACTACCAATAACTGATAGAATTGAAGAGGACCTTAGCAAACGCAGAGGTCTAATATTGCCTGAAGGAATCAATGTTAAGGCACTCATTCTCCTTCACTGGACATAAACATGTGTAAGGTTTTTTAGGCGAATGAAGGAAACCCCAAGGCAAAATGATCTGTAGGATGAGCTTTACTGCCAGCACCCTCGGGCCAGGTTCTGCGACTCGGGAGGAGAGTCAGGGAAGTCAGACCGGGTTGGGGAGTGCAGGGATTTTTAAGCCTTGCTGGATCCGGGTGGGGCCCTTGCCAAATTAGGGAAGGGAACACCGTGTCCTTAGGTGATTGGCTGGGGGTGGGGAAAGTCCAGGATAGGGGGTGGTCCCCGCCTGGAAAGTCCCGGGTGGAAAGTTTTGGTTTCCCGTCTAGGTTTCAATTTACTGGAGATGACGTGGTGGTCATGGCTGCTTTGGTGGGAAGATCAGCCATCTTGACCCAATTTGAGATGTCCGCCATTTTGGATGCCCCTGTCTCTCAGCCAGCCCAACAATATGCACTGCAATTCCTATCAAAAACATAGGACGTTTTGGAAAAAAAAAAAAGAATATTATATTAAAATCTATAGGGAAATTCAGAAGGATCTAGGATCTAATATGTAATAGAAGTAAATGTGTTGTAAGCTACAATGTAATTTTTAATTTTTAATTTAATTTTTAATTTAGTAGTCATATTAAAAAAGTAAAAAATAGGGATCCCTGGGTGGCGCAGCGGTTTGGCGCCTGCCTTTGGCCCAGGGCGCGATCCTGGAGACCCGGGATCGAATCCCACGTCGGGCTCCCGGTGCATGGAGCCTGCTTTTCCCTCTGCCTATGTCTCTGCCTCTCTCTCTCTCTCTGTGACTATCATAAATAAATAAAAATTTTTAAAAAATACAATCTTTAAAAAAAAAAGTAAAAAATAAACTTTAAAAAAAATTTTTTTAAAGATTTATTTATTTATTTATGAGAGACAGAGAGAGAGAGGCAGAGACACAACACAGGCAGAGAGAGAAGCAGGCTCCATGCAGGGAGCCCAATGTGGGACTCGATCCCAGGTCTCCAGGATCACGCCCTGGGCTGAAGGTGGTGCCAAACTGCTGAGCCACCTGGGCTGGCCAAACTGTAAAATTTTAATAATACATTTTAATCAATCCAACATAATCAAAATATAATTTCAATTATATACATACTTGTTTTCAAACTACGTTTTACAAGGAACATGCATTTTATACTTACATGATGTCTCATTTAAGACTAGCTACATTTCAAGTACTCAAAGTATATGGAACAAGTGGCTACCATATTGGACAGCAGATCTAAAATACACAAAACAACCAAAGAAGAAGGAGGAGGAAGACGCATGGAGGTATTTAAACTCCTGATTGCAGCAGTAGTATTGGCATAGAGAGAGACAAATAGTTAATTGGAAGAGAATCAAGACTCCAGAAATGCTCATACATGTTGATTATTTTCTTTTTTTTTTTTAATTTATTTAAGATAGTCACACAGAGAGAGAGAGAGAGGCAGAGACATAGGCAGAGGGAGAAGCAGGCTCCAGGATCACGCCCTGGGCCAAAGGCAGGCGCTAAACTGCTGCGCCACCCAGGGATCCCCATGTTGATTATTTTCAAGGCAATTCAGTGGGAAAGGCAACCTCTATTAACAAATGATTCTGAAACAAAGTGAATATTCATATGACTTTTAAAAAAGGAGTCTCAACTCCTATCTAATTAGTTACAGAGTTTATTCTATTAGAGTTTGATCGTAGTTGCAGATGTAAAACCTAGAAACACTGCTTTCTGAAAGAAAACAGAAGAATCTCTTTGTGACCTTGGGATAGGCGAATATTTCCTGGATGGGACACAAAGTAGAAGAAAAGTTGATAAATTGGACTTCATAAAAATGAAAATATTAAAATAGAAAGTACATAGGAAATATGGCAAACTATGGACTGAGAGAAAATATTTTCAACACATTTTTTCGACAAGGGATTCAGAGACAGTAAGAGGAAAAGAAAACAAAGAGGAAGGAACTAGTCCCTTCTTCTGCCTCAGATGTACACTCTGCCTCCAGCAATTCTTGAAGGGAGATAGGAAAGTGAGCCAGCTGGCAAAGGAGAGCGTGGTCTCAGAGTCCCAGCATCAACAGCACAGCAGAGCATCAAAGGATGGGTCTGAAGACACAATGGCTTAACAGCCAACACAGATATACATAAAATAATGGTGCATCCTCTATGTTAGTCAGTGAAAAAAGCTGTGTATAATTATACACTGTATTGTTATAATTACATTATAAACTTGAAATAATTATATTACCATTTTTCCAGATTATACATGTAATCTTTTTGAAACATAATTTTAAATAAGGAAAACACTCTTGTGTTTTTTTTTTAATTCAATATGATATAAAATGATATAATTCTGCCCTCCACTTCAGAAACTGAGTATAATTTCCTCAGCTAACTGGAACCAATGTAGTACAAGACAGTAAACTCATGAGTTGATTATCTTTTTTATTAACCCAAGGAGCAAGGCACATATTGTCACTTTTGGCCAAACAACAATTAATTGTTCAGCCATCCCTCATTCTTCACTTTCCATTTTCGTTCCCCTCTTCATGTACTTGTACTTTCTCCTTAGAAATAGAATTGGGGTGAACCAAGAGGATTTATGTGGTTCCCATAGGCTGTGGGTCATTCTTGTATCAAACTGTCTAAATGTCTTTCTTTTCCCCATAAAAACAGTGAGCAGAATTCTAACAGGCCCCATGCAAATATAATTGTGAAACATCAAAACCAGTCATGAGGAAAGGTATAAACTTTGTTGGCTGAACATTTAAATCTAACAATAAAAACAAAGAATTTTTAAGACTATTGGGGAAAAGCAAAGATATGATAATCCCTCTTTCTATCCTCTTTTGTCAGTCTAGTCTCTGTATACCCATGTGCTTTACCCTAGTTTTGGCAGCTGATAAATGGAACTGTAGAAATTTTGGAAGTAATCCAGAAACTAATGATGAAAGCATTTATTAGAGATACAGGGTAAAGATGCTTAAAAATACTGATTGGAAAGATTATCTGGGATGAAAACAGACAACCCAAGACACAAGGCAGGGAATGCCATGAATGTTATTATCAGGGTAGTAAAGTATTAAAAGATCTAGCTGACTAAACTTCATAGTTTCCTCTTTGCTACCAGTAGCAATGTGAACATATCTATGTGAGCTGAAAATATAAATGTAAATGCCATCTATTCTCATGTGGCAAACCTGACTAATTTCTAATTCATTTTATGCCTAATAATTAAGATGGTATTATAAATTGTGATTTTTAATGTATTTTAATAAGACTGCAATCAAGATAGAGAATTGATTTGACATGAAAAACCCCCACTCCCACTACAAATATAAAATTGATAAATAAAGTATATGTCTTACAAAATATGTAAATACAAGATTGAATTCAAAAACCATAATATGAAATATCTAGGTTCCAGAAAAGAAAGGGGTTCTTCCATAGCAAGGGAAATTGCATCTGATGGATGCCACTGTGCCCAGTCGTTAAGGTCTACCTATGGAAGCCTGGAAATTGAGGCCATGTACCTTATGGTGAGAGGAAAACACAGAATTGTGTTTTCTGCCTAAATGATCCTCAGCATATGAATGGAAATAGGTATCCATGAGAATGCAGAACCCCTAACCTGTACCGTTTCACATGAGGAAGGTCACATTCTTCCACTACCTATATGATCAATATCTAATTTAAAAACCTTAGGGATGCCTGGCTGGCTTAGTCTGTTAAGCAGCTGACTCTTGGTTTTGGCTCAAGTCATGGTCTCGGGGTCCTGGGATCAAGCCCCACATTAGGCTTTCCGCTCAGCACATGGAGTCTGCTAAAGTTTCTCTTTCCCCCTCCCTCTGCCTTCCCTCCTCTCACACACCCTCCCACTCTTTCTCTCTCTCTCTTAAATAGATGAATCTTTAAAAAAAAAAAAAAAAAAAAAACTTTTAAGAGACTCACAGTTCTTAAAAAGGGATATAAAATTCTTATTTTTATTTCTGATCCCTCCATAAAAATGCACTAAGTCACACCACTCAGAATAGATAGTATTAAAAAGTTAAGAAATAACAAGTGTTGGTGAGGATGTGGAAAAAGAGAACACTTGTGAACAGTTGATGGGCATGTAAATTCATGTGACCACTGTGGAAAACAGTATGGAAATTCCTCAAAAAAGTAAAAATAGAAATGTATACAATCCAATAATTCAACTGAGTATCTATTCAAAGAAAATGAAAATTAATTTTAAAAGATATATGTACCCCTATGCTCATTCAGCATTATTTATAGTAGCCAATATATAGAAGCAACCCAGTGTCCACTGATATATGAATGGATAAAGAGGATGTGGTCTGTGTATGTATGTATATATATGTGGATATATAATGTGGATATATCATAAAATATAAAATGTGGATATATAATAAAATATTGGATATACTATATATGATATATAATTGGATATAAAATATTATAAAATTTTGGATATATTACAAATAGATTAAATATAAAACAATATTCAATCATGAAAAAAGAATGAAATCTTGCCATTTCCAATGACATGGATGGATCTACAGGATATTAGGCAAAGTTAAAGAAGTTAGATACAAGCAAATAATATAGGATTTCACTTATGTGCAGAGTCTAAAAAACAAAACAAATGAACAAACAAAAACCAAACAGACTTATACATACAGAGAGCAAAATTGTACTTACTAGGGGAGAGCGGGTGGGAGGATGGATGAAACACGTGAAGGAGATTAAGAGGTACAAACTTCCAGTCAGAAAAGAAAATATGGAAGATGAAAATTACAGCACAGGAAATTTTAAAAATACACTAAACTGACTGGAAATGCTTGTGTGCGTGTGTGTATCCTTCATCGTTACTATATCATAAGGCATAGAATCACAAAACAAAGAAAACAAAGAAAATAGGAAAAGGGATAATAGATGAGAGATAGATAAATAGATAAGGAAGAAGGAAGGAGGAAGGGAGAGCAGAAAATTATAATTTGGAAAGCAGAGGGAGAAAGGTAAATGAATATCAAGCTAGTTGTAGGGATAGGGTGACAATCTCATTTGTACCACAAATCCTCAAAAATACTTAGGAATTTGCTTACTTCTTCTGTGCCTAGGCAAAACATTGGAGGTCTCTAAAAGTATGTCTACATTATGCTTAGAATCACACCACCCTCAATTCCTGGAATACTGTGAATCAGGCAGGAGACTAGAATATTGTCTTTTGGGGCACCTGACCAACCCAAAGAATAAACCTAAGATAATATACATTTAGAGGTCCAAAACAAAAAGATTTAGCCAAAGTGATCTTCCCATCCTATATAGATGACCAAAATGGGCAAGTTCAAATTCCTTGCAGTTTCCAAAGAACTTGTATATACCTCATTTTGAATATGAGCAAAGAAGAATTTCCAGGTACTTGAGGAATCCTGCAAAAACTGAAATAGAAGATAGACAAACAGGAAACTAAAATTATGAGGATAAAAATATATAATGAAAAAATAGGAAAAAAATTAGAAATATTATTTAACACTTACGAAGATAAAATGATACACCCATGAATCAAGAAGAGGATGTTTCAATGTTTCATATTTAAGTAGAACAGAGAACATGATTGAGCAGATTAGAAGACACAATGGACTGTAAAGAGACTATGACATCATCGAGGAAATCCACCCCCCCCCCAACATAAGGCTACTGACATATTTAAGATTGTGTGTCCTTGTAGATAAACAAAAGAGTTGTGGCAGTAGACAGTTATTTTCAAAATTTACATTTTCAAATTTACATTTTGACTACCAGGAATAGTCTAAAAACTGTGGATGTTCATACAGAATCTATGAAACCACCACAAAAAAAATGTTGTTTTGTATATTTTATTAATTTCACACAACTGGCATTAATTTGAATATCTGAAAGTGTGTCCCAAACACAACACTTGTGAGAACTTCTATTATGAATTGAGATTTCTCTTTATCTTCCAAACAGCATCCTAACTCTATAATTGCTATTCATAGTGCTCTATATCTTGTTCCCATAATAAATTGTGTATAATAATCCTAACTCTTATCCTACCTTCTTTTTGGCAAAACTCACTGAGTTGCTCACTGCTCCTTACTTTGTCTTAGCTCCATATTATGAAGGAAAATATTTTTATGTAAGAAAAATATTTATTTTGAATACATGAGTAAATGAATGTGTTGTATCAGTTTAACCCAAGGTCAGTCCCTGAGTTTTTACTATCCCCTGTGGAAGGTTTGATTAAAGACAATCCTTACAGAGTAGCCATTAAGTCTCTGACCATTAAATTGCTATTCTATGCAACACATTATCTATGTTACCCATGTCACATCAGTTTGTTTGCTGTTCGGGGTAATGCTTTGAATGAAGAAGAGCAATAGAGAATTTATCACCCAGTATCAATGCCATAAAAATGTGTTTCTAAGGAGGAGTGTCACCAAAGAAATTTAAAATATAAGCTTAGTACTCAAAACTCTTCCCTGATTCTGGAAAAGAAAATAAATCTGCTTTAAGCTTAAAATATTGACTTACACATCAAAGAAAACAGAAGTGAAAAGCTAAGGATTATACTAAAACATGAAATCTGAGTATCTTAGCACTATTTTTGTGTAAATGAATATGATAAATATCATTAAAGATATTTTACTTCAAAACAATTTAAAACCTCATCTATATCATGGAATAATCATTTTTGAACTATAAACAGTGGAAGTCACTTGGAATAAAATTCTTTGTTAAAATTGATTTCACTCAACTATGGGACTGGGGGACAAGCTGCTATCTAAAATGATTCCTATCAAAATTCAACCTATGGAGATTAGATATATTCAGTTGTCTGTAAAGTGAGGCTATTCATAAAAATGGAAATTCTAAGTATCTTACACCCTTAGGATTTTTGATGCTATCAAATTTTGTTGAAATAAACACAGATTTATTCCAAGTATTTAAATATATTCATTAAAGTGCTCAGTAGGATAAAAAAAATACTGGGACTCTCCTGTGGTTTCTGTTTTCTCTAAATGTTAATACTTATCACAGTTTATATCCTGCCTACCATAAATATTAAGGTTTTCAATCATTCTCGGGAATATCACATACCAGTGGGTCCAAGCATCTTATTGTTTTTAGCAGAATGTAGTTCAGTCTACATATCTTTTGACCACCTTTATGAGTACAACAATAATAATAATGATAATGATAATAATGTATTAATATTTATAAAAATAATCAGGTTAATAGCAGATACCATTCAGTGACTTCTTGCCCTGTGTCAAGCATTGGACTAATCATTTCACACATATCACACTGTTTAGTACTCACAACAGTTATACTCTCAATATCTTGAATGAGTTGATATATCAGTTCCCTATTGCTGCTCTAACAAGTTATCACAAACTTAGTGATTTAGAACATCACAAGTTTATCCATGATTGTGAAGGCCAGGAGTTTAAAATGAGTCCTTACTGGGCTAAAATCAAGATGTCAGCAGAGCTGTATTTCTTTCTAGAAGATCTAGAGAGGAGTCCATTTCTTTTTTTTCTTTTTTATAAATTTATTTTTTATTGGTGTTCAATTTGCCAACATATAGAATAACACCCAGTGCTCATCCCGCCACGTGCCCACCTCAGTGCCTGTCACCCAGTCACCCCCACCCCCCACCCACCTCCCTTTCCACCGCCCCTAGTTCGTTTCCTGGATTTAGGAGTCTTTCATTTTCTGTCTCCCTTTCTGATATTTCCCACCCATTTTTTTGCCCTTTTTGGCTTCCAGGGATTGCCTGTATTCCTTGGCTCATGGCCTTTCCTTCTGTCTTCAAAGCCAGTAACAATAAGCTGGGCACTTCTCAAGCTGCTATCTCTTTGGTTGGTTCTCCACAGTCATATCTTTCCACAGCTCTTTAAAGGGTCCTGTGATTACAGTGGGTCTGCACAGTTAATCCATGACAGTCTCACCATCTCATGGCCAGCAGGTTTGCAATATTAATTCCATTTGCAACTTATTTCACCTTGCCTAACTTAGGTTCTGGGGACTAAGCTGTAGACATTTTAGGGGGAGTCATAAAATCCTGCTATCACAGAAGATGGGAAAAAGACATCCTAAGAAGTGACCATAATTAGCACGAAGTTCAGTAGCAAGTCAGTGGTCATGCCAGGAATCAAAACCAGAAACATTAAGTAATCTAACATGTGCCTGAATGACCAACTAAAAGGAAAAGGGAGGAACATAATCACTCTTTGGACAGTTAGTAAGTGTTTGGAAAAACTAACTTACTTGACTGTAATATTTTTCATGTTTCATCCAGGTATATGATACAAATAGATCATTTTTGCTTCTCTTCTCTATTTGCAAATATTTAATCACAAGAGTGGAGGATGTGCTTCTACTGAGAAAATACATGAAATAAGTATTTAATAAAAGTTACTTGCCATTGGTGATGTACTTAGCTAATACAAGCTTTCTGGAATAATACTTTTTTGTAATCTATAGGTTTTCAATCTCAATATATTTTATATAACAGCAACCCTACCATGCCTTTTTAAAAAAATATATTTTATTTATTTATTCATGAGAGACACACACACACAGAAAGAGGCAGAGACACAGGCAGAGGAGGAAGCAGGCTCCATGCAGGGAGCCCGATGGGGGACTCGATCCCAGGTCTCCAGGATCACACCCTGGGCCAAAGGTGGCAGTAAACCGCTGAGCCACCCAGGCCACTCCATGCCTTTTGGTCATTGTATTAAATAGCAGTGTGTTCTGTTGTGGCTCTACCACTTCTAGTCATGAGATTTGGGTGAATGACTTTTCTAAACTTCATATTAATAATTTTTAAAGATTTTTATTTATTTATTTGAGAGAGAGAGAATGAGTGAGAAAGACAGAGATCACAAGTGGGGGAGAAGGAGCAAAGGGTGAGGGAGAAGCAGACTCCCCACTGAGCAGGGTACTTGAAGCAGGGCTCCATCCCAGTACCGTAGAATCATGACCTGAGCCAAAGGCAGATGCTTAACTGTCTGAGCCACTCAAGTGCCCCTAAACTTCATTTTCAAACAAGGATAAAACAAAGATCATAATAGTAACTATGTCATAGGCATTATACATACATTGTATAGTTTTCACTGCATGTTCCCTGACAAAATATAAATACCCAACAAATGTTACTCAGATTATTTTCATAAATCCTTAGCAACCTATTTAGACATATAATAAATCAGACTATTATTTTTTCAGCAGCATATTTACTCATCCAAACCTCACATTCTTGAATGACTTTGGCTTTCGATACTACTTCTTGCATTATTTCCAAACTTCGTACATAGTTTGTAAAGGAAGAGGAATACATAAATGGAATATAGGATAGTATAATTACTTTTTCCCGTTTGTTATTCAGCATCTATTGATTTTACAAATTTATTTAGAGGCATCAATCTAAATGAGTGGCATTTTTAGATATTACATGATGAAGGCTTATTTCCCCTAATGACTTGTGGTCATTGTTTTCTGGCAATGGCCCATAGCCATACCTAAGCTGATGGCAAATTCATCAAAGACCATAAAATCTATTACTATGATGATTCAATGCATTTACTTCCTGAATGATGGAACTCCAAATTCTGGGAGGGATTGTTTTTCATTTTGTGTCTGTGAAGTTCTGGGAATTTCTACAGCCTTCACTGATGTAAATTAATTATAGTTGATTTTGATGTTCCAAGTGGCATGGAGGTAAGTACTCTCTAATCCAAAATATTGTTATTTAGATAAGAAATGCCCTTTTGTAGCATTATTTTGGAGGCTAACTTCCTTTTCCACAGGCTCATGACACCGTACGGATGGACATTGGCAAGAGTAATAGACCTTGCTTGGCCCCTCATTGCATTTCTCTATTACAGGACAAGAAAAGACAAATGAGTGGCTGGGTTTAGAAGTATTGGTTATATCTGGCTCTGCTCCTTCTAGATTCCTTCCTTAAAAATCTGCCTAGTGGCAGAGTGGGTGTATTCTGATCTCTTCTCAAATATGTGATAAGCTCATTAGGACAGGCCCTGCTCTTGTGAGGGAAGCTAGAAGTTTTTGAGAGCTGCTTGTATTTGGGTACATCCACTTGCTTGATTGAGAGATAGAGTAATAGCATGTGAATATTGTTGTGCATCTGCATCTAAGAAAGCTAATGGTGGTGTCCTTTTTTTTCTATTTCCTGTGTACTATCTTCAGTTGCCCCCAGATTTGGAAGTACAGCGTGATCTCATTAAATGCATCCCTCTCCATTCACCCCTCAAAATATTTTTTTTAAATTCCTGATAATAGTCTTCTAAATTACATGTAGAATTTTGCTCTGTTTCAACTTTATGGTCTATTTTTAATTCTTAAGGAAAAAATATATCTACATTACTGATTACAACCATTGCAATAGTTTTGTCTCCATTAGGGAAATCCCAATTGTCCTTGAGAAAAGATATGTGTATAAATTATCACTGATAATAAATTAGAAATAATTACTAATTCATGTTCAAAAGGTTTAAATATATATACATATATATGTATATATATATATCTGTAGCTATATGTCTTAATATAATGTAAAATGTTATTTAAAATCTAAACCCCAAGAGAAGGTATAAGCTTCATTGATTTCAGTTTTTAAATACTGTCAACTATTTTCTCTATTTTTCCTAAAAGTATTATTTCAGAAACAGAAGTTGTCTTGCCTGAAATATTGTCACTTTCATATTTTTCACACATTGATGCACAACATGGCAGCATTTCATATAATAATAAAATGTGCATATTAGTGACAATGCCTTTTTTAATACCTCCTGAAATAGCCAGTGCCAGAAAGGAGCCAACAATTCATTGCCACTATTTGGTAACTAATTATTTTTCCAATAAGGCAAGAATATATTGACATAATGTTCTGTCAGCTGATCCTGACCAATAAAAAAGCCAATTATGTGTATATCTAAAGGACTCTTAAATATTAGAGATAGGGAAAACTGCAGGTAGAGGGTCATTTTTAGAATGTCCTTGGGCCGAATGTAAAATATGCAGTTCCTTTTGTTCTCTACTATACAAGATTAGATATATTTTCTTTATTCTTTATTCCTATTACTTTTCCAAAGACATGTGATGTAATCAAATAAAACTTTAAAAAACAATATATTGCATTTCACATCTAACTTGGGCTCATCTTTCTCCTTTCTCTGCATTGTCTTTGGACATTAGATATAAAACCATTCAAGCTGTCTTCTCCTTGCTGTTGTTGAGGTATTTGACACAACTCTCCTTTTTGTGTGTTACTTTTCAACCTCTATGAAACCTTAGAGATAAGGCCAAGCAGCTTACAAATGAGGAAACTGAGTTGTAGCCCAAGTTACTTGGCAACATGTTAGCCAAAGGCTCTGCAGAGTCAGATTTCTTGACATTGAATCTTGGTTCTACACATTACAGAAAGTATGGACTTTGGAAAGTACTTAACTTCACTAAGCTTCAGTTTTGTCAATCATATATTAGAAGTAATAATCAACATACCATCTTCCTTTAATTTTTATGAAGATTCAATGAAAGAACCTATTTTACATATATTTTTAGATTTATGTTTATTTTTATCTGTATTCCTTTCTAAAACTCTACTCAAAAGATAGAGAAGTCCTTTTTTAAATGTATAAACGCACAAGAGCAAAGATTAACACATAACGATAATAATTAAACATATACCTCTTTTTTTGACAAGATGGAAAGCACATAGAAGAACCAAAAATGACTTACAATGAGGAGTAAACCAAGTTTCAGTACTTGGTATGGAGGTTGTAACCCCCCAGAAAAGGTCCAAAAGACACAAACCTTGGAATGATTAGCTATCCCAGAGGAGAGGATAAGACTGCAGCCACAATGGTGGCCAACTGTCCCAAATACACAGAGAACACCAGGAGAAAAAGGCATAGGGTTTTCAAACTCAACATGCTGAATTGAATGGAAATGTGTATAAGAAAATAGAACCAGAGATATCTACTTCTACCTATAGGTATCAATTTCCCATAGAAATGGAGGTTGATTTTCTAGAGAAATTGAAGCAAAGAGCTATCACCTTGGGGTATCAGTGTTCAAGAAGGGTGAAAAATGAGGCAGTGAACTACAAAGTGTGGAATTAGGCAAAAATTTTAATACTGAATATTGAGCGCCTCTTCCACTTCACTAACAGGTTCTTAGAAAGTAGCTTTTTCAGGCTTATACATACCCAGCTCTTCTCTTTACCTGCCAAGAAACTTATTGAAGAATTCCTCTCTGTAGAAGATGAAGTACTTCAGGGAAAAAAAAAGACCTAATAAAGTTTTGAAGGTCTTTTAAAGGAAAAATAAAGCTGGTTTATTAGATCACACAGTAGAGAAACCCACCAGAGTGTAAATGCCACCTGCCCCATATACAGGGAACTCCCAGTTAGCTTTCAAGTGGCTCATGATTAAATATGAAAGAACAACTAAAGATCACCAGGAATAGTCTTTAACATGTAAGAATGTGATGTAAAGAAGTAGAAAAAAATACTAACAAAACTCTGTAAAAGGATGAAAGAAAACCTAAAACAACAACAACAATGACAACAATAGAAAAAGAAAAAGAAGAAACTTTACTATAAATAGAAAGGGAGTATTGTGCTCATGAAATAACAGGAGAGAGAAAGAAAATGGGGTAAGAGAAGGTGAGAAAGAAGTTAGAAGGAAGAAAAAGCTGTAAATTTCAGGTATAACATCAAAAATAGAACTTTTAATAGTCAGATTAGAAGATTAATTGATGAAATCCTTCAAAATTTAGAACAAACTCCTGTAGATGAGCTATAGAAGGAAAATAATTTTGTCCCATCAGTTACTTTTTCAGTATTTATCTTAAGGAATTAATGGAAGTACATTAACATATCCCCAAAGTATTTACATGAGTAAATTGCTAGAAAAGATAGAAAGTACATGCCCATCAAGGGTAGTTTTGCTTCTGGGTATTATACATGAATCAGTACTACACCACTCCCCTCATTAGAAACAACTTCAAAATTAGACAGAATATATGAGAGAACTGTAGACATAAGAACACCTAACTGCAATCTTGGAGAGAAGGGAAAATTTCAATATAAGTTCTTTGATCTTCTAGTGCTCAGTTTCAGCTAAATTTCCCAATCAAAGTGCAGAGATGGACAGTGAACAGAGCATGGTGGTTAGCCAAGCTACGGAGTCAGAGATTGGGGCTACAAGAGAATTAGAATTTGTGAAGTGAGGCATCTTTGGAGGAAGGATCTGTGTGGAGAGAGATTTCCAAATGTGTCTGGGCAGGTCCTCTCATGTCTACAGCTGAGGGCCAGGTGCCTGTGAAGGTGGGGTAAGACTACCAGAGGGTTACTGGGGAATTGCTGCTCTGTGTTTGAGAGTAGAACAAAAATATTGGAGAAAAACTGGTACCATGCCAAAGTTAAACCACCTTATTCACATCTCATCAACACCTTTCACATCCAGCTGAAACAGCAAACTCCAAGTCTTTTGGATAAAGTACTATGCTCTAGAGTATCAGTCAGAAAACTTGTTCTGTAAAATGTCCAGTAAATATTTTAGGCTCTGTAAGTCATATATAGTATCTATTATATGTGTATGTACAGGTGCAATCTGAATCTGAAAAGTTAAGATTTCATTGTGTTAGCCCTGGAGAAACCACAGTAAAAAAAAATTTTTTTAGGAAGCTAATTAACTATTCTGTTTTACAATAAAAGCATCTAAAGCTATCTATTTTTTTTCAAAGAATAGCTTTTTCTGATCCCATGGACCTTGATAAAAGTATCCTGTTTCTGAGTCTGGAAGGAGCACTATTTACATTTCTATTTGCTCCTTGAAATTAGGTTCTAAAACTCTGTTTTAGATTGTTAATTTAGTAGAAGGCATATGAGCAGCAGTTTTCTTTAAAAATTTCTACTTTAGGGAGTAGAGCATATGACTTCCAAACATGTGACTTCTTTTCATTATTGACATCTTTTCTAATTGTTTGATGGGCATAAAGGAGAAATATATTCTATAGGAAAAAACATTTATATATTTTTGTGTGTGTACATGTGTATAAAACATCAAGATTGTAGATTATAATATTCAAAGCATTATATAATTATATATATAACTACATATATATGTGTATATGTATATTCTTGCATTTTTTATCTACTTGATATTTCACTTTCTGAAAGGCATGGATTAAAAAATTGCTCTATAATTGTATTTTATAAAGTAAAAAAATGATCACTGGGTGATTGCTTAAATAAACCATGATAAAATAATTATAGATCATAATAGATAACATATGTAATTATAAAATAATATTTTATATAATATAGTCATATATGCCTGTAATGGAATATGAAGCAGCTAATTGAAAATTTGGTATAGGTTTTTTTGATATAGATTATACCAAAAATATAAAGGTCAAAAATAGTTACAAAGCCATAGCTACTATAACTTCCCATCCTTAAGTAAATATGTGCTATGTGTATGTATATGCTGGTATAGTTATGGATAGAAGTAAGTTTTGATGCTTATGTCCCATAATATTAATAACAGTGATCCCTAAATTGTGGAGTATATATGATCGTCAGTTTTTCCTTTCTACTTCTTTGAGTTGCTAAGCATATTATATTTCATAATAAAACAAAAACAATAAAACTACTTTTGTTTTGAAAATTAATTACTAGGTAAAATGGCTTTCATTAATCCTGAACCAAGGAAACAACTATTCTATAAATATACTCATGTATCTAAAGTTTCATAAAATAAAACTAGAAACAACTCATATTCATGTGCTCTTGAAGATTGGTCAATAGCCAAATGCAAAGGTTACTACTTCTAAGACTCTATGAAGTACCATGGCAAATTCTGTGTTTATTGAAAAGTACTTGTTTTATTTAGTTAAATAATCCAATATGCATAAATATTCTCAGGCTGTAGTTTTGTTTTATTTTCTCTAAAGATATACTCTCAAGCAATAAAATATATTTACAGTTATATTTGCCAACTTGATCTTTAGAAATAGTTTTTTCTTACCCAAAATACATTAGAGACTATAGATATTTAAAGGTAATTTTTATTCAGCTTATGTGGGTATTACATGATGCAATAAATTACTTTTTTCACAGAGGAGTTTTAATTCTATAAGTTGTTTACTTTGGGGTAAAGATTTATTAAATAATGCAAGTGTATATAAGTTTTACTACAGTATTTTTGATGACAAATCATATAATAAATTGTATTGTTTCTATGACTTTTATTTTCATACAATGAGGGATTTAATTAGAAATCTGTTCGTGGACTTTATTTCACTACTGAGGTTATATTACCTACTGGAACAGGGGTAAGATATATGATTTTAATTTAATTCTCTGGGCTTTTGATGGAGAATGCTTTGTAACTTTTACACATATATCAGATCAAAATTTACTATTCCTATTCCATTTAGTAAAGGACCCCAAGCATGTGGTCTTTCTGGTCTAGTCTGACTGCCCATGATATGCTCTTTTTTTTTTTTTCTTTCTTTTTTTGTCTTCTTTAGTACTCCAAACAAGTACATAGAAATTGTAGACTCTAGGCATCTCCAATTTTGTATGACAAAAGGCTCGCTCCTATTTTTTTAAATGGTAAATCAGTATCAGAAAACAGGTTTCCAAACAATAGATAAATCAAAAAATAATCATATCACATATAAAAAATGTCAATATTCATGTTTTCTCAAGAAGTAAGACTAGAGGACCACTGTAGTCAATTTAGTTGGTTTACAAATGACTTGTACTGACTCATGTATAAGACATCTTAATAAAAGTAAGGGTTTTATTGTTAAAACTGTGCCAAAGTCCTAAGTCCAATATCTATCATAAGGGGATTAAAGTCTTAAGCATTACACTGTCTTCTAAATTAAGGAAGTTGTCTAGGCTCCATTTCCAGCAGTTTCTGAATGTGATTTAACTGGATATGCAGTGATTAAATATCTTGTTGCTATCCATTTCTGGGAGGATTAACTCCATTTAAATGAATTCTCTTTCTCAATATTTATTTCAAATAATTCCCTCCTTAGACTGTCTTAGCTTATACTTAGATAACTTGGGAAATTATTTCATGTGGAAAATCGAGAAACTTCAGTTTATTAAGCTTTTCTTCTTGAAATATCTGATGATAGGGTGTCAGTACTAAGATATTACCAACAATGGGGAGAATACTTTGTGAATATATGAATATGCAACATAGTACAGAAAGCACTGACATAGAAACCCTTTGACTCTCTCTAATCTGCTTTCCTTTTATTTCCTTCCACAACAATTTCTGAAACATGTATTTGTTAAACAACCTCGTCAAAGAGTTTAAAACACCTCAAGGTATTGGATACATTTTATTAATAAATTGAGCATTTCATCATCATCCATTATGTTATTAAGCAGAGAATCCAGCCACATTAAGGTACTAGGGAGGTTACCTGCAGGTAACTTCTGTCAAACAGCAGAATCAATAGAGAGACTTGAAATTTTGGTGACATTCTTTTCATTATTATTATTATTCAATGATTTAAAAAAAATTCTTTAATGGTGGTAAAATACACATGAAATGAAATTTACCATTTTAACCATTTTTAAGTGTACACTTCAGTGGCATTAAGTACATTCACATCATTGTGCAATTATCACTGGCATTCAACTTCAGAGCTTTTTCATTTTCCCAAACTAAAACCCTGTTCCCATTATTTTTATAAGTTATTTATCATCGTTATTATTTATAAGTTATTGTTTAAGTTATTCTTATTTCCCCTTCCTTCTCACCCATTCAACTACCATTTTAATTTCTGTCTTTATGGATCTGACTGTTCTAGATACTTCATATAAATGGAATCATGCAATACTTTCCTGTTTGTGATAGGTAATTTTATTTAGCATAATGTTCTTGAGTTTCACCTGTATTATAGAATGGGTCAGAATTTCTATCATTTTTAAGGCTGAATAATATTATATTGTATTATATACATCGCATTTTGTTTATTCACTAACCCATCAATGGACACTTGGGTAGTTCTCATCCTTTAGCTCTTGTGAATAATGCTACTATGAACGTGAGTATACAAATATCTGTTCAAGTCCCTGCTTTCAGTCCTTTTGAGTATATACCCAAAAGTGAAGTTGCTAGGTTGTATGGTAACTTTATTTTTAATTTTTTGAGAAACCACCATACATTTTTTTTTACAGAGAATGTACCATTTTATATTCCTACCAACAATGCACAAATTTTTCAGTTTCCCCATATTCTTGCCAATACTTTTTTTCCCATTCAGTGTTTTTGTTTGTTTGTTTTGTTGCTGTTGCTGTTATTTTTATAATAGCCATCCTAGTGGGTGTGGAGTGTTACCACCCTTTTAAGGATAGATATCTGGAGAAGCTCTTGTCAAAAAACAGTGTGCAATGGCACTATACATATGAGATGAGTTATCCAGTTTTTATTATATGTAGCATGAAAAAATAGCACATAGACCTATTTACAGAAAGCCAAAGGCATTCTTCCATTATTCTGAACCTCAGACCAGTTCATTTCTCCTTTCAATAGGTTGTATTTAGTGCTTACCATTTTCCTGACATTATAGAGAAGAGGAAGGGTGCTTACAGTCTGGTAGAAGAGGTGGGCAATTAACAAAAGCAATTAAAAGTGTTATTATGGGAAGAGTATTTAGTCTAGAGAGGAGTGAAAGCAGGGTAAGTAGCCCAGTCTCAGGATGTCAGGGACAACTTTCTCCCAGAAGTATTGACTATGTTCACACTTGAGTAAATACAAGTCAGCCAGAAGGTACAGGAAACTAGAAAATATTCCAAATGTTGGAAGGCAACTCTAAAACTACACATGGCCTTTCTTGGTGGATTATAGTTGCTCAGTGTTTATTTGCCATTGGGAACAAACAACAACAACAACAAAAAAAAAAAAAAAAAAAACAAGGAATAAGCAGGAAAAATACCTCACTGTTTTCTCAAAAACTTATTTGTACTAATAAAGGTGATTCATAGAAATGTCCTTGATTCCACTGAGTTGAACATCCAATCACTATTCTAGAATTGTACAGCCCATGTGTCATATGTCTATGTATATAGTATTACCTGTTCTCTCTCCCGACACTTGCTTGGCTAGAGTTTTCAGATGTAGTACCAGAAAAGTTACCCTGTATTTCCCCTCTTCTTTCAGCCTAGTAATGCAGGGATCATGAAACTTCTGAGTGGAAACATGGAGACAACATGACAGGAGTGAACCACGTATGTCTACACAGTCATAAATGTTCTTTACTAAGTGCCCCTGAAAGATTAATGCCCACCATCACACAAGACACAGAATAAGCACATGGTATCACAAAGCATTCCCATACAAGTACCAGACACTGAGAAAAGAGGCTGTGTAAAACCCCTGAAATGAGAGCCTAACTCTTGAGAGACACACTATCCTTTTGTGTTACTTTCCTAGGGCTGCTGTGACAAAGTACCACAACGTCTCAGCTGAAAACAATGTACATTATTCTCTCACAGTTTGGGAAGTTAGAAGTCCAAACTCAATGTGTCAGCAGGGCCATGCTCTCTCTGAAGGCTTTAGGGAAAAATCCTTCCTTGCCTCTTCCTAATTTCTGGTGATTTTCAGGAATCCTTGGTGATACCTCATTTATGGCAGTGTAACTCCAGCCTTTGCCTCCTGAGTCACACAGCCTTCTTCCCTGTGTCCGTGTTTCTCCACATGGCCTTCTTATAGGGACACCATTAATACTGGATTTAGGGGCCACCCTGATCCAATATTACCTCATCTTAACAAGTTTTACCTGTAAATACTATACTTCCAAATAAAATTAGATTCTGAGGTTCCAGGTAGACAGGAATTTTGGGAAGATGCCATTCAACTTAGTACAAATATAAATATGGAATTTAGAGTGGAGAGTTGTGGAGGGGTGGAAATTGCCTAAAAATATAAAGATCGAGAGAGAACAGATTGTGACAGATTTTTTTTTTAGTTTATTGAAAAGAAACTAGAGAAGTCATTGAGTGGGTTATTATTTTGTGGTCTGTTATAAAATGATTTTATTTTTTTCAGCCCAAGAAGTGTTTTTTTTTTCCAGATTTGTCCAGTCTAAGAAGAGATTTAAATGGGGAATCTGTTGTGATGCCATGTGCCTGATGCTACATGAAAAGTTAGTGGAAAATCTTATTTATCCCCCTTTCCATTTGAGGCATTTTTAACAAAATGCAAACAGAACTCACCTGTAGTAACTTTGTAGTTCACTGAAAAATTTTTATTGTTAAAAATAAGGAAGGATTTAGGTTCAAGCTGGTGATATAGGAGGATCTGAAACCACCTTCTCCTCCCATAGACACAAACAACAGCTTCAACAGTCCTCTGCAAAGAATCTAAAAATTAGCTGAGCAATTCCTGTCCACTTGGGGCAGTAAGGAAACCACCTGGAAGCAGGTAGGAGAGAGAGGGAGACCTAATCTGGCCATGAGCCCTGCCCCCATACCTGGGCGGGGACACGCTAGTCTGACCTTCTTCTGAACTTCTTCCTGAGGTGCAAAGTATTTGAACCCCACTTGGGCACCAGACTTTCAAAAACTGCACGAGAGAAACAAGCCTATAAGTTATGCAGCTTTGAAAACCCACAGGGGCTTCTTGCGCCCAGAAGAACCAGCTCCTAAAAGGCTCCCGCACAGGCTCAGTCACTCACAGGCCCAGAGGAGGAGCTGCCGTTTAAAAAGCACCCAGGATCTAGGTGAAAAGGCTTATTTGTTAAAGCGTAGGACTGAGGGGGCAGGAGATGCTCTCCAGGGACTAACACTGGCAGGAGCCATTGTAGCAACTCTCCCTCGGCTCTGCTAGAGCTGGTGGACTTCCTCTGTGTTCACTCCTCCTCCACCCCAGAGGCTTTCCTTACTTTCTGAACACCTTGCTTCTCACCCTCCCACCCCACACGCTGGAGGCCAACTTTGCCCTCTCTTTCTGCTCCACTAAAGTCATCAAGCCAAAAAGGACTTTTCTATCTAGCTATAGTCACAGAAATTTTCTTTCTTTCTTCTCTCTTTGAAGAAATGTGTATTAAACACCTTTCATAGCTCAATCAGGATACTAGGTGATAAAGTTTTGGAATATAAGTGAGATTTGGTGGGGTGAGGTCCGGAGCCCACCACCTAGAAAGAACTCTTGAGACAAATTCTTTAGTGCAAAATGATGGTTTTATTAAACCAGGGGGACAGGGCCTGAGGGCAGGAAGAGCTGCTGCCCTAGGCTTGTGAAGAGTGACTGATTATATACTTTTAAGTTGGGGATAGCTTACTCTGTAAGGAATTTTGGAAACAAGGTTTCCAGGACCTGGAGGGGGCCAGCTATTGTTGGGAAAAGGTCACTTATTACCATCTAATTAAACCTTAGTCTTGAGACCCTTCAGATGTATATCAGTGGGCTATGTGCTTGGGAGATGATTGCCAACATGTACCTTGGGTTTAGAGATAAAGGAAATTTCTAAAGGAATTTTTATATGTTAAAATAGACATACAGAATCCTGAGGGGTCAGGATTTTTTTTTTTTTTTTTTTTTCCCTTAGCAAAGTATTAACATTGAGGCAGTTGAGTCTGTAGAGGAATGTCCCTCTACGGTGTTTCAAGGATTTGTCTATGTGCTGCCCTGGGCTTGTGCTTTGTCCTCTGCTCCCCATTACTAAGTGCTGTGAATACAATGGTGAGAAGAAAAAAACCGCCTTATAGTAATTTAAACACAAAAACTAAATGCCTAATTATGAAAAGGGACAAGTGTTAGAAAGGATAGCTATGAGGTACTTATAAGCACATATAAAATATAAAAAGGTTACTATGTGTAGTTGATGGTATTGTCTTATGATGGGATATTGGACAAAAAGCTTGATCTGGGTTTGGGCAGATGTGGTAGGCAAAATTCTAGGGATGGCCTTCCAAGATCCCTATTCCTGGTTGTTCAGACAAACACTAATGTGGTATTGCTATGCAGGGATTTTCCATATCTAATTAAAGTCTGGAGTCCATTGATCTTAGTATATACAGATTATCTGAATTGTCTTGACCTGGGCAGGTAAGCTTGTTAGAAGCAGAGTTTTTTTCTGGCCACCCCCAGAAGAGGAAACCAGAGAAATCAGAAGCACCAGAAGGATTTGACACACTGTTGTTGGCTTTGAAGATGGAAGGGGACATGTGAGAAATGCAGACAGTTTCTAGAAGGTGAAAGCAGCCCCAGGCCAAGACCCAGCAAACAGGGTCTTTGGTCTTACAACCACTGGTTGCTGAATCCTGCTGACAGCCTGAATGAGCCTGAAAGTGGATTCTTCCATAGAGCCTCCAGATAAAAACCCAGCCCGGTGATATTTTGATTTTAACCTTATTAGACTCTAAGCAGAGAACTCAGCTAGACCAAACTGGACTTCCAATCTATGGAAACGGTGAGATAATAAATGTGTTTTGTTTTAAGCCACTGAATTTATAATCATGTTATGTGACCATACAAAAGTAATACAACAGTGATTGAGGAAGGAAGTGAATCGTGGGTAACAAATTTAAAGAATTAATATGTTGAAGTGTCTTAGGAATTGATTTACAGCAATAGCTCCTAATAAGATCCCCAACAAAAAGGTCTGGAAGTCTCTGCTTCATTCTTGGAAAAATCGATTTTAAGATGACACAACTACAGATTTCTTCCTTAGAGTGAACTGACACCTACCTCCCTGTAGTTTTCAGCTCTGGATCTTTGATCTAAGCTGGAAGATACTGAAAGATATAACACTCAAAGAAGCTATGGGGCTGACGTGACCTACTTCTAGCAAGAAATAAGTTTAATTCTATATCTAAACCATGGAAGGGGTGGTTATGAAACCAGCATTTGCTAAACTACTTTATGCAAGTCTTGTTCTATAAAACAAGCTATTTGGTCCTCTTAAGGTAAGAGTGTCCATTTTATATTCCAGGAAAGCAGATGTAACACTGAGAAGGGTTAAGTAAGCCACCCAATATCAAATTGCTTTTAAGTGGTAAAAGGAGAATATAGAAATTCCTTTGAATTGCCTTTTGCTATACTTGTCCTTCTAGAAAAGGTTAGAGTTTCCTGCTTGAGTAGTCCTCAGGGAACTAGATAAAGTGGTCCATTTAATCATTGATCAGAACTCTTACATAGAGGGATCAATGTTTAAAAAAGAGTTTTGTTATTTTTATTAGTATTTTTATTCAGTTAAAATATTTATTGTTATCTTAAGATGTTATGTATATTTCAGCAAAGGTTAGGTCATGTTATTGAACATTCCCCAGTCATATGAAGTCAGCAATTCCAAAATAGACATCTGGGAGCCATTTAATAAATTGATTTTTTTTCAAGTGGAGAATATAATAATGGTTTCAATTTTATCCATAGTGCTAATCCCCTAATTACTCTTTAAATTGCTCAAGCATTAGGAGCACAAACCTGACTGAACCTTTTGATAGTAGGGAACCATACTTTTGGCAGGTTCATTTTTCTCCTTCATAATTATTATTATTTTCTTTTTCACATTGTTTAAATTGTGTATCACACTTATCATGGAGGGCACACCTTGCTTTGTCAGTTCCATCTCACATAGGCATCTCACATCTCACATCCATGTTTTCTTTTTTTTTTAATTCTATACCTGCAATAGTTTTGCCATTTTTTAACCAACTTTAAGAATTGTTATTTACCTAGGGATTGTGCATTTTGAAAAACTAATATGGAAGGATTTTAGTCAGCTTCTCAAAGTATTTAAGCAAGTATAAAATTCATATCATTTGCTTTGAAAATGTTCAGAAGATGTATGTATGTGACATGTTAATGTTTAGTGGAGCTAAAAGGAAAGGACGTATTAGTTTTGTTGAAATTAAAGGATCATTTTCTTTCTTCTTTAAAAATAAAGCTTTTGTGTATTTGGAGCTTCCAGTGATGGTTAAGTCTACAATAAAAACAAAAGTCTACAATAAGGGGCAGAATCATGCATTTAATATTTAGTGTACCTTTGGAATGAAACCTATTACATGTTTAAACATATGTTTCTTTGTAAATGTTTCTCCTCTCCATTTCTCTGGCCAAGAGACAGAAAACAGTTTTTATTTTGCATGCTACCTTCACCCTATTGATTAATAGTGGGTCCTTTAATATAAATCTGAGACTAAGTTTGAGATTGAGGATCTGTTCGGAGGTAAACAATCTTAGTTCATTATCAGGAGTTACATGGACATAGAGGGATGCGTTGGTACACATGGTGTATAACCTTGAGCTCATCTTTTTCATCTCACTTTCTGGAAGGAGAAAGTTAAGTATGGATGTAGTGAAAAATCTCAGCTCATCTCATGTTCAAAGTGTCATAGGCTAAGTTGGGGAGACCCTACCACATTAAAATCTTCACATTAGGGACCCAGGCATCTTTTGCACTTTTGGTGAGGACATCATATATGCTGTTGCCTTATTTCAAAATAATACTAAAAATTTCATAGAACATTCAGTTCAATATAGCCATAGGGGTCAAGTCCATGCATAGCTTCCTTCTGCCTATTAATATCAGCATTACACTATGGTTGATCTTGAAGAGTTAACCTAATAATATGCTGTTATATAGTTAACTCTCTGCCCACAACTGCAGTATCTTTCTTATAAGAGCTATCACTTTGCTTTGGTTTATACTATTTCTATGCTTTGGTTTTATGATCATCATAAAATATTGCCTATTAAGGGCCTCTTATTCTTGACATCTTTCTAAAATGAGCAGGGGAAACAGACCCAGTTCTTATCTTTGAACCATGGATGTTTTGGTATATTTAATTTTGCCCTGAAATTCTATAATATTCTATTTTAAAACTTCATATATTAAAATATAATGAAGGAGTTTTTCCACTTAATTTAGAACTCTGTACAAACATAGTGGCAGCTATGTGTTCCATTGGACCATTGGACTGGGGTTTACAGTTTGCTATACCTACTATTGTTTAGCTTTTTTTTTTCTTTTCTTTTCTTTCATTCTTTTTTTTTTTTTTTTTTTGAAAGGATCAGAGAGAGGGACAGGAAGGTCAGAGGGAGAGAATCTTAAACAGGCTCCACACCCAGTGTGGAGCCCAACATAGGGCTTGATCTCACGATTCTGAGATCATGGTCTGAGCTGAAATTAAGAGCCAGAAGCTTAACCAACTGAGCCACCCAAGTGTTCCCTATTTGCTTAGCATTTTACTATTCCTCAGACCTCTACCCAAAGATGCTACTAAAGCTTTATTATAGTCCAAGTAAAAGTTATGACACTGGGCTCTCCACCTTTTTAATTTGCTAATACTGATGCTGGATTATTCCTACACTGTAATACCTTTTAGCTAAAAAAGACCCAGAGGTCTGCCTTAAACTTCTCTCAACTCTACCTTCTATTGACTGACATATGCAGACAGTTATATCTCGGAAGAATAATACTATTCAGACTCTGAATGGATAAACACAAATTTTATTCTTATTTTCTTCTTTCTCTATGTTACCAGTGAAGGAATAGGGGACGATTCCAGGCTTTGGAACATTTGTAAAGCTAAGCATGTCAGACCTTATTGGATTAAGGCATTAGATACCCGTTCTTGAAAAAGCAGTGTGGGGATCCCTGGGTGGCTCAGCAGTTTAGTGCCTGCCTTTCACCCAGGGCATGATCCTGGAGTCCTGGGATCAAGTCTCACATCAGGCTCCCTGCATGGAGCCTGCTTCTCCCTCTTCCTGTGTCTCTGCCTCTCTCTCCCTCTCTGTGTCTCCCATGAATAAATAAATAAAATCTTTTTTAAAAATTTTAAAAAAAGAAAAAGAAAAATCAGTGTGAGCAATCACTTCCAAGGTAGGAAGCCCATTATAGCAAATGCTGGAAATGGGGAGAGGTTTTAGCAAAATCAAATATCTTGCTTTAGAATGTTCAGAAAATGAAATATGTTACTACTAAGTAAAAAGAGTCGGTTTGTGTAAGTTTCCATTTTTCTCCATTTTTATTTAATATATGGTAACTATTTCCAACACTATTTTAGTCCTGCATTTCTAAAGCATATGGCAGCCCTATGGAAATATAGGTAGAAATAAATAATGGAGAAAATCAATCTATTTGAAAGTTGATAAATATTAATAATGACCCTGTGGAGAATGCATGCCTATCATCTTCTCAATCCAAGAGAGCTTTGTAGATGTTGTTGGACAATTTTGGGAACATATATTCCTTGGAGGAATCAAGGAGTTCATCTTGGAATGTAATTATGGTAGCTACTACTGCCACCATTAATAATAATAACACCAATACTGATGTATTGAGTAGCTCTAGTATACCAAGAATTTTACAATAATCACCTGATCCTGTCACTCAAGGAATATAAAACAGATAATATTATTTTCTCTGTTTGACAGGGTTGAAGAAATTGAGTCACAGAGGCATCAAAAACCAGCCCAGAATCAAATAGCTGTTGATATTGGAGCCAAGCTTCAGATATACTGTTATTCAAAAGTTCAGACTCAAAGCCTCTCTCTTCACCTCCATACTTTATTTGTCTGCTTCCAACAGGATGTTTAGGCAGAAGTGTTTAAATATCTCAAAATGGGAACATATAACACAAGGACTGATAACAAAATTGGACAGAGCAAAGGAAGTCTGTAAGTGGTGAGGAGAAGTTCACTATCTAGAAAAATGTCAAGGGAATCAACCTGGGATGAAATGGGAAGTGACTGCACGTTTTGACGGGGCCATTTACATATGGAGCTTTAAGTACAAGATAATAGGGACAGGAGCATATAGCATATGCATAGGATGGACAGGAAATTATTGTGTTACTAAAGTAGAAGTTGATCTTGGCTACCAGTTTGTTTTAAAGGGATTACTTAGACAAGTAATGCTGGAGGGGAAAAAAAGTCTGAATAGGCAGGAGCCTCCATGGAGAACATAAAGAACTATGAAAAATTCAGTTGAGATCAAAATTTGTTTCTAGAGCATTGATAAGAATGTGGAATCAGCCATAAAATGAGGAAGCTGTGGGGAAAAATTCAAAAGCTCTCTTTGATCTCTGAGTAGATTTTTTCAACCATGGCTAGCTGATGAGAAAATGTTAGGAAAAAAATTACCCGCAGTGTACAGCCATAGTTTCAGAATGGAAAATAGACCTTATTCTGCTTATCTTTCTAATCAACATACTACCCTCTCAAGAGGAGTTTCTCAATCAAGCTTCTTAATTATCTGTTGTTTTATAGGATTCTTAGTCTGTTTTTTATTTTCACTGGGCTTTCTAGAAAAGCAAACTTAAAACTAGAAAAATATATATATATACAGTAATACAAAAATACCTTTAAATGTTTGTTGAAATGTTTCCTTTCATGTCATATTTGATAAAATTTGAAAAATTCATTTGGAATATAATAGCTTTTATTACAAATGGTAACATTTTACATGTAATATTTTATGTATACTAGCCACTGTTTTAGCATTGTACAAAATATATCTGACTCATTATTTGTGTTAGAAATCAGGACAAAGACCTAATTTCCAATAGGTTTCTTAATATATTTTGGACTATTTTTAAGGAAAATGAAATCATTCTGAAATCTATTATCTTTACTTTCCAACACATTTATCTATGTGCAGGTTTTAATTGCTGTTTTTATGTGGACTTATAAAGTGTTGAGCATTTTATAAACAGTATTTGACTAGTTTATGGTCATACACTCAAGATAAATGTATCTTTGAACTCTTTGAGGGAAGGTTCCTATTAATATAATTAATATAATTGTCAATAGCCTAGCATAAAGTTGAAAAGAAAATTCAGTGCTGTGGTAAAAGAGATGATAGATAGATAGATGAGAGAGAGATAGATAGATGGATGATAGATAGATGATAGAGAAGAACAGCATTATGTATCTTTTTCTAAAATGCAGTTGATTAATATAAGCAGTTTACTCAAGTCTTTCTCTTATTTTTAAAAAACAAGTTGGTAACAAACATTCTTGTTCATTTAAAAATTAAATTCAAAAGAGAGAGAAATGAGCAATAAAGATGTCACAAGGGAAAGAAAATGGAAAAGTCATTTATTAGGAAGATAATAATGCTTAAAACTTTTATGGTGCTTTACACCTGGGAATTTCAAAGCTCTTCATTAAATGTTAGCTCAAAGGACTTCACACATGTTTCATTTAGTCCTTTTCTTCTGGGAAAATTATATAGAGGCATAAAATGCAATTGAAATTACAACTACAATGGATAAAAGCAGTTTGAGTATATTATGTGCCAGGCCATATTCCCCAAAAGAAGGATTTAATTGTGGGATACATATAGCAGATTGACTCTCCCCTGAGATTAGCCAAATGGTCATGATCACCCTACTAAATATGAAGTTGAAAATGGGAAGAAACTCAATGATGAAGAAAAAAAAATACAGCCAAGCACCTAAAGATAATAGATGGATGGGTCTGTTGAGCATCACTTCCTACTGTACATCAATTAAATGTGTTTGAGTGAGGTGCTTTAGACTGGGCCTTTTTAAATTCCTTCTCTGAATACAGATATAAAAGCAGAGCTGAGGAAAAGAGAAAAAAAAAGAGGAGCTGAGGGAGAAGTACTTCTTTTTGAGATCATTAACTCCCAATTCAGAGGCTGGAAGAAAAGATTTAGATTTGGACTCCAAAGAGAATTAAAAAGTACATGCAATTTCCAATCCCTCCTGGGGTCATTTTGAGTGATGAAAAACTGTGGAATTTTATAATGCCAATACGTATGAACAAACTTAAATGCTCACTAAACTTAAAAAAAAAAAAAAAAAAAAAAAAAACAGGCCCAGTGTGCTTGAAGTACCTACCACAATTCACTTAGGAAGTTGCCTTACTGATCAAAAAAATCACAAGGCTGACAAACAAATATCATCTGCTAACCAAAATAACCTAGGAAAAGGTGTAGGATGCCCTACTGATAAAAACATCTCTGGGACCTTTTTTTTTTAAGATTTTATTTATTTATTCATGAGAGACACACAGAGGCAGAGACACAGGCAGAGGGAGAAGCAGGCTCCCCATGGGAAGCCTGATGCAGGACTCGATCCTGGGACCCCAGGATCACAACCTGAGCTGAAGGCAGGAGCTCAACCACTGAGCCATCCAGGAGTCCCCCTGGGACAGCTCTTACAAAAAAACTTACACCTTTAATGCTTCAACTCCTAATTTTTGGTCAAGACAATCAACCATAAAAGAGAAGGAAATCCTGCCATTCATTTGTAACAATGTGGATAGACCTTGTGAGGGCATTATGCTAAGTAGACTAAGACAGAGAAAGGGGGATACTGTATGATCTCACTTATATGTGGAATCTAAAAAAGAAAAATAAAAACAATCACAGAGACAGCGAACAGGTTGGTGGTTATTAACAGATGTTGGGGGTAGGAAAAATGAGTGAAACTGGTCAAAAGTTACAAACGATAGTGACTATCGTTAACACTATTATGTTTTTGAAAGTTGATGAGAGAGTAGATCTTAAAAGTTTTCATTACAAGAAAAAAAATTGTAACCATATATGATGATGGATATTAACAAGACTTACTGTGGTAATCATTTTACAATATATACACGTATCAAATAATTATGTGTCCCTTAAATGAATAGAATATTATATGTCAATTATATTTCAACAGAACTGGGAAGAAGACATTTTGAAACCTTAAAATTGACTGATTTTATAATCACTTAGCTCCTCCCTGAAGCCACAACATCTTCCATGCCATTCATTTATATGAATGGAATCTCCTCTGAATTTAGAAGAGGGGCAGGGTCTTCTGCATCATTGGTAGTTGTATATAATCTTTTCTTTTTATTTTTTATTTATTTTTTATTTTTTATTTTTTTTAGTAGTTTTATTTTTTTATTTTTTTAATTTATTTTTTATTGGTGTTCAATTTACTAACATACAGAATAACCCCCAGTGCCCATCACCCATTCACTCCCACCCCCTGCCCTCCTCCCCTTCTACCACCCCTAGTTCGTTTCCCAGAGTTAGCAGTCTTTACGTTCTGTCTCCCTTTCTGATATTTCCCACACATTTCTTCTCCCTTCCCTTATATTCCCTTTCACTATTATTTATATTCCCCAAATGAATGAGAACATATAATGTTTGTCCTTCTCCGACTGACTTACTTCACTCAGCATAATACCCTCCAGTTCCATCCACGTTGAAGCAAATGGTGGGTATTTGTCATTTCTAATAGCTGAGTAATATTCCATTGTATACATAAACCACATCTTCTTTATCCATTCATCTTTCGATGGACACCGAGGCTCCTTCCACAGTTTGGCTATCGTGGCCATTGCTGCTATAAACATCGGGGTGCAGGTGTCCCGGCGTTTCATTGCATTTGTATCTTTCGGGTAAATCCCCAACAGTGTAATTGCTGGGTCGTAGGGCAGGTATATTTTTAACTGTTTGAGGAACCTCCACACAGTTTTCCAGAGTGGCTGCACCAGTTCACATTCCCACGAACATTGTATGAGGGTTCCCTTTTCTCCGCATCCTCTCCAACATTTGTTGTTTCCTGCCTTGTTAATTTGCCCCATTCTCACTGGTGTGAGGTGGTATCTCATTGTGGTTTTGATTTGTATTTCCCTGATGGCAAGGGATGCAGAGCATTTTCTCATGTGCATGTTGGCCATGTCTATGTCTTCCTCTGTGAGATTTCTCTTCATGTCTTTTGCCCATTTCATGATTGGATTGTTTGTTTCTTTGGTGTTGAGTTTAATAAGGTCTTTATAGATCTTGGAAGCTAGCCCTTTATCTGATATGTCATTTGCAAATATCTTCTCCCATTCTGTAGGTTGTCTTTGAGTTTTGTTGACTGTATCCTTTGCTGTGCAAAAGCTTCTTATCTTGATGAAGTCCCAATAGTTCATTTTTGCTTTTGTTTCTTTTGCCTTCGTGGATGTATCTTGCAAGAAGTTACTATGGCCGAGTTCAAAAAGGGTGTTGCCTGTGTTCTTCTCTAGGATTTTGATGGAATCTTGTCTCACATTTAGATCTTTCATCCATTTTGAGTTTATCTTTGTGTATGGTGAAAGAGAGTGGTCTAGTTTCATTCTTCTGCATGTGGATGTCCAATTTTCCCAGCACCATTTATTGAAGAGACTGTCTTTCTTCCAATGGATAGTCTTTCCTCCTTTATCGAATATTAGTTGACCATAAAGTTCAGGGTCCACTTCTGGATTCTCTATTCTGTTCCACTGATCTATGGGTCTGTTTTTGTGCCAGTACCACACTGTCTTGATGACCACAGCTTTGTAGTACAACCTGAAATCTGGCATTGTGATGCCCCCAGATATGGTTTTCTTTTTTAACATTCCCCTGGCTATTCGGGGTCTTTTCTGATTCCACACAAATCTTAAAATAATTTGTTCTAACTCTCTGAAGAAAGTCCATGGTATTTTGATAGGGATTGCATTAAACGTGTATATTGCCCTGGGTAACATTGACATTTTCACAATATTAATTCTGCCAATCCATGAGCATGGAATATTTTTCCATCTCTTTGTGTCTTCCTCAATTTCTTTCAGAAGTGTTCTATAGTTTTGAGGGTATAGATCCTTTACCTCTTTGGTTAGGTTTATTCCTAGGTATCTTATGCTTTTGGGTGCAATTGTCAATGGGATTGACTCCTTAATTTCTCTTTCTTCAGTCTCATTGTTAGTGTATAGAAATGCCACTGACTTCTGGGCATTGATTTTGTATCCTGCCACGCTACCGAATTGCTGTATGAGTTCTAGCAATCTTGGGGTGGAGACTTTTGGGTTTTCTATGTAGAGTATCATGTCATCAGCGAAGAGGGAGAGTTTGACTTCTTTGCCAATTTGAATGCCTTTAATGTCTTTTTGTTGTCTGATTGGTGAGGCTAGAACTTCCAGTACTATGTTGAATAGCAGTGGTGAGAGTGGACATCCCTGTCTTGTTCCTGATCTTAGGGGAAAGGCTCTCAGTGCTTCCCCATTGAGAATGATATTTGCTGTGGGCTTTTCATAGATGGCTTTTAAGATGTCGAGGAATGTTCCCTCTATCCCTACACTCTGAAGAGTTTTGATCAGGAATGGATGCTGTATTTTGTCAAATGCTTTCTCTGCATCCAATGAGAGGATCATATGGTTCTTGGTTTTTCTCTTGCTGATATGATGAATCACATTGATTGTTTTACGGGTGTTGAACCAGCCTTGTGTCCCAGGGATAAATCCTACTTGGTCATGGTGAATACTTTTCTTAATGTACTGTTGGATCCTATTGGCCAGTATCTTGTTGAGAATTTTTGCATCCATGTTCATCAGGGATATTGGTCTGTAATTCTCCTTTTTGGTGGGGTCTTTGTCTGGTTTTGGAATTAAGGTGATGCTGGCCTCATAGAACGAATTTGGAAGTACTCCATCTCTTTCTATCTTTCCAAACAGCTTTAGGAGAATAGGTATGGTTTCTTCTTTAAACGTTTGATAAAATTCCCCTGGGAAGCCATCTGGCCCTGGACTCTTGTGTCTTGGGAGGTTTTTGATGACTGCTTCAATTTCCTCCCTGGTTATTGGGCTGTTCAGGTTTTCTATTTCTTTCTGTTCCAGTTTTGGTAGTTTGTGGCTTTCCAGGAATGCGTCCATTTCTCCTAGATTGCCTAATTTATTGGCGTATAGCTGTTCATAATATGTTTTTAAAATCGTTTGTATTTCCTTGGTGTTGGTAGTGATCTCTCCTTTCTCATTCCTGATTTTATTAATTTGAGTCTTCTCTCTCTTCTTTTTAATAAGGCTGGCTAATGGTTTATCTATCTTATTAATTCTTTCAAAGAACCAACTCCTGGTTCTGTTGATCTGTTCCACAGTTCTTCTGGTCTCGATTTCGTTGAGTTCTGCTCGAATCTTTATTAACTCCCTTCTTCTCTTGGGTGTAGGATCTATTTGCTGTTTTTTCTCTAGCTCCTTTATCTGTAAGGTTAGCTTTTGTATTTGAGTTCTTTCCAGTTTTTGAATGGATGCTTGTATTGCGATGTATTTCCCCCTTAGGACTGCTTTTGCTGCATCCCAAAGATTTTGAACGGTTGTATCTTCATTCTCATTAGTTTCCATGAATCTTTTTAATTCTTCCTTAATTTCCTGGTTGACCCTTTTATCTTTTAGCAGGATGGTCCTTAACCTCCACGTGTTTGAGGTCCTTCCAAACTTCTTGTTGGGATTTAGTTCTAATTTCAAGGCATTATGGTCTGAGAATATGCAGGGGACAATCCCAATCTTTTGGTATCGGTTCAGACCCGATTTGTGACCCAATATGTGGTCTATTCTGGAGAAAGTTCCATGTGCGCTTGAGAAGAATGTGTATTCAGTTGAGTTTGGATGTAAAGTTCTGTAGATATCTGTGAAATCCATCTGGTCCAGTGTATCATTTAAAGCTCTCGTTTCTTTGGAGATGTTGTGCTTAGAAGACCTATCGAGTATAGAAAGAGCTAGATTGAAGTCACCAAGTATAAGTGTATTATTATCTAAGTATTTCTTCACTTTGGTTAATAATTGATTTATATATTTGGCAGCTCCCACATTCGGGGCATATATATTGAGGATTGTTAAGTCCTCTTGTTGAATAGATCCTTTAAGTATGATATAGTGTCCCTCTTCATCTCTCACTACAGTCTTTGGGGTAAATTTTAGTTTATCTGATATAAGGATGGCTACCCCTGCTTTCTTTTGAGGACCATTCGAATGGTAAATGGTTCTCCAACCTTTTATTTTCAGGCTGTAGGTGTCCTTCTGTCTAAAATGAGTCTCTTGTAGACAGCAAATAGATGGGTCCTGCTTTTTTATCCAGTCTGAAACCCTGCGCCTTTTGATGGGGTCATTAAGCCCGTTCACATTCAGAGTTACTATTGAGAGATATGAGTTTAGTGTCATCATGATATCTATTCAGTCCTTGTTTTTGTGGACTGTTCCACTGAACTTCTTCTTAAAGGGGAATTTTAAGAGTCCCCCTTAAAATTTCTTGCAGAGCTGGCTTGGAAGTCACATAGTCTTTCAGTTGCTGCCTGTCTTGGAAGCTCTTTATCTCTCCTTCCATTTTGAATGAGAGCCTTGCTGGATAAAGGATTCTTGGTTGCATGTTCTTCTCATTTAGGACCCTGAATATATCCTGCCAGCCCTTTCTGGCCTGCCAGGTCTCTGTGGAGAGGTCTGCTGTTACCCTAATACTCCTCCCCATAAAAGTCAGGGATTTCTTGTCTCTTGCTGCTTTAAAGGATCTTCTCTTTATCTTTGGAATTTGCAAGCTTCACTATTAAATGTCGAGGTGTTGAACGGTTTTTATTGATTTTAGGGGGGGATCTCTCTATTTCCTGGATCTGAATGCCTGTTTCCCTTCCCAGATTAGGAAAGTTTTCAGCTAGAATTTGTTCAAATACATATTCTGGCCCTCTGGCCCTTTCGGCGCCCTCGGGAACCCCAATTAAACGTAGGTTTTTCTTTCTCAGGCTGTCGTTTATTTCCCTTAATCTATCTTCATGGTCTTTTAATTGTTTGTCTCTTTTTTCCTCAGTTTCCCTCTTTGCTATCAACTTGTCTTCTATGTCACTCACTCGTTCTTCCACCTCGTTAACCCTCGTCATTAAGACTTGTAGTTTGGATTGCATCTCATTCAATTGATTTTTAATTTCTGCCTGATTAGCTCTACATTCTGCAGTCATGAAGTCTCTTGAGTCCTTTATACTTTTTTCTAGAGCCACCAGTAGCTGTATAATAGTGCTTCTGAATTGGCTTTCTGACATTGAATTGTAATCCAGATTTTGTAACTCTGTGGGAGAGAGGACTGGTTCTGATTCTTTCTTTTGAGGTGAGGTTTTCCTTCTAGTCATTTTGCTCAGTGCAGAGTGGCCAAAAGCAAGTTGTACTGGGAAAAAGAGATAAAGAGAGGAGAGAAAGAAGGAAAGAAAAGAGAAAGAGAAAAAAAGGGAAGAAAAAAAACGGAAAAAAAAAAGAAGAATAAAAAGAGAAAGAGAAAGGAGAAAAAAAGGGGGTGGGGAAGGAAACAAATCAAAAAGCAAAACAAAACAAAACAAAACAAAACAAAACAAAAAAAACCACCGGGGAGTATCTTCTGATTCTGTGTACTTTAAGTCCCTTGGCTTCTCCTGGAAGTTGTCCGTCTAGCTGGTGTTCTGGGGGAGAGGCCTGCTGTGCTGATTTTCAGGTGTTAGCACTTGGGGGAGCTGCTGTGCCCCCGCCTGGTGCAGGGCTCAGTGGGGGTTGTTTACGCCGTGAGGCCGCAGGAGGAACAGCCCCAGTGGCGGGGCAGCTCTGGAAACCTGGATTCAGCTCCGGCAGGAACTCCGTCTGCAGGGCCTGGAGGCTCCGGGGCGGGGCCGCTGATCTGCTCAGCTGGGGCAGGAGCGTCCTCGCTGTCCTGGGCCCTCCCGGCCTCTGCCTGTCCCGGGGGAGGCCGGATCCTGGGCTGTGTCCCGGCGCCCTGTGCTCCGGGGCCTGCGCTGGTGGATTCGCGCTCCCGGGCTGCGCAACCCTCTCCGCGGAGCCCCCGCCCGAGCCCTCCGAGCTGCTCCTGGAACCGCGCAGCCCCCTCCGCGGAGCCTCTTCCTCTGCCCGAGCTCCCCGAGCTGCTCCCGGGCCGTGCAGCCCCCTCCGCGGAGCCTCTTCCTCTGCCCGAGCCCCTCCGAGCTGCTCCGGGTCCCCCGTGCGCGCTGCAGCCCTTAGGGAGCTCGGCGCACTCCCCCGGGGCGCAGGTGTCTGTTAGTGTCCCCGGGAGCCCGAGGGCATCCCCGCCCTCCTGGGTCCTGCTCCAACTCCCCGCGATCCCCTTTCCGCCCGGGAAGGTCGGTGCAGCTCCTGCTCCTCCGGGACGGGGCCCTCCTTTCCTGGGGACACTCGCCCCGGCCTCAGCCCGGCTCCTCGCGGGGCCCCTCCCCCTTGGAGGCCTTTTGTTCCTTTATTTCTTTTTCCCCGTCTTCCTACCTTGGTAGAAGCGTGAACTCTTCTCACTGTAGCATTCCAGCTGGTCTCTCTTTAATTCTCAGGCCGAATTCATAGATTTTCAGGATAATTTGAAGGTTTTCTAGGTAATTTGGTGGAGACAGGTGATTTGGAGACCCTACTCTTCCGCCACCTTGCTCCTCCCCCTAATCTTTTCTTTTTAAAAAATAATTTGGCAGAATGTAAATCATTTTATACTTTAATGGTGAGAATTTGTTTAAAGGCAGGACTAAGTGTATTGCAATCACCTCAGGTTACTTACTCTCCTTTTATCCTTGTTCTGCTACAGTCCATTCTCAGTCTAGCAGCCAGTGTCATTTTTCTTTCTTTTTTTTTTTTTTTTAAGATTTTTTTATTCATGAGAGACACAGAGAGAGAGAGAGGCAGAGACATAGGCAGAGACATAGAGAGAGAAGCCAGCTCCCTGAGGGAAGCCTGATACAAGACTCGATCCCAGGACCCTGGGATCACGACCTGAGCCAAAGGCAGACACTCAACCACTGAGCCATCCAGGCACCCCTGGTGTTATCTTTCTGAAGGATGTATAATATCCCTCTGCTCAGAACCCATCAGCAGCCCATCATGCCCATCATTTCATTCAGAGTCAAAGTCTAGATCTACAAAGAGTCTTTCAAATGTCTACAAAGTGCTATTTGATCAGGAGCCCAGATACCTTTCTAAGCTCCTCTTGTTCTGTTCTCTTCTCTCACTTAGCTGTAACCACACTGACTTCCTTATTGTTCCTTGAATGCTTAGGAGTGTGCTGCCTTGGATTTTTAGCTCCAACTCCTCTTTTCAGGAAAGTTCTTTTTTCCAGATACTGGCTTGACTAACTCCTTTTCTCTGTTTCATCTTGGCTCAAGTATTTTGTCCTCAAAGAAGCTTATAATGGCCACCCTATTTAATATTTGGAATCTGTAAACCAGCACTCCTAATCCTCTTATTCTACTCTGCTCTTGTCCCCCTATAGTATTTATCACCTTCTAACAGATAATTTACTTAGTATTATGTTTACTTTATATTTTCTGCCTCTCTATTACAATGTAAGATCTTCAAAGGCAAAATCTTGTCTCTTTTGTTCACTGATACATCCTAAGCTCCTAGAGCAGTTCCAGGAACATAAATACATACTAATCCACACTTGATAAATAGTTACTGAGGGAATAAGTGAATGAGAAAATACAACAATGACTATATCAGAGTTTAACTCCTGTCCATCCTTTAATCACAGAAGTCCCAGGAAGGATCTCACTACTAAATGGCTTTGGGATTGATCATCGGATGGTTTGAATCTTCTAGATTTCCATTTTTTGCATGCTAATAAGCAATAACAGAACACATTCCATGTAAGTGGCTGAAGTAGTTTGGATTTGTGAGAGATAACTATATTACAGAATTCATTGTTTTTGATAGCCATCTAATTTATGCGATGATGCTTGTCTGTCTACTTGTTGGTGTTAATGTTTATTTTATTCTTTCTTATGCTTAAGTTGTTATTTAAAACAAAAGTAGTAGGCTAAGAGAAGCCATCAGATAGCAAAGGCATAATTAATTAATTTGAAAGACTCAGAAGACATAGTTCAGATGATGATGTGCCTAAAGACTTGTTGCTTACATAATTTTAATTAACCTGTAATTGTGCTTACTTTTTCTGTAAATCTACAAAATAAAAAAGCATGTACCCAAGTCTCCCCACTGGGGATTCCTATTGGATACTTATTTGAAACCATTGATATCACGTGATCAATAGATTTTCTTTTTTGGTATATCACGTCATAGTTAGGTTACCCCCACATACCTGCTTTGGGTAGCTGGGCAGCTATAGATCTAGAAATCAATAAAGGAGCTGACATTTTTCTGTGAATTGGAAAAACAGTAAGTCTTGTACATATAAGCATATAAGTTCCTATTTTTCAAGTATATTTATCCATACTATTTTTCTCTACTGACATATATACATCCTATTGTGTCTAATAGAACAAAAATATTTTTTACATTGAAAAGTTGATTTTATAACTTGTAACTCATAGTGATGAGAATTATGGAAAACTTTTCATATGGAAAATTTTATATCAAAATGACTTTTATTAAGTATCTTTTCATTGTTTCTACTTCAGATAATATGGGAACCATGGACTGAGGGATTAAAAAATTATGCCGAGCAATATTTTCTTTACTTTCACTAATGAAATACTTTACGTGGCTGTCTCATTGTTAGTTACATCTAGGCATATAGAAAGCTAGTCTTATGCCTTTTCCTAGTAAAACTGCCCAAGGTTCTGTTTCAGATATTAAAGGTAAAAACCAAATCTGATTAGCCCCTAATTGGTTATTCTTCCCACTTGATAATACTTAATGTGTCCTCAAATCCTTTGGATTTGAAATCTTTGCCTACTTCCCTACTCATATTCTTAGTTCAGCTTCATACCTCTTGTTTTTACGAGTTCATCCCATCTGGAATTCCTAGCCCATTGTCTGTTGATTGAGTTATCACATAATCATGGAAGTTATCTTTCCAAAGCTCACATCTGAGCATGCCCTATTCTATACATTGTACTCATTGGTGTGACTTAAAATATATTTTCAGAGCCCAACTTACCTTTCCTCTCCTACTCAGTCAACATTACCATTTTCCTTTTCCACAATCTGTCGTTTTCACAATTGTTTTTGATATCTCATGTCTGGGATTTTGTGTAAGCTTTTTCCTTTGTTTTATTTATTTATTTTTATTTATTTATTATTTATTTTTGCTTTTTCCTTTGTTTTAGAAGGCCTATCTCATTCATCTCCAAGGGTACTTCAAATAAGATGTCTTAAGTCTTATTTTGCATGCCACACATGGGGCTTTCTTTCTTTTACTGTCCTCTCATTCTCTGTACTTCTCATATATCATACATCTCCCATTTCTTTACTAAAAACAAATCATACACTGAAATTACAGTTGACCTTTGAATAGCACAGGTTTGAACTGTGCAGTTTCACTTCTACGCAGATTTTTTTGGTCAAATACCATATAGTGCTATAAATATATTTTCTCTCCTTTATGATTTTCTTAATAACATTTTCTCTAGCTTACTTTACTGTAAGAACACAGAATATGATACATATACAAAGTATGTGTTAATCAAACATACTTCCAGTCAACAATAGGCTATTGGTAGTTAAGTTTTGGGGGAGTCAAAGTTATATGTGGATTTTTGACTGTGCATGGGGTCAGCTCCCCTAGCCCCTGTGCTGTTCAAGGGTCAACTGTATTTACACACACACACACACACACACACACAAACGCACACATGTGTATCTATATACCTGTATCTGTCTTTGCCTAATCCATATATAGTCAATCTTCATTAACATATTTTTGTGTGTGTGAATTCATCTATGTGCTAAAGTTTATTTTGTTCCCCAAATCAATACTCACTGGGCTTTCATAATCATTCACAGATCTGCACAGATGGGTGAAAAATCTGAGTCACCCAATATGCACATGCCCAGCTGAGAGAAAATAAGGAACTACTATATTTCCTTGTTTCAGTTCTCATACTGTAAACAAGTGTCCCTCTCAGAATATATTTAGTGCCCGTTTTTCACATTTTTATGATTTTCCTTGATGATTTCACTGTTTAAAATGGCCCTCAAGTGTAGAGCTGAAGTGTTACCTAGTATCACTAAGCACAGGAATGATATATATTGTGCTTTACACAGAAAATGTAGAGGTTACATAAGCTGTGTTCAGGCATGAGTTATAGAGGCATTGGCCATGATTCAAATTTTACTGAATAAATAATATTTATTAGATGAATTTTAATAATAAGATGTATTTAAATAGAAATACACATAAAACAATGTTATATATTGGTTACTTACTAAAAATGTTGTGGTCAGAGGCTCATTAGAACCTAACTCTATATTAAACCCTAGGAGCCGGGCTCAGTTTTCACTAACTTAGTTCTCTCATTCTTGTGCCAGTTTCTACCTAGGCCAAAATCTTCTCAGAATTGATGGCAGAAGCACAAGATAAACACTGCAAGTGCACTTAAAGCCTTAGCAGCATGTAAAGCCACCATTTGTAGGAGGCAGGACATGTTCTTTGCCTGCTCTGATGGAGATACTTGAAATTCACAAGGTCTTGAATGCTTAATTCTATTTTAGGGAGGAAACTAATTGGAAAGGCTAAGCCAAACTACCACTGTAGTAAAAGAAGAGCTACAATTTAGTGTAAAACAATTAGACATTATTATTGTTAATACTATTGATATTATTTTAGCTTATAACATTGTTAATATTAACATCTCTTTTCCCAAATGGCATCCTTTTCCATCCTAATTTTAACATATTTTTAATGACTCTCCTGTTTGCTAAAAGTCAAATCCAATATTAAGGACAAGGAGATTGTGTACTTTGTAATTTGTAATGGCCTAATTCTGAGTGCTTTTTCTAAAGAATACATGAGATATAAAAAGAACTTAGCCATATAGGCTCCAAGTAGGAGTTACAAGCAGGACTGCATGTTAAAATCATTTGGGAGAGATTTTTTTAAATGTTAATACTATGGAAGGCTGCCCCATACCAATTCTATCAGGCTCTCAGAGGCGAAGTTCAGGCATTTTAACAAAATCCTCAAGGATTTGTATGTACATTAAAGTTTGAGAAGCACTGCTCTAAAGTCAAATGGCTTAAGGCTGATTTGATCACTTCTGTGGGTCGCACACAATGTTGCTTAACATTTCTAAGCTATTTTGTCATTTAAAAAACTAGAATAATCATAACACATAACTCACATACTTGCTCTGTGATTATCAAATGCAATCATGATTGTAAATCACAGTAGGAGATACATAAGTACGCAATAAATGATATGTCTTACTAGTGCTATTATCTCAATTTTGACATTGTCTATGACCTTGGCAAATTTGAGTTTCCCCCAGGGGGAATTTTCTCATGTAAAATGATGAGTAATTCTCTCATTTTCCTTTCAACTATAACATTCAAAGATTTTCTGGTGTCACTTCAAAATTATTATTTCATCATTACAGAAATAGGTTATCTCTTTGTATGCATGTGCTATCATAAGAATTTAAAAGAGTAAAGGAAATATATGACATCTCTTTCATTTGAGATAGCTTTTGTGGTTGTTTTGGTTGGTTTTGGAATATGTGTTTATGGATTTGCAATGTCTAAATGTGGTTTGACAGAATGTCAAAGAGAAAGGAGCTGTTTCTATATTCTGGGTAGATTAGTATGGGTTGTCTAGAAAAACAGAATCAATAAGATGTATGTATATGTGTATGTATGTATATATATACATACACACACGTACATGTATGTATATACACACATATATATGCATATGTATATACACATGTATGTGTTTGTATATATGTGTAAAAATATATAAAAATATATATGTATAAATAGAAAAAGGATATTTATGATAAGGATGTAAAAAAATAAGGACATAATAATTGTCTCATGCAGTTGTAGAAGCTGAGAAGTTCCATGATCTGCAGTCAGCAAGAAAGGAGAGCCAGTCATGTCATGTTCAGTTCTAGTCCAAGTCCAAAGACTGGAAAATATCTGTGTCCCAGCTTTATGGTAGTAAGGCAGAGAAAAGAAATTCACCCTCACCCTCAACCTTTTTGTTCTATTCAGGCCTTGAACACATAGTGATCACCCACAATGGTGAGGACAATCTGCCTTAATCAGCCTACTGATTAAAATGTTAATCTCATCAGAAACATCCTCCACAGACACTCCCAGAATACTGATTAACCATATACCTGTGGCCAGTTGATACATAAAACTAGACATCACACTATAAGATGTCAATAAATCAAACTTATTTCCCCTCTAAGTTTCTCAGTCTTCAAAAACCTATAGAATAAGATTGCTAATTTCAGTACCTATATGTTGTCTTATGTTGCAGGTCTTTTTCACTTATTATCCATTTCTGAACAAATTGCTTATTGAAAATTTTGTACAAGAAGGTGGTTGTTACACATTCTATTTTCATGCTGTATTATGGTTTCCAATTTTTTTTTTTTTTATTCATGATAGTCACACAGAGAGAGAGAGAGAGAGAGAGAGGCAGAGACACAGGCAGAGGGAGAAGCAGGATCCATGCAGGGAGTCCGACGTGGGATTCGATCCCGGGTCTCCAGGATCGCGCCCTGGGCCAAAGGCAGGCGCCAAACCACTGCGCCACCCAGGGATCCCCATGGTTTCCATTTTAAGTTTGTAATTCTCCATTACATCAACCTGGAACAGAATTACTAATATTAATTGGTAATATATTTTTACATCATTATCATCTAGTATTTATTACTATGCTTACTATGTTATGAACACATGTTAATACCCTGTTATGAACAATCAAATATACCCATTACATCTAGAATGCAATCTTCCTGATGGCAGGGACCTTATCTCTCTAATCCCCCAACTTTCTACCAAAGGATCTTGTGAATAGTAAGCATTTATTACTTCTTAAATGAATGGATGCTCTTTTTAGTTTTTCAAAAAATTGTATGACTAAGAGGCCATCTCAATTCTCATTTTATCAGTAAGAAATTGTATCAATTCCCTCTTATTACAGTAATGCTGTATAATACAATATCAGTGTACAGTAATGCTGTAAAACACTTAAATAAAATATGTGTTTATTTTTCATATGCTTGCCAGTCAACTGGGACAGTTCATCTAGGCTAGATGGAGTAGGGACAGCTCCACTCCTCACATGTTGATCATGGAACTCAGGATCAAAGAGAAGAAGCTGCTCAGGATAATATTTTCTCTTGGTGATGACAAAATGCAAGAAAGTAAACATAAACAGACAAGGCCTCTTCAGAACTACATTCAGAAGTGGCACCTTGACCTCCACCCACATTTATTTGGCCAGAACAAGTTACATGGTCAAACTCAAAGTCAAGGGCAGGAGTGATACCCTCCATCCACAATTAGGCCATGATAGTGATGTGGATATAGGGAGAACTGGAGGGAGAAGTAGAACCAGTGATTTAATTTGCCTAAGAAACTGAGGCTAAGAAAATTCATTTGATTTGTTCAAGGTCATAGAGTTAGTAGACCCTGGAGTGAAGATTTGACTCCAAATTGTTGGCTCCAATGTTTTAAAACACTTTACTATGCTTTAAGAAGTTGTAATGAATCCATTCTTGGTTAACATGGTAAATATCATACATTCATTCTCTCTCTTTCTCTCTCTCTTTCTGTCTCTTGCATTGAGTTTAGTACAAAAAATAACTAAATTAAAATACAATGCATTTATCACCTTGTTGAGTATGGGGATCTTACAGCTGCAAAGGATTTAATTAAAAGTTGATGATTTAATAGGCAGCTTCCATCTATTGTTTACTCTGGAGGGTGAGATTCAATTTAAAATTGGGCTCCAAATTTCATTTTGGAACAGCATTCTTGTCTTCGGCAGGCAGAAAATGTCCCAAAGGAAGCAGACATGTCCCTGAATAGGGAGCACTGAATCAGACAGCCAAGAGCAGCTCAGAAGTTAAAATACAAGGATTTTATGTAGTTTGGTTCTATGAAGGGCTAAGTATTCAGTTGTAGATATATAATTGCATATTTTTCACATATTTGTCCCATCCCACTGGTTCTCACTATGTATGTACCCACATACATATGTGTGTGTATATATACACACAGTGTATATATCAATAGGACAAAGTTTATATTCATAATATAAAATGACTTCTATTTAATGCAATAAAACACTGGTTAATAAATATCGTAAATACTGTAAAGCTAAAATCCTTTGTAGTTTTTTTTGTGTACTACAGATTGAGAATGAGAAGGAAGACTGGACCATTATTTAGGGTTAAAATCTCAGAATAGCATGAGGTTAGAACATTGAGTTGATGTGGGAAATGTTCTTGCCTTTGCAGATGCTGTTAGTATTTCACTTAGCATTGCCTATACTTAATAGCAAATGCCCTCCAATTGATTTTCTACATAACATTGGTACACATTCATGAAATTGTTATTCCAGCTGCCTGGTATGACTGAATCTAGAGACCGCTAACAACTCCTAGTAGGTGATTCTGGACCTCCTTTCTCATTATGAATGTCCTTAAATAATAGAGGGTTTGAGGATTTGAGTAGAAAAGTGTTTTTTTAATATTTTATTTATTTAGTTGACAGACAGATAGAGAAGGGGTACAGCAGGGGGAGCAGCAGAGGGAGAGGGAGAAGCAGACTCCACTGAGTAAAAAGCCCGATGTGGGGCTGGATCCCAGGACTATGGGATCATGACCCGAGCTGACCACAGACAGCTTAATCAACTGAGCCACCCAGATGCTCCTGAATAGAAATTTATCAATATATGCTTCTTCTCAAAAACCAAAAATCTCTTCAAATGTACAAAACTTGTATCGGTATTTTATTTGCAGACATTTATTTATATACACAGCTACATTTTCAGGTATATTGGCAGAATATTATCACTAATTTAAAATCAGGACTTTATTTTATCTGTAATTTAGTTTTAGCATGTGTTAAAATCAATAAAGAAAAGGTTGATTTTCTACAAACCTGAAACCTATTTGTTTTATTGCCAGAGAAATGTAATATATATATAATATTATATTAGATACAAGAGATGAAGACTGTGTCTTTTAAAATCAAGCCAACCAGATTGTTGTACCAGGGTATGTTCATTTCTGAAGGTTGCACAACCACTCATGATGGCCATGATTTGCCTCTGCTGACTGCCATCTATCATAATGAAAATTATTCTGTGGGCCAGATCATTGCTGGCAATGCTGAAAATCAAATTTTGTTCTTTCTATTAAGACTTCAGATCTCTAAATTTTCATCATTAGAGTGAACACTTTTAAATCTCTCCAAATAAAGTGTCTCTGAGTATATAAAATCAGAGAATCAGAAAGAGCTCTGTGATGTTGTCATTATTGAACTAGGTTTAAATTGGCGTGGCACTCTCTTAAACTTCTCTAATTGCTTCAAGTGTTGGGAGTCTACAACTTGAGTTTGACACATGATCCTCAAGGCCTCCTATTGTGACTACATCGCAAAGTAACTGAGGCAGCCTTTTAAAGCAACCAGTTTTGCTTTCTCATAAAAATTATAAAAAGGCTTTTACTCACAAAAAGAGTACTAATTAAGCCAATAGCTATAAAAATGTCCATAAAGAGCATAGACATAGGAATGTAGAATGATCAGTTAGGCCAGATAATCCTGGATTCCAAACTTGATTCTGCCCCTTACAAGCTGTGGACCCTTGGGCACTGTCAGTGTTTAGTTCTTCTATTAAATGCATTGTGAATCCTGTAAGTTCACATTTATTGCACACTTCCTGTCCTGGGCTGTGTACAGAGGAATTGCAGGCATTTTCTTATTTATTGCATGCAATAATCTGATAGGGTAGGCATTATTACTTTCCTCATTGTTTAGATGAAGAAACTGGCTTACAGACGTTAAATAAACTATGGTATAGCAGAACAGTATAACATGAGAGTGCCTAGTATAATAATTGGTTCATTGTAACACAATACATACTAATTTCAGAGACTGACTTCTAGTTTTCCACTCCTTAAAATTCTTCCTAATCTGTTCATATGAATGTCACTCAGTTTGGATCTTGTAAAACTTAATTCTTACACCGTTAACTCACCTGTGCTTGTGGACCTTACTATTCCAGCTACTTCCAGTTCTAAAGTATCAGATAAAAATTGCAACACGAGCCTCCCTACATATTCAAATATTTATTGATTACTTAAGTATGCTATGTAAAGAAAACTGAGTGGTGCAAAAGTCAGTTGAGATCTTTGCTTCCATAGAAATTAATTCTACCAGGGAAAATAAAAAATAAAGAAAAGTGGATAATGAATAAATTAAGCAAGACCAACTGAAGTAACGAGAGGAATGCTACTATAGATATGTAGTCAAGGGAGACTCTTAGATGGTATATTAATTTGCTGGAATGGCATAGAAAGCACAAATGAGTGATACAGATTCACATAATCAGAATTTGTTTTCTCATGGTTCTGGAGGCTAGATGTTGAAGACAAAGGTATCAGAAGGTTGGTTTCTTTTCAGGATTGTGAGAGAAAACCTTTTCCATGCATCTCACCTAGTTTAGCTTCAGGCATTCCTTGGCTTATAGATAGCATTCTCCCTGTATCTTCATATTGTCTTCCCTCTAAGTGCATGTCTGGTTCAAATTTCCCCTTTTTATAAAGACATAGTCTTATTATGTTAGAACCCACCCTAATGACCTCATCATAACTTGACCATCCATCCACAAAGACCCAATTTTCAAATAAGGTCACATTCACAGCTACTGGAGGTTAGAACATTAAAGTACTTTGGGGGAGGGATACAATCTGACCCATAACAGGGGGTGAGATTTAAAGTATGCGCTAAGGGGTAAGTACCTTACCCCTTATGAATGAGGAACATGCCAGGTATTGGAAACATAAGAAGAAAATCACAAATATTCACCAAAAATATGTACTAAATCATTTCCAAACCACTAATAATAACCCAAACTAGAAATTTTCTAGATAGCCATTAATAGTAGAATGAATAGACTGGGATTTAGTCACATGGTAGAAAATGAAACAACAAGAATTAGCAAACTACAGACCATGGACCAAATATGGCCCACTGCCTGTTTTTGTAAATACAGTTTCATTAAAACACAGCTACTTCGTCCATGCATTTACACTTTGAATATGGTTATTTTGACTCCACAATGGCAGAGTTAAGTAGTTGTGAAAGAGACTGTGTGGCCCACAAAGCTGAAAATACTTGCTATCTGTCTCTTGTGTGTGTGTGTGTGTGTGTGTGTGTGTGTGTGTGTATGTTGCTGGCTCCTGCTATATAGCAATGAAAATTGGCCATTTACAAATACACACAATAATATAAATGAACCTCACTTATATAATCTTATGCAGAAAAAGTCAAACACAGAAGACTAGATAATATATGATCTCTTTTATATGAAATAAGTAATCGAGGTTGTTGTAATGACAGAAAGGAGGTATAGATAAGGGGGGAAGGAATGGAGGGATTGCTGGGATGCCAGTAATGAATTCTATTTCTTTATTCAGGTGCTGATTACAGGAGGAGGGCTCAGTTTCAGTTTGTGAAAAAACATGTAGATTGACAGAGAATACTCAATTTTCAGTATATATATATATATACATATATACACACATATATATACACATATACATATACATATATATTAAAAATGAATCCATGTTAAAATAAAGATTGCAAACTTTGCATATTCATATCTAAAACTTAAAAGAGTCAGGTTGCCCACATTATTTGAAGCTTCAGCTATGTTAAATTGAGACACTAATTTGTGATTGCTTTATTCTACCCAGGGCTGATTTAAAGGACTTTCTGCAGTGATCAATGTGGTCTATTCTGTGCTATCCAATTCAGTAGCCAGTAGCCATGTGTGTCTATTAAATAACTGGAAGATCATTAAAGCTACTGAGCAAATGAACTTTTTACTTTGTTTTAATTAGTTAATTCTTTAATTAGTTTAATTTTACTTAGCTTATATTCAATTGGTTTAATTTTGCTGTGTGTGAACAGTGGCTATAATGTGGAAGGGCACAGCTCTCTCTACCGTATGACACAACTCTATCATCATCATTCTTCCTCTCCGCCCTGATCTGTCCCATATCCTTACTCAGGCTCATGCTGTGTAGCATTTAGAAAAATAAAAACCTCAATTTCCATCCTAGTCCAAATATGTGTTCATCTAATGTTTGAAGTCTAAAATTGCTTTTCTTATTTGAACTTTCATTTTGGTAGGGTAGAAACTGAATCGCTGGTAAAGAGCGTAGATTTAATGGCTCTGTAGGTTTATTAGCTGACACACTTGACTTTGAGATTGTTTTGCCTATTATGACTTTATGAAGCTTTTTAATAGGATGTTGTTTTAATGTTGTGTGCCTGAAAAGATATAGGAAATAGAAAAAAAATTACTTTCCAAATCAGTTGTGCCCCCAATTGCTATAGTGTTAATTTGAGGCATCTTCTCCTGATACTAAGAAAATAATAGACAGCGTATATTGAAAATAAAGTTATGGTGCTCAGAAAAGCAAAAACAATTGAAAATTCTAAGCTTTAAGTGGGTAATATACTCAAACTCACCTTTCAGGGACATATTTTAAGTATTTTAATGACATTTTTAGATTTTTCATATTTTCAAAACATGCAGTAATCATAAAAATAGTTCACTCAAACATCATTTCTAACATAGACACAAACACATTTATAAAAGCAAGGAAAAGGAGCTATTCAAATTTGGAAGAGCTATGACAATCATGTTATTGTGAGGGTTTACTACTTACTTCGAAGTTGTTGGTGTAAAGATACACTACTGATTTGGTAGTTTTTAATCAGTATATAAAATTTAGAGTAATCTAATAAATTATTATTTGTCTGGGACCAAACAAACAATATTCAAATGAAATCACCTTTGGAACATTGTCTTGTTTGTCAAATTAAAAAAGGAAGGACAAGAAATAAGAAAAGCTAAAAATCACCATGAGTATATTGAAATAATTAGCTCTTTGCAAAATTATGGTACTATATAAACCTACATAATGTACAGTGAAATACAGCAATCAGTTTGGCAATTTTTTTTCTGGTTCTCTAAATTTTTTAAATTCCCTGTAAGGAAGGAAGATTAAAATGTTGATCTGTAAAGTTTCAGTTACAGATATATTTCATTGTGCTTAAGTTTTTAAAAATCAGCCATTTCTTTTTGCAATGCTCATCATCTCTAAGAACTGTGTGTTTTGTTGAATTAATTGCCACCTCTTGAACATCATGTCCCAAAGAAATGTGGTGGGGAGTGTGACTGCATTCACCTGAAAATCATGTGTGTATCTACAGTTTTATGTGCATGGTAAATACTCTGTATTTTTAGGTATGGTGGGAGAAAATGTTGAATGGTCTGTCTCCAGAAATTCTGATATCTTTCTAGTCTGTAGATGGAGAAGAGCTTCCCAGATGAGTATCCCAGATACTGAATCGAGTATCAGATTCTAATTCTCCATACACTTAGGTGTAAGAGATTAGATACAGTTGGACACCATTATGTAACCCACTATTGATGACAAATGGGTTAGTGGTATACCTCATTTTATCTTATGTGACCAATAAACTATTATAAACTTTTTAAAGGATGGTGGTGAATTTCATAGAGCAAACATATATTTCAAATATGCATATCAGAGTTCAGGAATAGTAAGAGTGTGGAAAATTGGTAAGCTAATTGCAACATTGATTTTTTAAACACATAAATCCCTATATTTTCCTAGTGCCATCAAAGAACACACATAGTAATTCTATATAACATATGATTCCTAGTTTATTACCTTAATTGGAAGTGTCAAAATAAAATGGCAGTGATCTCACCTTTGTTATATAATCCAATATTTTTTCTTGTTTTAGCAATCTGTTTCATTCAAGCATTCGGACATATGTTAAGACCTTTAGCCCAAATAAGTCATTCAACTAGAACTTTAGGAAGATTCACGGGATGAGATCATTAAGGATGGGAAATTAAAATGTTCCATAAGGCAACATATTGAGAACATGCCATCTTCTATAGAGAGCCATGTCTACTTTGTCTTCTTTATAAGCTTGTCAAAAGAAGTGCTTTTTTAAGAACTATTTCTTTCAGAAAGCAGAATTCCAAGCTTTCCTCTCTGATAGTGTCTTCACTTGGACTTCTTCATGCATTCCTTCTCCCTGGAATGATTTACCCTCTTCCCCTCACTTCTTCAAATTTTATCCACACCTGCATCTCAAGTGAATTCTACTGAAAATATTTTGATGTTCTTTATCTTCTTTTTTTTTCTTTTAGATTTTTAAAAATTTAAATTCACTAGCCAACATATAGTGCATCATTAATTTCATATGTAGAGTTCAATAATTCATCAGTCGTGTAGAACACCCAGTGCTCATCACATCACATGTTCTCCTTAATGCCATCACCAAATTACCCCTCTCTCCACCACCTTCCATCCAGGAACCCATAATTTATTTCCTATAGTTAAGAGTCTCTCATGTTTTTTCTCCTTCTCTGATGACTTCCCATTCAGTTTTCCCTCCCTTACCCTATTATCCTCTGTGCTGTTTCTTATATTCCACATATGAGTGAAACCACATAATAATTATTTTTCTCTGATTGACTTATTTCACTCAGCATAATACCCGCCAGTTCTATCCACATTTATGTAAATGTTAAGTATTCGCCCTTACTGTTGGCTGAGTAATATTCCATTGTGTGTGTGTGGGTGTATACACACACCACATCTTTATCTATCTATCTATCTATCTATCTATCTATCTATCTATCTACACCACATCTTTATCCATTCATCTGTCAATGGACATCTTGGCTCTTTCACAATTTGGCCATTGTGGATGTTGCTGCTATGAACATTGGGGTGCTGGTGCCCCTTTGGATCACTATATTGTATCTTTGGGGTAAATGCCTAGTAGTGACAATTGCTGGGTCATAGGGTTGCTCTATTCTTAACTTCTTGAGGAACCTCCATACTGTTTTCCAGGGTAGCTATACCATCTTGCAATCCCACCAACAGTGTAAGAGGATTTCCCTTTCTCCACATCCTCCCCAATATTTGTTGTTTCCTGTCTTGTTAATTTTACCCATTCTGACTGGTGTGAGGTGGTATCTCACTGTTGTTTTGATTTGTATTTCCCTGATGCTGAGTAATGTGGAGCATTTTTTCATGTGTCTGTTGGCCATTTGTATGTCGTCTTTGGAGAAATGTCTGTTTATTGTCTTCTGCCCACTTCTTGACTGGATTGTTTGTTTTTTGGGTGTGGAGTTTGATAAGTTCTTTATAGATCTTGAATATTAGCCTGATCTGATATGCCATTTGCAAATATCTTCTCCTATTCCTTAGGTTGCCTTTCAGTTTTGTTGACTGTTTCCTTTGCTGTGCAGAAAGTTTTTATATTGAAGAAGTTCCAGTAGTTCATTTTTGCTTTCGTTTTTCTTGCCTTTGGATATTTATCTAGCAAGAAGTTGCTGCAGCCAAGGTTGAAGGTTGATCATATGGTTCTTGTCCTTTATTTTATTAATGTAATGTATCACACTGATTGATTTGTGAATAGTCAACCACCCTTGCAGCCCAGGAATAAATCCCACTTGGTCATGGTGAATAATCTTTTAATGTACTATTGGATCTTATTGGTTGGTATCTTGGTGAGAATTTTGGCAGCCATGTTTATCAGGGATATGTTTTGTAATTCTCCTTTATAGTGGAGTCTTGTCTGGTATTGGGATCAAGGTAATGCTAGCCTCATAGAACAAATTTGGAAGTTTTCCTTCCATTTCTAATTTTTGAAGCAGCTTCAGAAGAATAGGTATAATTTATTCTTTAAATGTTCAATAGAATTCCCCTGGGAAGCCATCTGGTCCTGGACTCTTGTTTGTTCGGAGATTTTTATTACAGCTTCAATTTCCTTGCTGGTTATGGATCTGTTCGGGTTTTCTATTTCTTCCTGTTTCAGTTTTGGTAGTTTATACATCTCTAGGAATACATCCACTTCTTGCAGACTGCCTAATTTGTTGGCATATAGTTGCTCATAATATGTTCTTAAAATTGTTCATATTTCTTCAGTGTTGGTTGTGATCTCTCCATTTTCCTTCATGATTTTATTTATTTGGGTCCTTTCTCTTTTCTTTTTGATAAGTCTGGATAGGGGTTTATCAATCTTATTAATTCTTTCAAAGAACCAGCTCCTAATTTTGTTGATCTGTTCTACTGTTCTTTTGGTTTCTATTTCATTGATTTCTGCTCTAATCTCTACCATTTCTCTTCTCCTGCTGGATTGAGGCTTTATTTGCTGTTCTTTCTCCAGTTCCTTTAGGTGTAAGGTTAGCTTGTATATTTGAGATTTTTCTAGTTTTTGGAGAAAGGCTTGTATTGCCATGTACTTCCTTCTTATGAGTGCCTTTGCTGTATCCCAAAGGTTTTGAACAATTGTGTTTTCATTTTCACCTGTCTCCATGAATTTTAAACATTCTTCTTTAAAGATTTTTTCTATAAATTTATTTTTATTGGTGTTCAATTTGCCAACCTTTAGAATAACACCCAGTGCTCATCCCATCAAGTGCCCCCCTCAGTGCCCGTGCGTGTCACCCCCACCCCCAGCCCACCTCCCCCCACCACCACCCCCATTTCGTTTCCCAGAGTTACGAGTCTCTCATGTTCTGTCTCCCTTTCTGATATTTCCCACTCATTTTTTTTCCTTTCCCCTTTATTCCCTTTCACTATTTTTTATATTCCCCAAATGAATGAGACCATATAATGTTTGTCCTTCTCCCATTGACTTATTTCACTCAGCATAATACCCTCCAGTTCCATCCACGTCGAAGCAAATGGTGGATATTTGTCGTTTCTAATGGCTGGGTGATATTCCATTGTATACATAAACCACATCTTCTTTATCCACTCATCTTTCGATGGACACCAAAGCTCCTTCCACAGTTTGGCTATTGTGGACATTGCTGCTATAAACATTGGGGTGCAGGTGTCCGGGCGTTTCATTGCATCTGTATCTTTGGGGTAAATCCCCAGCAGTGCAATTGCTGGGTCATAGGGCAGATCTATTTTTAACTCTTTGAGGAAACTCCAGTTTTCCGGAGTGGCTGTGCCAGTTCACATTCCCACCAAAGGTACAGGAGAGTTCCCATTTATCCACATCCTCTCCAACATTTGTGGCTTCCTGCCTTGTTAATTCTTCCCATTCTCACTGGTGTGAGGTGGATTCTCATTCTGGTTTTGATTTGTATTGCCCTGATGGCAAATGATGCGGAGCATTTTCTCATGAGCTTGTTGGCCATGTCGATGTCTTCCTCTGTGAGATTTCTGTTCATGTCTTTTGCCCATGTCATGATTGGATTGTTTGTTTCTTTGCTGTTGAGTTTAATAAGTTCTTTATAGATCTTGGATACTAGCTCTTTATCTGATACATCATTTGCAAATATTTTCTCCCATTCTGTAGTGTCTTTTAGTTTTGTTGACTGTATCTTTTGCTATGCAAAAGCTTCTTATCTCGATGACGTCCCAGCAGTTCATTTTTGCTTTTGTTTCTCTTGCCTTCATGGATGTATCTTGCAAGAAGTTGCTGTGGCCAAGTTCAAAAAGGCTGTTGCCTGTGTTAGCCTCTAGGATTTTGATGGAATCTTGCCTCACATTTAGATCTTTCATCCATTTTGAGTTTATCTTTGTGTATGGTGAAAGAGAGTGGTCTAGTTTCATTCTTCTGCATGTGGATTTCCAATTTTCCCAGAACCATTTATTGAAGAGACTGTCTTTTTTCCAATGGATAGTCTTTCCTCCTTTGTCAAATATTAGTTGACCATAAAGTTGAGGGTCCACTTCTGGATTCTCTATTCCGTTCTTTAAAGATTTTATTTATTTATTCATGAGAGACACAGAGACAAAGGCAGAGACATAGGTAGAGGGAGAAGCAGGCTCCCTGCAGAACCCTGAATCACACCCTGAGTCCAAGGCAGATGCTCAACTGCTGAGCCACCCAGTCATTACTTAAATTCTTCTTCAATTTCTTGACTGACCCATTCACTGTTTAGTAAGATGCTTTTTAGCCTCCAAGAGTTTTAATTCCTTCGAACTTTCCTCTTGTGATTGAGTTCAAGTTTCAGAGCACTGTGGCCTGAAAATATGCAGGGAATAATCCCAGTCTTTTGGTACGAGTTGAGATTTGATTTTTGACCCAATATATAATCTCTTCTGGAGATTATCAGTACGTTTCTTTAATTTAGTTACTAATTGGTTCATATAATTGGCTGCTCCCAAGTTAGGAGCATAAATATTTATAATTGCTAGATCTTCTTGTTTAAAGGACCCTTTAAGTATAATATAGTGTCCCTCTTCATCCCTTACTATAGTCTTTAGCTTAAAATATAATTTGTCTGGTATGAGGTTTGTACCCCAACTTTCTTTTGAGGTCCATTACCATGATAAATGGTTGTCCATCCCCTCTCTTTCAATATGAATGTGTCTTTAGATCTAAAATGAGTCTCTTATAGAAGCATATGGATGGATATTGCTTTTTTATCCAGTCTGATACTCTATGTCTTTTGACTGGAGCATTTAGCCCATTTACATTCGGAGTAAAGATTGAAGGTATGAGTTTAGTCCCACTGTATTACCTTTAAAGCCCTGTTTCTATAGATTGTCTCTGTTTCTTTTGGTCTATATTACTTTTGGGCTCTCTATTTACTTACAGGATCCTCCTTAATATTTCTTACAGGGATGGTCTGGTGGTCACATATTCTTTCAGTTTCTGTCTGTTCTAGAAGATCTTTATGTCTTCTTTCATTCCAAATGACCGTGTTGCTGGATAAAGTATTCTGGGCTAAAGGTTTTTCTCATTTAGTACCCTGGCTTGCCAGGTCTCTGTGGACAGGTCTGTTGCCAGTCTAATGTTCTTACCCCTGTAGGTTAAGAGCCTCTTGTCTCAAGATGCTTTCAGGATTTTATCTTTATCTCTGAAATTTGTAAGCTTCATTGTTATATGTTGGGATGTTGATCTATTTTTATTGATCTTGAGAGGAGTCAGATCTACCTCTTGGATTTGAATGCCTGTTGCCTTCCCCAGATTAGGGAAGTTCTCAGCTATGATTCATTCAAGTATACCTCTTTCCCTCTCTTTCTTCTCTTTTAGGGGCCCCAATCATTCTAATATTGTTTCACTTTATGGCATTGCTGATTTCTCACAGACTCCCTCATGTTCCATTAGTTGTTTTTCTCTCTTTTTCTAGCTTTCTTCCTTTCCATTAACTTGTCTTCTATGTCACTGACTCTCTCTTCTGCCTCATTTATCCTAGCTATTAGAACATCCAATTTAGATTGCACTCAGAGTATTTTTAATTTTGGCCTGATTAGATTTCATTTCTGCATTAAGAGGTTCTCTAGTGTTTTTTATGCTTTTCTCAAGCCCAACTAGTAATCTTATAATTGTTATCCTGAATTCCAACTCTGACATCTTACTTATATCCATATAAATTAAATCTGTGACAGAGAGTATTACCTTTATTTCTTTTTTTGTTGTGAATTCCTCCTTTTAGTCATTTTGCCCAGAAAGAAATGGATGAGGGAAAGAGAGAATATAATCTCACAGGACAGACAAAACAGGGTGATTCACTTGGCCCTGAGTGTCTTTTGGTCTGTGTTAGAAGACACTATGTCCCAAAAATGTAAAGAAGGCAAAACTTATATACATAAATATATATACAAAAATAAAATTGAATACAGTGAAATGAAGACAAAAATGAAGAATATATTTATAAAATGTAAATCCAAAAAATGAAAGCTAAGAAAAGACTTAAAAACAAAGAGTTGATAAAATAAGAAACTAGTGGGCAGCCCTGGTGGCGCAGTGGTTTGGCACTGCCTGCAGCCTGGGGTGTGATCCTGGAGACACAGGATCGAGTCCCACATTGGGCTCCCTGCATGGAGCCTGCTTCTCCCTCTGTCTGTGTCTCTGCCTCTCTCTCTCTCTCTCTCTCTGTGTCTATGAATAAATAAATAAAATCTTTAAAAAAAATAAGAAACTAGTCAAAAAGGAAAAAAAGAAAAAAAAGGAACTGAAAAATTTAAACTGAAAGATATATGAATCCTAAGAGAAAACCTGGAGTTCTAAATACTAAATACTATTTAGTTTTACAGTCTTGTTTGGTTTGTAAACTTGGTGTTCACCTCTTTTTTCAGGTCTTCCAGGGGAAGGGGTCTTCTGTGCTGATTCTCAGATGTCTTTGCTTGGGCAGAGTTGCACTGCTCCTTGCCAGGGGGCTGGACTCGGTGTAAGCTGGTTGTTCTCTGGCTTTTGTCCCTGAAGGCTTCTCATGCCTCATTAGAGGGTGAGAATAAAAATGGCCACTCAGGACCTCCAGCATCAGAATTGAAGGATCACTGTATCTGTGAAACTCTGAAGACTCCTACGGTGTGTGCCCACAACAATCCTCCCAGAAGAAGGAAGAGGGTCCCCTCATTTCTGTCCTTTACAGACCCCTGCACAGAGAGTGTTTGCTCAGTCTTGTGCACACCTGTTCCAACCTTCCCCAGGGAAAGGCAGAGGGTTGCCGTGTTCCAGTTCTTTGCAGGGCCCCAACAAGGACAGTGGTCACCCAATGGGGCCATGGTCTGAGTTTTATGGCCAACTGAGCTGAGAAACCTCTTCCGGACTTACTGACCTAAACCAGTTGTCCTATTCCAATGCTTGGGAACTCTGCTGGCTCAGGCGCTTCTGCTTTCTGTGATTCCAGGAATCTTGAGACCCTACTTTCCCATCTGCCCCACTTTACCACTGAGCACCTTTCAGGCAGGGAAGTCTCTCATTGGAGTAGATTTCTAAAGGTTCCAATTTTGCACTCCAGAGTTGTATTACTTTCCCTTAGCTGGCTTATGCAGGTTCCCTCCTGCTACCATTTATTTTCTGATATATCCCCTTAGTTTTGGCTTTTCCACACTCCTATCTTACAAAAAGTTGTCACTTTTCCATTTGTAGAATTCAAGCCATTCTTTTCTTAACATTTCAGGTTGAATTCATAGTTGTTCAGGATGATTTGATAGTTATCTAGCTAAATTCAGGGGACTAGATGAAACTAGGTCACAACTCTTCTGCCATCTTGCCTCAGCCCCAAAATTTATAGCTGTCCTTTACCTTCTTGATCTCTTACTTGTATCACACATTTGGGGCACATAATCTATTATGTGAATTATATTGGGTCAAATTATTCTAGAAAACTAAGATTTCTCTTGCATACTAAATCATGAAGTCTACTGAAATTTTAATATTGAAAGTGAATTTTATCTGATATACATATAAGTTATTTGTTATTTTTTTTTGTTTTTGCTAAACTCTATTTTATATAAGCCCTATTTTATTTTTGCTAATCTCTATTTTATTTTTGCTCGAGACTAAGTGTGATCACGGAGCATTTACTTGTCCCTTTGCATAGCACCTGAGTAGAGCTAGGATCATAGTAGCAGTAAGTAAAAGTTCAGCTAATAGTATTTATAATAATAGTAATATATCCATGGAGAGAAATGTAAGTAGAATATTAGCATAAAAATGTCTCCAGGCTTCATCTGTGAGAAGCCATTGAAGATAGCTTGACCCAGTGGAGAAAGCTATAGCATATTTAAGTATTTGCACTGTGCAGAAAAGTCTTTGTCCTCTTCTGCTGAATGGAGTTGTGAATTATTTACATAACTATCATATAACAACTTATTGACTTCAAGATTGTAAAGTACCCTATTAATGTTTTAAGCATTTCCCTTTATTCTAACACAAGTAAATTATTGAGGCAATGTTAAAATGTTTTATGCTTTGACTAATGAGTAGAGAAAGTGTATATCATATCTTATTTTAATTGGCTGTTTACCTTATCCTATGAAAAATCATACATTTATTATTTCAGACATAATTAACTATGCATATACTCCCTGATAGATCTGTATGCCATTTTCACATGCAATTTAGTCATTAAGACACATATCTGTGCAGATAATTGTTACTTAGAAAATGTCACTCTTTTTTCAACAAGGAGCTGCATTTCTACCTAGAGGCAAAGCCAAATTTTTACCATATCTCTTTCCTCGTGTCATCCTCTTGGTGCTATCTAAACAAGCTCTATTATTGGTTTTTTAACATCTTACACTCTCAGTCAACAGATTCTGCCAGTATAAAATAGACTACCACCACAACAAGTTCGTAGCAATAAATAAGTATTCTTTCAAAGTGGCATGGCATCTCCAGGTACAGAGTGACTCCAAAGCAATATCTCCAATAAAATCCTCATAATTTATTAGTCTAGTCCATCCTATCATCTAAAGGAATGCCCTTTGATAAACTGGACCTAGACTATTTTAGAAGTTAGGACTATTTTTCAGAGTTATATTAGTATAGTATAGAATGAAAAAACTCAGAACTTCCTTTAATATCTGTAGCAGGTGAAGGTTTTATTTAGTTTATATATTCCTTATACTTTATATTCTTTTAGTTTATATATTCCTCACAAAATCATGAAATAGACAGGAAATTTCTGTTTTCTGCAACACTCAGGCCAAAACCAGGTCTAAAGCCACTGTCTCACTCTTATGAAAATATGACCAGAAAATGAATCAATTTCACCATTAAAGAGCCCTAAAGAAAAATATTCTGCAGTCTCCTGAAGACTCCTAATGAATGTCAGAGGTTTCTTTTCCAGGGATCCTCAGACTAGTTTCCCAAAATCAGAAGTGAATTAAAATAAGTATATTTTATATATTTTTCTTTCTTAGATGAAAAATGCCTCTTTCTTGCCTAAGATATATAAAATTCCATTAGGCTACTGTAGTTAAATTTCAAATGCCCAAAGTAAGCAACATAAATGTAAGATGGTTGGGTATAATATAATTGAGAGCTCTGGTATTTATAGTAAACTAGAGAAATCAAGTCTTATCAAAAATTTTTCACAGTTAAATTCTTTAAAAAAAAACATTCATTTTATTTATTTTTTTAATTCAATTCATTAACATATCATGTATTATTAATCTCAAGGCAGAGTTCAGTGACTTATCATTTGTATATAACACCCAATACTCATTACATCATATGCCCTCCTTAATACCCATTACCCTGTTACCATTAAATTTCTTTAAAAAATACTGCACAATAGTACTCTTTTTTATTTTTCCAAAGAAGTTGAAAATTTGTGTCTAAATAAACCTGCCCTCTGATATTTATAACAGCTTTATTAGTAATTGTTAGAATTTAGAAGGAACCAAGATGTCCAATTCATAGGTATATGAATTGATAAATAAAATGTACACCTAGACAATGGAATATTATGCAAAGACATTAAGGGATCCTAAATGCATATTTGTGAGTGAAAGAAGCCAATCTGAAAAGGCCAGAAACTATATTTCTAATTATATGACATTCTAAATAAGGTAAAGCTATGTAGACAGAAAAAGTCAGTAATTGTCATGGATTAGGGGAGAAATAAGGAAGAATAGGGAGAGCACAAAAGATTTTTAGGGTAGGGAAACTATTTTGTATGATACTATTGTTAAAACCCATAGAGTTAAACCTAAAGTAAACTATAGGCTTTGGATGATTCTGATCTGTCAGTGTAGCTTTGTAATTTGGAAAAAAAAAATGTTTCACTCTGGTCAAAGATATTGAGGGTGGGGGAAGCTATGCATGTGGGAAGGGGGGTATATGAGAACTCCCTCTAATTTCTGATCTCTGTCTCTGTGGACCTAAAAATCCATTAAAACGTAAAGTCAATTTAAGAGTTAAAAAGAGAGAAACAAACAAAAAAAACATAGAAAAACACTAGCCACCAAAGAGATTCTACAAGCTCTCTGGCTTTCAACTGCTAGTTAAAATCTAAATGAAGATTGCTTTCTACTTTATCTCAGGATAGAAGAATCTTTCTCTTCCTGCTAATATGTGTAAAATTATTTAAAAAATATTTTAAAGAATTTTAAAGACAATTTGTAGGTAAAGTTACCAGTTTGGGGTTTAACTGAGTGGCTTTGAAAACTATAGTAATATAGCCTTTTGAAATGAAGTTACCATAGAGCAACATGTATTTGCATAGTCTCACTTAATATTTATTTTTAACTGCTTTCTATGTATTCTTAGATCCTCTTTACCATCTTTTGTTTATTTTTCTCTTTTTAATTGATTCAGTTGGTCTGGAGATCATCTTCTACTGTTTAAACTGTTTATATTCATGTTGTGTTGAGTCCCTTCATCCCTCAAAATCCAACACTTAGATTTAAGAATACTATTTTTCACTTAAAAAAAAAAAACAGTAGTTTTTAGCTTTTTCTTTGTTTTTTTTTTAATTTCCTTTTTTTCTTTTTTTAAATATTTATTTGAGAAAGAGTGTGTGCACTTGTGTGCACGTGAGTAGCAGGAGGGGGAGAGGAACAGAATTTCAAGCAGACTCCCTGCTGAGAGCAGAGCCCACCGAGGGCTAGATTTCAGGACCCATGAGATCATGACCTGAGCCTAAACCAAGAGCCAGATGACCAACCTAGTGGAGCCATGCAAGCACCCCTGTTTTCTTCCTTATTTTAATTTTGTTTTCTTATTGTTTTTCTTCTTGAGCTGAATTCTTTATGTTTCATTCCGGTAAGAATGACAAAATTTATTTTTTTAAAGATTTTATTTATTTATGAGTGACACAGAGAGAGAGGCAGAGACATAGGCAAGCTGCCTGCAGACTCTGATGCAGGATTCAATCCCAAGACTCCAGGATCATGACCTGGGCCAAAGGCAGATGCTCAACCACTGAGCCACCCCGGCTTCCCAAGAATGACAAAATTTAAATCCAGAAGTAGTTCTCTGAATATAATTTTGCCTGCTGCCCCTATATTTTGATAATTATTGCTGTCAATATTACTATTTTTAGTGATTATATTATTTAAATTTTGAACCATTTTTGTATCCTCAGTCACTTGCAGAAAGTAACTTTGTAACTTTTGAGTAAATGTTTGATAAATGAAAAAATTTCTAGTTTAGTTATTGTGTAAGTTCATATATAGACTTCTCAGACATAGATGTTTCAAATAAAAATAAATACATGATTAAGTGTGATGCCAGTGGGGAAGAGGATTTTTTTCTCTTTTAAACTACAAAAATATTTTAAAACAGCTCATTTAGTATCCATTAATTCCCCATATTTATTAAATAATATACTATGCAATAGGGTTTTTAAAAAATATTTTATTTATGTATTCATGAGAGACACAGAAAGAGACAGAGACATAAGCAGAGAGAGAAGAAGCAGGATCCATGCAGGGAGCCTGATGTGGGACTTGATCTTAAGACACCGGGATCACGACCTGAGTAGAAGGCAGAAGCTCAACCACTGAGCCACGTGGGCGTCCCTATGCAATAGGTTTTAATAAAGTATTTACCATATAACAAGAATATAAATCAACAGGAACTCATTTATTTTTATAATAGCTTATATTGAAACTAGCACCTAAGTAGAAACTTCCTCTAAATACCTATTTTACCTTACAAGAAATTCTACTTTTAATAATAAATCTAAAGATATATATATTTTTTTAATGTTTCTGAACCATAAAATACATGAATCTTGTATTGTTAATAGTTAATTAATGATAAGAAAATTGACAAGAGCTTTTCCACTGAGTACCTGGGCAGCAAAAACGAGCAAAGAAAGAGACAAAGGGCTGGGGTGGGGGTGGGGGGAGTGGGGAGAGAAGAGCCAACAGAAACTCACAAGAAGAGAGCTGGTCTTTAATGGTCTCTGTTTTAGATGCATTCCCAGTTCTTATCACATTTTATGGACCCTGAAATTCTAATGTGAGGACATCTGTTTAACAGCCAATGAATCAAACAAATGATTCCCAGAGGGCTCTGAAAACTCAAAGTTTGCCTTGCAATTTCTGTTAAATGATTTTAAGTAGATTTGTTACCTAAATGTAAGCACCTGGTAAGAAGGCATGACTACTTGTATTTCGGGTGGAATATTTTGCTTTCATGACTCCATGACCAAATTCTGTCTTCATCTCAAAGGTAACTGGACACTGGGACAACTATAGAAAGAAAGCAGAACACTTTTTTACAATAATAATTTTCATTGACTTTCTTCTAAGCGTTGGTCAGCAAACTTTTTTCTATAAAGGGCTAAATAAAAAATATTGTCAGTTTTTCAGGTCATATATGGTCTTTACCATAACTCCTCAACTTTGCCTCCTACCATGAAAGCAGCCATAGACAATATGTAAACAAATAATTGTAGCTATGTTCCAATAAAAACTATTATAAAAAACAGGTAACAGGCTAGGTATGACCCATGTTTCCCTAGTTTTCAATACTGAAGACATTCAAGCACTTTAAAGTGTTCTTTCTAAGATGTTTCAAGTAATTTATACAGCCCATCAGTGTTTATTTGGTCATTTTTGATACCAATTATTTCCACAAAAATTTGCTTAATGATGTCTGTGAATTTAGGTGAAATGTTTATCTCTCTATACCTCACTTTTCTTGAATGAAAACTGGTAATCATGATAATGCTTCACAGTGTTGTCACAGACTTAACTGTGATAATACCTAAAGTTCTTGGAGCAGTACCAGGGCACATAGTAAGTGCTTGATAAATATTAGATATTACTCTTATTAATTAAAACATTTAGTTTGTATAGAGTACAACAAATATTGCACATATGTTAGTTTCTTTCTCCAGTTAAAAAATTCTTATAGGAAAGAAAGTAAAAGACATCAATCCATGGAACAAACCTTTATTTTCTCCCTTTCACTTTTTTCCTATGATAGGAAGTCATTAGGCATTTTGAAGAGAACAGTGACATGATTTCCCTTGGCAGGATCTGGATATGGCCTGCTTTATGGACAAAACACCAAAGCTCAGCAAGCCTAAAGGTGCAGAGATCTGTTGGGAGGCTATTACCATAAATATGGAAATAGGTTGATCTTGGCTTGAACCATATTTCCTAGTGCTGGTAGGAATTGGTCATATTATGGATATAGAAGACAGAACTGGGCAGCCCGGGTGCGGGTGGCTCAGTGGTTAGCACCGCCTTCAGCCCAGGGTGTGATCTTGGAGTCCCAGGATCAAGTCCCACATCCAGCTCCCTGCATGGAGACTGTTTCTCCCTCTGCCTGTGTCTCTGCCTCTCTCTCTCCTTGTGTCTCTCATGAATAAATGAATAAAATCTTTAAAAGAAAAAAAAAAGAAGATAGAACTAACAAGTTTTGCCAGTGTACTGGATGCAAAGTATAAGAAATCAAAATGACTGACAGGCACTCTACTGTTTCTGATGGAAAGAATATGCTTCTTGACATAAACTGGGATGGGGTAAACTCTGTGAGGAGAAGGCTTAGGGTGAGGAGGACAAAGGAATTAAGAGTTTGCTTTGAGAAATGCTTTGTGACTATGGTGGTTATATGTATCAATTTGACTAGGCTAGAGTCACTGGTTAATCAATCAAACACAAAACCTACGTATTGCTGTGGAAGCTATTTTGTAAATGCAATTAGAATCCATAATCAGTTGAATTCAAGTAACAGAGATTATCTTACCTAGTCTGAGTAGGCCTCATTTAGTCAGTTGAAAGGTGAAGCTGAGGCTTCCATAAAAAAGAAATTGCTCCTATGGTTAATAATTTGAGCCCTTGGCTGAGAGTTCTAGCTTGCCATTTCTGACAGCCTGCCTTACAGATTTCTTACTTGGTCAGGGTCCAGCATCCTACAAGCCAGTTGACTGCAGCAATGTATCTCCTCCTGGCTCTGCTTCTCCAATAGAACCTCTGTCTGATTTGTGATTCACTGAGGATGTGCCAGCCTGGAATTAGAGGAAGGGTTTGGTTAGAGACAGAATTTGAGACTCATGAGCATGTAATGTTAATCATAACCTTGAGAATGGATGCAATTTACTGTGCAATGAGTAGAGATAGGAAAAAAATTAAAGAACTGAGGATGGAGCTGTGGGGATGCTGAAAGGTAGAATTGAAAAAAAAAAAAGAGAATAAAGGAAGGAGTCTGAAGATTAACCAGAGACATGGTTAAAATGAGTCTAAAGGAAGTCAAGTCCTGGAAGCCAAATGAAAAACTTGTTTTAAAGAGGAAGGACTGGGGCATCTGAGTGGCTCAGTGGTTGAGCATCTGCCTTTGGCTCAGGTCGTGATCTCCGGGGGTCCTAGGGTGGAGTCCCTTATCAGGCTTCCCAGAGGGAGCCTGCCTCTCTCTCTCTGCCTATGTCTCTGCCTCTCTGGTCTCTCATGAATAAATAAATAAAATCTTAAAAGAAGACTAAGAAGAAGAAGAAGGAGGAGGAGCAGGAGGAGGAGGAGGAGGAGGAAAAGGAGAAGGAGAAGGAGAAGGAGAAGGAGAAGGAGAAGGAGAAGAGAAGGAGAAGGAGAAGGAGAAGGAGAAGGAGAAGGAGAAGGAAGAAGGACCAAGAAGAGTGTGGCATGAACAGAAGGAAGCAAAAGAAAGTATGAAACCATGAACTGAACACTTAGTCTCTGAGATCAGAGGCTTTAAGAGAAGGATAGATTAAAACCTAAAAAGAAAGAAAAGAAAGATCTCAGTGCACCCAAGGAAAAAGAAGTCCCCCCAACATCCTTCCTGCTTATTCTCCCAACACAATACACAGCTGACCCACCTTACCACATCCTGGTTGATAGCAACTTTTCCATTAAACACAAACATGACTTAGTAGTCAGTGATAAGCCATCCGTATGCTAAGTGTTTCCCTTGTATAACTGACTGTGTAATAGCTGAAACTGAGAGATTGGAACAGAAGTTATCAAGTGGCTCTAAGGATTGCCAAGTATCCAAGATTGGAACAATTACCACGGACATACAAAGGAACATATGCAGATGACTACTTAGTACAGAGAATAATTCAGTACAAATGTTATCCTGTAGCCACCGATACCTTAAAGGAAGGATCTGAAAGATCCCTGGAGTTCTCATCATGTATGTTTCTAACCATAGGTACAACATTGAGCAAATGCCAGATGATTCTGGAGCCCCACAGTTCTAATTCTTTAAAGATCCAGTTCCTCTGCCTTTATCAACTTGTTCTGCTGTGAGTTCATTTAGCAATACACTATATAGCATGAATTATTCCCCTTCCCCATTTGCTTTGTTATGAGCTGAGTATGGTTAAATACACTCACCTTTTGATATTATTTTGATATTTGTATTTTGTGTCATTTTAAATTTTGTTGTACCTTTTTATAAATCAAATGATTGCTCACATAAAAATAAATATATAAATACATACATACATAAGACTGATAACCTGAAGAAAGAAGAAAATAATAAGTAATAAATAATAAGTGAAATATTTATGGATTAAATCAGATCAAAATTATGGATTTATTTCTTACATAGGACATCATGGACAAAATTAGCAGTCTGAAAGGATATATTTTCAGTATCTAAATTTAAACAAGATATTACTATGTGGAATACATAAACCTTGCCTTCAAATCACCAACAATAACAGCAAAAGACATTAAACTTGATAAAAGGAATAAAAATGTAATTTAATAAAAAGGAAAGTGCATATGAAGAGAAAGTCCATGTTTTTAGTAATTAGAAAAAATGGTAATTAAAATAATTGTGTGATATAATTTTATACCATCACATTGACAAAAATTAGAAAGTGAGAGAATTTTAGCTGCTGGTGATGGGTGAAAAATGGAACCATTTGGGGCTCTGCTGGTGAGATGTAAACTGGCACAGACTTTCTGGAGAGCAATCCATCAGATTTAATGAAATTAAGTGTGCATTAATCTAATATCACTGCTGGTTTTACTCCCCATCCCACAACCTGACAGCCCGAAGGAAAACTCATGCATAGAACCATATGGTGGCAAATACAGGAAGCTCTTTTTAGCATTGTTTTACACAAACAGAGAATTGAAAGCAGCCAAATGTCCCACAAAGGTGATAAATAAAATAAATACAGTGGGTTCTTTCGGTGGAATATAATGCAATAGAAATAGTGAATGAGAGTTATACACAGCTAAATTAATAAATAAAAAAGAAAAGTAATGGAGAAGAAATTAAAAATGCTAGGTCAATGTTCTCAGTGTAAATTAAATCTGCATAAGAAGAACTATATTAAACTATACTATGTTATTTTAAGGAAACATATAGGTGTCAGGCCATGTATTAAGCGCTTTATAGTGCCTACTTGTATGTGGATAAGGAAGATGGGTAAAGAGACAATAATTTTATACTATAATAGGATGATGGTTATGGTTTCCCATCTTTTTAATTTTGAGAGTATTTGAAGTTAAAAAAAACAGTTTAAAAAAAGCTTAAAGAGCATACCCCCATAATCACCATTCCAAAGCTTCAGTCAGCATTATTTCTTTGATTACTCAGTGTTCCTTTGTTGAAAATTGGAAGCAAAATGAACTTTCATTTCTTCATCCATGTTAGTAAAACATTTCTCTGTTCAGCTAAGTAAGAAAAACAGACTTCTCAGAACCTCCATGCTGATCTGTGTTTACTCTCTGATTGTTAAACGGTGTCTTACTCTTTCTAATTAAAGTTTTCCCTAATGGAGTTGCATTAGAGTAGGTCAACTTAAGTTCCTTTAACCTGATGAAGTAGGGATAAGCAAATAAGTCTTTATATTTTTCTTTTTAAGCTACTATTGTTCACAACTTCAAAGCTTCAAAAGATGAGTTTATGCATCTGTTTTCTTACTAAATAATTTATGATTTCAGGTATTACACGACATTAATAAGTGAATAAGCAGCACTATGGAGCTGCAATCTCATAAAAAATAGTGCTAATGGAGGTTCCTTTTCTAACTTACTATTATATTTCCAGTGTACAATAGCTTAAGCACATATGTTAAACTTGGCACAAGAAGAAATGTAGTTTTTCAAAATACTGACCAAATCAGAGAACTATCATGTAACATTCCTTTCCTAGTGACCTCTAAAAGTTGTTGTTGTTGTTTTTCTTCTAAACCCATTTGATTTGTGTTATTTGATGTGCTGCTTCCTTTCTCTGTCCTTCTCTCTTAACTTTGTGACTGCCAAGGGGGATTTACTTTGAATGTCTCTACAAGTTGATTGATTAATACAATGATATAGTCTCCATCAGAAACTGCCACATAGTCTGATGTATTGATTGCACTATCAATTGAAATACTGAAATAGCATTATGTAGAAAAACCCAGGTAGATTTTTTTTTTAATCTGGACCCATAGTATTGTGAAAGCGATGAAGGTGGAGGGGATATTTCTCTTGAACTAGAATGCTTTACTTAAAATGCAACAAAAGCAATGATATAGCTAAAAAAAATTTTATTTGATCAAGAAATACAGCCATCTGTAGGAAATTTCATAAGGCGTGGCCTGGGCAGGAAATGTCTTCAGGCTCACATAATATTAGGTCATTGTCTGATGTGTCTTCCAAAAATTAGGATGTTAAAAACTAAATGTCCACTTTGGGAATCTAATTTTGGCTCTCTGATTATCCTGAAATGCTGGAAGAGGGAGAATTTGACTAGAAGAAGAAGAATGGAACTTTCATTTGAGGGAAAAGAGAGTTATCAAGATGTCCACATTGACATACCAATGATAGTAAGCAAAATAAGCCTTTGTTTCTGCTAGGGCTAACCTCCATTTTTGTGGTCAAAAGTTAATACTACCCTGATTTCAAAATTTGACGGAAAGCTTCTGTAAGATGCAAGAAAGTTAAACAACGTTCCTCCACAGTCAAGAACATTTTTAACCAGAAATTATAGTGTCTGTATCTACCAATCTTTCTCCTCAATTTTGACAGGAGCCAGAGAAACAAACTTACTGAGTGGGGGAAAAAAAATGTTTCCCTCTACTACTTATTTCATAAAAGAAAACATATGGTTTGAACTCTACTCATTTCACAATGATTTAAAACTCAGAATTGGAAAGATGGCTCAGCTCCACACCATTCAGTTTTTGCTTTAGCAGATGAACACTTAGAGCCAAGTAAATATATCTATTTTTTTCAGATATAGTATAGAGATGGAGTCCTATGGCACAAAAGAAATATAAGACAGAAGCCAATATATGTAAAATAGAAAATCATAGAAGTGCTGTGAATAAAGCAGGAAGAGATAGAGTCTGTGGGCTGCTCTGTTCATTCACTCTTGTCCCTTACCCAACTTGTGCCACCCTCCCCCGCGCAAATGATACCTCAAGGCTTTTCTTTACATAATAAAGTTTGCAAACCACTGGTCTACACTGTGCCCCAAAATATTCACTCCTATTTTCTCAAATGCTATGCATATTTTCCTAACTTAAGTCTAAAATGATATAGAATCAAGATTCTTAGATTACAGAGAACATCAAAGACATATATGGTTTTTTAATCTGCTAATCACCCCACAATCATTTTTTGATAGGTCTGTGGCTATACAAATAATGACATAGTTTTTTCTAGTAAGTTTTTTTTTCCCCATGACATAGCGACCTATTTTGTCATAAATCATATTCAAGGCAGCCTCCTGCACACGGTAGTTCTTCTCACAAAAGGTATCTTAATACTCCCTTAAGACTTGGTGCCTGCAGAGGGGCCATCCCTCAGTCCCACAGCAGTTGGCTTATTATCTCTCATTCCCAGTATTCAGCAGATTTCATGCCATATTCTGTGAATTCAACAAACATTTTAGGAATGAATAGAACAAATGGGTAAACTGAAAACAAGTAAACGGATGTTTGGTTGGCTGGAAGAAATAAGATCTACACAGAGACAAAGCTAGGGAAGAGAGATACAGGAAAATTGCCCTTTGGCTTTCTTGACTAGTGGCTTGAGTTGTAACTAGACAGGTCAAGAGATTGGGAAGGGTATAGGAGATTATGTAGCTGAGGAAGTCTTAGTAAATTTTATTATGCTGAGGTGAGTTTGCATACCACATTTCTACTATGTCTTCTGTTGTGTGCGTTAGGCAAAATAAAAATAGTTTCTCGTCCTTCTTTAATTCTAAAAAACAGTGATCTCTTCATCTCTAAGATTCCCTGGGACCAAAAGTAACCACAGCTACATGAGGAAGGACTGCAGTTACTACTAATATGGAGTGAAATGAGAGACTGTCAGGTACGTTAAAATCTTGTGTCTGTCCACAAAATGATTGACACGTATGATTGAAGTCATTAGGTTCACAAAGCTTTGAATTTTTTATCATGCTTTATTGTGAAGAACCATGCATAGAATGAATCTTCCCATTTTTTTGTTGAGGATTCTAAAGCTAAGGGAGTTAGTGCACAGAACACATATATGTTAAATCTGGAACTTAAATTTACATACAGGGCTCTCAATCTATGTGTTCTTCAAGTATTACATGCCCCATCCACCTTGTTTCCATGTATCTTGTTCTATGATATAATTGGTTGAACTGTGTAACGTTACCATTTTTGTGGGTCAAAAAATGGCCAAATTTGAGCAATTACATATGGTTCAGCTAATAAGGAATGGGCCTATATTAAGTCAAGTATACCTCTCATATTCATACATAATAATTTGAAAATTTCCACAATGTTTTTATTTTAGTAAAAAGAATAACAAGGAGAAAACAAATATATCATGAAGGCTAGGAAATGAGATGTATTTTATAATAATCAAGACTCATTATATAATCAGTTGGGCTTGATACCTCCCTTAACATTGTGCTTATTGGGATCCCTGGGTAACTCAGTGGTTTAGCACCTGCCTTCAGCCCAGGGTGTGATACTGGAGTCCTGGGATCAAGTCCCACATTGGGCTCCTTGCCTACTTCTCCCTCTGCCTGTGTCTCTGCCTCTCTCTCTCTCTCTGTCTCTCATGAATATATAAATAAAATCTTTTTTAAATGTGCTTATTTTTTGCTCCTTTGAAACTACCTGGACCTATGCTAGTTGATATTTGAAATATAAATATGTTATTTATCACCTGGTATACTTAGGGTATATATGAAATGATGCTCAAAGCTGACTATTAGAGATCTGAAATAAATCCACAGAAAATATATAAAATGTCATAAACGAGTTCAAGAATTAAAAATACCCAGAAAAAGGCAGCCCCCGTGGTGCAGCAGTTTAGCGCCACCTGCAGCCCAGTGTGCGATCCTGGAGTCCCGGAATAGAGTCCCACGTTCCCACATCAGGCTCCCTACATGGAGCCTGCTTCTCCCTCTGCCTGTGTCTCTGCCTTTCTCTCTCTCTTTCTCTTCTGTGTCGCTCATGAATAAATGAATAGAGTCTTTAAAAAAAATACCCAGAAAAGAGTATTTTTTGGAGAAGATTAATATGGAAGACTCCTATATTTGAATTCAATAACATGAATATTTACATCTAAGTGTGTTTTGTCCCTGATTTCATTATTAAAATATATCAGTCCATTGATACCCAGAGATACGATATGACCTTCTTAGATTAGTAATTCAGGTTTATAGACTCTGAATAAAAACAGAGTCCTCCAAAATACAAAAGTAAATACAGGAGTCAAAACAAAACAAAAACAAAAAAATGATAGTGTTGAAAGGCAATACAATCAATAAAGTTAGTTCAAATGAAATGAAAACCAGTCTAATTATTTCACAGGGCCTCATATTAACCTATTTTCATATATTTATCAAGGTGCTGAAACTAATTATATGACTAGAGGGAACTTGTATATTCACTATTGTATTACCTAAAATGTGTATAACCCTGTTACATTTAAATACAAAGAATGATTTTTCCTCCTCCAATTAATATCATGAAATACAAAACATGCCTTCACTTTTCTGATTGACAACCCCAATTTTGGTTATATATTCTAACTAATGGAATGAAAATTGCAATACATGAATCAATTACAGTTGTTCAATTGTCTATTTTGTAAAGTGAGGACAGTTTAAATTATATATGATTTCATTGTGTATGTGTCATGGTATCTTAACTGACAACACTACCATTGGTAAACTTGGTTTTAATGAAGAGCTTATCTGGATGCACACAGCCCTATCCGATTGCTCATTTCCTATCTATTGTTATTTATGGAAGAAATAGATCTTTATTAATATTTAGATATGTTCATATTTGCATTTGACATAGGAGTTTACTCTGATTTGGATAGGGCTTTCAAACAATACCATACAGGTGGTATCTATGTGGTATTAAACAAATCAATTACAGCTCTATTCCTAATATGATCTCTCCCAATCCCCAAAAATATTTAAAAAGATAAAAAAGTAAAGCAGTTTTGTTGATTCAGTGAGCAATAAGATGCCTCAAATATTCAACTTCAGCCTTATCTAAGTTAATGGACACTAGCATATTTTATACAGCAATTTTAAGGAAACTAAAGTGAATTGACAGCTTTTAGTTTACCCATATGTCTAGTTGCGAAAGCCAACTGATATGAATTGGATAACCCCCTGAATAAATGCTGTACTAATGCTACCAGCCAGTTTTCAATTAATGGAACAGTAATGTAAAGGCAGGATGCTTGGTCTTTATCCAAAGAGTCTTACAATACTGTATCGATGGAAGTTTTCCCAAAGTCAGAGAAGCAAGGCTTGAATATTTTCACCATGATAACATCCTTTGCAATTTTTGCTTTTGCATTTTGAAATGTCAATTTTATGACTAATAAAGGACAGTTCTAATTATCCATAATGAAATAGGCCCCTTATAGAAAATGATCAAATCTTTCTGAATGATAATATTATGGAAAACTTTTTTCTTGATACTCTAGATTTCTAAATTTATCACTATGTGTGTTTATTTAGTAAAAGCGTAGAAACAGAGAGTCATCTAACAACAAGAGAATGGAAATGTTAAAAAAAAAAAAAGAAGAAGAAGAAAAAGTTGAGGGAATGGAGGGGTTCCCCCCCCCCGTTAAAAAAAAAAAGGATTAGGAAAGTTGTTGCTTGAAGTGTTGTTAAGTTTTTAATCCATTAATTAGTATTTTCTTACTACTTTGCTGTATGAATTTCTGCCACTTCACCTCTTCAGAATAGTTTCCTTGTGTCTAAAATGGAGAGGTCAAATTTGATGATCTCCAGGATCCTTGAAATTCTGACATTAAATGTGTATTGATTCAACTTTCTGCTATTTTGGTCAAGTTGACTCTTCTAATTTCTGGTATCATCATAGTACTTAGAGGCTTCAGGGACATAAATTCTATATTATATTTTTCTAAGCACAACAACTGATTTTAAAAATTGATATTTATGTAATATTTTGGACCTAGGTACAACCAGGTGTAGTTCCATTAATAATAACTGGCTCAGGATCATACAGATAAATATTGGCTGAAATATTCTTTTAATCCAAAACTGTCATCTAGCACTATTTCTACTATACTTTGCTTCCCTTCTTTCATAATAAAAACAAGAATGACTAAATATTATTTCTACTTTCAAATATCATTTTTCAAACTTGAACTTAATTACAAAAATATTTTTATGTAGTACAAAATGTTGAGCTATATTGCCACTTTAAAAATGATATAAAAAATAAATAAAAATAAATAAATAAAAATGATATAAAATATTTTGGGACCTACTGATTTATACTTAGTTTTAAGCATATAATCACAAAATCCCTTCTAAAATTGTTTTGCAATCCATTTCTGTATGCATAGTTTGCTGATGTCCATAGGCAAATTTATTTTTTATATTCACAATGATATTTACTACTTTCTAAGCAAGCTGCATTGTTGAATTGATATAAACAATAATCAGAAAACTCCGCCATATTTGGTTTTCATAGTGCAGTACCTAAAATAAATAACTGGATAGATCATAACTTGCAAAAAATTTTTGTCATCTGTATAGAAAACAGTATTTGTTTTTGAAAATTAGTATTCAACATTAAATACTCGGATGGAACTATAAAACATGATGGGTCAACAGTCAGGAAGATATAATAAAGATCACAGTTATTTAAAAATGTCAATGGGCACACATATTTCATATATTACAAAATCCCCAATGCATAGCAATGCATCAGAACAATGTCTTTTCCTCAGCATCTCTATCCTCTGCAGTGGTCATGTAGCATGAATTCATATAGAGAAATGGAATGTTTTTGAGAATTAACCATTGTAGAAATTACTTACAAAATTCTCTCTCATTAAATTTAATCTGGGCCTTAGTGATTTGAGCTGGAACTTTCAATTTCACTGGAATGCCTGGAAATTTAGACAGTTTTTGAATGTTTTTTTATTTCAAGTTAGTCTCATTTATTTTTCTAAGACATGATAGAAGATGAAAATTCTAATGGGTGGGGCTTAAAACTCGTAAAAATATGTATTTTTGTTCCCTTAGTCATTTTCAGTTTACTTCTGTCAGTGTAAATTGACATTTAAATGTAAACTTAAAAAAAGCTTTATTTTATATTGACTACTTTATTTATGATATTAAAATAATGCCTGTTTGCAATCAAAACTCACTCATGCAAAGTAATTTATTAATTCAGGCAGTTACATTCACTTATTCATTCATCCGTTTATTTGCTCAGTCATTTAACATATGTTTTTGAGCATCAACTATGTGCCAGATATTATCATAGCAATAGGAAGATAAGAGTGAACAAAACAGTCTGAATCCCTATTCTCAGGGAATTTACAATCTAGTGGATAGAGATGGGAAATAAACAACAGTATCATGAGGTGATATATTTTGTCAATAAAAATAAAGCAGGATTAGAGTAGAGAATGATTGAGTGAGAATGCCATTTTTCATTGGGAGGCAAAAGAAAGATTTTCCAATATGATGACATTTGAAAAGGGCCTTGTATGAAGCGAAGGAACAAGGAATGACAAAACTATGAATAAATGCTGTAAAACTAATCAGCATAATATATTATCTATATGAAACCTAAGAATTAGTAAAAAATTGTTTTTTTTTGTAGATCAATTAAATGATAGATTGGTTATTCTAAGATTCTGTACATTGAAAAATGAAATTGAGGGACAGACACCTGGGTGGCTCAGAAGTTGAGTGTCTGCCTTCAGCTCAGGGTGTGATCCTGGGGTCCTGGGATTGAGTCCCACATCAGGCTCCCTGTGAGGAGCCTGCTTCTCCTTCTACCTGTGTCTCTGTCTCTCTCCATGTGTCTCCCGTGAATAAATAAATAAAATATTTTTTTAAAAGGAAAGAAAAATGAAATTGAATGCTTCTTTATATTTCACTTCCTTAATTCTTTCAGATTTTCACAATATCTATTTAATTCAAATGAATAATACAATAAAAACAGAAAGGAGGTCATTTTGTGTCAATATCAGAGAATCAAGTTTTGTTGGAGGATTGAATGAATGAATGAATGGAGTGACTAGAATTATAGAGATGGAAGGGCCCATCATAGATCATCTGAAAACCATGCTAACTCCTTCAGTAACAGTGGTCATGCAGTTTTTTTTTTTTAACATATCCAGAAACCACAAATTCATATCATAGAGCAGCACACTCAGTTTTTTGACAGCTTCATTAATTAGAAAGATAGTACTTATATTAAACTGACATTTACTTCTATAAAAGTAGAGTGACTCTCTGCCCTTTGGATTCATAAAGATATAATTCTCATGACCTGGCCTAAGAGTACTCATCCTTAGGTTGGTGAGATTCCTAAATCTAACTGCTGTCATCAGTGTTCCAGGTCTCCTTGGGAAGCAATATGGGTAGTTTGAGAAGTAGGCTATTTGCCAAGTTGAGCTGAAGCTCTGATTTGCCTCTGGTTTACATTCCATTTCCTCCTCAGTAGGTCAATCCCAACTGTCCTCTTTATGTGTCAAGTAGCTTTAGATGCCAACGACATCGGGGCTAAAATGTTGATAGTTCAACCTAGATCATGACAGTACACTTAAAAAGGACATTTTTACCTTGTTTTTTTCTTAACCTTTTGATCCCAATCCTGGAAGGCCTAATGCATTTTGCTCATTCATAAACATAATGTCTCTTTCACTCACCTTACAGTAACCAAGCAGATGCTTTGCAATGAAGAGCCCTGGTTTAGATTTTTAAATTAATGTCATTAGGCTTCATTTTTATTCCATCAACAAGTAAGGAGTTGATATATATGGTAAAATCTTCTAGACCACTAATGCTTTGTTCCCTAAAATATGATTATAAATGTCAACAATTTTTTATAGACACCATTTTAAATTGTAGCTCATAAATAATTCCCTTCTATCTTAAAGTGTGATGGTTTCTTTGTGAAATACCTATTGGGGACACTTTTGGAACTACTCTACTCATGAACTCCTATACTGTTTAATCCAGTTCTACCATCTTTTTCTGTTTTGTAGTGCCTGGGAAGATACTGAGTTCCCCAGCTCTGGGGGTATTTTACAATACTTGGAAAAATCACAGTAGAAGAAACACAAGAATCAGATAGATAGTGACATTTAATATCACTCATCACCTTAAGATGACTCTAATGTCAATATGCCATAATGTTTTGTTGGGGTAGGTAGGAAATAAATGCTGCCAGGCTTTTATTGGCTTTGTGACAACTCTTGAACTCCTAAAAGACCTGTCTATATTTGACCCTATTTTGCTTTTGTGTTTCTAAGTTTGTTGCATTAGTTTGAGATATCATATATCTAGAACCAAATCTGTCTGCAGGTAAACAAACTGTGAGACTCTCAGAGTTCACTCTTTATGCTAGCCTGAATCTTCGTAATCATAATGTTTTTTATTCATGAAGGATACATTTATTAGAAGTTATATTCATCGATTTCACTGGCAAATAATCATTCACGTTATTGATTTTGTGGCTCATGTGTTCCAACCATTATCTTTGGGAAAATGAACAGCATTGATAGCTATCTGTCAACCCAAAACCATGGAGATTTTGATCTGTGAAATACCAGCTAACACATCCTAAAATAATTACCAGTGTTAGTACTCCTTCAGGTAGAAACTCTTAGAAACTAATTTGAAAGAGAAATGAATAATGGGATCTTTTTGCATAAATACAGATTGCACTGTGTGTTGCCATCTCCATGAAATGTGGCATTTTACAGCTTTGTTTTTAAGAAAAATCACAGAAGGCAATGAACAAGAAATTGTTTCCAAAAATGGTCAGTAAGCATTGTTCCCACTTTGATTTTCCATGGTAATGAGTAACATAACTTTTAATCATAGATTTTCTAGCCAGTCATATTGACAAGCATATCCTCTTTGTGCTCAGTCCTGCAAAACAGAATATAAGCTGTTCTATATGCTAACAAGGGAGCAAAAGCAATATGAACAAGATCAAAATACAAAAAGAGAGATACAGCCAAATTCTGGAATAAAAGTGATAAATTCGTGTGTAAACCTCTTTGACTTGAGGACCTGTGAGGCAGGGAGCAAGATGATGTGGGAAAACAGAAGTGATGGTCTATGCAGTATATGCTTTAGAATATTTTAAGAGACATGTAGGAACATTCATCCAGTCAGTAACCCAGTCACCTCTGCCCTCCTTGAAATTATAATTCTCTTTGCCATGTGATTTAGACTTTCAATAATGTCTCTCTATATGTAATGGGATAATGCAACATGGAAGTCAATTTATCCCTAGCGAGTCACTGGAAGACTGTTAATGATACCATATTCCAATGTCAATGCTTTAATAATTGTATGAGGCTGAGGTCTGCTGATATGCTTTATCCACCTGAAAAAAAATTAAAAAGGTTCACTTGAAAGTGATCAAATAAAAACTGCTGGGTTAAAGAGAAGAGACCTCTCTGTTCTATATCATGTTGAAAACCATAAAAGGAAGTTACTGGGAGAAGTTTACCAGAGATAACACTTCCATTAGGGTCCTGAAATGTGGCTTTGATAGTGAATGTTAAAAGAGATAAGGAAGATGGGAGGTATGACGTAGGTTGAATGTGTAGACTGGGAGACACTCTCACCATTTTAGGGCAAATTGTTTAGTGATGATATGACTGGAAAGAGTTGGAAAACATAACTCTCCAGTGATATTTTCCTCTTTTCATGAGTCTTGGATTGCTTTTTCTTTTTAACTGTATCCTTATCTTGTGTCTATTGATCTAGTCATTTGAGTATCAAAACTGGCCTAAAACAGAAGCTTCTCTTGGCTTTCAGTTACGGAAGTCTTCTTTCCCCCTAAGAAAGGAGAGAGATGTGGGAAGAGGATATATGAGAGTTCAATACTGAATAGAAATAATATATCATGATGTCACTGATTATATTAATTTCTTCTAAAACTTTCTCAGAGATACCTCATTTTGTTCTGGAAAAATAATTTATTGAAAGCAGTAGGTGTTACCAGTAGACCCAGAGTTGAAGGTACAGAAAAACAGAATAACTTTGGATTACAGTGCTTTGGAGTAACCAGTCCTAGGCTGAATACTGGATATCATTACATATATGTGTGTGGTTGGAGGCAAATTATCAAAATTCTCTGTATCTCAACTTTCTCATCTCTAAAATGGAGATAACTATCATGTTTTGCACTAATTAAATGAGATATGTAAAGCATTTCATAAAATGCTTATATCTCTTAAATTCTTCATCAGTGGTAGCTGCCTGTAGTTGTAGTAGTAGTAGTAGTAGTAGCTGCTAGTAGTAACTATAGTTGAAGGAGGAGGAAGTAGGATTTTTGTTTTGTTTTGTTTTTGTTTTCTTTTGTTTTTGTTTTAGGAGATAATAGAATTCTTCAGTGTATTTTTAGGATACAATATTAAAGATGGAATGATCAGCTAGAAATTCATAAGAAGGTGACAAATTATGAGGTTGGGCTAAATGCTTCCAAATTGCCCTGATTCAGGGAAAGGAGAGCCACATAAGACTGTCATAGAGCAGCCAGTACACTAGGAAAGCCAGAGTAGTCAATGTGTTCCACCAAAGGTGAACCAACTCACTGGGTACCAGACACTTGTTCCTCTGACACCACCATTTTGTAAATAGTAGGACAAGGAGTATAATTTTTATGACAAATTGGACCACAAGTGCACATAATATATGAAAATTAAAGATGCTAATGTAATACTTTTAATCTGTTATCCAATAAAATAAATAAAAATGCTAAATTGTTTTTCTATAACCCACTGGTTGGTTTTCAAATATCATTAGTCTGTTTTAAATTAACAACAGAGGAATTGATTTTGCTGACTTTTTTGTGCGTACCACTTTTGACAATCACTGCCATATTGAGTGACTATTTTTTTCACTTCTGCAATGAACCAACAATCTACTCATCAGCAAAATATACTTAGCTTTAACTTCATATATCGTCTCATGACAATGAATGTAGAAGATGTGGTTGGTTAACTGGGTTAGATACTTCCACACTAAGGCAAAACTTATCTGCTTCCCCTTTAAAGAAATAAGTATGACATCCATCACTTGGAGGAAAGGGCTTGGTAAAGCAGCAAGGCAAGATAAAACTGTACTTGCTTAGTTACTTATTCAGGCAACATATGGAGATAGAGTCAAATAGACAAGCACCTTTATGATTTATATTGTTGCCTAAGAGATAGACTCAAAATTCAAGGTAGTAGAAGAAAAATAAGAGAGAGGGTAGGGGCATTTTAACCTGTCACTGAATGATAAGTTTTCTGTCTTGACAGTCATGCATTTAACCCCATTTAAGAGACTGAAGATGGAGATAAATTTTTGGGAGACATGCTGAGTGAATAATTTTATGTCCAACACACATTTTATATCAATAATAATTGTTTAATTTTATTTTCTAAGAAAAAAATTACAGTTGAATCCATATATCAAAAATCACTATGATTTTCTTATTATACTTCTTTTAAACAAAACTCAGCTTCCTATAATTAAACTCTCTATACCATGTGTGTATCCCTTTTTAGACTACTTCTTCCCCAAAACAATATCCCTTCTCTGAACGTCCAGTTTTGGGGGAATCATTATCTTCTATTTTATATAGTTGATGTTTCTAATGTACTCTTTTTATCAGTTCCCTGTAGCTGCTTTAAGACAGCACCACAAACTTGGTGACTTAAAATAGCACAGGTTTATTATCCTATAGTTCTGGAACTCAAAAGTCTGTATTGGGTATCACTGGGTTAATATCAAGGTGTTGGTTAGGAGGTTCTAGAGTAAAATCTATTTCTTTACATTTCCAGCTCTGGAAGCTTCTGGAAGCCACCAGCATTGCTTGGCTTGTGATCCTCTTCCAGCTCAGCAATAACTGGTCAAGACTGTTTCATGTCACATAGTTCTCACACTGATCTTTCTACCCCCTTCTTCCACACATAAAGACTGTTACCATTACATCCAATTGCTCTGGAAAATTCAGGATACTCAACCCATCTTAAGGTCAGCTGATTAGCAACCTTAATTGCACAACCTAAATCCTACCCATGTAACAGTGTATTCACAGATGTCAGAGATTGGGCATGGACACTTAGTCATTTTCTACTTAAGGCAATTCCAGATGTTAAGTTCCATATTTCTCCCAATTAAATGTCACCCAGTACTGTTTACTGTATGCCATGGAACTACACAGAATAAGTCTAATTCATCTTATACAAGACAGCCTCTGAAATGTGTGAAGACAGCTATCATGGCTCCCTTGATTCTACAAGCATATATTTACTTTAATCACTTCATGGTGTAGCTTTCCATCTACTCCCTGTCCTGAAAAAAAAAAAAAAAAACCAGTGAGTAACATTTATCAAGCAATGTGCCTGGTTATGTGTACACATTTACTGATTTACATATATTTTCTTGTTTAATTACTACAATAACCTAATAACTTAGTTTCTCTTTTTGCCTACTTTTTATAAATTTAAGCCTTCTGAGACTGAGAGGGTTTATATCACTAACCCCAAAATTGCAAATAGAGCAAAAATTGGAAGTACAGCTTGAGTCAGGTCAGTCTGAATATAGTAGAAGCTGTTCATTTAACCATATGCTATACTGAAAGACATATTCTATTTTGACAGTGTTTCTGGTTAAATTACGGTTCCCAGCATTGAATGTCATATCTTAGATGTTTTCTCTCCAACATATAAAATTATTTTGTCCTACTAATAGGTCCCCAAATAATTCAATGTTGAACAGCAGAAATACAGAAATGAATACTTCATCTGACCTAAAATATTTCTGCTAGGAGAAATAATGTAAGAATTTCCTGTACTACCAAGATTGTTCACAGAATGGGCAAAGAGGAAAGGAAATATATCTAAAAACAAGTTCTACATTTGCTTTGAGTATGTTGAAATATAATTATCTTTCTGACAACAATCTTATGCAAATTATTTTCATTACATCTTTTTAAAATGTGGGATTTGTTTAACATATACCAGACTACAGAACCTTATTGAGGAGTCAAATTTAATATAAATATTAGATTTTAAAATGTTACAGTACAATTAATTTTTGTCAAAACTCATTTGCACTTAGGAGCAATTCATCCTGACTAGCTCTGCTCAGTTTCTCAATAGAAAAAATAAAACATGTATGTTCTATTCTTATTGCTGATATGTCTTGAGTATAGGTTCTTAGGCTGTCACAGACTTGGAAATTGGAAGGGAGGTTTGCCTTCTTGTCTTTCTTTCTTTAGCAGGAAGAGAATTATGGGAATTATATTTTTTTCTTTGAGGTTTGCTGGGAAAATTTAATGGAAGCAGTAAAGGGATGATAATAACAGTGTGATTTAGATCTGGACATACAGGAATTAAAAGGAAACAAAAATAGATCTTTGATATAGAAGCCCTACAGAATGTAAAGACTTGTATTGAAGCTAGTAATGACATAATTCAAGGAAAAGGAGCAAATGACTCTCTAACGTTCATTTCAAGTCTTTGTCCCTAATGACATCTGGATAAACACACTGCTTCTCATTCAATCATACATTTAAATACCTGTACTTAGTACCTACTGTGCTCCAGTCACTATGCTCGCTCTGGGAATTCAGGGGATTTTCTTAAAACATCAAAGATTTCTACCCTAGTCAGTTGACAGAGAAAATAAGATAAATATGTAAAATCTATTTTATAATATATTGGATGGTAGTAAATGTTAAGGAGGAAAATGAAGCCAGGAAAAAGGAAAAGGGACTGTCAAGTTTAACCTAGAAAGGCCTTCCTGAGAAGATGGCATTTGAGCAAAGACCTGAAGGGAATGAGGGAGCAAGTCATGTGAATAAGTGGGCAGAAAAAACAGAAGTACAGATGCCATTGTGTGGGTGGGTGCCGGAGGACCTTATGGAAGATTCATGGTTTATATTCAAAGTTGGGGATTTTCTTTGGAGGAAAGAAGGAAAATCAGTGAAGAATAAGAAGCACATCCATTCTTCTTTTAGGCTCAAGAATAAGGAGTGTAGAAAGAAAAAAAAAAAAAGACACTACTTGATAAGGCTCAGGGCAAGCAGGACCCTGGGGGCATAGGTAGCTGGGCTCACTTTGAGTAAGGGAGTAAAAAAGCAAATATTCTGAAAAGCATTGGAGATACAGGAGATTTTGTTAATGATTGATCTTAAGGTTTCAGAAGTGAGGAATGGGTGGAAGATGTGGTCAGAAAGTGGGATGCACAAAGCAGCCCTGGGATTATGGGGAAAGAGATAAACACTGTGGGAGTGCTGGGCTTCTATTTGGGAGTGACATATATGAAGAGAATGGCAGAATGTTGTGATTATCTCAAAGCAGAAAATGAAGTGGAAAGAGGTAGGGAAAGGTGGGAAAATGGTCAAGATTTTGCAGTCTTGAGCTCCCTCTTGACTATGCTACTGGAAACACACCACAGAGTCTCATCACTGCCACTTTCTGTGCTCTTGACAAAGCCCCTTGTCAGAAAATGTTGATTTTCTGAAGTAAGAAATAACTCACTGTAGTGATGTTTACTCTTTTAGCTAGAGGGAATTTGTAAGTTATAATGGGTTGAACAGGGTTGAACATCAACGGTAAAGTGGCTTAGTTACTGAGAAAGATCTTTCTTCTTCAAACAAGTTGAATCCTTTATAAAGAGTTTCTAAAGCATTTCAGGGCTCACTGTATCTAAGAGAAAGCTGAAACTAGAAATGGAGAGTAGTGTATAGCAAGCAAACAGCAAGGTCGAGATTCAGCAAAGGTATATGGCAAATTAACAGTGCAAGCTATCTGGAGAAGAAAAATTAGAAAAGCATCAACATGAAGGTAAAATAGAATCCTATATAAGTTCAGGAGTTAATTTTAAAGTATTTGGTTTAGATTTTTATTGAGAATCATGCTGAATGTTGTTAAAGTAACCACTAAGGAATAGACATAGAACATGTAATTTCTGGGATCCCTGGGTGGCACAGTGGTTTAGCGCCTGCCTTTGGCCCAGGGCGTGATCCTGGAGACCCAGGATAGAATCCCACGTCAGGCTCCCGGTGCATGGAGCCTGCTTCTCCCTCTCCCTATGTCTCTGCCTCTCTCTCTCTCTCTGTGACTATCATAAATAAAAAAATAAATAAATGAAAAGAACATGTAATTTCTAAATCATTGGGGGGAATGGGCAAATTGAATAATGAAAAAAGCAAAAAATTATTCTAAAAAAGTGAAGACCAAAAGAGGGATAGATAGATGATATATAGATGACAGATAGATAGATAGATAGATGATAGATAGATAGATAGATAGATAGATAGATAGATAGATAGATAGATAGTAGATAGATAGTAGATAGATTTTAAAGATTTATTTATTTATTCATGAGATAGAGAGAGACAGAGAGGCAGAGACACAGGCATAGGGAGCCTGATGCAGGACTTGACCCCGGATCCTGGGATCATGACCTGAGCTGAAGGCAGGTGCCCAACTGCTGAGCCACCCAGGCATCCCCCAAAAGAGGTATATTAACTATGTTTTGGTTTTCAATATTTCTGATACTTTGATATTTGAGGCCTTACTGCCTCTGGAGGAACTGCCTCTCCTAGGATTAGCTAATTTCTAGGAAGAGTAAATAATTCACCTGTAAACACACTTTTCATGTGCAAACCAATCAATCAATCCAGAGGCCATACTCCAACCACTTACTTTAACTGGTTCTCACAATCTGAGCCACTATCATCTGCTCTGTCATCCCAGAATCAGGTTCCAGACAAAAAATGACAGCCTCCATGCACCAGAGCCTGCTGAAATTATTCAAATTCATCAGTCCTAAACCTACAGAAATCAAGATTGAGAAAAAAACTTATGAGAAGTCAGAGAAATTAGATTGCCTATAGAGAAGCAAAAATAAAAATCAAATATGACTTCTCCTCAGAAACCATGCAAGAGTGAAGTGAAACATTTCAAGTGTTAGGTAGGGGAAAAAAACCTACAAATCTAGAATTGTATATCCAGGGAAATGATCCTACAAAAATGAAAGAGAAATAGACTTTCTCAGATAAGCAAAAATTGAGGTAATTTATGGCAAGTAGACCTGCCTTGCAAGAACTATTAAAAGAAGTTTTTCAGAGAGGAGGAAAGTGATATAGGTCAAAAAGTTTGATCTATATAAAGAAAGAAAGAGCACTAGAGAAGAAATAGGACACGTAAAATAAAAATTCTTGTTTTTCTTACTCTTTTTTTCTTTATGTATGTATGTATTTATTTATTTATTTTTAAGTTTTTATTATAAACAGCTGGAGTTCATCGTGACAAGTGCCTTCCTTAATCCTCATTACCTATTTCACCCATCCCTCCACCCACCTCCCCTCTGGTAACTATCAGTCTGTTCTCTGTAGTTAAGGGTCTGATTCTTGGTTTGCCTCTCTTTAAAGTAATTATCGATAGATATGTATTTATTGTCACTTTATTACTTGTTTTGTGATTGTTTCTGAAGATTTTCTCTGATCACTTCTTTCTCACTTTCATAGTTTGCTTATTTTCTTTAGTAATATGTTTGGATTTCTTTCTCTTTATTCTTTGCATATATTTATTAGTGGTTTTTGATTTGTGGTTACCATTAAGTTTGTGTATAACATCTTTTGCAGATAGCAATCTATATTAAGCTGGTGGTTATTTAAGTTTGAACCCATTCTTTATTCCTCTCCTCTCCATGTTTAAAGGCGTATGGTGTCACATTTCACATACTTTTATTTTGTGAGTTCTTTGACTTATTTTTTATGGAAATATTTGTTTTTACTGCTTTTGTTTTTCCTATCTTCATACTATCACTTTTGGACTTTGTTTTCCACTCAAAAATCTCCTTTAATATTTTTTGCAGGGACGATTTAGTTATCATGAACTCCTTGAATTTTTGTTTGTAGGAGAATCTCTCCTTCTGTTCTGAATGATTACCTTGCTGAGTAGAGTATTCTTGGTTGATATTTTTCACATTTAACACTTTGAATATATCATTCCACTTCTATCTGGCTTGGAAAGTTTCTGCTAAAAAATCCATTGATCACTTTATGGGATTTCCTTTGTATGTAACTATCTTTTGTCTTGCTGCTTTTAATATTTTTTATCACTGTATTTTGTAAATCTAATTACAATATTTCTTGCTGTGTATCTTCTTTTGTTGATTTTGTTGGGATTTCTCTGTGCCTCCTGGATCTGGATGTTTGTTTCCTTCTCCAGATTAGAGAAGTTTTCAGCTACTACTTCTTCAACTAAATTCTCTGCCCCCTTTTATCTTTCTTCTTCTTATGAGACTCCTATAACACAAATATCATTACATTTGATGGAGTCACTGAGTTCCCTAAGTCTAGTTTCATTTTGCATAACTGTTTTTTCTCTTCTGTTCAGCTTGATTACTTTCTGTTACTTTGTCTTCTAGGTCATTAATGCATGCCTCTGTTTCTTCCAGCCTGCTGTTCATTCCATCAAGTCTGTTATCTCTGCTATGTTATTCCTTACCTCTGTGTTAATGGTTTCACTGATGTCATCCACTCTTTTCTCAAGTCCAGTGAGTGTTCTTAAAATCATTGCTCTTAATTCTCTATCAGGCATGTTACTTATATCTGTTTTGCTTAGATATCCAGCTATGGCCTTTCCTATTCTTTCATTTGTGGCAAATTCCTCTGTCTTCTCATTTTGTCTAGGTCTCTATACCTGTCTCTCTGTGTTAGGAAAGTCAGTCATGTCTCCTATTCTTGAGAGTAATGGCTTTATGAAAAAGAGTCTCTGTAGTGCCATGCAGTGTAGTATCCCTTGTTCTTCAGGGTCTAGTGCTTTCAGGAATGTCTCCAGTGTGTGCTGCATGTGCTCTGGTGTTGTGTCCTGGCCACTTTATCCTTCAGGCCAGTCATCTGTAAAGATTCTTTGCCTGTTGTGGGCAGTATTTGATTCCTGGCCTGAATGTAGCACATTTTAACTAGCGGTACTCTCATCTGCTTGTGAAATGAGACCTGTCACTTTTGCCACCAGAACCAATGCCTCACAAGACTCCTAGTCAGAAGACATGCTTTTGTCAGGAATTGGAGCCAGTCTTCTGGGAGAGAGGGCCTACCGCACTGGGACTGAAGCAAGTTTGCCTGGAAATGGCAATTTTTTTTGAAACATGGAATGGGCAGGGCTTGGGTAAGCAAATTAGTTAGTGAATGTCTGTGTTATTCTAGTTCATGCAGGTGGCCCTGTGCTTATGCTAAGAAGCAGGGGAGGGAAACAGTGCCAACCAGTTCCTTTGTTCCTGGAGCAGTATCTCTGTGAATGGTGCCTCTCTTGGATGCACACAGAGATGAGCAAATAACATCCCACTATGTGCTCCAGTCACTCTTCATACCGCTGTTTCTACACTGTATGTTTGCAGGCTCTTTGCCTAGACTTTTTTCCAAGAGCTGCCCCAATGCCCTCAAGTTCTCCCAGGGCCAAACATACTGACCTTTAAAACTCTTGGTTTTAAGCTTTACTGGTTACAAGAACTCACAAAATTCAGGCTCTCTTGTTTTCCAAGTCAATTGATATGACGATTTTTCCCCCATATGCTTCCCTTGTGTGAGACTGTCTCTTACACTCCTTCATGAGCCCTAGCTTCCTCCCCAACACAGCCACCATGATTTGTTTCTCTCCCAAGCTGTGTCTCTGAACATCCTACCTTCTTCATTGTGGTCTCTTCTGTACCTTGAGTTGTAGAATTTGTTCTGTCAGTTCTCAATCGATTTCTGGAATATTTAGAATGATTTGATAGTTATCTAGTTATGTTATCCAGTTACCTAATTGTGTTTGTGGGATGAGGTTAGCCTAAGCTCCTCCTACTCTGCTTCCAACTTCCCCTCTGCTCTTCTTATTCTTTATTGAACTAACAGATCGGTTTGTTCATGATACTAAGGGCAAAACAATATATTTTATTATTATTGTTTGTGTATAAATAAAATGAGTGACACCAGTGACACAAGAAATGGGAAGGAGGAATTAGGAAAATTTTATTACAAAGTACTTGTACTATCTGTGAAACAATATAGTTTATTTTAAAGTGGACTTGGGTTACTTGTAAATATATAATGCAAACTGTAGGACAATCACTAACTTTTTTTAAAGAAGTAAAATTGATATGCTAAGAAAAGAGAAAATTGAATCATAAAATGATCAGTTAACATCACAAAAAGTAGAAGACAAAGTAAAGACAAAAATAGGAATAAAGAAAAAAGACAACAAATAGAAAACAGGAAACAATATGATAGTAGTCCAAGTTTATCAGTAATCACATTAAATTTATATAGTCTAAATACACAAATTCAAAGAGATTTTCATACTGAATTAAACAAAAGGACTCAAATATACGTTGCCTACAAGAAACCCACTTTGGGAAGCCTGGGTGGCTCACTCAGTGAAGCAACTGCCTTTGGCTCAGGTCATGATTGCAGGGCTCTGGGATGGAGCCCTACATTGGTCTCCCTGCTCAGGGGGGAGCATGCTTCTCCTTATGCCACTGCCTGTTGTTCCCCCTGCTTGTGCTCTCTCTCTCTGTCAAATAAATAAATAAATAAATAAATAAATAAATAAATAAATCTTTTAAAAAAGAAAGAAACCCACTTTAAATAAAAAACATATAAACTAAAAGAAAAGGAATGGAGAAAGCTATACTCTCCAAACATTTATTAGCCAAAAGAAAGAGTAGCTGAATTAAATTCAGACAGAGGAAACTTCAGAGCAAGGAAAGGCATTACATGTAATGGGTGCATCTATCCATGGTGGACTCACAGCTGCCTGTGGTGAACTTTGCCTCCCTGTCATCAGCCGTACCTCCTGCCCCACCACCCCTCTCCTTATTATCTGTGGGCCAAGATCTGCCTGGTTATGTGGGTCCTACTTGCTCCTGCACTTGGGTGCTACCTTCACCTGCCAGACCCTTCCCCTCTAGCTGGAGGCAAGCAGATCTGCCCTAGTGGAACTAAAGCCATTCTAGAATCATCATAAACTGAGCAGAGGGACCTGAGTCATCACATACTCTCCTAGCTCGAAGGTCTTTGTCTGGCCTCAATTCTTGTCTCAGGGCTCCACCTTCTACCTACAGTGGAGTCTTCTACACCTAGCACATCAACTTCTACCAGCAGTCCTCTGCATCAGATCCCCTGTGCTGGATGCTAAGGCCTTAGGAGTAGACAGGGCCAGCTTAGTGAGAAGGGTCTTCTCAATGGGCAGAGGAGCCTGGTTCCCAAAGGGACAATGACCCTCAGTTGCTCTCACCCAGCTGAGGGAGTTCCCTTTACCCCTCACCACCTCCCAGGGCTTGTATATAGATTATAAATATATAAGGGGGTAGGAGGTGGGTAGGGAGGAGTTATGGATCTGGGGCCTCACTTCGACTCTACTCCCCTCCCCTGGTCCTCTATCCCTGGGGCCATTTGGCCACTAAAAGAGATTAGTGAAAGGATTTTTAAAAATAAATAAAGTGTATTACATAGTGATAAATGGATCATTTTTTAAGAAAACAGAAGAATCCTTAATGTATATGTGCCTAACAAAAGGATACCAAATTATGTGAAGTAAAAACTGATAGAACTACAAGGAAAAAGAAGTGCATCCACTATTATAGTTGGAGACTTCAACACTCCCCTATCAGAACTGAATAGATCTAGCAGGCAGAAAATAAGTAAAGACATAGCTGAATTTAATAATACCATCAATCAAATGGTTAAAATGGACATCTATAGGTGACTTCATCCAACAATAGCAGAATACACATTCTCCTCAACCTCACATGGAACATATGCCAAGATAAACTATATTCTGTCCCAGAAAAAAAAATGTAAAAGAGTGAAAATCATGGAATACACACTCTTAGATCACAGTGGAATTAAATCATAAATCAGAATTTTAAAAATTCCAAAGTCCTTGGAGATTAAATACTGTGTCAGTCAAAGAAGAGATCTCTAGAGAACATTTTTAGAATATTTTTAACTAAATAAAAATGAAAATACAAATTACAAAATCTGTGGCATACACAAATTTATAGCACTGAATGCACATATTAGAAAAAAGAAAACTAAAATCAATCTAGGCTTCTACTTCAGGAAATTAGAAAAAAAATACAAAATGAAATCCAAAGTAAGCAGAAGAAAAGAAATAAAAATCAGGGGAGAAATCAGTGAAATTGAAAAGAGAAAATCAAAAGAGAAAATTAATGAAACAAAAAGCTGGTTTTTTGAAAGGATCAACAAAGTGATAACTCACTAGCCAGAGCAACTAAGCAAAAAAGGAGAAAAAACAAATTACTAGTATTAGAAATGAAAGAGAGGCCATCCCTGTAGATTTTATGGAAAATATATAATAGAGGAATACCATGAAAACTCGATGCCCACAGATTTGGTAATTTGGATGAAGTGGACTGATTCATTGAAATATACAAACTGCCAAAACTCATAGAGGAAGAAATAGACAACATGAATAGGCTTATAAATATTAAATACATTGAATCAGTAATTAATGACATCCAAAACAAAGTGCCAGGCCCAAACATTTAAGAAATTGATTATACTAATATTCTAGAATCTTTTCCAGAAGATAGAATACCTTCTAACTCATTCTTTGAAGCCAATATTATTACCCTAATACTCAAAGTGGACAACGTTACAGGAAATGCAAACTATAGACCAGTATCAAACATAGATTCAAAAATCTTCAAGAAAATATTAAAAAAGCAAATCCAACAAAGTAGAAAGGCAGTTATTCACCACAACCAAGTGAAATTTATCCCAGGTTTGTATGTTCGATTCAACCTTTGAAATAATACATGTATCAACTTTTGATAATAAATGAAATTCATCATAGTAATAGGCTAAAAGAGAATAATCATATGATCATCTCAATAGATGCAGAAAAAGTGTTGATAAAATCCAATGCTCATTCATCATAAGAACTTTCAGTAAACTAGGAATAGAGGAAAACTTCTTCAACTTGATAAGGAATATTTACCAGAATATCTATAGCTAACATAATACTGAATGGTGAGAAACATGCTTTCCCAGTAATTTCAGATACAAGGCAAAAATGTCCCTTTCATCATTAAACTGATAAGCTAGACTTCATTAAAATTAAAAGCTTCAGTGTGAAAGACAATGACAACAGAATAAAAAGACACGCTACACATTGGGAGAAAATATTTGTAGAAGATACATCTGAAAAAGTACTGGTAACCAAAATATACAAGGAATTCTTAAAATTCAATAAGAAGACAAACAATCCAATTAAAAAATGACACAAAGACCTTAACAGATTCCTCACCAGAGAAGATATGCACATGACAAATTAGCATATTTAGCTCCACATCACATGTCATCAATTAAACCACAATGCCACTACACACCTATAGAATGGTCAAAAGCCATATACTTAAAACAAGGATGATGGTGAAGATGTAGAGTAATAAGAAATCATTGCTGGTGGGAATTCAAAATGTTATAGCCACTTTGGGAAACAGTTTGGCGTTTTCTTGCCTTTTTATTTTTAAATAAAACAAGATATATTCTTACCATAAAATCCAGCAATCTTACTCCTTTGTTATTTATTTAAAACTGTTGCAAACTTAGATACACACACAGCATACACACATGTGTTAATAGCAGCTTTATTCATAATTGCCAAAACTTGTATGCAACCAACATGTCCTTCAATAAGGAAATGGATAAATTGTGGTACATCCAGACAATGAGATATTAGTCAATGGTAAAAAGAAATGAGCTATCAAGACATGAAAAGACAAAGAGAAACCCTCAAATGTATATTATCAAGTGAAAGGAGGCAGTGTAAAGGGGGCACATAATGTATCAACTATATGGTACTTCATAGAGCTGAAATAATGGAAACAGAATAAGATCAGTGGTTGTCATGGGTTAGGGACAAGGGAGCACAGAGATTTTTAAGGCAGTGAAACTATTCTGTATGATACTTGAATGATGGGTACATGCTGCTACATATTAATCAAAACCCATAGATTGTACATCAATAATGAGCTTTAATGTAAATTATGGTCTTTGAATGATAATAACATATCAACATAGATTCATTGATTATAATAAATGTACCATTCCGTTGGGGAATATTGAGAGTAGGGCAGCCTGTGCATGTGTGAGGACAGGGGATATGAAAACTCCCTGTACTTTCTACTCAGCTTGTTTATGAGCCTAAAAATGCTCTAAAAATAGTCTTTTTTTATTTTATTTTTTTAAATTTTTATTTATTTATGATAGTCACACACAGAGAGTGAGAAAGGCAGAGACACAGGCAGAGGGAGAAGCAGGCTCCATGCACCGGGAGCCCGATGTGGGATTCGATCCCGGGTCTCCAGGATCGCGCCCTGGGCCAAAGGCAGGCGCTAAACCGCTGCGGCACCCAGGGATCCCTAAAAATAGTCTTTTTTTAAAAGAAATTTTGTTTAAGGTTTAATCAACTGCTATCAACTTTTTCATATGTTTATATATGTCAGGGTATATTAGTTTTAGTTTTTCAAATACCAAAAGTGAGAAATAGGAAAAGAAATAGAAGAATAGAGCTATAAAGACATTGAATTTTGGGTCTTAGCAAAAATGTTTTAATAATATGATGACATTAACTTAATATAAGTCTGATGTCTGATGTTTGTAGTTTATAAAGTTTGTCTCATTTACTTTACCTTATTTAATTAATACTATATGTGAAGTTCATAACGTAAAAATGTTTTTATTATTTCATAGTAAGAAAATTGAGGTTTAGTGATTTGCCCAAAATTGCAAAAATAGTAAGTAGTAGATTTTTTTTTTAAAGAAAATCTATTATATGTTCATTACTCCTTTACTTACAAGATAGTGGATAAAAGACTTGCTCTAAAAGTAGAAGACTGTAGAGTGCCTCAGTGGCTGAAAGCATCTGCCTTTAGCTCAGGTCATGACTCCTGGGTCCTGGGATCAAGCCCCACATTGGGCTCCCTTCTCAGTGGGGAACCTGCTTCCCCTTCTCCCTCTGCCATTCCCCCTGCTTTTGATCTCTGACTCTCTCTATCAAATAAATAAATAAAATCTTTAAAAAAATAAAAGTAGAAAATTGCAATTATTCCTGAGGTATTTCTGAAACTACAAAAATGATTTGTATAAATAATCCACAATTTATTTATTTTATTTTTAAAAAATATTTTATTTATTTATTTATTTATTTATTTATTTATTTATTTATTCATGAGAGACACAGAGAGAGAGAGGCAGAGACATAGGCAAAGAGAGACAGAGGCTCTCTCCGGGGAGCCTGATTCAGGACTCCATCCCAGGACCCTGGGATCACAACTGATCCCAACCAAAGGCAGATACCCAACCACTGAGCCACCCAGGTGTCCCAATTATCCATAATTTAAATAAAATATTTCACTTAAACTATTGCTAGTGAAACTATTTAGTTACCATCTATAATTTGTAGTACAGAATGGTTATTTGAAAGTTCTTTGTATGAAAAGAATAATCATGTTATAAAATCAAGCTTGCATTTAATTTTGAAATCATAGAACAGGAGCAAAATGGTAGCACAAAGAGAATTTAACAGTGAGCTAAGAACTGACAATTCACAGTCTGATTCATTAATTTGCCATCTGGCATTCATTATATGCCTCAGTTTCTACTCTCTGAAATGACAAAGTTGAGGGAAAATGATCTCAAGCACTAAAATTCTCTGATTCTCTGCCCATGTGGCACTATATCTTAAAGCACATATGCCTCCTATAAACTGAAATTAAAGTGAATAAGTACACATAAATGGTACAATGATTAAATTTACTGAGAGCTAAAAGTCATAGCATATTAGCCTTACATATGAAAAGTTCGCCTAATGAATCAAACTTGAACAATCTGTCAGTGTGTAGTTGTTTGACAGAGAACAAGAACTGTGAAATTGCTGATTTTATCCTAATGATTTCTTGTTCCATGGGTCACACACAGGAAAAAGGGGGGTCAGTAAGTTTCTCATTAATACGTATCAGCTTGTAAAAGAAAAAAAAATATCTTTTGACATTGTAATGAACTAGAATAGTCTTAATGAATATTACTGCTAAAGCACCCATATAAATTAGCATTTCCTCGTATGCATTAGCTTGAAAGAAATTAATTTTGGTCCAAATGAATTAAACCAGTGGACCTAAGAGACATCTGATCATTTTTGTGTCTCAATTATTTTACCTTTAGTCACATTTTCTTGGAAATAATTATTTGCTTTGAAACTCTGCTATTCTGGTTGTGTCTGTCTTTACAATGTATTATGCAGCTCAAGAAGCTTTGAAACTCTGCTATTCTGGTTGTGTCTGTCTTTACAATGTATTATGCAGCTCAAGAAGCTGTGGACTGTGGATTCCAAGTGTGATGCCCACTATGAAACACTAAACATTCATAGGGATAATTTTAAAATCAAATTTATTCTGAATGTACATATCTATACCATTACTAAAAAGTGTTGCAATTCTTTTTGTTATCTAGATCACTATAAGCAAATCGAATTTTTAGTATTCTGAATAAAAATTAGAGTTGCTTGTGTTTGTTTAGGTATTATGAGCAGTGCTTTAGGGGAACCCAGGAGTCAGTGCGAGTTGTCCAAAGAGAATATGCTATAAAACAATGCCTATTTAAGTACAATAATAGATCAAAATTAAGATAAAAATGAAACCATATATTTCATATAGATACGTTATAAAAATGTGTTCTATAGATGTTATGAAAACATATGCACAGCAGAATACTTATCAAAACAAATGTCAGGGTTCATGATTATGGTGAATGTTCATTATGTATGGTGAACTAAATAGAGGTTACCAACCAAATGAGTGAACATATGTAAAAGAAGATAAAACCAGTGTTTCTCAATCTTAGTAGTATTGACATTTTGGGCCATATACTTTGTTGTAAGGAGCTGACCTGTGCAATGCAGGATGCCTAGTAGCTTCCCTGACCCTGATCAATTAGATAACTAGCACCACCACACAGAAGTTGTGAAAACCAAAAATGTCTCTAGATATTGCCAAATGTCCCAAGATGGGCAAATTCTCTCCTAGGTGAAAACCACTGGCATAAACAAAGATTCCAGAGAAAGGAGGTAATCACTGTAAGAGGAAGTTTCTTGCATCTTATGTTTTATTTAGCCAATGGGATATGGCTAGTTTGACACTGGTGATGTCACTATCACTAATGGCTAAGAAAGAGTATATTAGATTGTACTGGCGTATTTGTGCTTGTTGTTGCTTGTCCTAAGCCCTAACATTATAAATGAAAGTGGTGATTTTATTTATTTTGAATTTGCTTTTGTTTTGACACCACCTATAAAAAGCACCATGGAAAGATTTAGAATTTCAGACCAGTAACTCACTTGCATGCCTAACTGATTGGTGCAATATATAAAGCAGAGTGGTTCATTGCACACTTAAGGAAGCATAACCTACATGGTGGGGGGGTGGGGGTGGGGGTGAGTGGAAAACAAGTCAAATTGTTACTCTAAGGATAAATAGTATAAATCCTTCCTCACTAGGGTTCTCCAATAGGAGAAATAAATGTATAGACCAAAGAAAAAGACAGCTGTCAACTGCTGAATTTTGTAAGCCCTTGATAATGTATTAAAGTCTCTTATACCTTCACAAAACAGTTTCCCTCCACTCTGAGACTAAATGTTAGAAGGCAGGCATTTTCATGGATACACACCTATGTAATAGAGAAAAAAAAAAAAAACAAGCAAACAAAGAAAAGAGAGCTTATTAATTTTGTGGATAGAGAATTGTTTGCAGTAGGATACCTGGGAATATACACTGTGTCTAGACTTGTTTCACATTTTAATAAAGTAGTTCATCTTCTCACATAGTAATTGATCTAAAAGAGTATGTGCAAAATGGAATATGCAAGTTTGCAGATGATACTCAGCTCATCTGAAGTAGTTACAAGCTGATGAGGAGAAGCTGTGGAAAAATTCACAAGTATATCACAGAGAGCTCAGAAATAGGCTATATGCCTCCATTAGTGTAGTTGTTGCATGTTATAATTAAGAGGGAATCTAAATAATTTTTGTGAAATAGTAGATGTTAAATTATTATTGTGAAATAATGGATGTTAAATTATTAGTTTTAACACTGGAGAAGAGCTAGAAGTAACTTATTTGAATTGAAATTATTGAATTAATGATTCTGAAGACACAACAATAAAAAGGATATTGTAAAAGAATAAAATATGGATAATAATAGCAATACCAAAACAACAAAGACAATGTTCTCCTAACTTCCAAATAAATTATAGTAAATCAAAACATTTAAGCTTGTAGTTATAAATGCCCCCTCAGAGAAGACATAATGATAGTTTCAGTGGTTTTGCATCTCACAATAATTATGATCAATAAATTTAAGAGTCACATATAAGAATAGACTACAGGTAAGAATTATTTCCATCTTCACAGAGGATATATTCTTAATTTATAAACTCATGGAAAATGTGGTTAAGATAGTCATAAACTTTTTCAACAAAGCCTACCATAAAAGAACTAAGCAGATCCCATTAGAGCTTGAGAGAGAGAACAAAGAATAAAAACATCAGGTCTTACATTGTACCTAATGTTTCATAGAACCTGGAAGATGCCCTAATATAACGTATATCAAACTTTTATTTATTCTTTTGTTTGTTCAACTGTCAACATGTTAGTTATATTTGGACTAGACATAAACACTGAATTTTATATCGAGAACAATTATGCCTTCCCCATAGCAAGCATGAGATATTTATGAGAAACAAATAAGCTAATAGACATGATAGGCATTATAAATTGTGAAAGTAATGCAAATAGGAGCTCACTTGTCAGTTGATTGCATACCAGTCAGAACTTGATTGCCGTTGATTGTTCGCTAGCCATTAATTCTTCCTTTCCCTACATCTACACCCTTTAGGAATTACCTCTTAGGGATCCCTGGGTGGCACAACGGTTTGGCGCCTGCCTTTGGCCCAGGGCGCGATCCTGCAGACCCGGGATCGAATCCCACGTCAGGCTCCCGGTGCATGGAGCCTGCTTCTCGCTCTGCTTCTCTCTCTCTCTCTCTCTCTCTCTCTCTGACTGTCATGAATAAATAAATAAAATCTTTAAAAAAAAAAAAAAAAGGAATTACCTCTTAGACTGACTTTCAGCTTGGTTTTGTGACTTGCTTTGACCAATGGGGCAATATCAAACATAAGGCAAACAGAGACTTGAAAAATACTTTGGATTGGGGCCGGCCTTCTCTTGTTCCACTTCCATGGAAGAAAGACTGAGCTAACCTGCTGAAAGAAGGTAGGTGACCTTATCATCTCCATCATACTAGCAAACAACCAAGAACTGTAAGACACCGTTCTCAATCTTCTAAACCTAAAGAAGATCCAGAGAGGCCATTCTGGATCTTCTAAACCTAAACAGTGACTACAGACACATTATTAGGTATAGTAGAGATCAGCCAAGGTGCCTCAATTCAGAATGGCTCAGTTCACTCACACACTCATGAGTTGGATAGATTTTGTTTTTAAGTTCTTAATTTTGGGACTGTTTTGTTTTATAGTAGGAGCTTGTTCCTTAACAGTTTGCTTCCTAGAAGTTAGATTTATTTACAGTAGATCTGGCCCTTTTGAATTTTACCTTATGAAGAGAGTTATATCTTCCCAAGAGCAGACCCCATAGGGCTTTGGTAAGAAACGACTAAGAAAATAGGCAGGAGAGTGTTTTACAAATTATAAGAAGTATTTCAGAAGTTAAGATATCATAGATTCAATTTTTCCTGTTCCACCTCTCTAAAATACAGCTAAATACTCTAGAAATAATTTTATAAATAGTCATAAAAGGATTGAAAGCATGGAAAGAAGTTGTCCTTACAAGGAACCTCAAGATTAGAAGAACAACACCACAGATAATTTTTTGTATTTTCTTTTCATATATCATGCATCTTAGAGTGGGCACTGGAGAGGACTGTGACCTGAAACTGCTGAAAGAAAACTGAAACTGAAGAAAGAAAGAAAGAAAGAAAGAAAGAAAGAAAGAAAGAAAGAAAGAAAGAAAGCTAGCCAAGCCTCCTCTGTTTGGGCAAAGGATTGGGAAAGGGGATGCCTAATTTTCTTGCCCAGTGGCACCAGCAGAGACAGAATAGGATACCCCCTGGAACTAGATGGCTAAAGAATAGGCCAGGGAAAGTGTTCACTCTATTGTGGTCCAGCCTCCCTCACCCAATGGCCCATGTAAACACCTTTCATTCCCAAGGTGATTATAGCAGAATTCAGTGAGAATTCAAACAGAGTTGGAAGAATGAAGCAAGAGATCAGAAAACTAAATTCCCTTTGGGATGCAGCCCAGAAAAGTAGGCAATAAGCTGCATGTTGGACCTAAGCAGAGACTTCCTGCTAAAATAAAAGATGTAAATAAGATCCAGGGTTTCTTAGTATGTATCAAAAATGCCCAAAATACAACCAAAAATTACTTCTTGTACTAGGAATCAGGAAAAGCATAGCTTGAATGAGAAAAGTCTCTCACCTGATGCCAATGCTGAGATGAATCAGATGTTGAAACTATCTAACATAACATAAACTTTAAAGCTCCACGTTTTCAACAAATGAAAAATTCCCAACACAAATGAAGTAAACTAGAAAATTTTGGCAATATGATTTACTAATATCTAATCTGGAAAAGATTAAAAGGAACAAAACAGGAATTATAGAACTGAAAAGTAAGGCTGAAATAAAAAGCTCACTGGATAGATGCAGTAGTAAAGTGGAGTTCAAGGAGGATGGAATCAAACTTGAGAACAGAACAGTGGAGTTTATTCTACTTGAACAAGAGAGAGAAAACAAACAGTCCCTCCACCCCCAAGAAACAAAGAATGAAAGATCTTGGGACTGAAAAGGTATTTGAAAAAAATATGGCTAAAAGCTTCCCAAATTTGGTGGAATATCTCAGCTTATAGATTCCAAAGCTTAGCAAATCCAAGTAGGTTAAACACAAAGGAATCCATGCTAAAACACATCATAATTAAACTTCTAAAAAGGAAAGACAATGAAAAAAATTTTTTAAAGCAGCCAAAGAGATATCAAATCAAATGACAGCCAATTTTTCATCTGAAACTATGGAGGCTAAAAGAAATGAGCATAGCACTTTTCATGAGCAGAAAGAAAAGAACTGTCAGATGTGAATTCTATATCTAGAAGAAACTGTCTATCAGGAATGAATGAAAAATAAAGACATTCTCAGATGACGGGAAACAAAATTTGTTGGAAGCAGACCTACCTTTAAAGAAAAGAAATGATAACAGAAGGCATAGAACTTCAGAAAGAAATGAAGAATAAAGAAATGGTAAAAATAGGGGCACCTGGGGGGCTCAGTGGTTGAGCGTCTGCCTTCGGCCCAGGGCGTGATCCTGGAGACCTGGGATCGAGTCCATATTGGGCTTCCTGCATGGGGCCTGCTTCTCCCTCTGCCTGTGTCTCTGCCTCTGTGTGTGTGTGTGTGTCTCTCATGAATGAATAAATAAAATTTTTAAAAAAAGAAATGGTGAAAATAAAGGTACATATAATATACTATCTTGATGAGTCTCTTAAGTTATATTTCATAGTAGAAATAAAAATATAATAATCTCTTATGTCATTCAATGAACTAAGGAAATAATGAAAACAATCGGATATATATAATGAGAGATACTATTATCTATGATAATGGGAGAGTTAACAGGCTTGAAAGAAAGGAAGATTTAATACTCTGCTTAAAGTGGTTAAATGAAGATACCAATAGACCATATTTTAATATCCAGAGCAACCACTAAAAAATAAATTGAATGAAGCAATACACTGAAAATCGCTATAAATAAATCAAGATAGAATCCTAAAAGTTGTTCAAATAACACACTTGAAGGAAAGAAATGAGAAGCAGAGAAAAGAAAGAAGAAATAAACAAAATAAATCATATAGTGTCAGCATTGCAAACATAATACAGATATAATCTGGAATGCAGTTGATTATGGAACAGAACCTGAAGGCGGTTCCATACTTCTGAAGCTCAAGGATCAGACTTTTGAATTAGTTTCAATGGTGTTTAACTTTGGCTTTGCGATTTAAATGTTTTGTTCTGTTTTGCTTTGTTTGTTTTTGGTGACTATCCATGGTGTTACACATTTGGGGAAGAATACTTCCTTATTTAGCTGTGGGTAAGAGATTCTTGTTGGAAAACTTCATTAAGAAGACTTAAGTTACTTCTAAATAATTTGTGGCTTTCAGGGTTCAGGGTACTTACAGATGTAAGACTACATACTTTGGTGATTTAGGTTTAATCTTATGAAAAATTATAAGGACACAAGAAAATATGATAAAGTGGTGAATGGAGATTGACAATGACATTTCATTTTTACCCAGTTGACAAGCATTTAAACAGTTGATAACCAGTGTCTAAGAAAGTACTCTAACTATGAATGAGAAAGTCAATCTATACAGTAATCCCATAGGAGAATTTAGTACTATCTATTCAAATCTCAAGTCTTCAGGTCCTGTGATCTAACATTGCTACTGTTCATCTACCCTAGAATAACAAACACTCAGTGTTCACTGATGTACACTGTAGAATTGTACAAACAATTCTTGTAAAAACAAACATTTTGAAACAATAAATGTTCATGAGTAAGATGATCACTATAGGGGCTGCCATGGGCAGAGTTCTTAAGGCCAATCCAGAAAAGTAGTATTAGTAAATAGTAAGTCTTTGCATGAAGAATCTTTTTGGAAGGACATAAGACAGAAAATAGAGTACTGAGTTAAAGAACAGAACAGACCAACTGAAGCTTAAGAATGAGTGAAAGTGACAGGTTGCCAGAGAGATGGAACCTAATGGTTAGAACAGAGTGACCATGAGATACAGAAGCAGACCAAAGACCTTTCAGGGTGACTTACAAATATGCCATCCTAGATAGCACATTATGGGGCAGCCTTCCAACAAATAATTGTATAAATTAATTGTAGTCAATAGTTCTTGTTTTTATAATTAATTTCTCTGGAGACATTAGGATTTTCCTTCTAAATGTTCTGAAATTTCAGATATATACATATACATTTGGAATCAGTTGGTTTGGGTTTGTTTATTTTTATTTTAGTTTTGTTTTCTTTTGCTTTGCTTTGGTTTTATAGACTCTTCACAACAACAAAGAGTATGTTTTTTTGTCTCTCATATCTTTCTTTCCTTGTAGAAGAATTCCCTTTTTATCTCTTTAAATATTGCCTACTCTCCATTCAGATTATTTTTTCTAAAGCTCCATTTAGATGATTTTTCTGGAACTTCTGGACATATTGTCAAAATCTCTTCAATTTTCTTTTATGATTTCTGGGTTTTTCTATTTTCTCTATTTTCCAGCTTTATCATTTACTAGCAATGACCATTTTATGCATTAACCTATGTCAACAGTTTGTTTCTATTTAAAAAAAAAAATTTTTTTTAGGGATGCCTGGTGGCTCAGTGGTTAAGCATCTGCCTTTGGCTCAGGGCATGATCCCAGAGTCCAGGGATCAAGTCCCTCATTGGGCTTCCTGCATAGAGTCTGCTTCTCCCTCTGTCTATGTTTCTGCCTCTTTTTCTGTGTCTCTCATGAATAAATAAATAAAATCTTTTTAAATAAACAAACAAACAAACAAACAAATATTTTAGAGGAGGGAATAGACGGAGAGGGAGAGAGAATCTTAAGCATTTTCCATATCCAGCATGGAGTCCAACATGGGGCTGGATCTCACAACACTGAGATCATGACCTGAGCAAAAATCAAGAGTGGTACACTTAACTGACTGAACTACACAGGTGCTCCTAGTTTGTTTAAATTTTATAGTTTTTGTTAGTTCTTCCTTATATTCACCTAACCTTATTATTGAATAAAGTGCAGTATCTTTTAAAAACTTTATTTTTAATCTTTCAAAATCTTGTTCTCTTATTCTGTTTCCATATGTGTAAGTTTGTCCCAATGCTGTTTGTTGTCTCTTTAATGGCATTTACTTACTGCAAGTGATGAGAAGAAATTGTATATTCATCTTCATAGCTGAACTTTCCTATTAGACTGTATCTTTTATCCTGCACACAACTCACCAGCTCCAGCCATGGTCTTTACTTCTGCCACTCATCAGTGAGAATGAATAAGATACAGAACTAGACCCTGACTGAACAGCTAGTTATCTGCACTGTTCCTCATTCCTCTCAGGCATCCATTGCCAGATAACAAGGTACTACTGCCCTGAGTCTCTAATGTAAACTCACTTACTCATTGTTTATTCTTAGAAACAGATACTTGGATCTTCCCTGTCTGTCCGAAGAAGTGTTTGACAGAAGCTAAACTGTCAAGTTGCTCCAATGACCTGGGACATTGTCCCTGGGCTTCCTCTTACTTGTTCATACAACCATACAACCACAAAACTCCTGTAATAAGAGATATCCCTTGATCTTTTGGGTTGCAATTTCCCTCTTCAATTTCTGTCAGTAGTTGTTCAAATTCCTTTGTTCCATTTATTTTTTATGAGTGTGACTTTTAGGAATGGGGTGCTATGGACTTGGCAGGTGTGCTTAGTTTGCTACCCTGAATTGAAAATCTATCATCTAATTTCTATTGATGTCTAGAGATCAAGAGCTAAGGCATTAGGAGTCTCAGCTTTTAACAGTGATGGCTGTTTTAGGGACTTTGTTAAAAGCCCTTAAAATGATGCATTTGTATGTATTAACATTTCAAATAAACATAACCTTTGACTCGGCAATTTAAATTCTGGGAATTTGACCAATATTGTTAATGATACCATTAAGTTAAGATGCTTAGTTAAGGACATTTATTACAGCATTTTTTTGGAATAGCAAAATACTGAAAGCCATCTGGATGTCCTTCAGAACAGTTGACTACAAATTTTGGTCTATTTTACTATGGGATATTATGCAGCTTCTCCAAAAAAAAAAAAAAAAAAAAAAAAGGAAAACACTCATGTGTTGACTTCCAGATCTGACAATGATTTACCTTTAAGTGAAAATATCAAGTTACTGAATAGTATATAAGAAGCAATAAACAAATGGACAATGGATAGACTACATATACAGAGAGCAGGAGTTGAAGGTGCTGAAAATTCCTATATAACTTCTGACTCCCCAGAAACTTAACTACTAACAGCTTACTGTTTTTTTGTTTCATCTTTGTTTGTTTGTTTGTTTGTTTGTTTGTTTAAATAGTCTGTTGTTGACTGGAAGCCTTACTGATAACATTAGCAGTCAAATAACATATTTTATAGCAAATTCTGAATAAATATTCTTTGCCTGTTCTCATTTGGTTGGTCTTTAATTATTCCCATATATATAAAGTACAAATTGTTTGTAAAAATAAATTATATAGCACATAAACAGTTGTGTAAGTTTAAACAATGACAAAAAATGCTACACATGATTTTAAGAATGATTTTATCAAGGATATGGGATAGCATGTATTAGTTTTTTTAATTCAAATGGCCAAAAAATAGATACCATGATACATTAACACACCCATTTATCCACATCACTTATTTCATATAACAAATAAATTCTGATAGTCATATTAAGTGTTATATTTTTCTATCTATAAATATTGGGTACTCCATGTGAATTCTGATAGTTGCTCTTCTATGTGACTGGGATTTCAAAACTAGAGCGTCCTTAAAATAACTAGAAAATAATTAATTTTTGTACTACAAATATTCAGCTTCGTGAGAACAAAAATTTTAAATGCTTTCCTGCTTTTTCTTTTCATTATTCACTCCATATTTTATTTCTATCCAAGTTAGACTTGGACACGCTCTAAAATGTACTTGAATTTTTTTTTAAATGTACTTGAATTTTATCTTAGTATTGCTATATCCAAAGGAACAAAGACTTTTGCTTATCAGTCCCTTCCTGCTGGACTTCCTAATTCATTTGATTCTCTGCTATTAACCCAGGGGACCTATGTTCACAATTACTTTGTGCTCAAGACCCTACAAGTTTAGTTGTGTATAGACACTCTTAGAAAGATGATTACTTTTTTATGTACTAAACAAATGTTTGCCGATATCTCTATGGCTTGTGGCTAAAAGATGACTAGGAGATCAACCAGTCAAAACACTGGAGAATCTCAACTGTTTTATGGAAGCATTATTTGCTTGAGGGGGAAACCGCTATGGACTTTCAACAGTATCTTGTAGCATTTTGTTAGGAAAGCAGAAAAGACCCATAGTTTAGTCAACCTTTAAACACTAGGTTCCTTCAAAAGATTTTCAAAGCTCTTGATAAATGAAAAATGTGTAATTGTAATCAAATAGTCACAGTCAAATAAAATATAGTTCTATTCTTAGCCATATATTTAAGGAAACTCATAAGTTCACCAGCTTTCTCAAGTCTTTTACTATCTACATGGGTAACAAAAAATACTTTATGTTGAAAGAATGAAAAAGGAAGAAATTGTTCTGTTTTAGCTCAAAGTTTTATGATTTTTTCTCCCAAGGAAATTTAATGTATGTATAAATTTTATATATTCCATTATTGAGAAAATATAATTTCTAATTACATTAAATATTTATTCCTCTGAATTTAATTCAATATATAATTACTTAAATATCACTTTTTTATCAGAAAAGACTAAGGATAGTTGTCTTTTGCCACAGAATTCTGGTAACTATTTATCCTCCTGTCAAAAACCCATGATTAAGTGATCTACATAAAAACTTTTTGCAGTGACTGTGTTGGACTCCAATCACCAGAAATGCGTATTTTAGGATCATATTTTTTTAGGACAGATTGTTTGGATTGACTACCATTTACGAAGATGGTGGGGATAGAAAAAGTACTTGTCTGAAATGAAGGTGTTGCATGCATTCTGAATTTATCTGGTGTTTGATTCCATTCCAATTTAATCTATGCATTCCTATGTCATTTATTGCCATGGTAACTGGATACTCATTTAAAACATCACATCAAAATGTGAGTGAGGAAAGATGCAATATTTAACTGACTATAAGCTTTTAACATGATGGAAAATATTTTAGTGATAAGTGAATATTTAAGCAAATATCCTTGTCTGATATAAAAACTAATATAGTTAAATCAGTAATTGCTATTTTGTCCCCCATTCATAGAATTAAACATTGCTCTAGTTTTTTATATAACACTATTTGTTTTATTTTTATTTTAAAAAGTAATATATGCCACTTTTGAAAAAAAAAACTTGGAACTTTACTCAGAGAGGGGGTCCATATGGCGTTGTTCTGTGTTCCTATCATAACTTAAAGGGAAATTTTCAGTGTCTAGAGCCCTTGATATCAGACAAATGAGGGAGGAGGATGTCCTCAAATTCCTTGCAACAGGATCCTTGGCACCAATATTGATTTTCAAATGACACAGTACATCTACAAAAGCAAAGGTGATGGCATCTACATCATAAATCTCAAGAGAACCTGGGAGAAGCTTCTGCTGGCAGCTCATGCTATTACTGCCATCAAAAACTTGGCTGATGTCAGTGTCATATCATCCAGGAATACTTGTCAGCAACCAATTCTAAAGTGTGTTGCTCCCACCAAAGACCCTCTGATTGTTGGCCACTTCACTCCTGAGAACTTCACTAATCAAATCTAGACAGCCTTCTAGGAGCCACAACTCCCAGTAGATGCTGATCCCTGGGCTAACTACCAGCCTGTCACAAAGGCAGCTTATATTAACCTGCCTACTATTGCTCTGTGGCATGTGGACATTGCCATTTGGTACCACAACCAGAGCTCTCAGTTAGCAAGTCTAATGTGGTGGGTGCTGACCTGGAAATTTCTGGGCACATATGACACCATCTGCGGTGAATACTAGTGGATGGTCATGTCTCATCTCTGCTTTTGTAGAGATTTTAAGAAGATTGAAAAGGAACAGCAGGCCAGGGTTGAAAAGCCATAACTAAGGAGGGATTGCAGGCTAAATGGACCACACCAGATCTTGAGTTTATTGCTATCCAATCTGTCTGAAGATGTGCAGGTACCCTTGATGCCTATCCAGCAGCTCCCTACTGAGGACTGGTCTACAGATCTCACTACTCAGACCACTAAATGGATAGGAACAACAACTGAATGGTCTTAAACTGTACTTCTGCAGACTCTCAAATAGAAAATAGAAATAAGGTAGATGGAAAATAAAGATTCTTTTAAAAAACTTGGAAAATACAGAATATATAAGAAATAAAAAAGTACCCATACTTCCCATATTGAAGAAAACTATTGCCATGATTTTGAGGCATTTTTTTCCAGCTTTAATAAACAAATAGCTTTATTCATTTAGATTTACTTATTAGATATAAAGAGCCTTTTAAGTAATAACAGTGATGAAAGCATGGTTGAATAAAAAGAGGATAAAGGATGATCTATATTTATTTATTTCATTAGGGGAAGGTTTTAAGTGTATGTATCAGGAAAACTGTTGACTACAGCTAACTAATGCTTAACTAAGTGATTTTTATTTTATGAGTTAATTTTTGTCTGTATCAAGGATACTGAGGTAGTCAGTAAAGTATTCATGCAACTGCGTACTGAGATTCTCATCCAGGACATTTATGTATTACCAGTCCAATATCCTTGATGTGCCAACTTCTTACCTCATGCTGCCAAGGTAGCTGCTAAGGCCCCTGACTGTCTGGTTCGGCAAGAAGAAAATAGAAAGTACAGAGACCTATGACATATGTTTCTTTTATGAGGAAAGCTCAAGTTTTCCATAAAGTTCTCCCCAATAATGACTTCTTTTATCTTGCTGAATCAAGTTAAATTTATATCTTCTTAGTAGAAACAAGTTGTTATTGAGCAGTGTTCTAACTTCTCTACCATAATGAAGGCAAAGAAATATTAACTTTAAGGTTAATTATTTTCCAGTCCTTCTAGGAAAATGGCCAAGTGAGAAAGGGGTTATGAATACTAATAGGCTGCTAGAGCTGCCATAACAAAGTACCAATAACTGGGTAGCTTAAACAATAGAAATTGAGCCTAGAAGTCCAAAATCAAAGTGCCTACAAGGTTGATTGCTTCTGAGGCTATGTGGGAAGGATCTGTTCCAGGCCTCTTTCCCTCACTTGCATGTGGCCATCTTTTATCTATATCTTTTCACATCATCTTTCCTCTATCTCTGTCCAAATTTTCCCTTTTTATAAGGGTATCAGTCATGTTAGATCTGGGCCTACCCTAATGACCTCTTTGTTATCTCAGCAGACTATATCTAAACAAGGTCACATTATGAAGTACTGGGAGTTAGGACTTCAATGTAAGAATTTGAGGAGGAGACAGTCCAACTATTTAACCCATAATAGAAATGGTTTATGTGGAATACATGGGGTTCATTATAGCTGTCTCATGGAGACCACAGATAGAGACGTGACTGAGTCATCCATGCTCTTCACTTATTCTCCTATTGAGGGGCAATTTGGGTCAAAGGGCTGATATGGCCAAGGCCCATCAATTCAAAGCTGAATTGGCCTCCAGGGCTATTATACCTTAGTGTGACATCCAATCTCAGTTTGTACTGGTTCCTGTGGGGTCTCCTTGAGGATACCTTGGTACAGCTGATGGGATTGCTTCTTTAATGATCCAAAGAATACCTAGTGAGAAGGATTCAAAAATTAATTGTAAATGGCTCATTTGAATACTTACTGATCAAGAAAATCATGTTGAATATCCTAATGTGCCTATTACGAGTTTTGAATATTGTCCACAAGGGAATGCTGTGGTTACTGGAGGTTGAGATAAGAAATTAAATAGGCAAATCTCTTTGTAGTACAGGAAATCTTCTCTCAGCCTAAAAAGAAAAGAACATTCTTATTCTCTAAATACAACTAAACTTGTACTGAGTGGTATTATAGATTTAAGTAATATGTATTTTTATATAATATTACAAAGTTTGTATCCTACATAAGAAATTTATTTAATGTCTTTATCAAATAAATTAAATATTGCTGTCGAAAAGAATCAGAACCTTAAGTTCTGAAAATAATTTATTGAGTGAAATTCACATAACATATAGACTATTTTAAAGTTAACAATTCAGTAAGATTGAGTATATTCACATTATTAACCACCACCCTTGTCTAGTTCCAAAATATTTTAAACACTCCTAAGGAAAATCCTTTATCCATTGAAAAGATTTTCCCAGTCCCTTCCTCCACCCTGATCAACCACCAAACTGTGTTCTTTCTTTCTTTCTTTCTTTCTTTCTTTCTTTCTTTTTTTTTTTTTTTTTGCTATTTATTTGTTTATTTATTTATTTATTTTTGGAGAAAGCAAGTGAGCACATGAGGGGACGAAGGCAGAGGGAGAGGGAGAAAGAGAATCTCAAGCAGTTTTCACAGCCAACACAGAACAGACGTGGGGCTCATCTCATGACCCTGAGGTCATGACTTGAGTCAAAATCAAAAGCTGGATGCTTAACTGCTTGAGCCACCCAGTCACCCCATATCTTTTTTGATTTATCTGCTCTGGATATTTCATATAAATGGAATTATATGATATGTGACCTTTGGTATCTGGTTTCTATCACTCAGCATAATATTTTTGAGGTTTACCCATAAATGGCATTTGGGCTGTTTCCATGTTTGTTTGTTTTTTAATAAGTAGGAAAAGTGCTTTTAAAAGCTTATATATAAATGTATGTGTTTGAATAAATTTCTTCAGTTCTTTTGAGTATATGCTTAAGAATAGAATTTTGAGGTCATATGATAATTTAATATTTAACTTTTTGAGGTAATAGCAAACTGTTTCCATAGTGGCAAAAACATTTTACTTTCCCACCAGCAAGGTATAAGGCTTACAATTTCTTGACATCTTGCCAGTATTTGTTCTTACTTATAATTATTATTATTATTATCACCCTCGTAGATATGAGATGGAACATTATTATGGTTTTGATTTGCATTTCCTTGAAGACTGAAGATGTTGATCGTCTTTTCACATGTTTGTCAGCTATTTGTTTATCTTCTTTGAGAAATATCTATTCAAGTCCTTTGCCTATTTTTTAATAGAACTGTCTTTTTGTTGTTGAGTTGTAAGGGTTCTTTATATATTCTAGAAATTAGATCCTTATTAGATATATAATTGCAAATATTTTATCCCATCCTACAAGTTTTATTTTACTTTTTTTGGTAATGTCCTTTGATGCATGAAAGTTTCAAATTTTGATGAAGTCCATCTTATTTTTTCTTCTGTTGCTTGTGCTTTTTGTGTGTATTTTTTAATCACATGCATACACACATACATACACACACACGCAGTATTGGTAAGCATGCAGTTATTCCATATCCTTAGGGTAATTTTTCAGAGTATTGGGATGCACATTCTTGAGAATATTATCAGTTTTTATTTTGCTTCAATGTACCTTGTCTTCATTAATTGAACAAAATATTTACCATTGTTACTTCAGTAACATATTTTTCATCACAATGAAATAAAGACAGAAGAATATATAACATCTTTTCTGAGGTATATATTCACATGAAGTGTAAACTTCTCATTTATTCTTTCATCAGACATTTTTCAAGCACCCATAAAGTTCTGTTTTAGGCAATGGAGACATACTAATGAAAACATAGACAGTGCCCTGTCCTCACTGTGTGTACATTTTAGTGAATAAATACAAATAAATAAATAAACTCAGGTAGTCATCAATCCTATGAAAAAACAAAACCGACTAAAGACTTAACAGGCAAACTGTTTTAACTATGAGGATCAAGGAAAGGGTATTGAAGATCTGACAATTGAACTCAGACCTGCATTAAAATTAGGGAGGAAATGCTAGAAGGAAAGCATTCCAGGTTGAGGAAATCACAAATGCAAATGTCATGAGTTTTCCAGTGACAGAAAAGAAAACCACTATGGCCCATGAATAATATGATATTTATCTTGGAGTAAAGCAATACTGGACATATTATGTATACAGCAAATATCTAAATATCTGTTGTTGGTCACATGATTTACTCAGTAACCATAGAGTGGGCATGAAGTTGGGCATTAAATACTATACTACATACCCAGGGTTAAGGAGGAAAATTGGGAAAGGGGGACGGATCAGAGAAGAAAGATGTACAAATAAAAAAAAAACATAATCTTTATCTCCATGGAATTACAGTCTAGTAAGGATATTACATAAAAGCATAGCTAACTATTGCATAAGGCAGAGGAAAGGTCAACTAATTATGAAGGGTTGAATCAGGGAAGCTTATTAATCTTGCATTTAAAGCATATGCAGGATTTCTACAGTAGTGGAAAAACTTTTAAATCAAAGGGAAACAAATACCCAGAGACATGAATGAGCAAAGCGTGTTCGAGAAATGGAGTTGTGCATTAAAAATCAGAAAGTAGACAGAGAAATATGTAGGATATAAAGTTAAGGGTGCTAAAGCAGAAACCTACACACCTGTCCCCTCTACGCTAGAACCAAGTGTTTCAAAGAGGATGGAGCATATTTTACCATCTGTCTAATTTCAATCAGAACCTTAGTGGAAACCATATGCTGTCAGTACAATGGGGAAAACAATCCAGATAGCTTTGTTATGATCACTCCTTTTGAAATCTGATGTAAAATATTCTTCAGCAATAGTAAGAAAATAAATATATATGCTAAGCACTATTGGCAGAATTGTTTTCTCCCAAATTCCTAAATTAAAATCCTAACTCCTAGTACTTCAGAATGTGACTGTTTTTGGAGATGGGGATCTTTAGAGAGGAGATGAAGATACAATGAGGTCCTGTGGGTGGGCTTGAGGCAAGGTAAATGGTGTCTGAATCAGAAGAAGAGATTAGACCACACACAAACACACACACACACACACACACAAAGACCAAGTGAAGGCACGAGGGAAGATGGTGAACAACAAGCCAAGGATCGGGGCCTCAGAAGAAACCAACCCTGCTGACACCTTGATGTCAGATTTCTAACTTCCAGAATTGTGAGAAAATTAAATTCAATAATATAAGCCACCCAGTCTGTGGCACTTTGTTATGACAGTCCTAGCAAACTAATACATAGAGAAAAAAAATTTAAATGACGGTTACTCTCTGTATCATTCATATTAGATATGAGGAGTTTGGAGTGTCAAGAAGTTATGCAACTTGGCTGTCACATAAATCTTGCCATAAAAAAAAAAACACTTAATTTTGAAATAGAGTGAGCCTATAATCTATTTTCTTAACTGGGACATTTTTGAGAATATTTTTGTGCTATTAATAATTATGGTGAGACAATAGGTATAAACCAGGTCAGACATCTAAAAAATAGTATCTAAGGCTCCCTGAAAAAGCAAGCAGTTCTCTCTTCAATGGATCTTCCTTTGACGTATTCCAGCTGGAAATGTAGACATTTCATAAGCTATTAACAGGATGTTGCCAAGTCATACCTTGCTTCCTTTTTAAGTATCCAGAGTAGAAATTTATAATTTTAGTACCAAGAATAATTGTACTTCTCATAAGCAGTTAATTGGTTTGGTTTACCTTTCTGAGACTATGAACTATATGACTGTGTCTCCCTCTTCAAGTTAGGCTACTAGAAAGCTTAGCCCAAATGTGCGTGCTGACACAGGTGTCAAAGACCAACATGATAGGCTATTTTCCCAGTCTCATTTCATTTTCTGTTCTCTCTTGTTTTGTTTTCCCTTTTTCTTTCCCTTCCATCTTTGTCTTTATTATATCTTATTATACCCTATGTATCCTTGTGAGCCATCTTAAATCCTCTTCTGGAATAAAGTTATTAGTTAGTCACCCAAAAAATCACCTCCTCAGGACGCCTGGGTGGCTCAGTGGTTGAGCGTCTGCCTTTGGCTCAGGGCGTGATCCTGGAATCCCGGGATTGAGTCCCAAGTCAAGCTCCCTGCATAGAGCCTGCTTCTCTCTCTGCCTGTGTCTCTGTCTCTCTCCGTATCCCTCATGAATAAATAAATACAATCTTTAAAAAAAATCACCTCCTCTGCTACTGTTGAGACTTGGTTTTGCTACTCAGTGCCAGTTACAAAATCTCCATCTAGATTCTTTCTTATTAGATCATTCTGTTTGTGCCCTAGATGTTTATAACTTCAGGGTTTCTGAGCCTGTGTGCAGTCATGTGGAGATTCCAAGGTTGGATAAAAATGTGAAAATATAGGGACCATCTGGAAGAAGCCCACATTAGTCTATAATACCTGCATATGGTCTTCAGTTGAAGTAGAATGAAAGTAATTTTCTTTCTCCAAAATAAAAACTAAACAATTATATGATTTTTAAAAAAGGAACATTTTCTAAACTACGACACTATAGGTTGTCTATAATTATAATGTGCCACTTTACTGAAATTACCCTAGATCAAAAAGAATAATTTTAGGTTTATTACATTGTACTTTGTGTACCATTACTAAATATAGAATCTCATATTGGTCTACTCCAAATATACAACTGTTGAAACACGGGGAAAAGGAGAGCAGTTTATTGGCATGGTTTCATGGTTTCAGCAGAATTCTTACTGTGCTATTCTTCCTGGGTACATTTTTTTTAGACATTTAATTGTAACACACCTGCCTTATTTCTCAAAGATATAAAGAAATAGTGTGTCCTAGTGTGTTTGGCTCTGAACAGGACTAAATAAGCAGCTGTATCTCCATTGCAAGTCTACCATGGATAGTTATCTAATTCTTACTTCTGATAGACAAAGGAAGAGAAATAAACTGTGTTATACTCCTGTTTTCATTCAGCAGTGCACAAGTTTTGAGACTTTTTTTATAAGTGCATGAGGGAAAATATGTGATGGTTGTCTGCCTGAATATAAAGTATTCACGAATAGCAAAGAGGGTGTTATTTATGGACTGAATTTGGCCCCCTCCCATTCATATGTGGAAGCTCTCTCCCCATGTGACTGTTTCAGAGATGGAGCTTTTAAATAGGCAATTAAGGTTAAATGAGATCAGAAATATGGGGCCATAACTCAATATTGCTTGTGTCCATTTAATAAGGGGAAGAGACACCAGGAAGGCATACACAAAGGAAAGGTCACGTGATGACACAAAAATTTGCCATCTGTGAACCAAGGAGAATAGCCTCAAGAGAAACTAACACTGCCAATATCTTGATCTTGGGCTTCCAGCCTCCAGAACTGAGAAATAAATTTCCATTGTTTAAGCCACACAGTTTGTGGTATTTTCTTATGGCAACCTGACAGAGGAGGATGAGTACTTATAAAATATACATTTATTATGTTTTTGTCTAATCCTATGCAAATTATATTATTTTGAACTCTACTGCAGACCAATAGTACGCACACTACATGTTCTTATATACATTCTATAAATGAGACTATAGGAGTAGAGGACTTGAAATTCTAGTTATTTCCTGGGAGCTATAAGTGCAAGGGCCATTCCCTTATGGAATCCCTTGTGTATATTTCTCATTTTCCAACATTTAACTCTTCTATTCATATATTTTGAAGCATATATTCAAATACACATTCTTTTTCTACATAGAACATGATGGCTTTTATTTGACCCTGTGTAATTTACCAGGTCACTTTTATACCCAAATGCAACAGAGAAGCTTTGGCATTGAGAAAATACATTATCTCCTACACAGCTCTGATAAATTAGATTTCAAATAATGCTAGCTAATGGAGTGCCTGCCCAGTGAAAGGCACTGGGCTTTAAGGACTTTGAGGACTTACTTACTTTAAGGACTTCAGAGTATTCTAACTAAAAATTATACAGCAATTTTTTTAATTCACACAGGATATATTATAAGTAAACATTAAATTTTCATGGTAGGATCAAGACAGTAAAGTAAAAGTTAAAGACAGTCAGGGCAACAGAGCAAATCAAAATGCCATAAGATATATGCAATCCTACCAATCACTATAAATGAGCACTAATTTACTAACAGCATTCTGATATGTTTGTATTAATTTATTCAAAACCAGTATATAAACAGTTTTGTAATTTAAATGCTGTTTTGGATGACCAGCCACTTGCCAACGATTTGATAAGTTTTGACAATTTTCATTTTTTATAAAGATGTTCATGGAGTAATTTTTAATTGTACTGTAAAAGAGATAATTTGGCCCAGACAGCAGTGGAAATACCACTTTCTGAGTAAGGAAGAGCTTTCCTGCCCCATTTGTATATTGTATGTACTTTTGACAGGAGCTTGCCAATTGAGGAAACCTAAGTATATGAAATTCAACATTTGAGGTAACTGCCTATATGTGGGCAGGTGCAATTGTGTTACTTTATGTGAAGGAGGAGATCTTCATTATTTTTAACTAAGAAGCATATTTTTCTTTAATAATTTAGGGGAAGAGACTATCTGTATTTGAAAATCACTTGCATTTTCTTTCAATATTATGAATAGAAAAACTGGATCAATTTTGAACATGTTTCCAAAAAAAAAAAGTTTATAAGCTGGAGGTTAATATTAGAATAGAAAGATGTTAAAAGCAGATTAATCTTTTTTAAACGCTATTTATTTATTTAAATTAAAGTGCAATTAACATAGTGTTACATTAACTTCATATGTACAGTATAATGTTTCAACAATCTGTACATTACTCCGTGTTCATCACTGTAAGTTTACTCTTCATAACCTTCCCCTATTTTACTGTTGCCACCCATCCACCTCCCCTCTGGCAATCATCAGTTTGTTCTCTGTATTTAAGGGTCTCTTTTTTTTGTTTGTCTCTTTTTTCTTTTTTCATTTGTTTTGTTTCTTAAATTTCACATGAGTAAAATCATATATTTGTGTTTCTCTGACTGACTTATTTCTCTTAACATTACACCCTCTAGATCCATCCATCTTATTACAAATGGCAAGATTTCATTCTATTTTTATGAGTAATATTTCATTGTATATGTATGTGTATATATCTGTATGTATACACACACACACACATACACACACCATAAATGCATGCCACATCTTCTTTATCCATTCCTCTGTAGATGAATACTTGGGTTTCTTCTATAGCTCAGCTATTGTAAATAATATTTCATAGGGCTATGAATATCTTTTCAAATTAGTGTTTTTGTATTCTGTGGGTAATTCTATTTTTAATTCTTTGAAAAATCTCCGTATTGCTTTCTACAGTGGCTGCACCAGCTTGCATTCTCACCAGCAGTGTAAGAGGATTCCTTTTTCTCCACATTATAGCCAACACTTGCTGTTTCTTGTTTTTGATTTTAGACATTCTGACAGGTGTTACGTCATATCTCCTTATGGTTTTGATTTGCATTTCCCTGGTGATTAGTGATGTAGAACTACTTTTCACATGTCTGTTAGCTATCTGTGTGTCTTCTTTGGAAAAATGTCTATTCATGTCTTCTGCTCATTTTTTAAATTGGATTTATTTGGATTTTTTTTTGGTGTTGAGTTGCACAAATTCTTTATATATTCTGGATATTAACCCCTTATTGGATATATCATTTGCAAATATCTTTTCCCATTTGGTGGATTGTCCTTTTGTTTTGTTGATGGTTTCCTTTGCTGTGTAAAAGCTTTTTATTTTGATGTAGTCCCAGTAGTTTAATTTTGCTTTTGTTTCCCTTGCCAAAGGAGACATATCTAGAAAAATGTTTGTACAGCTGATCTCATAGATATTACTATCTATCTTTTCTTTTAGGAATTTTATGATTTCAGGTCTCACATTTAGATCTTTAATCCATTTTGAGTTTATTTTTGTGTTGGATGTAAGAAAGTGGTTCTGTTTTATTCTTTGGGATGTGGCTGTCCAAAAAGCAGATTAATCTTTTTTCAAAGATTTTATTTATTTATTTTAAAGACAGAGAGTACAAGTAGGGGGAGGGGAAGAAGGAAAGAGAGAGAGAGAGTGAGATGGAGGGAGACAATCTCAAGCAGACTCTGCTAAGCATGGAGCTAGACACAGGGCTTAATCCCACATACCTAAGATTATGTCATGAGCCCAAATCGAGAGTCAGACACTTAACTGAGCCATCCAGACACCCCAAAAGCCGATTAATCTTTAATGAGGATAAAAGTCTACTTACAGTAACCAGATTTTTATCCCCTTTGACACTAGACATTGTTAGAATCAAGTGAAAACATGTTTTCCGTCGAAGAGTGGAATTAGAAAACTAGAATATGGGAAGCCATTTCTGACACCTCCTTCTCCTCTATCCCTACATCTAATCCACAAACAAATCTGGGTGGTTTCCATTTACTTTGCCAAGATCTTTTACTTAGATTACTATAGTAACCATGTATTGGCCTCCCTACTTCCTCTCTTGTGTTTACCTCAATTTACCACCAGATAGGTTCCAGATTAAAAAGCAAATATGACCACTCCCTATCAAAACCTTTAAAGGGATTCCCATCCCTGGGTGGCGCAGCGGTTTAGCGCCTGCCTTTGGCCCAGGGCGCGATCCTGGGGATGCGGGATCGAATCCCACGTCGGGCTTCCAGTGCATGGAGCCTGCTTCTCCCTCTGCCTGTGTCTCTGCCTCTCTCTCTCTGTGTGTGACTATCATAAATAAATAAAAATTAAAAAAAAAATAAAGAGATTCCCAGTGGTCACATGACAAACAGAAATCCTTAACATGACCTACTTGACTTTGTATGGCCTGGTGCTCACCTTCCTTCATAGAGAACTCTTTCTCCTTCTCTGCGATACAATCACAATCTTCTTTCATATTTTCTAATTAACCTTGCTTCCTTCTGCTGTGAACCTTTTCACATTCAGTTCCTGCTCTTAAAATACCATTCACCAGCCCCCTTCACCTAATTCACTTGAACTCTTAATTCACATCTCTGTTCAATTATCATTTCCTTAGGGAAGTCTTCTATAATCTAAGTAGGTCAATTTCTTCCCATTATGAGCTTTCAAAGAACCTTGCACTTCTCTCTCATACTGCTTTTCACAGCTGTGATTTACTTTTATATGTATATTATGTGTGTTCATCTGCACCATTATAAATTTGGTAGTGGCCTAAACAGTATTTGTTTTTGTATGCTGTCCCATTACAGGATCTAACACAGTAACTAGAGCATAGTTGGTTCTCAGTCCTTTCATTAAAAGTTAATAAACTTTACCTTTGTATATCTAATGACTCATTAAAGATTTGTAACTTTTATTTTTGTTCCTTCTCATGGGAATACAACTTAGTACATACAGTAGGCACATACAACTTTTTTTGGTGAAAATTTCAAATGTACCAGAGAAACATGGTAAGTTCTTAATTTAAGCCTTAGAAAATGTCAGTGGTATAATGTACTATTGTACTTAGAAATGTCTTATGGTATTCATATCTAGGTGTATTTCTTTAAAGTATTATTTTATTTGTCTTAAGGAGTTCCCACTTCAGTGGAGTTTAAATATTGTCGCAGCAATATTAATTAAAATATCATCTTGTCAGAAAAAGATCAAAGCTTGAATTTTGTCAACAGTCTCTTATGTCTTAATAACACGTGAAGTTCCAAGGAACATATATATGCTTTAAGAGAAATGTTGACCAGGGATCCCTGGGTGGCTCAGCGGTTTGGCGCCTGCTTTTGGCCCAGGGCGCGATCCTGGAGTCCTGGATCGAGTCCTGCATCGAGCTCCCGGCATGGAGCCTGCTTCTCCCTCCTCCTGTGTCTCTGCCTCTCTCTCTCTCTCTTTCTCTCTCTCTCTCTCTCTCTGTGTCTATCATAAATAATAGATAAATAAATCTTTAAAAAAAAAGAAATGTTGACCAATATAGCCCAATTTTAATGTTAGCAAATTTTATAGAGAAGACTTTTTTAAGGCCTTATCTGTTTGGAAATGTATACTCTCATAGAGGACAAAAGGCCAGAAGAATATCATTTATAATATAGATAATTTAAAAATAGATGGTCATGAGTTTGCAGTGCTCTCAAGTTATATTCAAGTTATATTTATTTGAACATGCTTAATCTATCTAGATTAGAACACAATGTAGTCATTTAGATTGGCTAAGAGTAAGCAACACTGATAAGGCTTTGAACAGATTTTAGGTTTGCAGAAAGTAAGTCAAATGGAATAATTTTATGAATTCCACATTCATGTTGCATAAGCTAGGTTGACCTGCATAGCTGTTTTGTTTGTTTTATTATGGCCTATATTGGCTAACTTCCTCTTATTATGCCTTCAGCCTTACTTTCTCCTTATGTGTTATTTATATGGTCCATTTGTCATAATCATTTCTATATCAACTCATAAATTGTATACTCATTTTGATTATTTGACATTTGTGATGGTTTATTTTTCACCCCACTTATTTCATAAATGAGTGTTTTATTCATACACTGTGGCAAATAGAATAAATTATGGTGGTACACCTTCCTAGAATTTCACAAGATAGTCAAAACTTACATACAAAACTTCACAATAACCCAATATTGTGATTTGTATTTGAAATCAAGGCCAGAATTTCCCTGGTTTTCATTAGTGAAATATTCATTTCTCCATGTCCAGGGGAAAAATACATTTTCTCTTGAATGTAGAGCTCATGCTACCAAATTTAGCAATTCCAGATAAGTCAGAGAGTTCATTATTTCTGCCCCACCTTGGGCTGAGTTGGGTTAACTTAATTGTGGCTATCTTTCCCCATGTTAACAGCAACACTGAAAATAATTTAATGCACTCTGGGGCACTTTACCCATTCTGTGAACTCCAGATAAGTCCCAGATGAGCTACAGAAAGGAAGCAATATACGATGAGGCAGGAAGTCTATATTTATTAGCAGCAAGTTCTAGGTTGCCAGTGGGCATCAGAACCCCTCTCTCATCCACTTCTAGGCTGACTTAAGATACCTGTAGTTCCAATGCATATGAAATAGACTACTGTGTGACCAGAAAGCCCATTATTATTAATTCCTAAAGTTAACAATGTTTATATCTTTCCCCTTATAAGCATTTGTCTATCTAAGAGATAAACATTATTATTATCATTTTATAAATAGCCCAAATTGATTAAATTTGACATACTAGATGTCAGGTGTATGATTATTAACCATGGAACCATAAACATCAAAGTGGTATAGAGATAACCAACCTGATAATCCAGAGACTTGGGTTCTTCCTGCCTGGTTTCTAGGGAGAGCAGGTCTTTCAAAACTTGGGGTGTATTCCCATTTCCTAGTCATCCCTAAGTGGTCTCCATCTCTAACACTCTCTTTCTATAAGGAAAGTTGAGATTTATGAAAACATCACACATACTGATGTATAATATGTTTTTAAGTCTATATATAGGCTATTTCTGTACTATCTAAGCCTTTGCTAACACATCCTTTAATTCAAACTTTTTTCAGGAAACAGTCATGCCCTATATCTCTTCTAATTGCTCCATTTGCTTTTCTTAATGTTACAGGTAAACCAACATTTAAGGAGTCATAGCTTTCTCTTCATTTTTTTCCCCATTGCTACTGGAAACAGTTATCTTAAAGGTCAAGTTGACTTCTAAATTAGTTTGGCGAACATTGTATCTATAGGCCATCTAAACGAAGCACCAATATCTCTACCTGAAGAGCAGAATTGGGTCACTAGGTACATTAGAGCATCATAGGCAATTTTTCTTTCACATGCTGGGAAAGGAGAAGAGAACAAGAAGCACTGGAAATGCAAAATCTGGCATGATAAGAATGTTCAGGAAAGGAAAATGTACATCTCTGAAGTGATTAGTTTGTGAAACATCAGCTTTAAAAGCTCTGTAAATCATGGTAAACTTTGCACATGCTCCTTAGTTCCATCACTTGAAAGTCATCATAGAAGTTATAGATTTTATATCTGGGCATTCAAGTGGAAACAATTCTCAAAGCTCACTACTGAGTGTCTCCCACACTGGCACCTCTTTATCAGAGCCTTGAATATCTTCCCACCCATGAAATAAGAACAAGGAATTCCCAGATCCCATCACTGATTCACACTTGATTCAACCTGCTCAAAACTCCAGTGCTAATGAGTTTAAGGCAAACACAAATCTTATAACCTTATTAGGGCAACTTAGGGTAGCTTCCAGTTTGGAGAGTTGTAAAATATTTTTGGATATTTAATTTCTTTTCTGCCTAATAAATGTTATGGGTTCATTGTCCATTACCACTGAGGAGGATAAAGCCTGCTAGAGAATGCACCATCCTTCTTTGTGCTCAGAGAGGAGGGAATGACCAATTTAAAAACCTGTTGGATTTTAATCTATCAAAAAGACAATTAAAAAGAAATAAGAGTGAGATAAAGCAGGAGCAGTTTAAGAAGAACTGAATTTCTTCTAACAGAAAGGAAAGACCTAAATTTCTCTGAAAAACAAAACAGAATCCAGTGGTACTCCCTACTTAGTGCAAAAAGTAGCTAAAAGCTGTAAAGAGAATATATATGTAACATATATACATTATATGTAGTAATATACATGTTATAATAATATGACATATAATTGCCAATTCCCAAATAATAATAGCATTTAAACAAAATAATAAATAGAAAACAGAATCAAAACTAACCATTCTGAAATAAGTACCAAAATAAAACTTTTAGAGAGTCATTCATTTTAATATTCCCAGTGACTAGCTCAGTGCATGACACAGTAAAGATTCAATTAACACATGAATTAAAAAATAATTGAATAAATGTGATGGAAGCAAAAGAGATACTTTATTTAGAATCTTTGGAAGTTAGGGATGTCTGACTGGCTCATGAGTTCAAGCTCCATGTTGGGCATAGAGTTTACTTAAAAAAAAAAGGAATAAAAAAAGATTAAAGAGGTGCCTGGGTGACACAGACAGCTAAACATCTGACTCTTGATTTCAGCTCAGGTCATGATCTCAGGTTTATGAGATGTAGCCCTGCATCACATGGAATCTGCTTGAGATTCTCTCTCCCTCTCCCTCTGCCCTTCCCACTTATGGACTATCTCTCTAGCTCTCTCTCGCTCTCTCTCTCTCTCAAATAAATAAATATCTTAAAATATTAAAAATAAATAAACCTTAATGAGTTCTATGCCTTAAGATCAAAAAAGAAATACCTGATTTTAATTTTTCTTTTTTTAAAGAGAGAGAATGTGTTTGCATATATACACAAGCAAGAGAGGGGTAGGGGGAGAGAGAGAGAGTAAATCCCAAGCAGGCTGTTTGCTCAGCACAGAGCCTCGATCTCACAACCCTGACATCATGACCTGAGCTGAGATCAAGACTAAGCCACTCAGGTGCTGCTATAATTTTTTTAATGTATGCTGTTGTTCCTGAAGTTTTCTGCAATATACAAACAATGGATTGTGATATTTGTAGTGGAAGGTCTGTGTTTTATTTATTGACTAAGAAGGGGGAAGAAGAGGGGTTGTGGAAAGGAGTCAAGAGCACAGTGAGATCATGAGAGTAGACATTAAGTTTGTCCTTAAGCTCCTTGATTTCTATGTCTAGAAAGGTGGCCACATGGGAGGCAACACTTCTGCTGATTATATCCTCTGAGATGTGCAATATTTTCCCTTCATGAAATCTGTGCCAATTGGTGTTCAGAGGTAGTTGAATCAAAATGTTAGGAACCAAAAATGTAAGGAGCTTAACTTGTTATGACAAGAGCATTCTCTCCCATGAAAAAGTGGCTACACACTCCAGCCGTTCCTTTTATAAGACACAAACCCACTCTGGAAACTAAATTTCTCAAAACAGTTGATCTCAGCCATTGCAAAAACGCTCATTGTCATTTGCATCATCTTCACGCACAGGTGAGGCGGCATGATGGCTGGTTGGAAGTTCTGAATCTAAAGCCAAATTGCCTGCAGTCAAGTTCCTGTAAGGATTAAATGAGTGAATAATAGGAAGCATGTAGAGCAGTCATGGCACATAGGGAGCATACTATAAATGCTAGGATTTATTAATATTGTACTAACTCAGTCTTCAGTGCAGTATCTTCTGATTAGGTATATCACTTTATATGTTGGTAGTACTTTTACTGGAAAGACCACTTAAACGTGTATTCTTGCATTGGAAAAACGGTTAGTAGTCTTGCCTCAATCGGCCCTGATTTGAAACCTAATTCAATTTATCTGCATTGTCTTGTGTAAGTCAGGATCTCTGAAAGTCAGTTACCTCATAAAATTGAGGTTATAATCATTCTTCTCTTATAGTAATTGCAAAGTAAAAGAAAATACTTAGTAAACACTTGTATGTATTGTGGTGTGTGCTGAATGAACTATTATTGTATTTTTGTATCAAACCTTAGAATCTCCATAGTCTTCACTCCCAAAATGATGCCTCTGCATGAATACATCAATACCTCTGTAACTCAACAAATCTATATTGGTTTTATCAGCTTTTTTTCATAAGATAAACTTCTTCCTAAATTTTTATTTACATTACTTTTCCAAATACCTAGATTTGATAGAACTCATTGCTATGACTCTGCCATATTGGCTTTTTACGTAGATGAGCAAACAGAAATCAAAGAGGTTATATGGCTTGCCTGTGGACATGTAATGGGTGAGAGACAGGTGAACTATCACAGATCTGAATTCAGAGCTTTTTTTCTCCTCTACTGAAGTTTCCTGCTACTTTTTGAAGTTGCATAATCACAGTAAGTCATCTACCAAACACATCCTCTAACTGTGAGTATCTGTGAAATTTACACTTATTTTTCATCTCTTTTGCACTGCCGAAGCATCCAATCTAACAAATTCTATCCTATGGTCTTATAATAAAATATGCTTTAAAATAAGTATCACATAACCATTCATTTTAGGTATGAAGTAAACATACTGCTGGTACCTGCAGAGTAAATTGATGTTTTTCTTAATGTTAAGCTTTTGTGACTTTTCTCTGGTGAACTCAAAGGTTGCACTTGCTGCAGTGATGCTAACCGAAATGTGTGAGTAAACAACAAAAGCAAAGCACACTCCTAAGTGGTACACATAGAATCTCTCAAACAGAATGCAATTACTTTCCCCCCAAATCTAAGCATTTCTCACATGAATTTCTCTTCTATTCAAAGACATTAGTTGCACTGATGTCTGAATTTCCTCAGTCATCTGGCACATAGACAAAAACCTGTGACATATACAAACATCACCTTCCAGATATACACAAACATAACAGAGACTCACAATTTAATGCTTGGAAAACTAACTGAAAATAATTAACTCTCTGTATCACTCATGGTGGTCATTTATTGTTCCTTGCAAAATCGATGTTTAAGCATTTAGGACAAAGCCCACTTTATCCAAGGACTGAATTAGTATTTTGAATTGTATGTTGAACTGACATTGTGTTTCTCGGATTTAATTAATTCACAGTTGGTTTTGTTTTTTGGGGCTTTTTTGTTTTTGTTTTTCAGTAAAACATAAAGCTCCAAGGGTAATAGCCTCCTAAGAGAAAAAGAAAGAAAACAAAATGCTGTCATGCATATCTCAGATCTTGGATGCCATCTTTGGTTTGAAAAAATAGAATACCTACTCAAAATATGAGAGTGGGACCAAAAGGGTGATTTACCAAAGGGTGTGATTTCTACTTTTTCTCATTTCTTCTGAATCTGGTCTTTCAGAGATCAGTGTTGACCTCCTAAACACAAAATACCTCATTTTCTTTCCCTCCTAGTCAGTATTCCACACCGTTCACAAACATCTGTGTGGTGAAACTACCTCTTTCATATAATAATTCACTCAATAGTATTTATCAAGGTATTCTCTATGTCAGGCATAATTTTAGGTATTGGGAATTCAAGAGTGAACACAACAAGCAAAAATCTCTCCTATCACTATTTGCCTCCTCAAATCTATTTAATGTACTTACCTTCCAATCTACTACCCCTCGTCTTTTTGCTCAGAGCTATCAACCAATTTTACTACATCTGTTCATTTTCTCATGCCTCAACATTACCTGTTTGCTGAAGTCACCCAGAATGTATCTATATACCCATCATCTTTCCATAACCCACCCCCCACTAAAAATGATACCATTTCTGGGATACATCAGCACCTCTGTAAACAAATACAACTGAACTTTTTTCCCCCTAAGGTAAGCTTCCCCCAAAGTTTCCATTTCCATTATATTTCCGAACACTCATTATTAAGACGACTCTGACTCTTGTCTGCTATTTCTAATCATCTGTCATTGTTTTGATTCTACATCTGCCTTAACTCGAGAACCCAGTCTCATCTCTAGCCACAACTTCATCTTTATTAATGTGGTAATTTCCTGAGTGGCTGTCCTGTCTATAAATGTTCATTTTCCCACTCTAATCCATGCTCTTTTACACACTACATTACAACTGTGATCATTTCTGCAGGCTTTCTCAAAAAGTTAAGTTGTTTCTTGTAACCTGTCAATAAGCGACTTTCCAATTACAACCTTCTATAATGGATTCCTTTTAGTCTTTCTTCACAAATTCCATAGCCCACAGTCTAGCGATGTGACTCCTTTGCTCTAACCCATATAGAAGCCATGTGTTCTCCCTCCGACTCTAATATAGCCTTTTTGTTTCCAGCTGGAGTACTATTTTTTCTACTGTCCTTATTGAAATTATCCTTCATTTTTTTCTGGATAAAATCATATTCTCCCACAAAGACATTCATTATTTCCCTCATTCACAAATGATATCTTTCTCCTTAAGCCAGTAACACCAATGGAATCTTTACATTGAAAATTTTGATAATCTTTGTCTACTTAACTGGAGTAGAAACATATACCTACACTTAAAATATGATACATCTAGTGGACTTGGAAGAATAAATGAGAAAAGGGTGCAAGAACGAGAGAAGAGTACTGTTGCTAAGATTACACCAATTATTTATTACTTTTGACTCATCATCAGCATCTGATGCCACCACTCTAATGTATCAGAAATAGTGGCAAGATGTCCCAATATCTCTGGAACCAAATGAATTTGGAACCAAATGAATTACCAGGACTCATGACCTGCTCTTAGTTTTTCAATAAATATACTTTCAACCATATGTCAGTGATATGTATGTATTATTGAGGAAAAGGCTGTCCAAAGAGCAACTGAAGATTGATATTACTATTTTTTTAAAATACGGAAATGGTCTTACTTTTTCACATCATAAAGATATTTCCTGTTTATTAAACAAATCTGAAAATACCTAAGATATGAAAGAAAAAATTATCTTTAATTCTATAGGCTGCTGAAATTTCCATGAATATTTGGTATATTTTCCAGGATTCTTGTGATACATGTACATATGTAAAGGTTTGAAGTGGTAAATGAATATGATCGAAATTATAAGTAAATTATTGCAAGAATAAATAATTTTATATAAATACAGAAAAAAATTAATGCAGGTTATTGAAAAGGACATCCAAAAATTCATTAGAGAAAAGCAAACATTGATTGACTTTGTGATTCCTCTATCTTGCTGATGTGCATCATGAAAATTATTTTATTTCTTTTCCGTTTTGAATGATATGCCATGCATTTGCATTACCTATAGAGATTCCTAAAATAATTTAGAAATGCACCATTCTTAGACTATGTGCATTTTCTGAAATAATGGCCTAAAAATCTTGTGGAAGAATAGAGGGAAAGGTTTTTTGTTTTGTTTTTTTTTAATCCTATAATTCTAACCTTGAATCTTAAGGAAAAGTCATGGAACAGTGAAGACTACATAAGAGAGAAAGCAGAAAGGCCCTAGGATGTCACAATTTAAGTATGAAGAAATAAAGATATTCTCTTCTTTTCCTTCTTCCCTTCAATCAGATGTCCCCTGATTCCACATTTTCTACAATAGTAGAATATAGAAAACCAATTAAACATAAAAAAGTTTCATCCAAAATAAATAAATAAATAAATGGTATATGAGGTTTCACAATGCATGCTAATATAGACTCTGTCTTTTTCACTTAAAATATAGGAAGAACACATTCTTATATCAATATATATATGTAAATATACATCTTTTTAAATCTATATCTTTATAATGATACCTTGATCATGTGTAAAAATCTACAATTTAGTTACTTATGCATTGTTTTTATTCTATGTCAATTTTTTTCCAAATTCACCCATTACTGATATTTTAAACATTCTTGAACACATACTAGAAGTGGAGCTGCTGCATAAACACTTTTACGTATTTGTAAAATATTTGGTAGGTATGTCTTCACAAATCAACTAATAATAATCTTGTTATCTGACAATGAATGCATTTATGTGTTTACTGGCCATTTCAGGGTTGTTGTTGTTTTCCCTTGCATTTGAGAATTGCTTATTCTTGTGCCTAGGTCATCTTCTTACTGGGTGATTCTCTTTTTCTACTTGATTTACAAAAGCTTTTTATAGAATCATTACCAATTCACTTTAATGCATTTATATTTATCATTTGACTCATAATTTGATTATAGCAGAAGCATGGGTAAAAATGTTGCCACATAAGCCCTTTAATTTTAAAGGGGTTATTTCTCTTAATCTCATTCTTAATGGTTTTACCCTTGATGCCATCTTTAGAAAGACCTTCCTAGTAACCAATATAATTAAAGTGTTTACCTGTACCTCCTTCTATTACTTTCATGATTTTCTAGTTCAACCCACAGAGTATTCATTTTAGAAGAAAGGGTAAGAGGAGTACTTAAACTTGTTTTTTTCCAGATGATTTGCCAGGTGTCCCACATTACTATATTCATTCAGTCTTTCTCTGTCTGGTTTAAAATGCCATATTTTATGGTGTTTTTTGGTTTGTTTTTGTTTTTTTACAATTTTTCCCCATTGAGCTACATTGCATATAATGACATAAATACTGAAATATTTACTTATCGTATCTTTATAATAATAAATTTTAGTATCTGAAAGGGCAGATTTCTTCACCTTACCCTTATCTGTCCTAACATTATTTTTTCCTATATTTTATAGTCATTTTGGTCTAGGATCAATCATGAGCTTTTCACACTGAAACTGCTTATTTGGTACCTTAAAGTTTATCCATTTCACACAATTACACATCAACCATGACTATGATATTGACCAAAGTTTCATTTTGTTTATTTTCAATAAAACAGTCAAAAATACTGTAATTTCCAGCATTCTTTGATCAGCAGATTCTCTTGCCATAAATCATTTATTTTCAACAAGAAACTCAGCCTAATCACTCGCACTCCATTAGATTCATTCTCTCTTTTTAAGTAGTCCTACATGAAAAGGTAAATTGTAATCTTAAAAGTTCCCAGTGAACAGAGAATCAGAAGATGAGGATGTGAATAAATAAAATTTCTAATTGCATCAGAGTTTCTGTGCTGTATCCATTACACAATATAATCTTGGAAGTGGGACTCAAGAACTTGTGGTTTGTGGTACAGTTTCCCCTGAGCAGTAGACAGAGCATGAATGGCCACTAGTGATGTTCGCTCAATAACTTGCTCTTTTAAATCTATGCTTCTTTACCTAACAAGTCTCATTCTGATGGGCTTATCACTAGAGAGTCCAGTCTTACTATTCCAGGGATTTTTTTCTCTTTGTATGGCTTTGCTCAGATAAAATCTAGTCCCTTGTTACTCAAGGATAATGTATAGACCAGTAGTATCAACATTACATAGGGGCTTGTTTTGAACACAAGCTCCCAGACCCTACATCAGACATGCTGAGACCAAATCTACCTACCCCCAGGTGTCTACATGAAAGTCTGAAAAACACTGATTCATCCTTAGTGAATTCATCTTATAGTTTGGCATAAAAACCAATAACCGTAAGGCCCTAGTTGCAGCTTCATATGGGCACCTTACTATGGTTTCCATGTTACAACAGTACTAAGTGCCACATGATGTGGATTGTTAATGAACTATAGGTATCAGTGCCTCTTATTAGAGGGTCAAAATGCAAACCAGCCATCTGTATCCAGTAATGAATCACACACTCTCTTACCTTTTCAAGTTTAAAGATACTGTGTCAAGAAAATGATAAAAACACTTTCACACTTGTTCAGTGTTTGTAAATATCTTTTTAATTTCTTTTAAAGATAGTTTAGGAAGGATATTTTGCATTTATTGTCAAGCTCCTGAAGTTGTCATATTTCATCATATAGCTGTCCTATGCTTGGTGTGACTAATCCAACATGTGCAATAACTCTGGTTTCAGTTTTAATAAATTCTTAAGTTCTAAAAAACAAAAAAAGAAAAGAATAGCTAAAGAAAGCAAATCTTTAAGAGGCAGAAAATGACATGATTCTTGAACAATGTCTTGCTATGGGAAACTCTGTTATTTAGTGGATCAGGGACTTTGAAAGTCTGCCAAAGAATTCTTCCTATCTCTAATTCGTTCGATTGGCTTTCAGAAATGCTAACAACTATTGACTAGACTTTCACAGTACGTCAATCTTTCCAAATGAGGAAAGTGGAGGGAAAGTGGGCTGAACATGTTCTTTGCCTAGATATGACTGTGGGATGTTTATTGACCATTTATGTTGTTAATCACATTTTTATTTCAAGTGAATAAGTTCTTCTATGGTATATGAACTAAAAGCCCAAGTTGCTGAAAGTGTTTAGGGAGCAAAAAAGGGAAAAATACCTAGAAGTAGTCTACAGATGAAGCTATTTCTATCCTTGCAAAGTAAACCATATTATTTCAAAATGTTCTGCAAATATAGGCACCATAGATTTTTTTTTTTTTTTCAAAAACCACAGGTCCAGAAATCGGAGACTTTTGCAAACCCTACGTTTTGAACCGCCAAAGCAAAAATAACCACATGGAAACATACCTCTTCTTTTATTATTGCCAGGGAATCTGGCCTTGAAAAAATGTTAGGTAATTCCAGGGGCTATCTTTGACATCACAAGAGAGCTTTGAAGTAGAAAGATAGACAATGTCCTGGAGAAATAAGACCTTACTTAAGTTCCTTTATGTCAAAGACCATATCAAATCTGTCTTTCTTAAATTCCATCATACCTACCATAGTAATTAGTACAGAGTAAATGTTTAAGTAATAATTTGTTGCAGAAAGGGAATAAGAGGAAAAAGGAAAGGTAGAAAGTAATGAGGAAGGAAAGGGCTTACAAGGTTTTATTAAATAAATGGGACTTCCTAAGTGAATGTGTATTTCTGCTTCCCACATGCACTCCCTGTTACAGACATCGTGGACATTCTCAGTTGTTTACATTTAATGCAGAGACTATCTGCGGAGACCAGACTGGCTTGCAAAATTATAGGAAAACTTATCAATATCATGAGGCTAACTCACCTCATTTTGGAGAACAACAAATGAAATATCCACTCAAAAAGAAATGTTACAAAAAGATTTATGTAGAAATGAAGATCAAATCATAGGAGGCAAAATGAGGCTGGCTACAAATGTGATCTAGGTTTGAATTCAGGGATGTTTGTTCTGAAGTTTCCAACTGATAATCTCATCTTTTGATGTGTTCTTGGCATGTTATGTGTCTCAGAGAACCTTGCTATGAAGGCTGCAAAAGTCCCCATAAAGACTTGGCACTTTCATTTCCTTAGAATTTAGAAGAGTTATGCCATGTTCTTCTTCATAGCCAGGATGAATAGTTGGATATGTTTTTTTAAAATATGCAAATGAATCCCACATATAAAATAACTGGAAAATAAAAGGATATAGCTCTATGGAAGTCTAATCCTGAAAGAATACAGTTCAAATATTGTAAGGCTGAAGGAATTTATCACTGGCAAGTAAATTAACCAAGAAAAGACACTAAACCAAGATCGATACAAGGAAGAAGAAAAGGCATATATTAAGTGCATATTTGTGTCCCATGGGTCTTCAATATATCTAACAGCCTTTTTGCGGAAGTGATCATAATCAACATATTACATGTAACTAGTCAGTGGCTTAGTGTTTCCTCACCAGTGTACTAATGGCCGAAGTTGTTATAGCTCCATTTCTCCTACTTCATCTCACCAGAATTGGAAAGACTCACAGTGTACATAAATGAACATCTACACTAGTGGAAGTTGGTGAAACATGTTTCAACTCTTAGTACCTAGCATATGAAATTCTCACCACATCCTAATGTAATGTTCTTCACAAACTAATAGTCAATACATATACCGTGGCCTTCATAACCTCCAGATGTTTTCCTGCCTGTGAATGATAGACAAAATACCAATTTTCCCCAATAATTTCAGCTCTACTATATTGAAAGTACATCTCCCTGCTGCCTTGCAGCAGCTAGTACTGGAAAATGGGCTGGGGCTGGCATTATGTACATTCCAATATGTATCTCTCCAAAGTCCCTCCACAGGAAAAGTGAGAGCCTCAAACAGAATGGAGATATCATAAACCTAGAATTCTGAGTACTACATGGAAGAGAGTTGCCCCAGAGAGTCACGTAGATACACAGCAGACATTGAAAGAGATTTGAGCAATGTTAAACCACTGGGATTTTGGTATTTCTTACCTCAGTGCAACCTAGATCTTCCTGACCGAACATAGTGGTACTAATCTTTCCTTTACTATCCTGTATTCTGTTATCTAGACCTATACTTTACAGACTTCTGAAAGTAACTGGCCAGAATTTTGAGAATCATCTGTTTTGATAGAACACATTTTTCCTCTTATATTAAGCAAACTCTTTCACCCTTGGTCTCTTTTTTAGGCTCTTAGCAATTGTGTTAACCCACCTAAATTGGAAGAATATTACTTTGGAGGGAGTGGGGGACATATCTGGTCCTGACCTATTGCATGGGAATGTGCTGGCAATATTAAGGTATGTCAATTAACATGAGTTTGTTTTTCCTTTGTCCAAATAGGATTTTTGAATTCAACATTTTGTGGATATTGTTCTAATATAATTTGCACTGCCTACTTGTACTCTGCTGTAAAAATGGGTCACTCCCTAGGAACTCTAAGTTGGACCATTTTTATAGCTTTTGATATTAGCAATTGGCTATTCCCTGCTCCTGTGACACTATGACAGGTTTATTCGAGGATGATAAATTGAATGGGTTCATTCGTATTTCACACACAAATACCCTAAATGTAAAGGTTAGCAATTCACTTTTTGAATAAAGGGTGGCTTGGGGAAAATGTGTTTGCATGTTTTTAAGGGCATCTGGTATTTTAGATTCCCTCAGAGGACTTTTTGAACTAGATATCAGTGTTTACTAGGTGAACTCTTTGGATATTTTTTGTTGTTATTTTTAAACATAGCTTCAAAGAAGTAGGGTTCAAGTAGACCCTATTAGCAATTTCTAGTGACAATCCCCTCTCTCCTTTTTTTCCCTAAGGCTAAATTGATATATATGGTATGGGTATGCAGAGGTGAATGCTGGAAAAGGTGTTCTTTGAAGAATATGATGCTTATTATTGATCTCAACTAGGTAGGATTGTCCTTAGAATCTTACTCCCTCCAAACTCTGAAAGGCCATTTATTCCCAAGCAAGATCAGTTGACAAGGATATTTATCCCTCCAGGACACCCTGTCTTCACAGCCTAAAGAAGAATTGTGCAGGTTGGGACAGTTGGTGGGAAAGGTGGGACCTATGGTGTCTTTGTGCTTCTGTGCTTCTGTTCCAACTTCTAACATTGTTGGCACCCCACAGGGAATAACAGGAAAAAAAATTTGATCAAGCCTTAGGTAAGGGGAATATTTTTATAGTTTTAAGATGAGAGAGGTTGGACAGAATTGAAAACACATCTCTTTAATGTTTAGCAAATTATCTTACTCTAAGGTTGGCCTTCGCAGTGTTTCCTGTATTTATCATCTAGTCTTGCCTTTGATCTCAGTCTCGGTGTTCAGCTTTAATACATTGGGTAGACTGAATAATGGCTCCCCAAAGATGTCCATAATCCTAATGCTGGAGGTGTGAATATGTCCCGCTACATGACAAAAAAAAAAAAAAAAAAAAGACTTTGCAGGTGTGATTAAATTAAGGATCTTGACATGGGGAGACTATCTAGGGTCATTCATTAGGGACCAATATAATCATACAGGTTCTTAAAATCACAGAATCTTTCTTGGCTGTGGGCAGAGGAGTATACCTGAAAAATAGAAAAATGTTCAGAAACATGCAACACTGCTAGCTTTGAATATGGAAGCTTGGGACCACAAAGCAAGGAACTTGCAAAAGGTAGATTTTCTTCGCAAAGCTCCTGAAAGGAACCAACCCTGTGATATCTTGACTTTAAAGCAGTGAGATCTGTATCAGACCTTTAACCTACAGAGCTAGAAGATCATGAAAGTGTGCTCTTTTCAGCCTGTGTGGTAATTTGTTATATGAGCAATAGAAAATTAATACATACACCAGAGTGTCCAGCTTAAGAATTCTGTTTATTCTACCCCAAGTCTGGTCCTTTGGATTTTTTTTTTTTTGCAATTTTCTCATTCTAAAGCTCATGTTTGTCTATTTCTTTGTTTTTGTTTCTGCTTTATTTTCTCTATTTCAACATGCTATGTCCAACAGGGTACATGAATTAAGTATGAATGGGTTCTGAAAAAATTATGCAACATTATTGAGATATTGTGTATTTGTTCAAAGAGTGGAGTAATGCAAATGCACTAAGAATAGGAGTTTTTTAATGTGGCAGACCTCTCTGGAATCCTGCATCTGCCAGTTAGTGTCTGCCATTTAGCCAGTTACTCAACTTCTCCAAACTTCATTTTCCTTGTCTATAAACTGAAAATAATATTAATAGTCACTTCACAGGGTTACTGTGAGAATTAATGCATTAATAAATATTTTTTAAATTTGTTGCACGCAGCCCTCAATAACAGTAACTGTTGTTATGATGGTGGTTATTGGCATATAATTCATGTTATAGATGATTATCTCCCACCATTCTGATGAGTCACAGCTGTATGGCCTACACAGGGGTGCTCCTTCTTAAGGAACCTTACATATATGCCTGTCCTTATATATTGTCTGATCTCCAGATGATTCCCTTTACCTGTTCATAACATATTTTATGTTCATTATTGTCTTTTCCCATCACATGCTTCCAGATTCTACTTCTGAAAAATAGTTCATGCTTCATCCTAGGTATATGTTAAATATTTGGCCAAGAATTGCTATGCTTTGTGAATCTCCACCCACACAGGCAAATCCAGAATCCTCCATTAACACAAAGCTTCTGATGTCTTTCTTCTAGTTTTTACAATTCTCTAGACTATACCCAATCATCATGGTCCTTGCAACATCACAGCAAAAAGACTCATCCTGCAATCCATAGGCAAAATGCCTGGTTTCTCTCAAGGCAGACAAATCTCAGACTCTGAACAGCCATGCTTACTTTGATCAAGATTGAGCATGGGTAATAGTAGAAAAGTGAAACATCATTTCTGTGAGGAGTTAAGATTCTCTAGACCTGGCTTCTGTTTTAAAATCATATCAGTAGACTCTTTTGACAGCCTCAGGATGTGATCCATATATTATAAATCTGTGATCGCTGTAAAGTGCAATGATTAGCAAAGTTCTTTGTAGCTAACTGGAGATAAAGACATCAGTGTGATGGCAAATGCAGGGAACTGGGAACTCATTCTCCTTTTCCTTGTAGCAGGGCCCAGAAGCTCTCCTTTCTCTCCCTTGCTATTTAACTATATCCATCTAATACCAGTTTTGCAGTTTGGACTGCAGAATAGTTATATTTTTGCTGCTTAGGCCAAGTTGTGTTTAAAAAGGAAATTAAAAATATAATCATATGATTTATATCTACAGTAGAAAACTGAACTTTAGTAAGCACGGCATAAGGAAGAAAGAAAGGTTTATGAGCAAACTATTTTTTTGAGAGAGATAGAGAGAAAGAGAGAAAGAGTGAGCAGGGGAGGGGCAAAACAGAGGGAGGCAGAGAGAGAGAAACTTAACTAGGCTCCACACTCAGTGCAGAGCCCAACATGGAACTGGATCTCATGACCTTGAGATCATGACTTGAGCCAAAATTAAGAGTTGGAGACTTAACCAACTGAGTCACAAAGGAGCCCCCCATTTTTAAAAGAATAAAACCTTAGCTGCTGGGAACTTTTCTTCCAATTTGACTTCTATATATGAAACAAGTTTTAAGCAAGGATAGGAATGGTCTTTGGAAGAATAAGTTGGGAGAGCTAATTTGTTTATTAAGGCAATAAATCCGTGCTCTTGTAAAAAGGAAAATACTTGACATGCTAGTCTGAAGATCTTGACTAGCCTACTAACACCACTTAGAAACTGTGTGATCTTAGAAAATGTAAATAACTGTTAGGAACTTCAGGAGCTCCATCTATGAATAGTAAAAATACTACCTCTTTTACTCAACTACAGGGAATGGTTTGGAGGATAAAATAATACATAGACCATGACCTTCACAAAACATAAAACAGTCATTTCATTTGAGTTTCGTTACTATATGTAAAAATGGGGTCTTTTTTTCTGCGTCTGAAAGAGAAATCTAAATGTGATCTTTAATTGTACAGTTGAAGAAGTAGATCTAGAGGTTATATAAATCAACCAGATTTGGATAGCGAGTCACTAGCAGAAATATACAAGGACATTTACATTTGTGGCAAAAGCAGTCTCTACCTGGACTAAAAAACATATGATCATACTAATATATGTAGTAAAAGAATTTGATTAAATTCAAGCCCATTCATGACAAAAGTGCTAAAAAACAAACAAGCAAACAACCCCAACTAGTAATAGAAGATGTGATCATTATTTTTTGTGTCAACTTGGTTGAGCCATGGTGGCCAGATATTTGGTCAAACATTCTTTTGGATGTTTCTGTGATGGTGCTTCTTAGAGAAGATCAGTTAATGTTTAAATATATATATACATATATATATATATATATATATATATATATATATGTATATAGGGTTAGAGGTCTCCTGGATGGAATGCAAAGACCAGAAAACCCTAACAATATTAAAAATGTATGGAATAACCTCACTGAAGAGGGTAAGAGAAAATATGCTGACCTAGGTAAGCATTTAGGTAAGTGAAAACTGTAAGACTAAAATTAAAAAGCTAATAAAGATAGTATATAAGCACTGTACTCTAGTTAGTAAAATTGTTTTCCATGGGGTACAGTTGATAATTCTCAAACTACTATACATGCATACTAGAATTGAAAATTAAGTAAATTGATGGTAGATGGTTAGAGACGTTTTTTTCATTGCTGGAGTGGATTCAAGGATCATTCTAGCCTTCCCACCTTACTTATCTGTAACCTCCCACTGCAACAATGAGAAACTTGTTTCCCACTACTGAGGCTTTGGAACATCAGAGTGAAATTATATTAACTTACTGTAAGTACCTTTGGAAATATATAGAAATATTTATAGTTATGTACATACGTAGAGAGAGATATATGGAAACACGCTTATGACTGTATAGAAATACAGATTATATAATAATGTATAGTAAATATATACATTTATATTATATTATATATCACATATATAATGTATACGTAAAGACAGAGAAGGAGCACCTGTCTGGCTCAGTTGAAAGAGTACACAACTCTTGATCTTGGGGTTGTGAGTTCAAGCCCCACATTGGGTGTAGAGATTACTTAAATAAATATTTTTTAAAAAGAGAGAAAGAGATTAGTATATATACATGTATTTCCTTGCTCTTGTTATCTGAGCGGGCCTAGAAGAAACCACACTCTAAGAACTACAAGGAGCCTACCTGGTGTCCAGATCGTGGTTTCCAATACTATTTTCCAATAAAAGATACTAGCATTATTTGGAGAAATTCTGATTCCAGGGCTGGAACAGGAAATATACCATCCTCCTCAAAACTGTAAAGGTCATCAAAAACAAAGAAAATCTGATAAACTATCATAGACAAGAGGAGCCTAAGGATATGTGACACTCCATGTAATGTGATATCTTCGAAAGGATTCTGAAACAGTAAAAGGATATTAGGTAAAAAACTAAGAAAATATGAACTTTAGATAATAATGATGATGACATATCAATATTGGTTCACTAGTTGTGACAAAGGTACCACACTAATTTAAGATGCGAAGAGTAGGGGAACCTGCATGTGGGATATATGGCAACTCTCTATACTATCTTCATAACTTTTTTTTAAACCCAATACTATTCTAAAATTGAAAGCTTATTTGAACAGTTGTATATACTAGCTATGTGGTATCAAACATGTTACTTAAATTGTATGAGAATTACCTTCTTATTTTATAAAATTTAATAATAATCCCAGATATGCTGCTAAGAATTATGTACATAAATTGCTTATCACATTGGTTGGCAGATCATAGATGTTAACAAATATTAATTATTTTCCCTTCTTCCCGCATGTAACACAATACAATTCAAAAGACATGTTTCATCTTTTTTAAAAATGGTTTTTGTTTATTTTAAATAAAATCAGTTTTCTCAACAAGAATATTTAATATTATGTACTAATGAAAAATATCTTTTGAAGACTTCTTGGATATCAAAACAGCAGCAATAATTGCAGGGATTAATTGCAGTCTGTCCCTATCTTATGACAAGATTTCTATGGTATAGTATAGACTGGTCATTGAATAACTGTTACAATTTATCAAATTAGACCATCAGCATTAAGCCTGTGATCAATTCCCTTGTTTGCAGGTTGGAGCGGTAACATTCAGGGACCAATTTGTAGTTGACTGAAGCAAAGAAAGATAAGTAGAAATTATATAGGGACTGAACACTTACAGAGAAAAATTTAATTGGAGAAAGATAGAAAGTATGCAAAGATACAATTTTAATCATTACTTAGAGAATTCTAGGGTACATGACCACAGAATATTCTTTCAGTAAAGGGAACAGTAACCAATATAGTTAAATAATAGAATACTTTAATTATCTAGAAATAATTTCAAACTGCCTAAGGTAATACTGCCAGAAGTTCATAATAAAGTAGATTTAATTCCATTAAAAACACACACACCAAATTTGCACAAGGAAAATCCAAGGTAAAAAAAAGAAATCACCTGGTTTTAAAGTTAATTTTTTCTAACATCTACTGTAACTAATCCTCTCCGAGTGAAGAAAGTCTGTAATTTATACATGGCTACCATAAATAGTAAAAATACTTATAAAGTAACAAATATAAGAGTAGCCTTAATTTTTAAAGACAGATCAACATATATTACCTTATTTTCTTTTCAACAGCCACATTTTGAGTCATATTTGATCCGATTTCCATTTTATAGATCAATAAATGGAGCCTGAGAAAAGTTAAGATTCACTAAATCTCATTCAAAAATATTTATTGTGAAACTGTACGTCATGCACTGTGCTAAGACCTATGTGTGCATTGCTAAATAATCCTAATATTGCCCCCACCACTGTACAGCTTATGGGCCACTGGAGTTCAAGATGAAGATGATACAGGGGGTTAGTGGCTTGTCTGACAAGAGCTGAACTCTACGTTTCTTCAGTTTTATTATTTCGTAGACCACCCTGGCAGATTATTACCTCCCAAGTTCGTGCAGCTATACATCTGATGTCGTCCCCATGAGAAGAATCTGCTATAAAGACTTGGACATGCCAGGATTTACCTACCCTTCTGGAGGGTGACTGGCAAACTAGTGACTCTTTCCCAGAAAATGCTATCTTAAGCTTTTATCCTCACTTTATCATTCTTCCCGCTACTCATGGCATCCAGGCAGTGAGGTTAATGGTTTAGGTTTATTACTTATATGAGGACTAATTTGACCAGTTTTTACAAAAAAACAGCAGTGCAGTTGAATGTAGTTACTGCAGTCATTCCCTTAGATCAGAAAATAAGAAAGAATAAATGCATTTATAAGAACACAGTTTTTTATAATAGTGCTTTGAAGCTCATTTTTTTTTCATTTTAAAGCATATATTGAAATTGTAGCAATTCATTTGATCTTTAAGATAAACATTTCAGGACAAAAGATTTGCACTTGATAAAGAGTTGACCTTTGTAACGCATGTCTACATTTATAAAAGAATGGAAAGATATTGACAGACTGCATGTATTTTAAGCAGTTATTTAGCTTGTCCATTATTCCAAATAACTGGTTTGATTTATTTCATTCATATTTGGCTAGTCAACTCAATCAGAATGGTTGAACTATTCCTGACATGCAAGCCAGAAATGGTGTCATTGACTTATTCAGGTTCACAAGTGTATGGTAAACAACTAAAAATGGGCTTCATGAACCTTTCACAAGCCAGAGAATTAAGTGCCCACATGGGAGAAGTGGTTTGAAAATCAAAGCACAACCAAGCAAAAAATGTGTTTTGATTTTTAAGTGCAAAGTCCAAATTTGTTTTTAGTTTGCCTCTAAACCTCTGTCAGAGTTTTCCTCCTAAAAACTTCCTTCCCCTGTGGGATCATACAGAACGATGTTTTGACATCTTAGTCATTTCCATAACAACAGATTACAGAAACAAGACAAGCAGTCAAACAAGTAAAATAGTTTGAATTTAGAAACTGTTCTGGATCACTATAAAAAATGACATGGAATCGTATCCTTCTTGTGGAGAGAAAAACTGTGTATCCTTTTTGTTGTTTTGATTATCTTTTGAAGAAAAAAAAATTAAGACTTCTACATGTAATCTTAACACACTTTTAAAAAATGTTATGTTGTTTCTTTTATCTTGATACAGTTCATTTTTCCCCCACCTATCCCTTTTTCCTGCCATTCCATCCCCCTGTGGTTCCTGCTAAATTTGCCAGTTGGGATGTGAATGCTAAATTATCAGGATTGACATGTCAATATCACTAAGAGGAAAAGGTGCCGGTACTTCATCCCAGCAGTCATCACCCCCATTAAAAATATCCTGTATTGAAAACATCTGTTTATTTATGCAAAAACTATTCTAAGATAACTGGATATTTGCATTTTGTTTTGTTTTGCTTTCTGGGGGGGTGTTTATTTTTTAAAATTTTATTTTTTTTCTTTTCCTTTTTTTTTTTTTAATTGGAGTTCAATTTGCCAACACATAGCAAAACACCCAGTGCTCATCCCATCAAATGCCCCCTCAGTGCCCATCACACAGTCACCCCCACCCCCTGCCCACCTCCCTTTCCACCACCCCTTGTTCGTTTCCCAGAGTTAGGAGTCTCTCATGTTCTGTCTCCCTCTCTGATATTTCCCACTCATTTTCTCTCCTTTCCCCTTTATTCCCTTTCACTATTTTTTATATTCCCCAAATGAATGAGATCATATAATGTTTGTCCTTCTCTGATTGACTTATATCACTTAGCATATAAATTCCAGTTAGTTAACATACAGTATAATATTAGTTTCAGGAGTACCATATAGTGATTCAACAATTCCATACATCATCAAGTGCTCATCACAGAAAGAGCACTCCTAAATTCTCATCACCTATTTCACCCAACTCCCCATCCACCTCCTCTCTGGTAACTATCAGATTGTCCTCTATACTATTTTTTTTAATTCAACATAACCAAAGCATTAGGGAAAGTAAATGTTTGGTTGCATTTATTGAAGAATGGTCAGTTGATTCACAATGGCCCACCCTTCTTGAGTCAATAAGCAGCCTCAATTATTTCCCCATATGGGGAAGAGCCTGAGTTCTGGTAGGTAATAGACTGGGATTCAACCCCCAGGTGGAAATTTACCCACTGACAATACAATTACAAGGAGCATATCACTTCTTTGAGGCTTAATTACTTCACTGATAAAGTAAAAATAATAATCTCCACTTCCAAAGATTACAGCGATGTGCTTTTAAACCAAAAACTTGAAAAACTCTAATGTGTAGATAATTTTTATTATCTTCTGTGGTGAGAGTATTACACCAACCCACCATTGTAACTTCAATGATTGGGGACTTGGGAAGAGATGAGCATACTCGAGGGCCAGTATGAACCGGTTTGAACACATAAGGTTCTTAGAACTAATGAAATAATACACTAAATCTTAAACACTTGGCACAGTAACAGGAATTCAATAAATAGCTCTTATTGTTAACATAATTATTAGCCAAATGCATAAAGATAGGTAGTCTATCTAGGCATCCCTGATCAAAAAAAAAAAAAAAAAAAAAAAAAGAAACAGAACAGAGGGTCTCAACAGTGACTGAAGTTCTATACCATGCCAGCATATAAAATATTACTATACTAACTTTGGGTAATTTAGTCAACCCTAGCCCATAGTTATATTTCTTTTTCCTTTCTCCTTTGAGTTAAGTTAGGTGGGTTTCTGATTCTTTTAGCTGATATTTCCAAAGTAATGGTCCGGGATTATCAAAACCTATTGAGTTGAATAATTGCAAGTGGTGAAGCCAGAGCCATCAGAAAATTGAAGATATGATTCAGTGGTTGATAGCTTGCTTACTTACATCACTTCTAGCCAGGCAGGCAATTCTTGCATATAGAATTGGTGTGGTGTCAAAGTGTATTGGCTAACCCAGGTTTATATACAGGTTATCACAAAGCAGAGCTTTATTTTGTGAACAAATTAATACCCAAACAACTGTATATAGCTAGAGTTCTTTTTCCCCTCTGTAGTGTACTTGATAAATCATTTATCATGCCAGTGAAGATAAAGTAAAATTTACGTGTCCCACAAGTGTTGTTTTCTGTAGTAAATAATGCTGATTGAACTATGTATCAAAAAAAATCAAAGTTTATAACCTCTTGGAATACATGCAACTTTCTCTGAATGAAAAATGGAAGGTTATAAATCATAGATAACCACATTGTACAATAAAATATGCGAGACCTCCCCTACATTGGATGGAATTCTGTCCTATTTATTTGCTTGATTGTATTTTGGCAACTGTAATCTTTATGGAGTAGCTGGTAAGGCCTTTCATGAGGGACTCAGCTCCAAAAGTACATTAAGGATTTATTTTAGTCACCTCTAATTCTCTTCTAGTTGGAGTGGAGGACTCATAAATATGGATCCCCTATATTTTGAATTGCTCAGTGATTTAAGCTGAGAAAAGGAAAAGCCAGCTCATATACCATGAAATTCCATAAAGTCTAGTAAATCAGACTAAGAAAGATAACATTAGGAAATAAGTTGATGATAGCACCAATTTTTTTTTCTTTTGATTTCAACTGAGAAAAAATTGAATGTAAAAGCTAGTTTTCCTGGAAAAGTCTCCATGTTCCATAAATATATGGAAGAAAATGTATATTCCAAGGAAATAATGTATTTTTATCTTTTAATCCTATCTCTTGGTTTTAATAGGCCTGCTCAGAATACTTAGACAATTAGGCCCTCATTAGGAGATTTTTGCCAGATGCTCAACATTGTACCCCAAAAAACCCAAATCTCTGCTGAGTCTATATGGGGATAAGATGGTAGATAAGACATAATCCCACATCTTATGGAGTTCACAATTGGATAAGGAAAGAGGGGAGTATATCTAAAACTAGGCAGAAGGTGAGCTTTGCAAGAAAGTTGACAGTGGTATATAACTATTAAATATGTTTGTGCAATCTGGTTAGGCTTTTCAAAGAGTAGACTGTTGCTGGACCATGAAAAATGAGCTAGAAGTTTAACAAATGACAGTAGGGCAAAAGAAGATCATTAAAGTTGAAGAAAATTCCTCAATGGAGAACATGAAGAGAATTTTTTTTAAGTAACAATTTTAATATTCTTTTTCCTTTGGCCCTCTCTTGTTTCAGCCTTTTTATCTATGACTTAATTCTCTATGGCAGGAGAGTTGTCAACTGTGCACATGATATATAGCACAGAAGGATACCCAACCCTAGATTAGTAGATAAAGAATAGGAAAAGATCTTTGCAGGTTACATGATGGCCTCAATATTCAAAATTGAAATCCAACAGGATAACGGGAGAATCCCAAGCTTTGATTTAAAAATTCTTTCCTGAGGTGCCTGGGTGGCTAAATTGGTTAAGCATCTGACTGCACTCTTGATTTCTGCTCAGGTCATGATCTCAGGGTTGTGGGATCAAGCCCCCATCAGGCTTCACGTCAGGCTCCTCTCTCTCTCAATTTCTCTCTTCCTCTCTGTCTCTCTGCCTCTCTCTCTCTCTCTCTCAAAAAAAAAAAAAAAAGTAAATATATAATACAAATTCTATTCCTGGGCTACTGAACAAGAGAGTGTGGTTTAGTCAATCCTGTGGCTGCCTCTCATGGCTCAGCTCCAGAGTTCTCTTGTGACTCCTGTGTCCCTTGACTTCCTTGCAGCTGCTCCCAGACCCATAGCTCCCTCTATTTACTGCATTACTTAGGGTGCTCACCTTCTCACAGTATCCCTAGTTTCTTGCTCACTGACACTATTCTGAAAACAAGCAGCCTGGACCATGTGTTTTTATAACTGTAACATATATGCTTCATGAAAAGAATGGTTGCAGAATAAAAAATTGCCCAATGAGAGTGAATTCAAAACTAGATCAGACCTAAAGGCTGGAGCAAGGTCTTGAATGTCGGGTTAATGTCGGGTTAATGAATCAATAAATTGAGAGTTGGAAACAGGAGACACATGGTGTGAATAGTATGGCTGAAAACAAAACCTGCCTAAAATTTGTTTCTTTTACTACCCCTCTCAGGCTTTCAGAAAGGTTTTTTTCCCTTGATCCTAGCTCTCTAATATGTGGGTCAAGAGATTCAGATGCCGTAAAGAATGTAAGCAGGTTCATTGTTCACTTGAGTGAAACTCTGGCACACAGTATCTGTGGGAAGTAATGAGAACCTCCTTCCCCAATTATCATTATTCTCCCTGTGTGAAAAAGCTTTCTTCCTCCTTGCCTGGAGCCTATACTTCTGATAGAGTTTCCAACAGTGTCAAACAGCAAGGCATAATTCCATTACTCCTGGAACTACTCTTACATATTTATTCCTGCTGATATTTGTGATCTGGAAAAGGTAGTTTGAATACAGATGAGGCTATAGGATATGAATATAGGTTTTCTTTGTTTTATACAGTTTGATCAAATTAAATTCAAACTAAAACAACAAAAATTCTATGATAAAGTATCATACTTTTGACCATGGTTTTGGTCTGCTTATAATGTAGGGTGGATCATATTGCCCATAAATACATATAAACTGCTAATTATCTTATAATTTCCTCCTACGTGCCTGACTTGTCAGGATAATCTAATGAGATAAGATATAGGAGAATTTTATAAAATGTAAAATTTTTCACCAGCATTGAGCTCTATTGAGCAAAAGTTTTCCTAGGTTTTGAAATTCAGTGGTAAGTCTATTATTTGTATTAGTAAGATATATTCCATGTGAAAATCCCAGATGAAGAGAAATGAACATTTTTATCATCCATTGTGCATATGACTTCAGAGTTTGCCTATTAATAGGTTCACACAACTTATTAGGTATAGAACTGTACTTTGACTTGTCTTTTCATGAGATTGTAGGGCCTTTTCTTCCTTTCATAAAAATTTCACCTGATAATGCAAAGGACTATTTTCCTTCATCTGAGTTCAGATTCCATTGTGCTGGGTAGCAAAATATCATATTAATGAGGTCATCTAGAAAACGGCCATTGTTTAAGACTTCAAATTTTCACAGTTCATTTCAAACACTGGGTACAGATTTAATCTTGCAATTATCATGTACCCCTCTGTTTGCAGTTCATACATTTCATTTTCCTCTGAGTATTTTATAGAGCTTTATGATACTTCCAAATTCTAGGGTATTTGTAAGAAAGAAATATTGTTAATGAAGTTAAATTGTCTACATTTTAATATGGTGTTACCAAGATACTGACCTCATATTCAGAAATATTCTAAATCTTGCTATTTTTAACATTATTCAGAGGAAAATTGCATTGTCTGTTTTTAGCAGATGTGCTTTTAAAAATAAAAGTAACCAAATTCCATTTTGAACTAGACTTCAATTGATTATTTTCTTAGTTTAATTGACTATTTGTACTCTGCTTGTGTACAACTTCCAAACTTTTATCCTTAAGATTTAAATGTTTTTACCTTAAAAGTGAATAAATCAGCAGGAAAGATGAACATTTTTCTTTAACTATTAAAATACAAAATATATAATGTCATCAGATAATCTAATTAGATTGAAAAGTCATCATGCATAAACATATGGCAATGATTTTCTAATATGGTGGTATTTCATAAAGAAAAATATATGTTGGGGTGACTAGAAATGTGTAAATAAATAGAAATAAATGTTTACTTATAATATAAATAATTACAGAAGAATGAAATATTATGAAACTATTTCTTATGGAAAATATATGTACAATATACAGCAACAAACTTAAGTAATAGATGAAAATAAATATTAAAATAAATAATATAAAACTATTTCCCAGGAAAAGGTAATCATATAAAAATTTTGCTATTTTTGAGAAGTAAAGGCTAAAATCATACTTTAACATAAAAATACATATACAAAAAAGAAAAAATTACGTAGGAGTCCACTATTTCCTCATTTTTCTATTGATGTGTTTCTTAGTAATCTGTGAAAGCCCTTGATAAATTCTAAATATAATTATTTTGCATTGGGAGTGTCTCCAACTCTGGTTTGCACTTTCACTCTCTTAATGTAATGATTTGCTTAATGAACTCTTCTCAGTTTGATTAAGCCCAATTTATCACTGTTGTTTTGGATGCTTTTATACCCCTGTTTAAGAAAAATTTCCTTGCGCTAGCCAATGTATTTTTCTAAAATGGTGCTGTCCACTAGTCACATGGGAGTACTGAGCCCTTGAAACATGGCTAGTCCAAACTGAGACATGTACTAAGTGTAAAATATGCACTGGATGTTGAGGACTTAGCACAAAAATAAGTTAATATTTCAAAATAAGTTACATATCTCAAATAATTTTTGTATTAACCCTTACATGTTAAGCTAATATTTTGATTACTTTGGATTAAATATATTGCTAAAACTCATTTTACCTGTTTATTTTAATTAATTTTTAATGGTACTCCTGGCAAATTTAACTTACATATGAGGCTCAATTGGGCCTCACATTGTATCTCTATTGAAGAATTCTATTCTAGATGATACTTCATTTTAGTTTTTAATTTAGGTCTGCTCATATTTAGAATTTACTTTTGTATATGGTATGAGATAGGTTTCAAGACACATTAGTATTCATACACATCTCCAAATACGCTAGCACTATTTATTGTAGGATCCATAGTTTCATTCAGTGAATTGCAGTGAGACCTCTGACATGAATTAAGCAATCACATATGGGTATGTTTCTGGACTCTGTTCTGCTGATCTTTTCATCTATTCATACTAATAAGCATGTTTTGCTTATTGTAAATTTATGTTGTATTTTAAAATCTGGTAGATTAAGCCCTCCAATTTTGTTCTTATTAAAAACTGGCTTGGATATGGCAAATCATTTACATTTCTATATAAATTATAGAATTGTGTTGTTAATTTCCAAAAGAAATGCTGCTAGGATTTTAATTGGAATTACATTGAAGCTATAGATCAAGTTTATCATGGCATTTGCATAATGTTGAATCTTACAACACGTGTAATATGTGTACTTTAATTTCACTCAGTAATTAACTGTATTTTCCAACACACGTGTTTTACACATATTTTTCAGATTCTTTTCTTTGGTATTCAGTACATTTAGTTGCTATTGTGGATGATATCTTAAATTTTCTTTTTTTAAATGAAGTATATTTAATGTGTAACATTATATTAGTTTCAGATACACATCAAAATGAGTCAATAATTATATACATTGTTAAGTAATTACCACAATAAGTCTAGTTAACACCCATTACCTTACATAATCACAAAAAAAAATTTTCTTGTAATTATTACTTTGAAGATCAACTCTCTTAGCAACCTTCAAGTATGTAATATGGTAGTATTAACCATACTTACCATGTTGTACATTACATCCACATGATTTATTTATTTATAATTGGAAGTTTGTACCTTTTTACCCATTTTATACATTTCTCCCTCTCTCTGTCCCTGGAAACCACCAGTCTGTTCTCTATATGTATGAGCTTGGGTTTTTTGTTTGTTTTTATTTTTGCTCTTATTTTTGTTTTATAGCTTCCACATAGAAGTGAGAGCATACAGGATTTATCTTTCTCTAACTTATTTTCCCAGCATAATTCCTTTGACATTCATCTATGTTGTCACAAAAGGAAGATGTCATTCTTTTTCATTGCTAAATCATACTCCAGTGTATGTATGTGTGTGTGTGTACTACATTTTCTTTATCCATTTATCCATTCACCCATTGATGGACACTTAGTTTGCTTCCATATCTTGACTATTGTAAACAATGCAGCAATGAATATGGGAATGCATATACCTTTATGAGTTAGTGTTTTCATTTTCTTTGAATAAATACCCAGAAGTGGAATTGCTAGATTATAAGGTAGTTATATTTTAAACATTTTTAAGGAACCTCCATACTGTGTTCTACAGTGGCTGCACAAATTTACATTTCAACCAACAGTGTAAAAAAATTCCCTTTCTCCACATCCTTGCCAACACTTGCTATTTCATGTCTTTTTAGTATTTGCCATTCTAACACATGTAAAATGATATATCATATTTGATTTGAATTTCTCTGATGATTAGTGATGATGTACATTTTTCACGTTTCTGTTAGACATCTGTATTTCTTCTTTGGAAAAATGTCTATTCAGATATGCTGCTCATTTATAAATTGAATTATTATTGATTTTATTTTGTTTTCTGGTGCTATTGAGTTATCTGAGTTCTTCATATATTTTGGATAGTAGCCCCTTATCAGATGTATGAATTGAAAGTATTTTCACCCATTCAGTAGGTTTCCTTTTCATTTTGTTGATGGCTTCTTTTGCTGTATAGAAGCTTTTTAGTTTGATGTAATCTTATTTGTTTTTGCTTTTGTTGCTTTTGCTTTTGGTGTCAGATTTAAATTTCCATTTTCTATTTGTTCTCAATTGTTTCTGTTGGTATATAGATTAACAATTGATTTTTCAATTATTTCATAGACTTTATATCCAACAAATAGCAGAATTCTAACATTAACTTTAATTATATGTGGAATAAATATAATTATTTCATCTCTGAAAAATGACAATCTTGTTTCCGTCCCATTATTTTGCATCATGTAGGAACTTCAATGCAATGTTGAATAGAAGTGATGAAAGTGGACATCCTTGTCTTGCTCCTTAATCTCAGGGGGAAATCATTCATTATTTTGCTATTATGTGTAATGTTACATGTAGCATTACTATAGTTACTATTCAGCAGAGAAAAATGTTCCCCTATCTCTTTGTTTCCTTTTTTATGTTGATATGGTGAATTATGCTAGTGGATTTTTAATCAGTATTACATTATTCAGCTGTATATTCTTAAACTTCAATATACTTGTTATATAATATTGGATAAAATTTGATCATGTCCTACTTAGGATTTTTCCATCTATATTCCTGAGAGATAGTGGCTTGTAATTTTCCTTTGTTGTAAAGTATTTCTTAGATTTCTCTATATTATATTGGCTTCAAAGTATAAGTTGGAAAGTTTTCCCTTTTCCTCATTTTTTAAGGAATATATTTAAGATTAGTATTATTTCCTCTCTAATATGTGAAAGAAAAAGGTAACATTTTGACTTTTACTTTCTGATGTGATTTTAGGGAATTAATGGACTCTGTAGAATTGCCCAGTTCTTCTTTTTCTTTATGTGCCAGTTTTGCAGTTTTGATTTTCAGGAATCTATCTCCTTCAGTTTGATTTGTGAAATGAGTTAACATAAAGCTATTTGTAATATACTCTTATTTTTTGTATTATTTGTAGAATCTATAGTGATGCTACCTTTTCATTCTTGATGTTTGTAATTTATATCGCTAAAAGTTTATCAACTTTTTTCTCAGAGAACAGTTTTTAGCTTTGTTGATTTTCTTCACTCTACATATACATTCTATTTAATAGATTTCTGCATTTATCATTGGTATGTGTTTTCTTCCATTCTCTATATGTTTAATATCCTATTTGTTCCTAGCTTTTTATTTTAGAAGTTTAAGTCATATGTTTCCAACTTTTTGCAAATTCTAAACAGTGATTTAGTTGTACCCTTTAATTTTATGTTACATTTTTTTTTTACCACTTATCTCAAAATATTTTGAAATTTCTGTTGTGGTTTATTCTCTGATCTATGGGTTATTTAGAATTGTGCTATTTAATTTCCAAATATTGGAGTTTTTCCAGTTGTCTTGTTATTATCTTATAATTTAATTCTATCATAGTCAAAGAACATATCCCATATTATATTAAGCAAATATATTAAACATACTGGTCAACTGTATTATATCTCTATTAATAGATTTTTGACTGTTTTATTTGTAGTGATGGTTAGTTGGTGACAGTCTCTATTTTTCTTATCTATTCCATATTCATTTTGATAGATACCTTTAAGGCATAGAACTTTTAGTAGCATGCTTTTTTTTTTTTTTTCCTTTTTCTCTTTTAGCACTATACACATACCATTATGTTACCTTCTGGCTTCCATAATTTCTCTTGAGAAGTCATCTATTAATCTTCTGTTTTGACTTTGAAGACAGTGTTTCTTTTTTCCTCTGGAAGCTTTCAGCATTTCCTTTTCATAGGATTTAACATAAGATATGATTCTATGTAGCTTTCTCAAACTCTTGCTTCTGGTTCAGTGAGCCTCTTAGATCTATGGATTAGATTGGTATATTTTATTAGATTTGAAAAATTCCAGATGTTATCTCTTTAAACACTTCTGTTCTAGTCTCTCTCCTTACATCTGGAACTCCTAAGACACATATATCAGACTTTTTTGTCTTCTACTTATCTCTCCTTTACTTTTTAAAATTTTCTCTATGTGCTATAATTTGGATAATTTCTACTAGCATGTCTCAGTTTATTAATCCATTCTTTTATTATGTCCAGTGTCCTATTCAGGTCAATTAATGAGCCTTTACTTTCAGACACTTTATTTCTAACTTCTAGAATTATATTTTGATTATTTTTATAGATTATAGCTTTGCGTTAAAATTCCTCATCTTTTCATTTTGTCCATATTTTCTCTTCTTTTGGTGTTAACTTAAATAGTTATTGTAAATTTCTTGGCTCCTGACTCCAATATCAGTTTTCTTTGTTGGCATATTTTTGTGATTCATGTTATTTCTTGACTATCAGTTACATTTACTTCACTCTTTTCATGTCTAGCAATTTTTTTAAAAAAAAGTTCTATGCTACATGCTACATGCTACAAATAAATGAATCATTGAAGCTTCTCATGTTATCTTCCACCAGCTAATATTAACCCTTTCCTTTCTTAAGCAGATAAAAGGGGGGATGATCACTTTAACCCAATCAAGGATCCAGTTTGGTCAGAGCTGGGTCTCATTTTATTGAGATCTAGTCCACGACTATTGTCTCAGTTCCTCAGATATAACCATGCTTCTGATTTAGAATCTTGCTTATCTCTGTCTCGTCAACTCTAAAAAGGTAAGATTGCCTTTAGAGATTATAGCTTGGCTCTTTATTTCCTAACCCATGCACCATCAAAATATGTGAGCACTTCATTTGTGCGAAAGTCTATGTTTCCATAGGAACTTTGTCTCATAAGCACCATGACATAGCAGAAGATACTACTCTTCCTTTCTTTTTGTAGCTCCACCCTCCCAGAGCTCACCAAATGTCTTACAGAGATAACTGGCCTGATATTTGGGGTTCCTTTAGTTTTTTGTCTATTGCTAGTCTTTTGCTGGTTTCTCCTTTCCATGGTAAATCCCTTTTTATGGACCAAGACTCATCCTTAGCACAAGCTCAGAATCAGCAAATACCCACAGGTAAGAGTAGCTAGTGATTCTCAATTTACATATGAATATCTTCTCTCATTGAGAGTTGTGGTAGGTAGAATATTATGATGGCTTCCAAGATAATCCATCCATGGTATATCTACTCTGCATGGTCCTTGGCTCACGAATATGATGGAGTTTACTATTGGAACTAGCATATGTTATATGGCATGATTTACTTTGAGAAAGGGAAATTATTCAGGTGGACCCAATCTAATCACAGGAGCCATTTAAAGGCACAGAGATTTTTTCTGGCTGGTTGCAGAAAGGGAATTCATATATAAGTACTCTGCATGACTTGAAGAAGGCAAGCATCCATGTTTGAAGTGCCAATGGAGCCTGTAGGAGCTGAGAGTATTCTTCAACCAAGGGGTAGAGCCAAACCGTGACTTCATTTATACAACCACAATAAAATAAATTCTTCCAACAACCATGGAAGTAGAGAAAGTATTCTGAACCTCAGTTGACCTCCCATTTCAGTCTTGTAAGATCTCAAGCAAAGAGCTTTGCCATGCTGGACACAGACTTCTGAAGTATAGAACTTGAGCTCATAAGCATGTGCTGTTTCAAACCACTAAGTTTAAGATCATATTCATTACACAACAATAGTAAATTAATAAAGAAGTTTATTTAGCCTTCCTTATTATTCAATTCCTTGATACCTTTGAATATATATAATTCAGAAAAAAATGCCCCACATCACTTGCCACCTGGGAAATACAAATCAAAACCACAATGAGATAACACTCTACACTGGTGTGAATGGCTAAAATAACAAGACAGGGAACAACAAATGTTGGAGAGGATGTGGAGAAAGGGGTACCCTCTTGGGAATGCAAGCTGGTGCAGCCCCTCTGGAAAACAGTGTGGAGATTCCTCAAGAAGTTAAAAACAGAGCTATCCTACGTCCCACCAATTGCACTACTGGGCACTTACCCCAAAGATACTGATGTAGTGAAACGCCAGGACACCGGCACCCCAATGTTCATAGCAGCAATGTCTACAATAACCAAACTGTGGAAGGAGCCACGATGTCCTTTGACAGATGAGTGGATAAAGAAGATATATATATGTCATACTGTATGTTGGCAGATTGAATTTAAATAAAATATTTTTACAAGAATATATATATATATTTCAGCATAATCTGGCTTTTGTCTAGTTATTACAACCATTGGTCTGAAATGTTGACTTGCTCATTGCTTAATACATTTCATCCAATAGCATGCCTCACTGCTTGCTTTAAAGCATGTAAATGAGAACTTGCAGATGATCACTCCTGCATACTCAACCCACCACATATCCCACCTCTAAACTAAACTACAAAAAAAGGAGAATTATGCAAAATGCTTAACATATTACTTAAAGGTTTTTCCACATTTATATAAATGTAAATTGGTACATGGATAAATGATTGAAAAAAATGGTTGATAGAAAAGCTAATAGAATGAAAGTGAAAATTTTGGGAAATGATCAGGTGAATCAAGATGTTTCAATTACAGATTGTTGTGATAGATACAAGCTGAGCATTGAATTAATAACCTAAATTGACCATGCCATGGTAAGTCTATGTGTTATGTAGAAATCTAAAGTCATGAGTAGAAATCTTTGCCCATCCAATGAGTAGATATGAAACTAGCATATATAAATATTTTTTCAATAGATGTTTAAGAGAAATAAAATAAGGTTTCTGAGGTTCTCTTGAGATTATGTAGGTAGCAGTGTTATCACAAAATTGAGCCTTGTGGATTCTTACCATAAATACCACAATTGGTGTAAGATAGATATCAAATAGCACTAAAAGTCATTGCCACAATATATTGCTCTGCCAAGAAAATTTCGACAGCTTGGGTGAAAATGACATAAAATCCTTAACAAATTGATTTTTTTAAAGTTGTACTTCAATGAATACTTGTCATGACTATATTAAAAATAACTATGCCTTTAATATATTATTCACTGCATGAACTTCAGCAAATTTTGTTTTGTCATTGACATGCTAAAAATAGCACACTTAACCTATGTCCAAGACTTCTTAGTGGGAGAGGAGGCAGGTATTAGTTTTTATTAAAAAGAATTAGGGATCCCTGGGTGGCGTAGCGGTTTGGCGCCTGCCTTTGGCCCAGGGCGTGATCCTGGAGACCCGGGATCGAATCCCACATCGGGCTCCCGGTGCATGGAGCCTGCTTCTCCCTCTGCCTGTGTCTCTGCCTCTCTCTCTCTCTCTGTGACTATCATAAATTAAAAAAAATTTTAAAAAAAAGAATTATTTTGTGGAATAAACTCTTAGACCTGCCTATCACAGAAACTCTGTTGAGTTTTTACTATGTGGCAAACACTTGCTAGTGCTGGGATTCAGAACTTGAAAGACATTTACATAGATCTTGACTTTGAGGAGGTTTTAATAAGTGGTTGGTAATATCAACAAATAATTGCAAATAGGAACTATAGGTATGGATATTGTTAGGAAGGAAAAATCCATGCTATGATGAGAACCTGTATCCTAACATAACTGAGTCTGAGGATTCAAGAAAAGATTCCCTGAAGAAGTAAAATTTAATCTGGAATTTAAAGGATAAGATGATAATATCAAGACAAAGAGCAGTGGCAAGATCATGACAGACAGAGGGAGCATCATGCCATGGTCTTGGTGGTCTTTTTTTTTTTATCTTTTTTTTAAATTTTATTTATTTATGATAGTCACACACAGAGAGAGAAAGAGAGAGGCAAAGGAAGAAACAGGCTCCATGCACCGGGAGCCCAACGTGGGATTCGATCCCGGGTCTCCAGGATCGCGCCCTGGGCTAAAGGCAGGCGCTAAACCACTGCGCCACCCAGGGATCCCGGTTTTGGTGGTCTTGATGTGGGGAGTAAGGGTGAGACTTTCAAAAAACAGTAAGGCGAGGAGCATTGAGCATAAACAGGGACCATATCTTACAGAGGTTGTAATTTTGTTAAGTATCATATTATATTGTGTGGTCCCCTAGTCCAGTGCTACTCAAAGTGTGATACACATAACTGTGTTGGTTTCTGAAATGTTAATAACTCATCTACAGTGAAATAAATACAATAATGAGGAGGAGGGATTTAGAAACTTTTAAAGCAATGTGACACATTAATTTTATGTTTGTTTAATGAGAAATAATTGGAATTTCTATTCATATGTCATTTTTGTACTATATAATTTCTCAACTTCTGTAGTCAATTTTTTTATATTTATGAAAGTAATCCACAATGGATTTTTAAAAATGATCTTTTATCACAAACCATTTGAGAAATATTGCCCTAAAGTAATTCTAATTGTTCCTAGGTGATGCTGACGATTGAATTAAGCTGGTCAATGAATTGTAGCAAGCGAAATAAAAATTCTTATCTTCAAAGTGCTTTGCAATTTACAAGACCCTCCATTTTATAAAATACAAGAAACTTTTTATGTTCATACACACCTTGTGAGTTTGGCAGGTTATATATGTGATACAAGTTCATCCAACTGGTAAATGATAGACTCTGTCATCTTGGTTTTGTTGATGGCTAACCATAGGGATTTATGTAGGAGATCTGTGTAATCTAGTCATAATCACATGGTTCTTATTTGTTTTCATCAATTCAAACTCTTCAAGAGCTGCTAACAAGTTGAAGAATTAAGTGACTGGAGGTATACCTTTCCTTTCTCAAGTTATTCACTTCAGATTACTAAAGTTCTCAAATGTGCTTTGGGGCTTCACACTAGGAAAAAAGGGAGAAAAATAAATAATCAGCAGCCAGATGATTGAGAAGTGACAGTACAAGTTTGTCTTCTGCTCCCTTTGGATCAAAAATCCTATAGTCTTTTATTTATAAACAAAAAGCATGTCCTTGATCAGCAACCAATAAATTTAATCAGTACCTACTTTAATACAGTGCACCAATTATGTTTTGCATCTACAAGGATGTGAAATTAGGGAATTTTCATTGTTTATAAGTGTATAAACCTTGATGTAAATCCTTTACATATTGCTTGATTAGCAAACAGAGAAATAAGTTTTATTTAGGGAATCCCAATAACACTTAAATTTCATCTCACAGTTAATACTGCATTGCCCTGGCATCTTATTAGAAAGAATGAAAGAAAACAAGCCAGGTTAGTAAACACAGAAAAGTAATAAGCCATGAGTATGAAGAAACAAGTAGGATATGACCCTCCCAAGGTTTCATTCAAATTCACCAATGCTTAGGATACAAACCTAGACTCAACCCAATCATATCTGCAAGTAGAAGTGCCTACACTTCTACACTACACAACACCTAGATTGCAATACACTTGCTAAGAGGTCACTTTTTAGAGTCAGATAGAGATGGGTTCATCTTCTGGATCTATCACTAGTTAGGCATGCAATCTTGGAAAATTGTTGTTTTTCCTAAACCTTCATTTTATGTTCACAAAATTGAAATAATAGCACCAACCTCATGGTCCAATTGAAGTCATGCAAGTAAGGCACTTATTGTAACACCTAACACACAGAAAGAGTCATTGTAATACTAATATTGTTGATGTGGATATTTTTATTACTAATATTTTTATTAATATTTTATTAGTAATTTTTCAATTATAAGACACATGTTTTTCACATTTTTTATATTTCTGAAATCAGGATACATCTTATAGTCACTGACATGTCATGGATTAATTGACAGCTTTTACTTCTCTTAGCACTATGTAAAATGACCTATTATAATTCAAACTATTACTACTTTTAATTTTATTATTATAGTTGTCATTGTTACTAGAAGTAGTATTTTAAGAAACTACATGAATCCTTTTAGGCCATAGAGGTATTAGCTAGAACACTATGTATTGTAATCAGTATACTATTAAATAGCACTTTAGTTGCTTAAAACTTCAAAGCAATGTGTCTGAATTTACAGCTCACATTGTGCTAACTTTTGCTATGTATCAGGAGGACTGATGTCTATTTTCTTACCATGAACTAAGTAGTTTGACAATTATATAATGAGTCTTATTGCTCAATGCTATAAGGAATACAAAATATAGGATGGTTTCTATCCTTAAGGAACACCTGAAAAGAGGGGTACAAGTCTACATATGGCATATAAGCTAAAATAGTTTTACAATAGGCACTAAATAAAAAATTGTCAAAAATATCCAACACGGGAAATGAAATTACATACATGGGTAAACAACTTTGAAAAACTTTAAACAGAGGTTCTGTATGATTATTACAATCACACAATTTTAGGGACACATGGATGGCTCAGTCAGTTAAGCATCTGCCTTCAGCTTAGGTCATAATCCCAGGGTACTAGGATTGAGCCTCACATTGTTGGGCTCCCTGATTAGCAGGGAGTCTGCTTCCCCCTTTGCCCCTGATTGTGCTCTCTCTCCCCCTTGCTCTTTATCAAATAAGTAAATAAAATCTTTTTTTAAATTTTTATTTATGATAGTCACACACAGAGAGAGAGGGAGGCAAAGACAGGCAGAGGGAGAAGCAGGCTCCATGCACCGGAAGCCCGACGTGGGACTCGATCCCGGGTCTCCAGGATTGCGCCCTGGGCCAAAGGCAGGCGCCAAACCACTGCGCCACCCAGGGATCCCAGTAAATAAAATCTTAATAAAAAAAGAGTCACACAATTCTAAACCTGGAATAGACACAAGAATTCATCCAGGGCATGAAAGTAATGTGTTGGACATCTGGTCTAGTCAAGACACTTTAAAATGAGGAACAAGAGGCCAAGAGAACTGAATAAGGTTCACGATGCCATCTGACTTGGAATTGACATATCCAGAGAGCAAATCTCATCTTCTGACTTTGGACCCGAATAAATATATAATCTCATGAGCATTAGAGCAGAGCACAAAGGATATTAATTTGCAAGATGTGCTAGATGCCATGCTACAGGAGGTAGGAAAAAAGGTAGTCTCTAACTGTGGAGAATAACTAAAATTAAAGGGAATTTTATTACTGAAATGAATAATAAAAAGAGAATGGATAAAGGAAGAATGCTAGAAGTCACCCACAGGGCCTTTGGGGCTGCCTCAAATCAGAGAAAGGAAGTGTCATAGGCTAAAGCATGTGAAATTGTTGATTTTTGTATATTTTAAAGAAAAGGTCAAGAGAGGAAGATGACAGCAGAGTAGGAGAGCCCAAGGCTCATCTTGTCCCAGGAACACAGCTAGATAATTATCAAATTAACCTAAATACCCAGAAACCAACCTGAACGCTGATAGAACAAACTCCACAACTAAAGAAGAGGCCATATGGAAGAAGCTGGGAGGTGCAGAGATGTGGTTAAGGGGAGAAACAGATTACAGGTTTCCCCTGTAGAGGGGAAGGAGCCACGGTCATGGAGAAAGGCAAGAAAGAGAGAAACACACATGGTAATGGACAAAGAGAATGTTTCCTTAGCAATTGGATTGGAAAATAAAAGGGGCTGAATTTCATGAGTTCTTGCAACCAAGGGGTCTTAAAGCCTGGAATTTTAAAGGGGAACAGTCTTAGCTGGGTTAGAGCCCAGAGGACACTGTGCTGCTCCTAGAGAAAGCAGGCAAACAAGAGAGGGGCAGCAGCATAGAAACAGTGATCTTTTTTGGTATATTTTATATATATATATACATATATATATATTTTTTTTTATATATTGATTTTCCCACATATAATATTACACCCAGTGCATACCCCCTCAGTGCCCGTCACCCAGTCACCCCATCCCCCCACCCACCTCCTCTTCCACTACCCCTATTTGTTTCCCAGAGTTAGGAGTCTCTCATGTTCTGTCTCCATCTCTGATTTTTCCTACTCACTTTCTCTCCTTTCCCCTATAATCCCTTTCATATTTTTTATACTTCCCATGAGAGTGAAACCATGATTGTCCTTCTCCGATTGACTTACTTCACTCAGCATAATACCCTCCAGTTCCATCCACATCAAAGCAAATGATGGGTATTCCTCATTTCTAATGGCTGAGTAATATTCCATTGTATACATAGACCACATCTTTATCCATTTATCGCCAGCAGTGCAATTTCTGGGTCATAGGGCAGGTCTATTTTTAACTCTTTGAGGAAACTCCATACAGTTTTCCAGAGTGGCTGCACCAGTTCACATTCCCACCAACAGTGCAAGGGGGTTTCCCTTCCTCCACATCCTCTCCAACATTTGTTTCCTGTCCTGTTAATTTTCCCCATTCTCACTGGTGTGAGGTGGTATCTCATTGTGGTTTTGATTTGTATTTCCCTGATGGCAAGTAATGTGGGGCATTTTCTCATGTGCTTGTTGGCCATGTCTATGTCTTCTTTGGTGAAATTTCTGTTCACGTCTTTTGCCCATTGCATGATTGGATTGTTTGTTTCTTTGCTGTTGAGTTGAATAAGTTCTTTATAGATCTTGGATACTAGACCTTTATCTGATATGTCATTTGCCAATATCTTCTCCCATTCTGTAGGTTGTCTCTTAGTTTTATTGACTGTTTCTTTTGTTGTGCAGAAGCTTTTTATCTTGATTAAGTTCCAATAGTTCATTTTTGCTTTTGTTTCCCTTGGCTTCATAGATGTATCTTGCAAGAAGTTGCTGTGGCCAAGTTCAAAAGGGAACTGTGTTCTCCTCTAGGATTTCGATGGATTCGTGTCTCACATTTAGATCTTTCATCCATTTTGAGTTTATCTTTGTGTGTGGTGTAAGAGAATGGTCTAGTTTCATTCATTGCACGTGGCTGTCCAATTTTCTCAGCACCATTTGTTGAAGAGACTGTCCTTTTTCCAGTGGATAGTCTTTTCTGCTTTGTCAAATACTAGCTGACCATAGAGTTGAGGGCCCATTTCTGGGTTCTCTGTTCTGTTCCATTGATCTATGTGTCTGTTTTTGTGCCAGTACCACGCTATCTTGATGACCACAGCTTTGTAGTACAACCTGAATTCTGGCATTATGATGCCCCTGGCTCTGGTTTTCTTTTCCAATATTCCCCTGGCTATTCAGGGTCTTTTCTGATTCCACACAAATCTTAAGATTATTTATTCCAACTCTCTGAAGAAAGTCCATGGTATTTTGATAGGGATTGCATTGAAAATGTAAATTGCCCTGGGTAGCATTGATATTTTCACAATATTAATTCTTCCAATCCATGAGCATGGAATATTTTTCCATCTCTTTGTGTCTTCTTCAATTTCTTTCAGAAGTGTTCTGTAGTTTTGAGGGTATAGATCCTTTACCTCTTTGGTTAGGTTTATTCCTAGGTATCATGCTTTTGGGTGCAATTGTAAATGGGATTGTCTCCTTAATTTCTCTTTCTTCGTCTTATTGTTAGTGTATATAAATGCCACTGATTTCTGGGCATTGATTTTGTACCCTGCCATACTGCCGAATTGCAGTATGAGTTCTAACAATTTGGGGGTGGAGTTTTTTGGGTTTTCTATGTACAGTATCATGTCATCTGCGAAGAGGGAGAGTTTTGACTTCTTCTTTGCCAATTAGAATGCCTTTTATTTCTTTTTGTTGCCTGATCGATGAGGCTAGGACTTCTAGAAGTATGTTGAATAGCAGTGGTGAGAGTGGACATCCCTGTCTTGTTCCTCATCTTAGGGGAAAGGCTCCCAGTGCTTCCCCATTGAGAATGATATTTGCTGTGGGCTTTTCATAGATGGCTTTTAAGATGCTGAGGAATGTTCCCTCTATCCCTACATTCTGAAGAGTTTTGATCAGGAATGGATGCTGTATTTTGTCAAATGTTTTCTCTGTATCTATTGAGAGGATCATATGGTTCTTGTTTTTTCTCTTGTTGATATGATCTATCACATTGATTGCTTTATGAGTGTAGAACCAGCCTTGCATCTCGGGGATAAATCCCACTTGGTCATAGTGAACAATCTTCTTAATGTACTATTGGATCCTATTGGTTAGGATCTTGAGAATTTTTGCATCTGTGTTCATCAGGGATATTGGTCTATAATTCTCCTTTGTGGTGGGGTCTTTGTCTGGTTTTGGAATTAAGGTGATGCTGGCCTCATAGAACAAATTTGCAAGTACTCCATCTCTTCTACTTTTCAGAGCAGCTTTAGTAGAATAGGTACGGTTTCTTCTTTAAACGTTTAATAGAATTCCCCTGGGAAGCCATCTGGCCCTGGACTTTTGTGTCTTGGGAGGTTTTGATGACTGTTTCAATTTCCTCCCTAGTTATTGGCCTGTTCAGGTTTTCTATTTCTTCCTGTTCCAGTTTTGGTAGTTTGTGGTTTTCCAAAAATGTGTCCATTTCTTCTAGCTTGCCTAATTTATTGGCATATAGCTGCTCATAATACATTTTTTAAATCATTTCCATTTCCTTGGTTGGTTGTGATCCCTCTGCTTTCATTCATGATTTTGTTAATTTGGGTCTTTTCTCTTTTCTTTTTAATAAAGCTGGCTAATGGTTTATCTATCTTATTAATTCTTTCAAAGAACCAACTCCAGGTATTGTTGATCTGTTCTACAGTTCTTCTGGTCTCTATTTCATTGAGTTGTGATTGAATCTTTATTATCTCTTTTGCTTTGTGTAGGTTTTATTTCCTGTTCTTTCTCCGGTTCCTTTAGGTGTGAGATTATGTGTATTTTAGTTTTTTCCAATATTTTTAGGGATGCTTGTATTGCAGTATATTTCCCTCTCAGGACTGCTTTTGCTGTATCCCAAAGATTTTGAATGGTTGCATCTTCATTTTCATTAGTTTCCATGAATCTTTTTAATTCTTCTCTAATTTCCTGATTGATCTATTCATTGTTTGGTAGGATGGTTTTTAACCTACACGTGTTTGAGTTTCTTCCAAATTTCTTCTTGTGTTTGAGTTTTAGTTTCAAAGCATTATCGTCTGAAAATATACAGGGTACAATCCCAGTTTTTAGTATTGGTTGAAACCTGATTTGTGACCCAGTATGTGGTCTATTCTGGAGAAAGTTCCATGTGCACTTGAGAAGAATGTGTATGCAGTTGTGTTCAGATCCAAAGTTCTGTATATATCTGTGAAATCCATCTGATCTAGTATATCATTTAAGGCCCTTTTCTCTTTGGTGATATTCTGCTTAGAGGATCTGTCATTTGGTGAATGTGTGTGTGAAGTTTCCTACTATTAGTCTATGACTGTATTATTATCTAAGTACCTTTTTACTTTGGCTATTAATTGATTGATATACTTGGTGGGTTCCACATTAGGGGCATAAGTATTTATGATTATTAGGTCCTCTTGTTGGATAGATCCTTTAAGTATGATATAGTGTCCCTCTTCATCTCTTACTACAGTCTTTGGGATAAACGTTAATTTATCTGATATGAGGATTGCTACCCCAGCTTTCTTTTGAGGACCATTTGAATGGCAAATTGTTCTCCACCCTTCATTTTCAGGCTGTAGGTGTCCTTAGGTCTAAAATGAGTCTCTTGTAGACAGAAAATAGATGGGTCTTGCTTTTTTTATCCAGTCTGGTACCCTGCATCTTTTGATGGGATCATTTAGCCTATTCATGTTCAGAGTTACTATTGAAAGATATGAATTTAGTGCCATCCTATTACCTATTCAGTCCCTGTTTTTGTGGATTGTTTCTTTAGGCTTCCTCTTTTACAGAGTCCCCCTTAATATTTTTGCAGAGGTGGTTTGGTGGTCACATATTCTTTCAGTTTCTGCCTATCTTGGAAGCTCTTTATCTCTCCTATTCTGAATGAGAGCCTTGCTAGATAAAATATTCTTAGCTGCATGTTCTTCTCATTTAGGACCCTGAATATATCCTGCCAGCCCTTTCTGGCCTGCCAGGTCTCTGTGGAGAGGTCTGCTGTAATCTAATATTTCTCCCCATATAAGCTAAGAATCTCTTGTCTCTTGCTGCTTTATGGATTTTATCTTTATCTTTGGAATTTGCAAGTTTCACCATTAAATGTTGAATGGTTTTTATTGAGTTTTGGTAGGGGGACTTCTCTATGTCCTGGATCTGAATGCCTGTTTGCCTCCCCAAATTAGAGAAGTTCTCAGCTATGATTTGTTCAAATATGCTTTCTGGTGTTCTGTCCCTCTCAGCACTTTCTGGAACCCCAACTATACATAGATTCTTCCTTTTAAGGCGGTCATTTATTTCCCTTAACCTTTCCTCATGGTCTTTTCATTGTTTTTCTCTTTTTTCCTCAGCTTCTTTCCTTGCCATCAACTTGTTTTCTATGTCACTCACTCTTTCTTCCACTTCATTAACCCTCGTTGTTAGGACCTCCAGTTTGGATTGCATCTCAATTAATTGATTTTTAATTTTGGCCTGATTAGATCTCAATTCTGCAGTCATGAAGTCTCCTGAATCCTTTATGCTTTTCTCCAGAGCCATGAGTAGCTTTATAATTGTGATTCTGAATTGGTTCTCTGACATCGAATTGTAATCCAAATTCTGTAACTCTGTGGCAGAGAGTACTGTTTCTGATTCTTTCTTTGGGGTGAGTTCTTTCTAGTCATTTTGCCCAGTGTAGAGTGGCTAAAATGGGTTGCACTGGAAAAAGGAAGAAAAAAAAAGAGAAAAGAAAAAATAAACAGGACGGAAATCCTCTGTTTCTATATACTGTAAATTCCTCGACTTCCCCTGGATCTCTCCAGCACTGCTCAGCCAAGAACTTGCTCTTGCCCTGTCCTTCCAGCTGGTCTTCTGGGGGAGGGGCTGCCGTGCTGATTCTCAGGTGTCTGCTCCTGAGGAGCTGCCCGCCTCCTGCTGGTTGCTGAGCTCAGTGGGAGCTGTTGACCCCATGAGGCCTCTGTTCCCTAGTGGCCCTGCCTCTCCCAGGGACAGAGTGACACCAGGAGGAACAACAATGGTGGCGGTAGCCAGCTCTCCAGCCCCGGAGTCAGCTCCCGAGTAACTACCGTAGTCTCCCAGTCTGCACAGGCCTGGAAGCTCTGGGGGCAGGGGGCGCTGATCTGCACAGCTTGGGGGCACCCAGCGGCAGGAGCATCCTCGCTGTCCTGGGCCCTCCGTCTGTCCCAGGGGGAGTGCCGGATCCTGGGCTGTGTCCTTAGGTGCCCTGGGCAGCCCCCTCTGCCCGGAAAGCTGCCTGAGCTGCTCCCGGGCCCCGCCAGGCACGCTCCAGCCCTTTACTGCGCTTGGTCCATGGTGTGTGGCATGCTTTCCCCCAGGCACACCTCCTCTGTTAGTGACTCTGGGAGACTGGGGGCTCCACTGCCCCTCCTGGGATCCTGCCCGAGTTCCCTGCAAGCGCCTTTCCATCCAGGAGAATCCAGTGTGGATTTTTAAAGTTCCCACTTCTCCGGAGCAGGGCTTTCCTGTCCCTGAGGCTCTCGCTGCACACCTTAGCCCAGCTCCTCATGAGGCCCCTCCCCCACTGGATGCTTTCTTTTTTTTTTTTTTTCCTGCCTTCCTACCTTTTTAGAAGTGCAAATCCCTCTCTCTGTAGCGTTCCAGCTGTTCTCTCTTTAAGTCTCAGATCAAATTCTGGGGTGTTCGGGATGGTTTGAAAGTTATCTAGGTAAGTTGGTGGGGACAGGTGACTTGGGGACTCTGCTCCTCCGCCATCTTGCTGTGTCTCATAGAAACAGCGATCTGAAGAATACTTGAGGCACACAAGGGGGAGGTTATTCACTCTTCTCTGATCACAATTCAGACAGGCAGTGTTCCCAGAGATAGCTCTCCAGGAACAAAGCCAGCACCATTCCCTCCTCATCCCTCAGTATAAACACAGAGCCACCTGCAAGAAGCAGCACAGTGCCAATACTGGCTGCCTAAGTTGCTTACATCAAGCCCCACCTGCCTGCACGCTGGTAGGACTACCCTTCTCAGTCAAGCTTACCTTAGTCCCAACATGGCAGGCTCAAAACCCTTGTCCATACCACAGTCTACTGACCAGAGAGTTCTGTGGGACTTAAATCTGGTGGAAGTGGTATTAGGCCTCTTTTCAAAACAGACCAGAGCACACCTAGTTAAAACTTGCCACACTAAAGCCAGGGAGCAAACCTTGCCCACAACAGACAATGAAAGCTTCTGCAGATGACTAGCCTTAAAGAGACTAAAATGCACCAGCAGCAGAGTGCATGTAGCACACACTAGAGACACTCCCTGAAGTGCCAAGCCCTGTGCACTACATGACCTCTTCATAAGGCAATTACTTTCAGGAACAACAGACATGACTGGCTTTTGTAACACAGAGAAGAAGGCAAGACTTCAAAGACAAAGACAAAAACAAAAAACAAAGACAAGAAAAAGAAGTAAAAAGCATCCTAATCAGCAAGGAAGAAGTGAAGCTTGCCCTATTTGCAGATGACATGATATAGAAAAACTAGAAGACTCCACCAAAAAACTGCTAGTACTGATACATGAATTCAGTAAACTCACAGGAATCAGTATCAATATACAGAAATCTGTTGCATTTCTATATACCAATAATGAAGCAGCAGAAGAAGAAATTAAGGAAACAATCCCATTTACAATTGCACCAAAAAACAATAAGATACCTAGGAATAAACCTAACTAAAGAGCTAAAAGACCTGTACCTTGAAAAGCATAAAACATTGATGAAAGAAATTAAAGAGGACACAAAGAAATAGAAAGATCTTGGATTGGAAGAGCAAATATTGTTAAAAAGTCTATACTACCCAAAGCAATCTACACATTTAGTGCAATCCTTATCAAAATACCAACAGCATTTTTCACAGAGCTAGAACAATCCTGACATTTGTATGGAACCACAAAATACCCCAAATAGCCAAAGCAATCTTCCAAAAGAAAAGGAGAAAAAAAGAAGAGTAAAGCAGAAGACATCACAATTCCAGATTTCAAGTTGTATTACAAACCTGTGGTAATCTACACAATATGGTAATATGATACTGGCACTAAAATAGACACATAGATAGATAGAAAACCCAGAATAGAAAACCCAGAAATAAACCCACAACTATTGGTCAATTAATCTTTGACAAAGCTGGAAAGAATATCCAGTGTGAAAAAATCTTTTCAGCAAATGGTGTTGAAAGACTAGACAGCAACATGCAAAAGAATGAAACTGGGCTACTTTCTTAAACCATACACAAAAGTAAATCAGTATCCAAAAGGTATAAAGAACATATAAAATTCAACACCTGAAAAAAATGAATAATCTAATTAAAAATAAGCAGAAAACATGAATTGACATTTTTCCAAAGAAGATATACAGATGGCCAACAGACACATGAAAAGATGCTCAACATCACTATCATTAGGGATAGACAAATCAAAACTACAATGAGATGTCTCCTCACACACTTAGAATAGCTAGAATCAACAAGAGAAACAAGTGTTGGCAAGGATGTGGAGAAAGAGGAATCCTTTTGCACTGTTGGTAGGCATGAAAACTGGTGCATCCACTCTGGAAAACAGTAGGGAGGTTTCCCAAAAAGTTAAAAATAGAACTACCCTGCGATCCAGCAACTGTACTACTAAGTATTTACTTAAAGAATACAAAAATAGTAATTCAAAGGGATACATGTACCCCAATGTTTATAGCAGCATTGTTTAAAATAGCCAAATTATGGAAACAGCTAAATTTCCATCAATTGATGAATGGGTAAAGAAATGATGGTCTAGACATGCAATGGAATATTATTAAGCCATAAAAATGAATGAAATCTTGCCATTTGCAATGACATGGTTGGAGCTAAAGAGTAGAATGCTAAGCAAATTAAATTAGTCAGAGAAAGACAAATGCCATATGATTTCACTCATGTATGGAATTTAAGAAAAAAGCAAATGAACAAAAGGGAGAAAAGAGAGAGAGAGAGCAAACCAAGACATAGACTCTTAAGTATAGAGAAAAAACGATGGTACCAGGGGGAAGGTGGGTGGGGAGATGGGTTAAACAGGTGATGGGGATTAAGGAATGCAATTGTGATGAGCACTGGGTGTTGTATGAAAGTGTTGAATCGCTATATTGTACACTTGAAACTAATATTGCGTTGTTTGCTAACTGGAATTTAAATAAAAACTTTTTAAAAGATTTCATTTATTTATTTATTCATGAGAGACACACACAGAGAGAGGAAGAGACAAAGGCAGAGAGAGAAGCAGGCTCCATGCAGGGAGCCCAGTGTGGGACTTGATCAGCCAGGATCAAGCCCTGGACTGAAGGCAGGTGCTCAATCACTGAACCACCCCGGTGTCCCTAAATAAAACCTTTTAAAAATGGCTAGATATTGATTATTTCATGTGGTGCATCCCAGTACAAGGTTCCAGACAGAAAAAAAAGTCAAGAAAACAAAGTGGATTTATTAGCACCTGTCCCCTCAAATGATCTCATTTTGTTTTTGTACTTAAAGGCAGAACATTAAGGAGATTTCTCCATAAATGACTCTGTGACTCACAGAAGGGAATAGAGCCCAGATTCTCAGCCCTAGATACAACATGGGCTACAGAATAGGGGAAAGGAGTATTCTTTCTAATTCTGTATGGAACATCAGGAGAGAGTTCTCGGCACAGACATGGATATTCTCATGTAAAGCTGTAGCAGTAGTAGTAGCAACACCAAGTGGATTTGAACAAAGAGTATTTAAAAATGTGAAACTGAAACAGAAGAATCAAAGCAAATACTAAGAGTTCCAAAAATATGTAGAGGGACTCCAAAACAGGTGGAGTATCCTTAAAGAGTATGAGGGAGCAGGAGACATTGCATTTGAATGTAGATTGTTACTATCATTGCCAAAATATCCTCATCTACATATTGGAATATACTCAAATTCTCTCTCTCAATCACACACACACACACACACACACACACACACATACCCCTACACAAGACAGCAAGACAAGAATGATACACTCAAATGTTTTCAGTGGTTATTTTCTCATGGTGAAGATTACAGGTTTCCATTCTTTTGCTTGCCAGTATTTTCTATATCTTATGTAGTGAATATGTGGTACTTTCCCTCTTAAGCTACATATATCAACATTTCAAAAGATATTATACCTAGCATTACAGGGTTTTTTTTTTTAATTCTGTTTTTAAAGATACAGAGGTTGTATCAAAAAGACTATTCTAACATCTAAATTTCTGTTCAGATTAGAATGCCACTATATCCTGATTGCATTGAACATAGTTAGGGAATTATACCTGCCTAGTACATTTACAATTTTATTGCTGATATATATTCTCCATGCTAATCTGTAGGAAGCATTATTGCCACCATATTTTGTAACTAATGCTATTTGTGGCAATGTTGAGCTGAAATGTAAGAACTTGGAAAGTATTTTAGTTTTTTAATTTTTCTCCTTCTAAGAAAATGCTGTCTTTTGTGCTTTATAAATATCTCAATAACATTTTATTTTAGCATTTGCTACACACACAAACATGGGAAAGTTCAAGAAAGCCAATTAGACAGTCTCTTATATTTATAGGCTGCTTGCAACTACAGTATGCATGTTACATCAACACCTTGGTCAGGTAAATAATGAAGGCTTATGCATTCATTCAACAAATATATATAATGAATACCTACTATAAGTATGAAATAATGACCTTTATTAAAAAGGAAGATATATATTTAAATAGAATTCTGTCTAGAACAATGAAAAAGACCATAGCGTGGTTAAGAGAACAGAACCCAAGAGTCAACCTACTTTCCAATATTGATTTCATCATTTACTGGTGGTGTGTGAATTTGGGCATACTACTTAACCTCTGTCCCTCACTTTGCTTCTCTGTAAAATGGAGATAATGTTATTAAGAAACTAATAAAGTGTGGGTCTTGCATATAGTGAAAGCTATATTGTTATAGTTTTATTTCCTTGAAAGGCATAGATTTTTGTTGAATTTCTGTACAAACCTGCCTTACTATCCATGAGAAATACTGGTGATTGGAGAAATTAATTTAAAGAGTCATGACATTTCAGAGCTACAATAAAACTTTGTGACTTAACAAAATTCCATCAAATTACAAGTGAGGACACAAGGTCACAGCAATACAAAGTCATATAATTAGTAATTTTCCAAGCATGATTAAGTATCAGTTTTATGACTTTCTTTTTTAAAAGATTTTTATTTATTTATTTATTTATTTATTTATTTATTTATTTATTCATGAGAGACACAGAGAGAGAGGCAGAGACATAAACAGAGGGAGAAGCAGGATCCTTGCAGGGAGCCTGATGTGGGTCTTGATCCCTGAACCCAGAATCACACCCTGAGCTGAAGGCAGACACTCAACAGCTGAGCCACCCAGGCATTCCACTTTTATGACTTTCTGATCAATGTTCTTCCAACAAATGTCAATTATAGATCCATTCATTCATTCTACATACTTTTATTAAATGCACCACTTCCTGTATGCCAAGCACTATGCTAAATGCAGGTGACAGAACAAATCAGATAATTTACTTACTTTCTAAATGTCTACTGTCTGACAGATATAACTGGTGAATGCTATAGAGTATTTGTATATGTGCTCTAATAAAACACATATTGGTACTAGTGGTAGTTAGTATAATGGAGACAGTGGATGAACAATTCTATATAGGAATTGTAGAAGGCTTGACAAGATAAGATTCTTGACTTTGAATGCTGTATAAGAATTCAGAAAGCAGGTCTATTGTCTAAAGCATTAAGTATGAAGAGGAAAGGATTCAGTAAAAGATAAATATAAGAGACATTTAGTGACCAAATGGTGAAAAACCTTGTATTCCATTATGTACAGTTTTGGCTTTTTTATAGAATGATAAGAAAGGAATAAATTAAATGTAAAGGAATTGAATATTCAACTGCAGAAGTAACATCATATAAAGAAGAAAAAGCTAGAGTTCGGATTAAAAGGACTACTTATAAGACAAAAAGAATGGAGCTGGAGATCAGAAACAACCTTCATAAAATTACTTCATTTCAAGGATTTAAGAAATGTTCTAAAGGCATCAAGCAGAATAAAAAAAATGTTACAGTAACTAACAAAAGAAAAAAAAAAGAATGAGTTATCATGATCCTACACTTCTGCAATAATAATGCTACAAAACAAGAGGCAAGGTCTGTAGATGGTTAAGTGTGAAAGGTGGTGATCTACAAATACTCTACTCAAACACATCATCACTAAAGCCTGAAGGCAGAATAAAATGAAAGCTCTTGGATATATAAAATGCAGGAAATAGACTATGTGCAGTCCTGAAAAGAATTTACCCAAGAGCACATTTCAAGTAACCCAAAAATGAATAAAATAAAGAACACACAAATAAAGAAGTAATAGTAAAATAAAGGAGAAAAGACCAAAGAGGAGCATGAAAGCAACTTAAGTACAAAATGAATGCAAACAACTTCTGTCATTAAGGATATACAATAGATCTTGTCTTAGTGAAATAAGGAAAACATAATATTTGAATATAATCAGATAATCAAATAAATATATAAAATAAACTCTAAATCATATCCAGAAAGCCTGGTATTTGAACAATACTAGAATGGAGAGAGGGAAGATGGAAAAATTCATTCTGACATTATTTGAGATGTATAATTGTAACAGTTAGTAGAATTAAGAACAGAGTTTTGCTAATGGATGGTCTGACCATCAGTGAGTAGTTAAACATTTTTTTAAGCTGAATTTATTGCTTGTTATAGTAAAGAAGAATGTTGATGCCCATCCACAGTATCTCTGAAGTAGACTGCTGTTCATATGCTGGGGTTCTTAGAAAGCATGGAGTTCAGAGACTGGTGGATTTTCAGAGGTATAGGTAGGCTGACATCATCACTAAACACATGGTTACTTGGGTTCGATTGCTTTTGATTGTTTGGCAGTCAGTGGCATGTGAATTGGAGTGAATCTGTTTCTGTTTGGCTGACTTTTGGTAGCAAGAGGCTGACTTTGATAGTTTAGTTTGTGATATGTCATTGATTGAACTGTCATTGATTGAACAGCTTTAAAATTGATGATAATGCTACTAGTGCTATGAGTGTCAAACAATATCTCTTTTCCTAAGTTTGTGGGAATTTTTTATTCTCCTATTTACCAATTTCTTAGCGGGAAAAAAATTGGATTGAAAATCTCAAACATATCAAGAGAGTATATAAAACAAAACGTGAAATAAGATGACAGATCATATATTTGTGTTATTTTCTTTTGTAATGAGATAAATATTCTTATTAACAGAAAAATTATTCTCATAAAGAAGCTCCAGCTCTGGAAATAACAGATAAGGTTGTGTTGTATTAATCCTGTGATCACTAACATGTATAAATTCTGCACATTTAAAATAAACTGCCAATAAGCAAACAAATTCAGCTAAAATAAAATAAGCTCCAATAAGCAAACAAAACCAGGCAGAAACCTTAGAGGACACAATCTCTGAGAGAAAGAATGCTATATTTAAGCAGGTTTTTCCTAAAAGCATTTTCTGCTTTTCTACCACAGAATGAAATTAGAATTCAAACAAAAATGGGCTGAAGAGACAGAGCTTGGTACTACCAGAACAGCTAGAATTGAAGGAAACTCCTGGAAAGGAGGAAGCCACAGAGGGGACACCCCAAACTATACACATAGCTCCTTCAGATTCTTGGACAATATTTAAATGTGTGTATACAGAGGGAGAATTCAAGAAGTGAAGAAAGCAGTACACAGGAGGCAGAGATTTCAGCAGTTGTTCTGGGAAGACAGTTTCCAAATCCAGTTCCATCAATAGTATAGCTTATTGAGAACTGCAGGATTTTCCTTAATGCCTTGGTCAGGTTATGTCTTACAAGTTAGCCCAAGACTAAGAATTATATACCTTACAAGTATGTCATAATTAAAGTTAAAATCAAACCCCTACTGGATCAAGATGATCTACCAGTAATTTAACTGCCTGAAAGTATGAAACTCTATATTCTTTAGAGGTAGGCAAGATCCAGAGGCTTGAATTAGGGATACCTGGGTGGCTCAGTGGTTGAGCATCTGCCTTTGGCTCAGGATGTGATCCTGGAGTCCTGGGATCGATTCCCACATTGGGCTCCCTACATGAAGCCTGCTTCTCTCTTTACCTATGTCTCTCCCTCTCTCTCTATGTCTCTCATGAATAGATAAATAAACTCTTAAAAAAAAAAGATCCAGAGGCTCTACAATGTATCATTCACAGCGTCAAGTGTACAGTAAAACATTCCTACACATACAAAATATGAGGAAAAATACAGCAAGTGATCTGGAAAAAGAAAGCAGTCAATAGAACTAGATCAACAGATGTCCCAGATGTAGAATTTGGTAGCTATCATATATATGTTTAAAAATTTGTAAGAGAAGCAAATAGAATTAATAAAATTATGAGAAACCACATCAGAAAAATTATGCTATTGAAAAGCCAAATGAATATTTTGGAATTTAAAAAATACAGTATTTGAAAAATACTTATGAGATGGATTTAACCATAAATTGTCCACATTAGAAAAAAGGGTCATTGTACTTATAGAAAGGTCTTTAGAAATTATACAGAAGAAATAAATATTGAAAGAAAAAAAACCAGAACCTTAGGGACAGATGGGACAATATATCAAGCAGTCTAACTTATGTGTAATTAAAATCACAGAAGGATAGAAAAAATGGGGCAGAAAAAATATTTGAAGACACAACGTTTGAACATTTTCCAAATTTACTGAAAAATATGAATTTCAGAAGTTCAGAAAGAAGTTCAGAAAATTTCAACTAGTGGAAATACAAACAAAAGCACATCAAAAACAAAAATGCCAAAACGCAAAGATAAAGAGAAAATGTTAAAAGCCACCAGCAATAAAAGAAACATATTTCTTTTGTTCATAATGGGAGAGGGTACAGATAATTGTTGACTTTTCATCAGAAACAAAAGAATCCAGAAGACAGTACAATATAACATTCTTAATGTGCTGACAGAAAGAAAAAAAGGGAAATCTATCAACGTAGAATTCTATATGCAGCAAAAATAACTTTCAAGAAGAGATGAAATTAATATATTGTAAGATAAAAGAAAGCTGGGGAAATCTTCACCAGCATAAAATAAGTGCAGTAAAATAAATGCTAAATAATATTTCAAGCTGTAAAATTAATGCTACCAGATGAAAAATCATATTTATAGAAAGAAACGAATAGCACCCAAAATAGGCACATACACAAATTTAAATGACTATTTCTTTTCCTATTTTGAAATATGTATATAATAATTCGGGGGAGGGTTATGGCCTATAGAAGTAAAATATATGACAATAATAGCACAAAGGAAGAGGAAGGAACAAATGGAGTAACAACCCAATTGTATGTGAAGTCATGAAACCTGTATTCATGGTAGTCTGTTAAAAGTTAAGTATAATTTAAACCATATCCAACAACAAAAAGGACAAAGAGGGGGAGTATCTTAATGGATCAATTTGTTAGGCATCTGCTTTCGGCTCAAGTCATGATCCCTGGGTCCTAGGATGGAATCTTGCATTGGCTTGGGTTCTCTACCCAGTGGGGAGTCTGCTTCTCCCTCTCCCTCCTCCTGCTGCTCCCCTTTCTTGTGCTCGTTCTCTGTCAAATAAATAAATAAAATCTAAAAAAAAAAAAAAGAACAAAGGGGACAAAGAGAAAAACTATTCTTCATAACTGCATTTAAAGTAGGCAAAACAGTCTTTTAAAAATTTATTATCAAACTCAGCAGAAATATTGGAAACTACTTCTAAACTATCTACAAGATACATGATTTAAAATATATAGACACAAAAAAAGTTGGAAGTAAAAGAATGAAAAGTATATACCATGAAAACATTAAGAAGGCTGGTATGTTTTTATTTATAGCAGACAGAAGTCCACTTGAGGACAAGAAATAGGAAGTTAAGGGAATCTTTTCATAATGATAAATAGATTCTGTTCAGCATGAATGCATAACAATTAAAATTTGCATACAATTCAGAACAGAAATTCTAAATACATGAAGCAACCTGACAGAACTAGAGGGAGACATAACAATCCACAATTATATACAAAGGTTTTCACACTTTTTTTCCATTACTCATGAAACAAGTAGAAAAAAATAAAATTAGAGGACATAGTGAAGACTTAAACAACAATCATCACCAAATTAATCTAATTAATAGGTATGTAAGTCATAGATAAGATGTAACATTTTAAAGTATTGGATGTGAGACTTAGAAAGAGTCTGAGAAAGAAAGGGTACTCCTCAAGGGCACAGTTAAAATTAGGAATAAATCTGGAAAAAATAGGTGAGGATCTCTGTAAAATCTAGCATTAGAGAACCATGGGCAGTTTTTAAAGAAGGGTGAGTCATGATCAGACATTTTTAGGAAAATGTAGAGGAATAATGGAAGGTAGAGAGTTGTGACCAGAGAAGTATATATATCAGGAAGTATTCCTATTCTATCACTGTTTACCAGATTAGAAACTAAAACAGAAAAATTTAAAACTATTCATTAATGCATTTAAAATTACAGTAATGAACCCAGTCTATGTTAAGTAACACATTTTTTTTAAAAAATTACTGTTTTCCAAAAGAAAAAAATATTGGTGACAAACGTAGTTTTATATTTTTGTAAGTCTTTTAACATATGGCTTAATAGCTAACAATAGCTGCATTGTCATATTTGTTTCTTTACTCAATCTATTGTGGCAATTTTTGTTGGCTGATATAAGGAAGGAAAATCTAGCCTTATAAAGAAATGCAGTTGAAGAGGTGCCTGGCTGGGTCGGTCCACAGAACATAAGACTCTTGATCTCAGGGTCATAAGTTAGCCCCATATCAGGTATAGACATTGCAAAAAAATAATACATGCATACTTTAAAAACCCACAAATTTATTTTAAAAATAAATAAAAAAAGAAATTTAGTTGGAAAAATAAAGAGTATTTTTAAATGTTTTTTAAGCTAATTGGATATTCTTTTATTCTCTACCAAAACTTGAAAAGTAGTAATATCTTTAATGTTAGTACAATATGAAATATGAAACCATATAGTATTGGCTGAATGAGGGCCCCCTAAAGGATACTTTATGTCCTAATCTCTGGAACCTATAACTATTACTTTCTATGGTAAATATGTGATTAAATTAAGGATCATGAGATCCTTGAATAATCTTAGATTATCCAGTGCAATCACTTGTATACTTATAAGAGAGGGGCAGAGGGAGTTTTGAGACAGAAGAGAAGTTGATGTGACTATAAAGGTAAAGGTAGGAGACATTTGGCCACTAGCCAAAGAACACCTGGAGGTACCAAGAGCTGGAAGAGACAAGGAATGGGCTCTCCCATAAAATCTTCAGAGGGAGATTAACCCTGCCAACACCTTGGTTTTGGATTTCTGAGAGAGAATAACATTTTGTTGTTTTAAGCCACAAAGTTTTTGGTAATTCTTTAAAGCAGCCCTAGGAGACTGAAATGCTTATCATAAACTTTTCATATTCTGTTACATTAAAATCCATTCTCTAGAGGTGCCTGGGTGGCTAAGATGATTAAACATCTGCCTTCTGCTCAGGTCATGATCTCAGGGTCCTGGGATTGAACCCTGCGTAAGGCTTCTGGCTCAGCCAGGAGTCTGCTTCTCCCTCTGCCGCTCCCCCTACTGATGCTCTCTCTCTCTGTATCTCTCAGTCTCAAGCGAATAAATAAAATCTTTTTAAAAATTAAAAATAATCCATTCTCTATCTTGAATTTTGAATTGACCTTCCCTTAAAGTGTGATTTAGTAACATCATATATTATTTAGAAAATACTGGTTTGTTAAGTTATACAGATCTTCTAAATGTCGACATATTTCATTATGTAATACCAAAAGCCATATACATTAATATCATCACCAATCTTACCGGATTTCATCTTTAAATATTAGGAACCTGGTGCACACACATTTTTAAAAGTCAAATTTTTGCTTAAATGCTCAACTTTTATCTCTGGTAACACATACAGTCAGTGTTTTCCTTGAAGTTAACTTTTGAAAACTGTCTAACAAATATCCAACTTGAATAATAATAGAATGTCAATTATTTTTAAAATAAAAAAGAGTATTCTACAGAAAAAGTGGCCAGCTTCCTTAACAATTGAAGTATTTTTTTTTTGTCAAAATAGCCATTGAGCTTCAAACTGAAATAGTGGTGGTTTGTATGTTCTTATTTTGTCACTAAGAATATTAAAATAAAGTATACTAAAGGGTCACTGTTCAGTAAAATTAGAAAATTTTACTGTTTCATCAACATTCTTATGTGATATTAGCAAATTTATTTGTTTTGTTTTTGTTTTTGCTTTACTGCAAATATATGACAGTGAAGGAAATAATTGTTACCTATACAGTTTGGTGTCATTGCTCTGATTAAGCTTAAAAGAACAACAGATTTATTTCCTGTGCCACCCTCCCATAGTATTTCTTCCAAAACTATAAATATCAGTACAATGGAAATGGCAGATTACATCCTAGTATTATTATGAAAGTATTTTTGACCTTTCAGACCTTATAAAAGGTTCTCAGGTATACTTCCAGGAGTACAAATACTCCAATCCAATAACAGCTGATGCAAAGCAACTGGTTCCATTATAGGTAGAATTAAAAATGGTATAACCATTTGGGGAAATTATGTGGTAGTTACATAAGCTTTAAAATATGTACTCACCCTATAACTGAGCCATACCACTCTGTGTAATATACCCAAAAGAAATGAATGCCTATGCCCACAAAAGACTTGTCTAAGAATATTCATAGTAACTTCTTATTCATAATAGCTGAACCCTGGAAATAACCTAAATGTCCATCAAAAGGAAAAAAATTATGATGTACATACACAATGCACTGCTTCTCAAAAATGACTAAAATGGTTTACTGATACAAGAAAAAATAGATGAATCTTGAAAACATTATTTGGAGTGAATAAGCTAGACTACATATGTGTATGTTGAGTATGGCTAAATTTATATAAATCTTGATGACAGGAAAAATTAACCTGTGACTAAATCAAAATAGTGGTTCTTCTGGATAGTAAGTTGGAGTGGAAAAGCATAAGAAGGGAAAGTTTCTGTAATAATGAAAATAGTTTTCTTCTTGAATGTTGTTCATTACGCATCTAATACACCAAGTTATATATTTAAGAAATGCATGTTGCACTGTAGGAAAATTATACTTCGGTGTAAGTGCTTAATTTTAAAAATTTTTCTTGGATATATTCTAGAATAAGTAGGCATAGAAACAAAAATATATAAAGAAAAAACTGTACTTTCAACAAGATATATGAATAAAACAAAGTAATCTAGAAAGACAAAAAGGAAAAAGATGAGCAATTACACATGTAATAAAATTAAAGCAGAGATCTCAATAACAACATGAAAGTGGAGAAAGTGGAGTTCAAGGTAAGCTTTTAAGTAGTAAATATGTTCTTTTTAGAAAACATAAAATCCACAAGTATAATAAAACTTTGATGAGAATTTAAGAATGACCTGTTATCTAAGTATATAAAACAAATGCTTAGACATATAAGGAGAAATAGAAATATTATCATAGAATTTTTAAATATAACCTTCCAGGTTTTGATAAAATAAACAAAAAAGGGAGAATTAATATATGCCTGTATGTATACTAAAAACACAAGCCACAATATACAGAAAGTAGAAATAGTAGTAAACCTTTAAGCGTTTAACCCAAAACTTAGATACTTAAAGCATACACTCAGAAATAGAAACAGCCAGAAACACAAATTTAATTGAAAAAATTTACATAGTTTTTAATAGAGTGGGTAAACAAAGCACTGGTCTAAGTAATATATTAACAGGATATGTTTTATGTGTAACTGTATTTCACATCCTAAATCTTCTATAAGTATTGTTCCTTCTCTTCAAGAGCCAATGGAACATTTAAAATGATTGCTCATATATCAAGCTATAAAGAAAACACCAATAAATCCCTAAAAGTAGAAATAAATCCGGCCACATTCACTGCAATTTACTACTATACAACTACAAACTAATAACAAAAGTTATATCTTAACTTGATTTATTTCAAGATATATACCTTGAAAGCAATTTTCAAAATAAAGAACATGCTCCTGCTCCTGTATATTGCAGTTATTGCACAACACAGAATATGAATTTTGAAAATAAACCTCAGAAACAAAAGGACTCAAATCAAAAGGAAAAACAGATATTCATCATTGGTTTTAAAATGACATCTCTTCCTTTCTCTAAGTTGACTCTTTGCCTTGCCCAAAAGTTGATACTACTAATAATGCAAATTTATTTTTTGAAGATAAAAATAATGAGGGAAACTACCTAAAATGATTAGACTACCTGATTCTGGTGATTCTTCTATCAATTTTTGATTTTGAAGTCATTGAAAAAATTAATACTCAAAATTTAAAATTCTAAGACAGGAAGTCATTTCAATACGAAGACCTGAGAGTTTTGTTTAGATCTAAATTCTAGTTCCAAAAGTTTGATAGGTCTCGGATGGGGAATAAAATTATAAATGAATATAAATAAAATTTTAATCATTTATGACCCACTACAACGGTCTAAGAGTAATGGAGAGACTCTTTTGCCTTTCTTTATTGCCTGGACTCTTTAGTTAAAAACAAAAAGTTTACCAACAAACAGGACTTAGTTGTCTTTCTAATGCATACATGTTGATCTGGATCATCTGCTGACTAAGCATTCACTGACTAAACACCAAAAATAAATAACTGTGCAAATTAAGGGCATCTGTGAAGCCATCTCATCTGTGAAGCCATTTTGGATATTGGGAAGTGCAATCTTATGAATACAGTACTGGGCATCCTGCAGGAAAGTTAGAAATTCTTCCATACATAAAAAGTGTGTCAGGGAGCCAGACTGAGGAGCAAAATGAAGATCTCATCTCAGTCTAACACAGAAGTGATGGGATAATTGGAAACACTGCACTGAGACAAGTCTTCTATGAGCAAATGGCAGACTGTTTACTCTCCAATCCTTTTTGGATGAGTCAGCTGTAAAAAAAGGCCAACATGATTTCTGCAAAAACAATATGCCACAGTACACAAGAAAAGAAGCATTATCTGAAAAATCACAGAAAGAAAGACCCTTCAGAATGATTTACTAGGAGTGTTAGATATAACTGGCATCCTCTGTTGGCTACAGGTAAAAACACTAAGAAAGAGGAGCAGTAAGGATTTTCAGACTATAGGTTCAGCTGAAATGGAAAGAGATAGGGGAAAGTTTTTAGGAAATGAATCTATGCAATAATAGAGTTTGAACTCTGGCTGAACAAAATAAAATTAACAGCGTGGAAATAAAATCAGTGACTTGGAGAACCATCTTTAAAAGAGACACTGGAATGCAGAGTTAGGGCAAAAAGTTTTAAAATAAATATTCACTAAAAATAACAAAGTTCACTAACAATAAATCTATGTGTGTACTCTAAAATATACTATATAAATGAAAACAATGAGGCTTAAGGAATCTAAATCACTACCTTATAAGAGGTAGATCTAGGATTTTGATACCAACTCCATGAATGAATGAATGAATGAATGAATGAATGGCTATATAATAGAAAGATATTAACTATATATAATATTAATAATATAATTTTTAGATATTAAAAATTAAGAAATATTCTTCCTAAAGTGGAAAAGAGAACAAAAACACTAGTAAAAGGAGCATTAATAAATGTTATTATTAAAGAAAATCCACCTGTGCTGGGGAAAACCATAAATCACATATTTAGATGAATCCATTTATAAAGAAGATCGCTCCTAAGTAAGCAGCAGAAAAAATTTGAATTTTGTTTTTGATCTTTTCATTTTGTAAAAAAAAAAAAAAAAACGTAACCCTTAAAGGTTACATTAATAATTATTAATAATTAGGGATGCCTGGGTGGCTCAAGTGGTTAAGTGCGTCTGCCTTCAGCCCAGGGCGTGATCCTGGAGCACTGGGATTGAGTCCCGCATCAGGCTCCCTGCATGGAGCCTGCTTCTCCCTCTGCCTGTGTCTCTGCCTCTCTCTTTCTATGTCTCTCATGAATAAATAAAATCTTTTTTAAAAATAGTTATTATTAATAATACCCATATACCCATAATTCAGCAATTATTTTACCACATTAGCCACATGCTATTCTCTCTCTCTCTTTCTCTCTCTCTCAGTCTTTGTCTATTTCTACAAAACAGTCATTCATTACTTAAGTGAAATAAATGATCAAATTCAGGAAATTCAACAGTAATAATACTGGTAATAAAGTCCTTATTCAATTTCACAAATTATCCCTTATGGGACTTTTTCATCCATTTATGAACTAATCTAGAATCACACATGGCATTTAGGTGTTACGGTTCTTTAGCCTACAACATGGAAAAGTTTCTCATCCTTTTTTGTATTTCATGGCATTGAGATTTGAAGAGTGTAGTTCATGTGTTTTATAGAATGTTCCTCAATTTGGGCTTTTTGAGGGAGTACTATGAAAGGAATGCTGTATCCTTTCGGGTGAATCGCATGAAGAAGTGAATGGTATCAGTTTGTCTTATTATTAGTGATTGACTTTGATCTCTTGGTTAAAGATGGAGTCTGCCGGACTCTTTCACTTTAAAGTTACTATCGTCCCTTTGTAATTCATAAGTAAACTGGACATAGATATTTGAGACTGTATAAATGTCCTCATTTATTGGTTATCATCCTACTTTGTAAGAAACAACTTGTCATCTCAATTTATCTATTTATTTTTGAATTTATCCGTAGTTCCATGGATTGTCTTTATTTAAAGAATTTTACTTCATTACTCTTATTAATTTTGTGGTTTTCATTGTCCCACATTGGGCCAGTGGGATCCCAGTCAGCTACCTCTTTGCTAGTTTACTATTTATCTACTTACTCGTTAAGAATTTTATCTATGCCCACATTTCAAACTTGTGGGATTTTTTTATGAATTTTGAGGAAATCTAATTTATAATTTTTTGTGGTTTTGATTTTTGTGCCCTAAGAAAACTTTGCCAACACCCAAGTTACAAAGATTTTCTCCTACATTTGTTTCTAAAAGCTTTATAGCTTTTGTTTTTGCATTCAAGTCTATAATACATTTCAGTATTTGTATTTAGTGTGAGATAAGGGTCTAGGTGTATTGCTTTCCTGAGGGATATCCAGATTTTCCAGTCCCATTTGTTAAGATTATTCTTTTTCCCACTGGATTTCTTTTCATATATTTTTCAAAAATATCAAATGGATATATAAGTGCATATTGTGCATATCAATTTCTTAGCTCTCTATTAATTTAATCCATTTATTAATCCCTGTATCAGTAAAACAATTATTAAATTATTATATGCTAAGTTATGTAGTGTAAGTCTTTAAGCTTCATTCATCTTTCTCAAGATTGCTTGGATAATGTAGGTCCTTAACATTTCCATAGGAATTTTTAAATCAGGTTTTTTGGGATTCTGATAGGGAGTACCTGGGATATATACATCAATTGATATCTTAAAAATATTTGGGTCTTTCATGGCCAACATGCACATGAGAAAATGCTCTGCATCACTTGCCATCAGGGAAATACAAATCAAAACCACAATGAGATACCACCTCACACCAGTGAGAATGGGGAAAATTAACAAGGCAGGAAACCACAAATGTTGGAGAGGATGCGGAAAAAAGGGAACCCTCTTACGCTGTTGGTGGGAATGTGAACTGGTGCAGCCACTCTGGAAAACTGTGTGGAGGTTCCTCAAAGAGTTAAAAATAGACCTGCCCTACGACCCAGCAATTGCACTGCTGGGGATTTACCCCAAAGATTCAGATGCAATGAAACGCCAGGACACCTGCACCCCGATGTTTATAGCAGCAATGGCCACGATAGCCAAACTGTGGAAGGGACCTCGGTGTCCATCAAAAGATGAATGGATAAAGAAGATGTGGTCTATGTATACAATGGAATATTACTCAGCCATTAGAAACGACAAATACCCACCATTTGCTTCAACGTGGATGGAACTGGAGGGTATTATGCTGAGTGAATCAGAGTGAATCAGAGAAGGACAAACATTATATGTTCTCATTCATTTGGGGAATATAAATAATAGTGAAAGGGAATATAGGGGAAGGGAGAAGAAATGTGTGGGAAATATCAGAAAGGGAGACAGAACATAAAGACTCCTAACTCTGGGAAATGAACTGGGGGTGGTGGAAGGGGAGGAGGGCGGGGGGTGGGGATGAGTGGGTGACGGGCACTGAGGGGGACACTTGACAGGATGAGCACTGGGTGTTATTCTGTATGTTGGTAAATTGAACACCAATAAAAATTATTTTATTAAAAAAATATTTGGGTCTTTTAAACCATTACCATGGTTATATTTCTCCTTTTTTTAAAGTTTTTCTCAATTCCTTTTAGTAGATGACTAAACCAGGTACTACAAGTGTTTTGTTAAAGTTGGTCTTCTATGTGTGGCATCTAAAATTTCCTTCATTCTCAGTCAAGCTGTTGGTAGTGTGCTTGCTCTACACATGCACATTTCTGGGTGCAGACTGGGATGTCAGTGGAGCTAATACACAGACTAGAGGGCTCCTCTTTTTGAATATCTCCTTTGTAGAACTATCTTCTGAAGTTGGGGGAAGTGATGGCCCCAAATTCTAACTACCAGTGCTTCCTGCAGAAACTATGGGTTTTCTTTTGGAGTTTTAAGATTTTATTTATTTGAGAGAGAGAGCAAACATGAGTAGGGACAGGGGCAGACAGAGAGGGACAAGTAGATTCTGAGTGCAGAGCCAGACGCAGGGTTCAATCACCAGATCCTGAGATTACGTCCTCAGCTGAAGTCAGGTGCTTAATTATCTGAGCCAACAGAGGCGCTCTTATTTTTTTTATATATAGATTTTTTTTAATCTATTCATGAGAGACACAGAGACAGAGCAGACACAGAGGCAGAGGGAGAAGCAAGCTCCATGCAGGGAGCCCGATGTGGGACTTGATCCCTGAACGGCAGGATCACTCCCTGAGCTGAAGGCAGATGCTCAACCACTGAGCCACCCAGGCCTTCCACGGCACCTTCTTTTGGAATTTTAACTGCCTGTATGATGCTAACAATGACTTACCCTCAGACTAAAAACTGTAACCTCAGAAACCCACGTTGTGCTCTTATTTTTTTCCAAACATCAGTTTCCCTCCGTAATATCATTGCTTTTGTTCACTGCTCAGTGTCTTCACGTTATTGTTTGTATTTTCTCTAGAGTTTATGGTCAGTGTCTGCAAGAGCATTAGTTCTACACAATTTACTTGGTCCTGCCACTTGAAGGTCAATTTTGAATCATGACCCTATAAACAAACAGGGGAAATGTAGGAGAGTATCTAATTACAGATGAAAGCAAAGATCAGTGTCCTCAGGCTTCTCTTCTACAAAACAGAAGTGCCACAATAAGAATGGATTTTCCTCAGAATTTTTAGTGAATATCACATACACCTAAATATGCATATCCAGTGTTAATGTCTTTCCTGGATGGCAGCATTATTGAGTGTTCTTTGATATATATGGACTTTGAAATATATCTACCACTGACACATTTAGGAAAAAAATCACTAGCATCTTGCTACCAGAGTGTGGGGCAAGTCTCAGCAGCATCAACAGACTTGCAAGGTTGTTAGAATGCAGAATCCCAGACTCTATCCCAGACCTAGTTAATCAGAAATTCAATTTTAAAACTATCTTCAAATACTTCATGCACACTTTAAATTTGATGAGCACTACTCTAGCCATATGATATTTTAAATTTTAGGATATGAATGTCATTTTTTAAATATTACCATTTATTTACCCAGTTTAGAAGTCTGCTCAAAATAATCTGAAATGCAAAAATTATGCACAAAGATACAATGTTTATCAGAAAAATTGAGAAAAATGAATCTAGCATTAGGAGAAATGATATACAGTCAGTCACTGAAATTTTACTTATAAGATTGTGATGATATGGTAAAATATTTGTTATGTTGTATCAAACTATAGAGCAGGAAACAGAAAAGTGCTTACAATAAAATCTTAACCCTAGAACAAATAATAATCACAGAAAAAAATATCAGATGTAAATATTCTTCATATAGCTTTGTACTTTCCAAATATTCGTGCATGTTGAAATAAAAAATACATTTTGAGTAACTAAGGAAATATCAATGGAAAGTTGCAGAGGGTAGATAGTATGCATATACTTCTTTAAGTTTTACTTCATGCAGATTATATCATTATTCCTTAGGTGCTACTTTCTGCCTTTCTAGCCGAAGGCCATAGTACACACATGACTCAGTTTTTTGGTTTTTTTTTGTTTGTTTGTTTGTTTTTATGACTCAGTTTTAGATGAGAGCTAGTGACTAGAGCATTCTTTGCATTTCTCAATTGCTTTGTGATAAAGGGTGAATTCCGCAACTACTCTGTGTGCCATTTCTCATGTTTGGGTAATAATAAAGTTTGATATGTACAACGGAGCCACATTATAAAAATTAATGAGCCCAGGACCCATGAAACCCTCAGAGCCTGAAAATGGAAAAGAACTGTGTGAATAAATGCAGCGAAACTGTAGTAGAAGTCCCAGTGTTGTAGAAATTTCCTGCTTAAAATTATTTCTAAAACCTCTCCAAACCAAGGGTAAATTTGTACTGCCACATAAGGATCATCCTTCAGCATATTCCTTATCCTTGGGACTTTATAGTCTTAGGTAACAAGGATTATACTTACAAGGTTTGTGGCTTATGCCTAGTTTTCTGACTCTATTTTCCATTTTTAAAAATATTTATTTACTTGTTTGTTTGTTTGTTTGTTTGTTTGTTTGTTTTAGAAAGAGAGAGAGTGCGCGTATGCATGCACACACACCCAGGTGGGGAGAGCGGCAGAGGAAGTAGGAGTGGGAGACTTAAGCAGGTTCTGTGCTGAGTGCAGAGGCTGATGCAAGGCTCCATCTCTCAACCCTGAGATCATGACATGAGCTGAAACCAAGAGTCAGACACTTAACCAACGGAGCCACTCAAGTGCCCCTAATCCTGTTTTCTATGTTAATATATTGTTACTAATTTTTATGTTCACAAACACAGTCTAAGCCTATTTCCTGTCTTCTGCTCTCTTCTCCTTCAGAATCATGGACCTCAATTACAGCCTACCCCACTGTCAATTACTATTACTGCTTGCTGCTATGCAAGTACAAAAGATCTAATTGTTGCCAATTTGCAGTTCCAATTACCTGGTTATGTCCTTGCCTTAAGGTACCTCATCTTAGTGCCAACTATGCAGTTGGCAAGAAAAGGGGATTTTACAAGAGTTTTCTTAATATAAATATGAAAGGGTGAATCATTGCTACTGGATCATACTGTTGTGATATTCCTAAATGTACAGCAGTTCAAGTCATTAAATGTCTTCATAATCAAAACTATACAGCTTTTTTTTAAGATTTTATTTATTTTTTAAGATTCTATTTATTTATTCATGTGAGACACAAAGAGAGAGAGAGGCAGAGACACAGGCAGAGGGAGAAGCAGGCTCCATGCAGAGAGCCTAACGTGGGACTCGATCCAGGGTCTCCAGGATCACACCTCGGGCTGCAGGGGCGCTAAACTGCTGGGCCACCGGGGCTGCACCATATAGCTTTTTATCCTGGGAAGCTCTCTGGTCTGTTTTATGGATATTAGTCCTGACAAGCCCATTTCTAGGGAAGCCATACTGCTTAGTGTTTAAGAGAACCAATTTTGCAATCAGGCAAACCTGGCTAACATACTGCCTGTGTGGTGTGAGAAGAATTAGTTAAACCTTTTGTGACTCAGTTTCTTCATTCTTCCTGTTCGACCAAAATGCCATGTTCCTTCATGCCCCAGGGACTTTCAGTTGTTCTCTCTAGGATGGATCCCTCTCATTATCTTGCAGAGGGATCTCAGCTCAAGTGTTCTCTCCTCAGATCTTCCCAAACAATTCCCTCAAATGTAGCTTCTCTTCTCACCCACTCTAACCCCATCATCTCTGTTCCATTTTCCCTTTTATATTTTCTTCAGACATATCTGAAAATCTTTTGTAAGAGTGATGAGACACCTTACAATCTTAAAGTGTGTTATGAATTTCTTTATCTTTTATTTTCTGTCCCCACCTTCTCATGTTAGTATCATGAAAGCGGGGAACTTATCTATCTTCACTTTGATATCCACTGCTCATTCCATTGAATATTATAAGAAAAAAAACAATGCTCAATAGATACTTTGAAGAAATATAAAACAAACAGCAATTTTATCTACCTCATAATGTTGCTGTATCTTATTAGTTTTTTTAAACTTCTTAATGAAAACTTAGTACATGTTAAGTACTTGCAAAAATGCCAACATCACACATACACCAAATACTTAGGAGAATATATATATATTTTTTCTGATTAGTAGAATATATACATGAAGTTTCCACATATCGAACAACAGAGGACCAGTTTGCTATTGCAGTTCCTCAGATATAACTCTTTTCCTGCCAATTCTTGGCTAAACAATTTAGATTCTTAACAATGCTTATAGGCTTCTAATCACTTAATACAAAGTTAAGATGAAGGGAAACACTGTATAATCTTTCTGGTTATTGGCTGGTGTGTCTATCCCAGGAAGATGTAAGGAAGTTTGGAGATATTCTCTCTAATTGTGTGTGTGTGTGTGTGTGTGTGTGTGTGTGTGTGTGTGTGTAAGCCACAGAGACACTTTTTATGTGTGTTTGTAAGCCACGGAGACACTTTTCAGATGTTCAGCCTAATATTTAAAATAAATTAATCTTGTCCTTATTGGGTTAGAAATGAGAGGTACCAAGCATACCCACTGCACATTTTCTCCAACCCTATCTAGTTCTCAAAAACATCCCCAGAGCAAGCACAGTTTATAAATCACTGATTTAATCTAATATTTCCATTTTGCAGAAGCACCTAAAACCCTGAAAAGGTTATCACTTATCAGGGTCACAAATTATTAGTACATAGGTCAAGATTGTTCCCAGAATCCCTAATTCCTACACGAGGGCTCTTCCTATTATGACTAGGTCTGACCCTTATATTTGTGTGTATATTATTTATTTATTTGCTCATTCAACAATTACTTATTGAATGTTCACCATGTGCCAGACACCCCACTTGGCTTAGGATAGAGTGGTGTGAACTGGTAGCCATAATTCTTTTTTCTGAAGTGCTTTCAATCTTTCAGGGAATGAGTCACTAAGATATATATATATATATATTCACACATAAAATAATTTAATTAAATTCATGAGAAGGAAAGTGGCAGAAGATTCAAGGTTAGTGGCAGCCTGAATTTAATTTCTGAATTCATCCCCCTCAATAACAATAACAACAAAAAAATAACCATGGAACCTCGAGGCAATCCCAATGCATGTTATATGTAGGATTCTCTTGTTTAAAGTGCAGAGGTGAGCACTGGGTAGTTTAAAACCCCCCAAAAAACTTCATTTTGTTTTTCTTTTGGCTTTAAGTTTTGTTTTGTTGAGCAAAGGTCCATGCAGGTTGTTGCTGAAGGAACTTGTAGCTACCAAAGGAAAAGAATCCTGCAGTTCCAGTGCTCCAAAGAGGCTGTGGGAAAATCAGTTGGGATTTCTAAGTCCTTTAGTAATTTCCATGCTTTTCCTGGGCTCCTGTTCTCCCTCGATTCTGCAAATTTGGGATACTCTGTGAAGAGTCCAGGGCCCATTGTCCTAGAGACATAGCACAGTTATTTCTGCTCTACTGCTCCAATGATACACTGGGGAGTGAGAAAAAATTGGAATATCATGCTACCCAGCATCTGCTTGCAGACTCAAAATCTATATGATTTTCTTTTCATCTCTTACTGTCACCACCCCCTCCCAGAAGAGAGCTAAGAGAGGTTAGGGTGCTAAGAGAATTGGGGTACATTGGCCCTTTTGGGGGACCCACCACTAAACAACCTTCATTTCATATCTCATTTTCTCATTCTAGCTCCTGGAATATACATAAGGAAATGAGTGTCCTACCAAGAACTTATTTTCAAACTTTCTTCTTATGCTTTCTCTTCCCTCTGAGTCTAGACTAAATCTTTGATTGTGCTTTTTGTAGAATCTGCTTGTTTATCCATTCTCTGGGTTATTCCTTCTCTCAGGCAACAAATGTGAAATATATAAGCTACCTTGATAGGGAAGAACAAGTGGGCGAAAAATTCTTAGGGTTATATACAGAACATTTTTTCCCAACACATAGTATTTGATAAACGAAGAGACAAAAAGTGTGATTCTATAAAAGTTGGTCTCACTAGTAGACATGCTAGAAAGAAAAAACAAAAGCATACTTTAATAGGAAAGGCTTGTTATCATGTAATCTAACTAATGATTCTTAAAATAACATCTAGTAATTAAAAGATTATGGTGATAGTGGAGAAAAGTAAAATAGAAAGGAAGGAGAGAAAAACAGACCAGATGAATCCAATAGGGAGCCAAGAAAAATGTGCTGAACATATGGGAATTTGGGATAGCACAAATCTGACATTAAAAAAAAAAAAAGCTGTGAAAGAATAAATGATGCTGGGACAATTGGCTATTCATATGGAAAAAGGAAAAAATGGTATCCTTCTGTTACATAATACACAGATATAAATTCTGGACAGATTAAAGCCCTAAAACCAAAAAGTGAAGTTTTTAAAGCTTTCCTAAGAGAATATAAAAAACATATTCACAACAGGTAAAAGAAGAGAAAACATGAAGATGAGAAATTTGACTACATTAAAATTAAAGATACCATAAACAGAGTAAGAAGATAAGCTACATACTAGATGAGATATTTATAATGTAAATAACCAAAAAATAACTTAAATCAAGAATAGTGAACAAAACAATAAAAAAATTAATGACTCAACAGAAAAATAGGCAAAGGCTATTTCATGAAAAAGTAAAGCCAAGTCACCCATCCATATATTAAAAGATATATATCTTCAATAACATTCATGGAAGCCAAACTAAAATTATAATGAGATGCCATTTCATACCCAGATTGCAAAAATTCAAATTTCTATACATGCCAGTTGTTAGTATGCAGGAAGAAGGGAACCTCTTAAACTTTGTCAATGAGAGTGTCAACAGATATGGATAATTTATAAAATAATTTCATTATACCTAGTAAATGTGAAAATACATTTCTGCTACAACTGAAATAGTGTATACTTAGATCTTCACCCTAAAGCCATTCTTGTAAGAGCTTAAGGCAACAAGTACAAGGATATTCCTTTTAGCTTCCTTTTTAATATCAGAGTCAATTACCCAGCCTGAAAATCTTTCAACAAAAGATGAGTAAATAAAATACCATTTAATCATAAAATGAAAAACATACATAAATTAAAATGAATGAGCAAGAATTACATGAATTAGAATGGATAGATTTCAAAAACATAATGAAAGTTGCAAAATGTGCTCATCATGATGCCAGTTTGTATATTCAAAAAATATTATTACAAAGCAATAGCATATATTGATTATGGACATGTACATATGTAATAAAGTGCCAAAATTTATATAAGTGTGCTAAGCTTCTGATTCTAAGATTTCTGCCAATCCTCATTTTCCAGGAACATGTCAGTTCTATGAAGGTCTCCACCAAAAGGAGAGACTTTGCACAGAGGGAGTGGGGAGGGATAGTAATGGGGGAGAGTAGGAAGAGATGAAGGGAGAGCTCTGGGCCTCCTGAAGTGTCAGTGAACCTACAATGTTTCACCTCTATAAGCACAAAGCAATCTGATGCAAAACACACATGTCACATTAACACATTAACACATGTCAAACCTGGACAATGGTTAAATTGACTCATTTTCATTTTAACAAAAGATTGATAGCAGTTACTATATGCCAGGTACTGATTTGGGCAGTTAGCATATTAACTCAATGAATGATTATTAATTTTTTATGTTTAAAATATTCCCTATTTAAAATTTTTTGTTATCTTTTTCAAATCTTGAAGTATATACTTAGCATGATTTCCAAAAATGGGAAGGAATTTGAGGATGTGAAGAAGAGATTAGTATTTTCATTTACTATGTCTCTATACCATTTGATCTGCTATAACCAGTATACATTTCTTTGGAGTTAAAAAATAGCAAAAATAATGTAATTACATTTATGATAAGTATTATTGCATATTTGAGCATTAAAACACTGATAAGAAACACATTCTTACAAAGAAAACCAGAAAGAAAGAGAACATGACCAGACCCTGTTGTCTGAAAGACAGTTTGGAATTGTGAGACTAGTAAAAAAAAAAAAAAAAAGCTAGATGACCCTATGACATCATAAGTGGATGTGAAATATGGATAGCTCCACATTTCATAAAAAATTTATTTGTCATTTGAGTTTATTCATGATCAAAAAGGAAGAAGGGTAGTTAACCAGGATGTCTGCTTGACAAGAAATGGAGTGTAGAAATTTCTAGAGGGTAAGTAGGGTAGAAGTAAGTTAATGGAGCAGTCTTTTATATTTTGCCAAGCAAGTTAAAAAAAAAGGTCCAATGGGACCGTGGCATGGGATTCCAGTCACACTGGAAACCTATATTATCTTGCCCGCTGGAATTCCTCCTAAATGACATGTTCATCAAGGAAAATAGTTGACAAAATCTTTATTCCCAGCCCTGCCGTGTTGAAACTTGGACTCCCACTGAGCCAACGTGAAGTGAAAACTCTGAGAAGGAAATCTGTTAGCATCAATTAAGTGATAAAGCAGTCAAACTTACTGATAATGTGTGTGAGCATGTCTAACACATTCCTTCTTAATGAGGTGATCTTAGTTAATGCATTAATTATTCCTTTTAGGTCTTGTGTTGTAATGATAACAATATCCCCCAGAGAAATGCTTCTTTTTGGTCCATGTACGGTGTTTCCACAGTAAAAGCAAAAATAATCAAAGCCATCTTCTCAGTCTATCAAGAAACATACATTTAAAGTGATTTTAATTCAAGTGATATTTTCCAACGTTTCTTCACAAATTTGGATTAGTCACTGAAAATGAATTTTAGGCTTACTTGTCAGCAGCTGTTGTATACACTGTTGTTAGTCTGCTAGGTATCCAATCTCTTTCCCTCCATGCAAACAAAGCCTACTTTTATTAAGGTATTTATTTCTCATGGACTTAGTTTACGTGCTTCAGTGCAGCTGACACGTGCTGTAGCTCTACACTAACTCACCACCTCCTCAGCTCCACATGCAGTCCTGATGGTCTGAGAGCATGCTAATCCTTTGTCTTAGACACACAGTCCCACAGTCATTCTTTCATATGCTCCAGCAGGGAACCTGTAAATGACATTTCTTAGGCCATCGTCTTGGGTGAGAGTATTGCCAGTGAGAGCCACTAGATGGGAAATGAGTTCTCTGGCTCTGGCAAAGGAATCAGTGGCAAAGGGAACCTCCAGGGGACTATGTATTTCAGCAGGGTGAGTGGGACCAAGATCTCCTGGGTCTTTTTTGCCCAGTGACAGAGTGGCAGTTCTTTCAAGAGCAGGACTGTGTCATATTGACCTTCCCCTTTTAGTTCTCCAAGTATGGGGGGGTAGTGGCTTCTTGCAGTTACTGGCCTCCAGGTCACTTACCTGACCTCACTACTCATTCTGTCCTCGTAAAGGTTTCATTGCCAGATTACCTGTATTTCTTTTTCTATCCAGGGTACGGATTGATTCTCAGAGTGATCCCACCCCACTGTCAGCAATAGGCTCAAGCATGGCTTCTTATATAATTTGTAACAATGAGAATACAGGACACATTTTCTGATGAAGCCTGGAATAGCTTTAGGATGGAACAATTTCTTTCCTATAGCTTCTCTCTTGTTTTTTCTCTAAATACTGTCATGTGTTTCATTCCTATAGTGATTTCATCATGCTCCTGAGGATTGGGTCTACACATAGAAGAAAGTAATGTCCAAAGTACTCTCGAGAAAGGACACATGACCAAATTAATTTTGTCATTCTTTTTTTTTTTTTTTTTTAAGATTTTATTTATTTATTCATGATAGTTACACAGAGAGAGACAGAGAGGCAGAGACACAGGCAGAGGGAGAAGCAGGCTCCATGCACCGGGAGCCCGACGTGGGATTCAATCCCAGGCCTCCAGGATCGCGCCCCGGGCCAAAGGCAGGCGCCAAACCGCTGCGCCACCCAGGGATCCCTAATTTTGTCATTCTTGATAGGTAAACTGCTTCTGGATTCCCAGTGATGGGAAGCCATAAATGTTCTTATTTTAAGTCACTACGAGATGGGATTTCTGTTATTTTCTGCTGGCTGACACAGCTGTAATCTACCACATGGATGTCTATGAAAACAGGATCTAGATGGGTCAGGATGTTGGCAAGTTAACTTGCTCCACATGTCTCACAGAAAGGACCCAAGAATTGCTGTGTGCTCCATCTCTGGGGATTTAGAGTCTTTATGTGGATTTGAGGGCTTCTTTTGGAGTTTGCTTGAATTCTAAAGATCTTTCTTGTAGAATTTACCTTGAGAAAACCTAATTGACTATATTTGAAGATTTGGGATAGCCAATGCCTGGTAGTCTATCTTTTAGGTAAAGAAGACTGCTCTAGAATTTCAGACTCAGTGGCTCAGGAAGTCTCAGATATGTATTAGAATACCTAAGAAAGTTAGGGACAAACTTTTTTCTTATTCTATTCTGGAGGACTTTTGAGAATTTAAAACCCAGGTTTTTCTGCTTTCCCTTGAAATACTTTTTTTTAATATAATTTTATTTTTTAAAGATTTTATTTATTTATTCATGAGAGACACATGGAGAGAGAATGGCAGAGACACAGGCAGAGGGAGAAGCAGGCTCCATGCAGGGAGCCCGACTTGGGACTCGATTCCCGGTCTCCAGGATCACACCATGGCCTGAAGGCATGCTAAACCGCCGAGCCCTCCCCTGAAATACTTATTGCATTAATGACTAGACTTTCTTTGCAGGCACCATTCAAAGTCCATGGTCACACTTCTAGTCTGTATCTCTCTCTGAAGCATCTGCTTCATCCTATCAGTCCCTAATACTCTTGATTTCACTTCCTAAATTTCTTTTTATTTAGTCACCTCCATGCTAGCCATTGGCCTTGTGCTAGCATACTTTATCTCACCCTGGGACTAGCTTTATTCCTAAAATAATCTTTGGCTTGATAGTTATCTTCCTACCAACATAACTCATGTCTTAATTTTTATCCTATACCCACACTGACTTTGAGTCAAAGTCAAGTCCAGATTGTTTGGAATCAGGCTCCAACTTGCCTTTCCACTCTTATCTCTTCCTTTTCCTGACCTCTCTTCCAGTTTTAATCATCATTTAAATCATATTTAACTGTGGGGATGCTTATTTATCCACATTTACATTCATACCTCTGTGCCATATTTCATGCTGTTCTGTTTCTCAGGAAAGTTCACTTTACTACATCTAATGAAATGATGTTCATATATTCATTCAAACTCGATTTATTGGAATTTATTGAAAACTTTCAACATGCTGAATACAGCTCAAGGCACTGGGCATTTAAAATAGTACCTACTCGGAGCAACTGGGTGGCTCAGTTGGTTAAGTGTCTGACTCTTGATATCGACTCATGATCTCAAGGTTGTAAGATTGAGCCCCATGTGGGGCTCCACACTGGGTGTGGAACCTGCTTAGGATTCTCTCTCTTTTTCTCCTTTTGCCTCTCTCTCCCCCCTCTTTCTCTCTCTATGAAACAAAATGAAATGAAATAAAATACATAGTACCTGCTCATGTGTAACTCCATGGGGAATGAACAAATATATACAATTAAATAAAATATGGTCCTAAGTACTATAATAGAGCTGTGTTTTGATCTCTATGGGAGCAGGCATCAGATATCAATTTGTCTTTCAAAATTAAATCTAAACACTACCACATCCTTTGAACTATGCAGTCCAAACTTCAGACACATTTCTCACATTTCTATATTCCCAGATAATTTGACCCACTGTGCTCAATACCACACTCTAAGCATCAGTTTCTTTATCTGAAACTGAAGGTTAGAATGGTACACACCTGATAGTAGTGTTCGGATGCAATAAAACAATCTATCAAAAATGTTTTAAATAGCATAGTACTAAGTATGTGTTTAATACACCCTGAAGAGTATTATCTATCAGTCTACATTATAAATTTCTCAAGTGTAGAGAGTATATCATACTCATTTTGTTCCCCATTTTTGTCCTAGAGCCCACACAGAGTAGTGTAAAGAAGAAAAATAAATGAATGAATGAATGAATGATTCACTCTGTAATGTATACAGAGTAAGCCTTTTAGAATTGGTTTACGCTGCTCTGTGTCTGACTATTGACATTTTATTTTAGTATGAGAGTTCTTTTCCCATTAATCAACTCTTACAGTAGAAAATGACTCTGACTTCAGGGACTGCTAGCAGGGGAGAATGTTAACAGACCTTTCAGTAGCTGCAGTTTCCTTGTTGCCCATTGATGGATCAAGAGCTAATTCCCAAACTATTTTCAAGCCAACCTGGTAAGTACATAATATTTACTCAAGTGACACTAAGCCATTTGGCATGATTTCAGTAGGGAAAAAAAAGGCACTTTTTGAGGAAGAGCTTATGGTATAAATAGGGTTTACTCATAATTGCATGGGTAATGCTTCTGTTCATCTCCTGATAGAGAAGCTAGGAATTAGTTCTTTAGAACCAACTCTGTTTAATATTTTGCTTATTCTTTCTGCCGTTCTCAATGCAGATCTGAATGACAGTACAATCAGACAGAACTAAAGTATAATCCCTGCCGAGAAGGGGCAGAGTGATTAGGCTGTATAGATAAAGCAAATCAATTCTAGTTCATCCAAGGAAAACTTGTTTGGGCTGCAAGACAATAGCCACTGTTTTTGTCAAGCGAGTGGAAGGTTTATCAGTGACAAATGCTTGCTTAGGTTTATTTTTTGAATCCATTTTCCTGCATTCAAAAATGGGAAGTGCTGAGAAATGGAATTCTTATATTCTGTTCATAATGGAGTTCAAAGATGTTTCCATCTTTTAATATCCATCCCTCTGGTGGGTGAAAAACTTTCCCCTCCCTTAGGCACCTGCGTAAGACAGCAGTTCCTTTTTAATGTTATGAAAGCAGAGAAATAGTTTTAAATTATAGCTTGCTTCATTTCAAAAAGCCCCCTAGAGAATTTGTTTTGAAATGTGGTAATTTGTTGTTTATGTGTCCCATTATATTGCTTCCACTAGTGCAGGTGACTAGTAAAAGGGTATCTGGCCAGAAACTAGCATTAAAACTCAGAGTAAGGGTGGGGGTCTGAACATGGGAAATGACATGATCTGACCCCAACTCAAAGAAAAGGGTATGAGATACCAAAGAGCCCGGAGCAAGCTGAACAAGGGATTATGGGGAGGATTATGTTATGTTATTACTCCAATCACATCATAAATGTTTATAACAGACTGATATAAATGATGGTTAATTGCTATGGCTTTCAAACCAGAACAAGCCTTACAGTAATCACTGTATTATTTGAAAGCTGCCTAACCATGAACAAAATTCTTACTTTTAAACTTTATTTTTTGTTGGTATTCTATTTATACATATCTCACAATATGCCTCTAAAAGATTAGGGTACTTAATATAACTTAGCCATAATATTATTAACAAACCTAAATGAAATGACGGTACTTTATCAATAGCTTCAAATAGCTAATTGGTGTTCAAATGTTTCCAAATGTTTAATAATTTTCTATAAATGTGTTTGAATTAGGATCCAAATTATGACTGGTTAATCTATCTCTGTTGTATCTTTTAATCTATAAATTCCTTCAGTTCATTTTGCTTCCTTGCAAAAGATCCTCATTGTCTCCTTAACTGAAGCACAGGGCCCTCCCCATAGTAAGGATTGACAAATATTTGGAGAATAAAGATAGCCTCCAACTGCCCTGGCTTGTGCTTGGAATATAATTATTTTAGAACGATTTTCACTTTGTCTTTCACTTTTCTGTGGCCTCTCATTCACCTTTTACTCTGTTCGCTATGCTGAAGAGGCAAAGGAGGCCCCTCCATGTATGTTCACCAACCTGATGGATGGTGGATCTCTTCTCCACTCTCCTTTCAAGCCTCTCACTCTCTCATAATTCACTGAATCAACCACTTTGTTTTTCCTTCTGCAGGTTAGGTTACTGTGAACCACTCAAAGGAAGTGACCCTTCTTAACCTCCCTGTGTTCAGCCTAAAACACTTTCCATCACAGGGTACACAAGCAATGAACATTCATTGTTATTAATGAAAATCATAACTAATCCTTGTCTAATCCTTTTGAACAGATTTGAAGGTTAAGGAGAAATGGCCATAGAAAAGTTGGTGTTTTTCCTCATGTGTAGATTCTAGTTTTCACCAAATTGGCATTGCCTGTTTAAATGACATGTGCTTATAGTTAAGAATGGCTGGAAGTCTTTTTGAGTCTATGTGCATGGAGCCATTTTCTACCACTTTTTAATTAATTAACTCTAATTTTATCTTGTGCAAAAAAAAAAGATGGTATTATGGAAAGTAGAGTGCAATATGTTCCCAGAGTGAGAATGAGCACCAGGGCCTCAGAGGGCAGAGCAGAGCTATGACTACAGTTCGAAATTGGAGTTTGCTATAGGCTGGGCAGGAGTAAAAATATATTTGCAATCTGAGAAGAAAGACTACAATTCCATTTCTCATCAATACTGAAGAGCCCTGAGGCGCCTGGGTGGCTCAGTCAGTTAAGTGTCCACCTCTTGGTTTTGGCTCAGGTCAGGATCCCAGGGTCCTGAGATCAAGTCCCAATTCGGGCTCCCTGTTCAGCAGGGAGTCTGCATCTCTCTCTCTCCTTCTGTTCTCCCCTAGTGCTCGTGCTCTCTCGCTCACTCTCTCTATGTCTCTCAAATAAATAAATAAATCCTTAAAAAAGTAGTGAAGAGCCCTGCCAAAGCATGGTTAAGGAGTCAAGTTACTGTTTTCAAACATAACCCTCTCTCCAGTTACTGCCCTTAGTAAGAGTCTAGTGCCAGAGACACAGTAGTAACAGGTCAATCTTCTGCGGATCTCCCTTACTCCAGCTGTAAGCTCCCATCCCAATTAAAGTCAGATCTATTTAAAAACTCCAAATAGTACTTTTATTTTAACTTTCTAACTGGAGCATCTGAGATAGGCACTTATATCCCAATTAATACTTAGATTTTTTGAGAAATATAAGTATTTCTAAAAAACTAAAACTTCAAGGCCTTAACTTTTATTTATTGTCAGCTGGCCTGAAGGGTAAATGTAGAGGTAGATTACCTTCTAGATGACAAAATTGGGATGATGGTGCAGATTCTAAAAGTGCATAGCTAAAAACAAAAACGAAAAAGAAAGGTGCTTTTTTTAGCTACTCAGAGATGGCTGACATAAAATGAATTGGGATTCAGCCTAGGAAAGTAAATGCACTAATGCACTTAAACAAGAATTGGGAAAAAAATAAATATTCAGTAGTAAGAGAGTAACTGAAAAAGGGATGAACTAAAACCCTTTTAGATTCTAATGGAGTTATGAATCATTTGTTGATCTTCTCTTTTCCTTCCAAATATCTGCTTTGTTTCTTGTCCCTGATTTTTAGAATTAAATTTTAGCCTATGATGTGGAAATATCCATAGTCATATTGAATATATGATTATTAACTCATCACCTACCAATTCCTCAAACATCATTTATAAATATAATCCCTCAAACAAAATGTGAAGTGAAAAGAATTAGCTTCTTATTGATCCAATCTAGTTGTAGAATAGATAGTTTGGTTAATAAATTTCCTTCTATTTTACTAGGTTGGGATGAATATTTCTTCCTGAATTAGAATGCAATAATATTTTTTTTAACTCTGGAAGACAAATCATGTATCGCTGACCATTTAAAAATCACTTAAAATCAATTCTAGAGCATTTAGAGCAATGTTTGCAGCAAATACTATCAGGGCATCTCTCATCTCTTTGCCTAACCTGGAGGTCAATGTCAAGGTCAAGATCAAATTCCTGCCTCTTTGCCTGAGTCATTTAGTCCCCTCGGGGCAGGACAAATTTCTGGGAGACTAATTTCCCCAGGAGCGACCATCAACCAGTAATAGATGGGAAATTGTGTATAAATACCTCAGCTTCCTTGCCTATTATGGGACAGTTCTGTCCTGTGTTCTATACCATCTATCAGAGTATCCCCCAGTGTGTCTAACATGGAATTATAAGCTCAATGCCCCTGATTGCCTTTCCCTCTTCCATGTCTCTCTTCCCCACTCCCTACACTCTGGAATCACCTCCAGATAAACCACCAGTATCTAAATCCTCTTCTGAAGACCTGATTTGGTGAGAACTCATACTTGGATAATGGTTCTCCACTATTTTTGGAGTCTCATCAGAAATGGTAATTCACGAAGGTTAAAATAGTGCTTTTCTGGCTTCATTTATTCATATAAAAACATCATAATTTTGCCATACTAGCGTTAGCATCTGCACTATGATTTACTCAATAGCCATTCTAAGTCAGTTTAAAATTGACTCACTTTTTAATTTAGTCTCTACTGTGGTAAAATTATGCATGAAATCACATTGTTATATGATAGAAATACATATTTTTTAAATGTTTGCTCATGTATCATCTAAAATGATACCAAGTTTGCAAAACCCTAGTCTACAGTACAGATAAGAAGCATGCATGTTTTCTCTATAACTGGCTCATGACACCACAGTTGAGAATTCTTAAGGTAGAAAAGAAATTTTTGACTAGATGCTTCTCTTGCAGTGTTTGAGAATTCTGCATTTCTTGTTGGATGATTTTGTCTATATTGAAAATGTCCATTTTAAGTTATGAACTCCTACTACTCAGGAACTCTAACATTCTTTCATATTAGTATCCAGTGTAATAGCATAAAGGGAGAGAAAAATGGGGTGATAATAGCAGCAATTGGCGCTCATTTTAGGTCTATGGAATTTTCTTAAGAATATATAAGATACAGAAAGACAGAAAATGCTGATATTTGGGGTTTAGGGTCAAAGGACAAAACTTTTCTTTTTGCTGTCATCTAGCAAAAGTCTTTATTTTTTGGAAGGAGGGTTTTACATTTAAAAAGACATTGATGTGCGGGGTGCAGTAGATGGCAGAGGAGTGGGTCCCCAAGTCACCTGTCCCCACTAACTTACCTAGATAACTTTCAAATCACTCTGAGAACCTACGAATTCGACCTAAGATTTAAAGAGAGAAGAGCTGGAATGCTACAGAGAGAAGGGTTTTTGCTTCTAAGGTAGGAAGGAGGAAAAAAAAAAAAACAAAAGCATCCAGTGGGGGAGGGACCCGCGAGGAGGAGCCGGGCTAAGGGGGGCAGCGAGAGCCTCGGGGACAGGAAAGCCCCGCCCCAGAGAAACGGGAACTTTAAAAATCCGCAGTAACTACCGCAGCTCGGAGGCGGCTCCGCCCAGAGGGGGCTGCGCGGCCCGGGATCGATTCCAGCAGCGCAGGCCGGGGAGCCCAAGGTGTGGGGAGACACAGCCCAGGATCCTGCGCTACCCCGGGACCTGCGGATGCCCGGAGGACACAGGACAGTGAGGACGCTCCTGCCGCCTGGTGGCCCCGAGCTGTGCAGAGCAGCGTCACCCACCCCGGGAGCATCCAGGCCCCTGTGGACTGGGAGCTGCGGTAGTTACTGCAGGAGCTGACTCCAGGGCTGGAGAACTGGTCGCTGCCACTGCTGTTCCTTCTGGTGTCACCCTGTGCCTGGGATGGAGCAGGGCTGCCAAGGAACAGGGGCCTCATGGGGTCAACAGCTCCCATGAGCCCTGCACCTGGCAGGGGGCTGGGCAGCTCCCCGAGGTGCACACACCTGAGAATCAGCACAGCGGCCCCTCCCCCAGAAGACCAGCTGGAAGGACAAAGGGAGGACAAGTTTTTGACCTAGCAGTGCTGGAAAGCTCCAGGGGAACTTGAAGGATTTACAGTATATAGAACCAGAGGATACCCCTCCTGTTTTTTTTGTTTGATTGTTTTTTTCTTTCTCTTTTTTTTTCTCTTCCTTTTTCCGGTACAACTCGTTTTTAGTCACTCTGCACTGAGCAAAATGACTAGAAAGAAGAACTCACCACAAAAGACAGAATCAGAAACCGTACTCTCTGCCACAGAGTTAATAATTTGAATTACAATTCGATGTCAGAAAACAAATTCAGATGTGGTATATGTATACAATGGAATATTATTCAGCCATTAGAAACGACAAATACCCACCAGTTGCTTCGTTGTGGATGGAACTGGAGGGTATTATGCTGAGTGAAATAAGTCAATCAGAGAAGGACAAACATTATATGGTCTCATTCATTTAGGGAATATAAAAAATAGTGAAAGGGAATAAAGGGGAAAGGAGAAAAAAATGAGTGGGAAATATCAGAAAGGGAGACAGAACATGAAAAACTCCTAACTCTGGGAAACGAACAAGGGGTGGTGGAAAGGGAGGTGGGCACGGTGGGGGTGACTGGGTGACGGGCACTGAGGTGGGCGCTTGATGTGATGAGCACTGGGTGTTATTCTATATGTTGGCAAATTGAACACCAATAAAAAATAAATTTATAAAAAAAGAAAACAAATTCAGAAGCACAATTATAAAGCTACTCGTGGCTCTGGAAAAAAGCATAAAGGATTCTAGAGACTTCATGACTGCAGAATTGAGACTAATCAGGCCAAAATTAAGAATCAATTAATTGAGATGCAATCCAAACTGGAGGTCCTAACAATGAGGGTTAATGAGGTGGAAGAAAGAGTGAGTGACATAGAAGACAAGTTGATGGCAAGGAGGGAAGCTGAGAAAAAAAAGAGAAAATCAATGAAAAGACCATGAGGAAAGGTTAAGGGAAATAAATCAGTGCCTCAGAATGAAAAATTTACATTTAATTGGGGTTCCAGAGGGCGCCGAGAGGGACAGAGGACCAGAAAGCATATTTGAACAAATCATAGCTGAGAACTTCCCTAATTTGGGGAGGGGAACAGGCATTCAGATCCAGGACATAGAGAGGTCCCCCTACCAAAAATCAATAAAAACCATTCAACATTAATGGTGAAACTTGCAAATTCCAAAGATAAAGATAAAATCCATAAAAAGAGACAAGTGATTCTTATCTTATATGGGGAGAAATATTATATTAACAGCATACCTCTCCACAGAGACCTGGCAGGCCAGAGAGGCTGGTAGGATATATTCAGGATCCTAAATGAGAAGAACATGCAGCCAAGAATACTCTATCCAGCAAGGCTCTCATTCAGAATAGGAAAGATAAAGAGCTTCCAAGATAGGCAGAAACTGAAAGAATATGTGACCACCAAACCACCTCTACAAGAAATATTAAGGGGGACCCTGTAAAAGAGGAAGCCTAAAGAAACAATCCACAAAATCAGGGACTGAATAGCTAATAGGATGACACTAAATTCATATCTTTCAATAGTAACTCTGAACGTGAATAGGCTAAATGACCCCATCAAAAGATACAGGGTACCCGATTGAATAAAAAAGCAAGACCCGTCTATTTGCTGTCTACAAGACACATTTTAGACCTAAGGACACCTATAGCCTGAAAATGAAAGGTTGGAGAACTATTTGTCATTCAAATGATCCTCAAAAGAAAGCAGGGGTAGCCATCCTTATATCAGATAAAGTTTATCCCAAAGACTGTAGTAAGAGATGAAGAGGGACACTATATCACACTTAAAGGATCTATCCAACAAGAGGACCTAACAATCATGAATTTTTATGCCCTAATGTGAGAGCATCTAAGTATATTAGTCAATTAATAAACAAAGTAAAGACATACTTAATAATAATACACTTATACTGGAAGACTTCAACACAGCACTTTCTGCAAATGACAGATATTCTAAGCACACCATCTCCAAAGAAACAAGAGCTTTAAATGATATACACTGGACTAGATAGATTTCACAGGTATTCACAGACCTTTACATCTAAATGCAACTGAATACACAAGTGCATATGGAACTTTCTCCAGGATAGACCACACAGTCACAGATCAGGTTTTAACTGATACCTAAAGATTGGGATTCTACCCTGCATATTTTCAGACCATAATGCTTTGAAACTTGAACTCAATCACAAGAAGAAATTTGGAAGAAATTCAAACAAGTGGAGGTTAAAGAGCTTTCTGCTAAAAGATGAAAAGGTCAACCAGAAAATTAGAGAAGAATTAAAAAGATCCATGGAAACTAATGAGGATGAAGATACAACCACTCAAAATCTTTGGGATACAGCAAAAACAGTTCTGAAAGGGAAATATATTGCAATACAAGCATCCCTCAAAAAATTGGAAAAAACTCAATACACAAGCTAGCCTTACACCTAAAGGAACTAGAGAAAGAACAGCAAATAAAACCTACACTGAGCAGAAGAAGAGAGTTAATAAAGATTTGAGAAGAACTCAAGGAAATAGAGACCAGAAGAACTGTAGAACAGATCAACAAAACCAGGAGTCGGTTCTTTGAAAGAATTAATAAGATAGGTAAAACATTAGCCAGCCTTATTAAAAACAAAAGAGAAAGACTCAAATTAATAAAATTGCAAATGAAAACAGAGAGATCACAACCAATACCAATGAAATACAAACTATTTTAAAAATATATTATGAGCAGCTATATGCCAATAAATTAGGCAATCTAGAAGAAATGGATGCATTTCTGGAAAACCACAAACTACCAAAACTGGGACAGGAAGAAATAGAAAACCTGACCAGGCCAATAACCAGGGAGGAAATTGAAGCAGTCATCAAAAACCTCCCAAGACACAAAAGTCAAGGGCCAGATGGCTTCCCAGGGGAATTCTATGAAACATTTAAAGAAGAAACAATACCTATTCTACTAAAGCTGTTTGGAAAGATAGAACGGGATGAAATACTTCCAAACTCGTTCTATGAGGCCAGCATCACTTTAGTTCCAAAACCAGACAAAGACCCCACCACAAAGGAGAATTATAGACCAATATCCCTGATGAACACAGATGCAAAAATTCTCAACAAGATACTAGTCAATAGGATCCAACAGTACATTACAATAATTATTCACCATGACCAAGTGGGATTTATCCCTGGGATGCAAGCCTGGTTCAATATTCATAAAACAATCAACGTGATAGACCATATCAACAAGAGAAAAAACAAGAACCATATGATCTTCTCAATAGATACAGAGAAAGCATTTGACAAAATACAGCATCCATTCCTGATCAAAACTCGTCAGAGTGTAGGGATAGAGGGAACATTCCTCAGCATCTTAAAAGCCATCTATGAAAAGCCCACAGCAAATATCATTCTCAATGGGGAAGCACTGGGAGCCTTTCCCCTAAGATCAGGAACATGACAGGGATGTCCATTCTCACCACTGCTATTCATCACAGTACTAGAAGTCCTAGACTCAGCAATCAGGCAACAAAAAGAAATAAAAGGCGTTCTAATTGGCAAAGAAGAAGTCAAAACTCTCCCTGTTCACAGAAGACATGATACTCTACATAGAAAACCCAAAAGACTCCACCCGAAGATTGCTAGAACTCATACAGCAATTCGGCAATGTGGCAGGATACAAAATCAATACCCAGAAATCAGTGGCATTTCTATTCACTAACAATGAAACTAAAGGAAGAGAAATTAAGGAGTCAATCCCATTTACAATTGCACCCAAAAGCATAAGATACCTAGGAATAAACCTAACCAAAGAGGTAAAGGATCTATACCCTGAAAACTACAGAACACTTCTGAAAGAAACTGAGGAAGACACAAAGAGATGGAAAAATATTCCATGCTCATGGATTGGAAGAATTAATATTATGAAAATGTCAATGCTACCCAGGGCAATATACATGTTCAGTGCAATCCCTATCAAAATACCATGGACTTTCTTCAGAGAGTTGGACAAATAATCTTAAGATTTGTGTGGAATCAGAAAAGACCCTGAATAGCCAGGGGAATGTTGAAAAAGAAAACCACTGCTGTGGGCATCACAACGCCAGATTTCAGGTTGTACTACAAAGCTGTGGTCATCAAGACAATGTGGTACTGGCACAAAAACAACTCATAGATCAATGGAACAGAATAGAGAACCCAGAAATGAGCCCTCAACTCTATGGTCAACTAGTATTCAACAAAACAGGAAAGACTATCCACTGGAAAAAGGACAGTCTCTTCAATAAATGATGCTGAGAAAATTGGACAGCCACGTGCAGAAGAATGAAACTAGACCATTCTCTTACACCACACCCAAAGATAAACTCAAAATGGATGAAAGAACTAAATGTGAGACAAGATTCCATCAAAATCCTAGAGGAGAACACAGGCAACACCCTTTTTGAACTTGGCCACAGCAACTTCTTGCAAGATACATCTGAAGCTAAGGGAAACAAAAGCAAAAATGAACTATTGGGGATTAATCATGATAAAAAGCTTCTGCACAGCAAAAAAAAAAAAAAAGTCAACAAAACTAAAAGACAACCTACAGAATGGGAGAAGATATTGGCAAATGACCTATCAGATAAAGGGCTAGTATCCAAGATCTATAAAGAACTTAAACTCAATAGCAAAGGAACAAACAATCTAATCATGAAATGGCAAAAGACATGAACAGAAATTTCACAAAAGAAGACAGAGACATGACCCACAAGCACGTGAGAAAATGCTGTGCATCACTTGCCATCAGGGAAATACAAAGCAAAACCACAATGAGATACCACCTCACACCAGTGAGAATGGGGAAAATTAACAAGACAGAAAACAACAAATGTTGGAGAGGATGCAGAGAAAAGGGAACCCTCTTACACTGTTGGTGGGAATGTGAACTTGTGCAGCCACTCTGGAAAACTGTGTGGAGGTTCCTCAAAGAGTTAAAAATAGACCTGCCCTACGACCCAGCAATTGCACTGTTGGGGATTTACCCCAAAGATACAGATGCAGAGAAACGGCAGGATACCTGCACCCCAATATTTATAGCAGCAATGTCCACAGTAGCCCAACTGTGGAAGGAGACTCGTTGTCCAATGAAAGATGAATGGATAAAGAAGATGTGGTCTATGTATACAATGGAATATTACTCAGCCATCAGAAAAGACAAATACCACAATTTGCTTCGACATGGATGGAACTGGAGGGTATTATGCTGAGTGAAATAAGTCCATTGGAGAATGACAAACAATATATGGTCTTATTCATTTGGGGAATATAAAAAATAGTGAAAGGGAATAAAGGGGAAGGAGAGAAAATGAATGGAAAATTCAGTGAGGGTGACAGATCATGAGAGACTTGTAACTCTGGGAAATGAACAAGGGGTAGTGGAAAGGGAGGTGGGCAGGGAGTTGAGGTGACTGGGTGATAGGCACTGAGGGGAACACTTGACGGGATGAGCACTAGGTGTTATGCTATATGTTGGCATATTGAATTTCAATAAAAATATGTACAATACATACATACATACATAGACATTGATCTTCATAACACAACTCAGGACCCAAAGCTCATAAAGCCACTTTTCAAAATAGAATTAGTATCTCATTTTCTTTTTCCTAAAGAAGCACTCCAAATTTCTTTTAAGTGGCAAAATTTGTTTCTCAGTGATTTAATTGTCATTACTAATTTGTGAATCACGTGTTGCCTGTTACCAAGAAATGGAATCTATTCAATTCATGAAAGATTTTATGGCTCTATTCTGGAGGGGTGTGCATGTGTCTGTGTATATGTGTGTAAGAGAGAGACAGAAATAGGCAGGCAGACAGACAGAGAGACACAAGGATGGGGGAGGGGAGGAAGAGATGGAAATATCTAATCAAATTACCAGACAGTATTCACTGAAGTCACTGTGTATGAGAAAGAAAGTGAGACAGAGAGACAGAGGAAGACAGAGAAAGACAGTGGGGAGGGGAGGGACAGGAGGGAGAGAGGGAGATATCTAAGGGAATCTTCAGACATAAACCACTGAAGTCACTGTGTGTGCAGATCTATGGAGTTATGTGCAGACAGGATATGAAATTATATAGATTATGAACATCTCTGGTTGATTAAATGGAATTGAAATACATTTTCTCTCTCATATTCGAAGAGGCTTAACATTAAAAAACTAATCTTTTCTGAGATAAAGTTCATTAACACAATGATTATTCATTTGGCTTTTATAATGATATTGCTGCTTAATCACCAGAACATTGCTTCCTGTGCTCGGTGGAAACCAGCAGGAAGCACTTGAAGAGCAAGTCTTGCTGCTAATGTGAAGGGAGAGGGAATGGTATTCTCCTCGCTCTTTATTTCAAAAGTACAACTCATTGCTGCTCAGAAGTCTAAAACCTCGTGTCCAACAGCATGAGCTTTAAACTCCACATTAAACACGGAATAAAGTTATATAACCCTGAAGGCTAAATCTTTGCCTCAGGTCTGCTGTTTCTCTTTGGGTTGCACATAAAGTTTCTCCAGGGGGATATGCTTATTATAAACCAAGATTTGAGGGCTTTTATCTTGGTAGTTGCAAATACTGTGGCACCAAATTTGATATCTCATCTGACTGTTTATTTTTTTAAGTTTTTTTTTAAAGAGATCTTATTTATTTATTCATGATAGAGAGAGAGAGAGAGAGAGAGCGGCAGAGACACAGGCAGAGGGAGAAGCAGGCTCCATACCAGGAGCCCGAAGTGGGACTCAATCCTGGGACTCCAGGATCACGTCCTGGGCCGAAGGCAGGCACTAAACCGCTGAGCCACCCAGGGATCCCCATCATCTGACTGTTCAGCTCAGTAAACAAAGACACAAAGATAGGACCAAACTATAAATCTTTAAAACTACATCTTCCTTGATGCAAGATGAACCCATAGTGCACCACTAAATCTAAAGACTGGTATCTTTGCAATGGAATCTAAATGAAAATATAATCATAAGATGTCATAAAGAAAGACAACTGTTATAATTTTTGTATTTATTCACTAAAGATTCTTTTGAATGTAGGAATTGATAAACTCCCTGTAGGGAACTAAATTATCAACAAGGTGTAAAATACATAATTATCCACTAATACGCATTACACAGTGTAGCAATAGTAGTCAGTGCTGTAAATTGCAAGCAATAGAAACCAACTCTGGATAATTTAAGCAGATAACAAATGTATTGGAAGGATATTAGCTAATTCACAAAATTGTCCAGTGAATCAACTTCAAAAGCTGGGCATAAACAAAGTATGTTGGTTAGGGCTAACACCAACATCACACTACGGAACCATTTAAAGAATGCAAAACACTGGACTTCCCACCTTACATTGGATGCCCACATAGAACCACCCTGGAAATGCAATGTGATAGCCAGGAAGGCTGCCACTGGCCACAAAACTGGACTCTCTACTCCCTCTGCTTCTTCAAAAGCAGGAGGGTCCAGTTCTAGAGTTGGTGCACCAGCCAGGCTGGACTATATAATGTACTCAGATCTTTGTAGCAAAGAGATCAAATGATCTCTGGGCTTGCCAAAATTCCCAAGACAGTGAATTTCCCCAAGATATAAAGTTAGTTCAGGCTTGGTCAGCTAAAATGAAACATTATCTACCATCAAATAAATCTGATAAAATTACACATTCATAACAAAGGGATGCTTAACCTATTAAGCAACCTAATTTGATCAGATTATTCAAAGCCTGGTTTACAATTTTTCAGGCAGCATAAATTGCAGGCCCAGAACTGCCCATATGTTCCTGCCAGACACTATATAATGTTCTTTAACTAACAACATTACTCTTTTGGCCTCCTTCAATCTGTCCACAGGCTTTCAGATAAGTAGAGTTGTACAAAGAAAGAAAACAGGTAAACAGGTGTAGGTAGCATAGGAGATTGTTAAAGGTCATTTCTGAGGACTTAGGTGTGCCTTTACAATGTTAATTCACATTTAAACAGAGGCAGAGGATATATCCTCACCAAAATGGTGATACAGGTTGCTCCTTACTTCACTACTCCCTCACAGGAAGCACAAAGAACTTTTCAAGGACAAGACACCAGTGAGAGAATTCTAGAACATGGAGGTAAGACTGAAGCACCTCTCTGTACCACAGAGACCAAACAGACTGCATTAGAAAGTTTGCTCTTTCCCCTCCACCACCACCTCCAGCCAGCGCAGCATCACATGGAGAAGTCTCCCCCAAAACCTTTAGTTCCTCCAGTAGGAAAAGAGAATCCAGAGAGGACAACCAGTCCCCACTAACATTGGGGGTAGTTTTGTGGGAGCCCCTGCTATGATCCAGTTCCATGGGGATTGCAAGAGAATCTACAGGACTCAACCACTGGAATCAAACTATGAGAAGGGTGATGGGTTTGCAACAACTAGCACATGGATCTTGGCAGATCAAGTTCATATCTATATCCCAAGAAGTCCTACCAATCAGCAGTTTTGCTCATCTACAGAATCAAGTCTAGGGTGACCAGGGGACTGGGGAAGGTGGGGAACAGCCTGTTTTGGATCCTCAAAGAGTTTTGCCAGGCCTAGACTCTGGTTTGCTTATGCCCATGTAAGGAGCTGAATCATAGCCCTACCTACTGTTGAGAGTGTCTTCTGGTTCCAGTGACCAGAAGGGCTGGTGACACAACTCTTGGAAATAGTGCAGCCCATGTTCAACCTGAGGGGTGATGGTAAAGACAATACCAGGTATAGGGTGTTTCTGTACTATACAGAAGCAGGGGGTTAATTCATAGGCAAAGCTGAGGGTCATTCCCAGCCTTGGGACTGGAGAACCTGTTTCAGGAATTGAGAGTAGCTTAGAGTGCCCCCCCTCCCATCTGGACAAGAGAAATGAGACAGCCCCTCCTGCTTTGGAGACCATCTTCTGGCCCCATCTAATAAGAAGGGCTGGAGACAACTCATGGAAGCTCTGCAACCCAGCAGGACTCAAGTCAAGAAACAGGTGGGCAGAGTCAATAGTTGGCATAGCAAAGCCAGTGGCCCTATTCAGTCAGGAAAATGGGGTGCATGTTGGCTTGAATTAAGACAATAAACAAGGAGCTTTACCTTTTTTAGAGCTGCTTCTCTGGCTGTGCCTGGGCAGGGACTCTATTGCATAACACCACTCATTGCTGAATACAGCCTTAAGTTTAACCTGTCTAATCAGGCAACCTAACCAGAGCACATGGTATGCTGTGTAGCCCTTGATACACAGTAGCGCTTGAATAGTAGCACTTAAATAGAGAACACAGCCTGTGGCTTCCCTCAACAGCAGAGCAAAACTGGAGAACTTGACTAATGAAAGAATTCAGTGCATACTCTAAGAATTAGGAAGCTAATTCATAGCCCCATCTATTACTGAATATAGTACCCAGTCTCCACCATCTAGTAAGCCGGACCAGAGAATGCAGGCAACCATGGAACCCATCCTCACTTGGGTAGGGAATCAATCCAGCAGTCCTATCCAAATGTTCTCAGCCAGGGGCGCAGCCTCCTCCATTCCTACCCTCAGAGCTCACACTCTTGCCTTGCTCCAAAATAGACTGCAATGATAGGTCCCACCTGCCCAAGGGCATTACCAGCAGAGATACTCAAAACTCATACTGAATGACCTGCTAAATAAATATCTCTGCCAAAGCAAAGTTTTGAAGTCTGAAAGAGGACCCTGATTACTCAAATGTGCAGATACCAATGCAAGGAATAGTCATGAAAAATTAGGTAAATATGATACCACCAAAGGAAACTTATAAACTTCCAATAACTGGCCCTAAGGAAATGGAAATCTACAACTTATCAAACAAAGAATCCACAATAATCCTTGTGAGGATACCAGGCAACATACCAGTTACAACGTAACTCTACACTTTAAGAAATTAGAAAAAGGAGAACAAATTGAGTCCAACGTTTACAAAAGGAGGGAAATAATGAAAATTAGATTAGAAATCAATGACACAGAGAACAAAAACAATAGAAAATATTAAAGTTAAAAGTTAATATCAAGTTAAAAGTTGGTTCTTTTTAAAAAACAAACCAAACGGACAAAACTTTAGCTACATTAACCAAAGAAGAAAAGGACCCAAATCAACAAAATTATAAGTGAAAAAGAAGACTTTACAATGGATATCACAAAAAATAAAGAATCATAAGCTATCATATAAAAAATAACTGGACACCAAGAAACTGGACAACATCGAAGAATAGGAGAAATTCTTAGAAACATATAAGTTACCAAAATTGAATCAGGAAGAAACAGAAAATCTGAATATATGAATTATTAATAAGGAGATTAAATCACTAATCAAAAATCACCCAAGAAAGGCAGGATCAGGACCAAATGGCTTTACTGATGAATTTTACCAAACATTTAAAGAAAAATAAACACCAGTCCTTCTCAAAAAATTGAAGAGGAGGGAATACTCCCAAAATCAATTTATGAGACCAACATTATCTATTTTAAAGATTTTATTTATCTATTTATGAGAGAGAGAGAGAGAGAGCATGAGTAAAGAGAGGGGCAGAAGAAGAGGGAGAAGTAGACTCCCCACTGAGGAGGAAGCTTGACAAGGGGCTCAATCCCTGGACCCCAGGATCATGACCCAAGCCAAAGGCAGATGCTTAACCAACTGAGCCACCCAGATGTCCTGAGGCCAGCATTATCTTGATACTAAAAACAAAAAAAGGACACATTAGAAAAGAAAACAACAGGCCAATATTGAATATACATGGAAAAATTCTCAAAAAAATACTAGCAAACCAAATTCAGCAGCACTTTAAAAGGATCATTCACCATGATCAAGTAGGATTTCTCCCTGGGTTGCAAGAATGGTAAAACACGTAATGAATTCGATATGTGCATTGATAAAATGAACAAAAAGAACCAACATCATCAACAATTGCAGAAAAAGCATTTGATAAGATTATAATTCATTCATGATAAAAACTCCTAAAAAATTAGGAAGTAGAATATTTCAACATAATGAAGGCCAGATATGACAAGCCCAAGTTAACATGATACTCATTGGTGAAAGATTAAAAGCTTTTCCTCTAAGATCAGAAACAGGAAAAAAAAAAAAAAAGAAAAACAGGACATTCCTATTCAATGTAGTACTAGAAATCCTAGCTAGAGTAATCAGGCAATAAAAAGAAATGTGAGGTATCAGAATTAGAAAGGAAGAATAAAATTTGTCTCTAGGTGCAGATGACATGATTTTATGTATAGAAAATCCTAAAGACTCCATCGAAAAACTGTCATATCTAGTCAATGATTTCAAAAGTTGAAGGATACAAAATTAACATTAAAAATCAGTAGCATTTCTATGCACTAACAATGAAAGTTCTGAAAAAGAAATTTAAAAGATCAATACCATTGATAATAACATCAAAAATTAAATACTTAGGAATAAATTTAACTAAGGAAGTGAAAGATCTTTACTCTGAAAACTACAAGACATTGGTGAAAGAAATAGAAAAAGATACAAATAAATGGAAAGGTACCCTATGTTCATTCATTGGAAAAATTAATATTGTTAAAATGTCAATAGTACCAAGCCAACTATAGTTTCAGTACAATCCCTATCAAGATTCTGATGGCATTTTTACAGAAGTACAAAAAACATCACTAAAATTTACATGGAACCACAAAAGATGTCAAATAGCCCAAGAAATCCCAAGAAAGAACAAAAAAAAGGAGGAGGCATCACAAGCTAACATCCTCAGCATAGAATGGTAGTGGCATAAAAACAAATATATCAGTGTAACAGAATTGAGAGCCTAGAAATAAACCCAAATACATATGACCAAATAATATTTGACAAGACAGCCAAGAATATTCAATGGAGAAAAGACAGTCTCTTTAATAAATGGTGCTCAAATAGTTGGATATTCGCATGTGAGACACTGGACCCAAATTGATCACCACTCCTAAAAATTAACTTAAAATGCATTAAAAACTGGGATACCTGGGTAGCTCCATGTTTGAACATCTGGCTCAGGGCATGATCCTGGAGTCCCAGGATCAAGCCCTGCATTGGGCTCCCTGCAGGAAGCCTGCTTCTCCCTGTGCCTGTGTCTCTGCCTATCTCTCTCTGCTCTCATGAATAAATAAATAAAATATTTTTAAAAATGCATTAAAAACTAAAATGCAGGAAACTTCTGGAAGAAAATGATAGGACTAAAGCTCCTTGACATGGGTCTTTGTAATGATTTCTTGGATATGACACCTAAAAAACAAATAACAATCAAAAATAAACCAGTGGAACCACATCTAACTAAAAATCTTCTGCAAAGAAAGGAAATGATCAACAAAGTAAGAGACAACCTATGGAATGGGAAAAATATTTGCAAACCACATAGTTGATAAGGGGTTAATATCCAAAAACCATGAAGAACTCATACTATTCAATAACCAAAAAAACCCTAATACTCCAATTTTAAAAATTGGCAAAGGATCTGATTGAATATACATTTCTCCAAAGAAGGTATACAAAGGGCCAACAAGTACATAAAAGGATGCTCAACATCACTAGTCATTAAAGAAATTCAAATTAAAACCACAGTGAGATATTACCTCCTGCCCATTAGTAGAGGCATCATCAAAAAGACAAGAGATAACAAGTGCTGGCATGGATGTGGGGAAAAGGGAACCTTGTGCACTGCTAGTTGGACTGTATGTTGATACAGCCACTATAAAAAAACATTATGGAGGATCCTCAAAATATTAAAAATAGAACTACCATATGATCCAGTAGTTTCACTTCTGGGAATATATCCAAAGGAAACAAAATACTAACTGAAAAAGATGTCTGTACTTCTATGTTCATAGCAGCATTATTTGTAATAGTCAAAACATGGAAACAATCTGAGTGTCCATCAATGAATAATGAATAAATTGAAAGAGAAGTTGTGGTATATACACATACACCCCCACACACACACACATGCACACATATACACAATAGAGTATTATTCAGCCATAAAAATGAGGAAATCTACCATTTGTGACAATATGGAGGGACCTTGAAGGCATTATACTAAATGGAATAAGTCAGAGAAAAACAAATATTATATGATCTCACTTCTATGTGGAAACTTAAGAAAACGCAAGCTAATAGGAAAAAGAGATCAGATTTGTACTTAGACCAGAGGCAGAGGGTGGAGTAAGGGGAATTGGAGGAACGTGGTCAAAATGTACAAACTTCTAGTAATAAGATAAACAAGTTCTAGGATGTAATGTACAGCATAGGGTCTGTGCCTAACACTGTTGTGTGATATACTGGAACATTGTTAAGAGAGTAGATCCTACATTCTCATCACAAGGAGGAAAATTTTTTTTGTTTCTTTTTTCTCTTTTCTTTTTCTTTTATTCATAGGAGAATAGAGATACCTGAACCTGTAGTGGTAATCATTTCACAGTATATTTAAGTCAGGCTATCATGCTTTTATGCCTTAAATATACAGGGATATATGTGAATTATTTCTCAGTAAAATTGGAAAAATTTTTCATCAGAAAGAGGGACATTTTAGAGAGTTCATTTAGAAAGGAGTCAGTACCTGTGAGTATGCTGATCTTCATTTGATAATATTTAAGGCACTTAAAAGTCTCAGTCACTGAATCTAAATGATTTTGGAATTCATAAAGAAACCTGACACCAGGGGCATGCACTTTCATTACGGTGTTACATTTCATTATTTTGCTAAACTCTGGTGAATGCATTTGACTCCCACAGAGATCAGATCTGAAAAAGCCACATAGAGATGACAGTGTGTAAGCTGAAAATCAGAGAGAGGTCACTGGTGGGATATGAGAAGCCATGTTTTGACATTTGTCAAATGTTAACAAAACAATCCACATTAATCTGACATCTATGGATAGTAAAAGGTAACAGCAGGAGCAAATGGGGCATGGATAATCCAAAGCATGAGCTAATGTAAAATTAATTTATATTTGATTAGTGGTGACATTATGTAATTTCTGTAATATCTATTTGCTTTATATTTTCTTCTGCTTATGTTGTAATTGGGTTCAACTCCCTGAGTACACCCTAGCTGGGTGATGTGCAGTTAAACATTTTCAGTGAATAGTGATTAAAAATTTTTTCTAAGTAGTGTAAATTTTATTTGGGTACAAATATGTCAGAGTATATACTGTGAGAAATCGTAGAAGTCTCTTGACTAAGAAAATCTTTGAGCAGGGACAGATCCGAAATAGGCAACCAGTAGTGTTGGAAAAAACATGTGGATTACAAGACTTGGGAACATGGTGTTTGGTGATAAGAAATCACTAAATTTAAAAGGAATTTTGATGAGAATTTTAGCTGGGAAACAGGATGTTATTTGGTTGGAACACACTCCTTAAGCTAGTCTGAGACAAGCACTCCTGGCAGAAACTGCTGCCCTGGCACTGGGTGCCAGATTGTGAAGGAGGCTGCAACGCAGAGTGCTTACTTCAGCCCCACATTTACCATGGATGCTCAATAACTTGTGGAAGATGATGAGGTTCCATATTGATTTTTCAGTCATATTCAGACCCTGAGATAATAAGGAATGGAGTAGGGCCATCGCCTGAGTTTAAAGGACAAATTAGAACTGATGGCTGCTGGATTTGCATGTTAACATTTGTTTTTCCATTTACATAGAATCTCCCTTTGCAAATATTATCCATAGTAAATTTTCTGCCCATAATTTCAGATTAGCTAAATTTCAACATGACTTAGACCTGCATTTTGAAATAAGGAACACAGACACACATTCTTCTCCTGACTCTATAGAATTCTTGTATGACCGCAGTCAAATCACTTAATCTTTCTTGGACTCAATTACTTTATTTGCTTAATGAATGGTGGGTGGGAGACAATTTCATGTAAGATCCCCTTTGGCCATATGAATTCCCTGTTTAGAGTGTGATATATTAGACTTAACATATCACAAGAGTTTTAGATCAGACTAAAGGAAGGGCTTTATTTTTAAGAAGCATCTGGAAGTATTTAGGTAAAGGTAAGAGTTCCAAGCCAAATGATGGAATCATCCTCCCTTACATGAATATAACTTTCTATCTTGAAAAGCAGGTAACTAAACTAAACCTCTGAGATCTCGAGATCTTGTTATCTCAATGTTTCTTCTCTTTATAGGAAAGGAGAAATGATTCATGCATTTAAAATTGTTTGGAGCTAATATCTTTTCATTGCTACTTTGAAGAATTAGAAACTAAAATTTTTCATTTTAAATTATACACATGGAATAATTCAGTGAAAAGTACTGACATTGTAGAAAGATTGACAATAGATATGGACAGGCTCATCTATTTAATGGATTGACTACTCAATGCATTAACAGAGTCATCGAAACTTTGCATATATAAAGCCATCATTGAGCCCCTTGACACTTTTGCACCATCTTGGTGAAGAAGGAGAAAAGCAATATGACAAATCTTATGCCCTGGGAACGCCAGGTGTTTCTGGTAATAACACAAAAGTTAAAGTTGCTTCATTCTCAGCCAATTGATGAAAGTATCCTGAAGAAGGTAAAGACCATAATTATGTACATTTTCTAAGATCATGTAGGAAACACAGCTTTCATCCTTTTTACAAACCAACAAATGATAGCATATATACACTATGGGATACCAGGGAAGCAGTGCATAAATAGCAGATGCATTAGGCCACAGTTGCATACAAAATTTATTCTTCAGAGCAGCACTCAATCTGAGGGTAAAATCTCTGATGTCAGATGATAAACCTACCTTGTGCAAAATACTATGATAGGAAGGATATTGGGTTGGTATCAAAGAAACACAGTTTTGAAGAAGCTTAAAGTCTAATAGAAAAGAATAATAGAAATTCAAGTCAAGATTTCCTAAGGTGTTTTCCATCTAACCCTGTCTCCATAGGATTCCTAACACACCAGGCTGTCATCTAGGTTTTTGTTGCTGGTTTACTCTTTCTAAATTATCAAATCATTGCAGTGGGAGGGTCAGTCTCTTCAGGCCTCTACACACAATCATCTGATTACAGAGGCCCTCCCTGACCACGCTGTGTAGACTAGCAACACTCATCATTGCCTAGTCTGCTTTTTCTCCAAGGTTTTTATCATCATCTGTCAAACCATGAATTTGCTTGCTGATTTTTTTTTCTTTTCTGTATCCTCACTCTAGGATATAAATCCTATGGGTCCATGGGCTTTTCTGTTTTGTTCACTATCCTCAATGACTAGAATAATGATCGATACTCAGAAATTGCATTATCAGTATTTGCTGAAGGAATAAATGTAAGTATACATGAACAAATGAAATTAGTTAATATATTTATTGGCATGAATGTAAAGTATTAAAATATTCAGAGTGGTACTCATACAGGATTCCAAGTTCATCTTATTTTCAATACTTTTGTACTTTTATGATAAGCACACTTTATTTCTACAATTGAAAAATCCAAAAATATTTCTATTAAAAAAAGGTCAATGCCCTGCCTTGAAATAGAATGACACAGATGACTCTCAGAAAGATTCATACATATATTTCTAATCATTTTCAGGGAAAATAAATTTGACTTCTCTACCAAAGTAACCTATCCAGCATTCAACATCTCTCGTCAAAAGGAAATCTTTTACCTCATGTGCATTTTCTTTGTTTTTTTTTCCCCCATATGGTCTGTCTTTTTGGTCTTTGATAGCAGAGATACTTCTATTAAAATACTCCAACAGTTTACTCCAAAAAATGTTGATAAAATATAAGATATATATATATATATATATATATATATATATATATATATATATATAAACTATGTAATAGTAGGGAAAGGTGTGTTTCCTGGGGAAAGAAAAAGTTTTAATTCAAATGAAACTATCATGTGTGTGCCAGGCAAGATTTTTTTTTTTAATTTCAGTGAGCCAATAGCATGTAGTTGTCAGATTTTCTCAGAAGTCTAAGAACAAGTTCATATTTTAATAGGTAAAAGTTTTCAAGGAAATATTTAACAATACAGATGTGTATATGTTTATAAAATAAAAAAGATACTGTCTGTATCCTTGCCTTTACCTTCAAGGAAGATAATGGAGATTTTTTGTGATACTATTTTACTTTAAGCAGAACAGGGATATTACTTAACTATGTAATTACCTTGTTTTCACTACTTACTTTTTTAAAGTAGCGACAGCTTAAAGATTGAATTATACATATTCATATCAAAGCAAAATATTTCTTAAAGAAATTACAACCTTTTTTCCTTCTTTAATGCATGAATTTCATTTTTACTGATATATTTCCTTTTGGAATGCTAAACCATTATGATAAGAAGGATGACTAGGTAGATGATAGATAGATAGATAGATAGATAGATAGATAGATAGATAGATAATAGATAGATAGATACATAGATAGATAGATAGATAGATGATAGAAAGCAAGTTGATTTTCATATCTTTCAAGAAAAAATAACCTAACGGATAAGATTTTGAGTAGTTAAGTAGGTACATAGATAAGTAGCTAGCTAGATAGATACATAGAGATATATATAGCTAGAGATTTGTAACCAAGTAGATACATGAAATCTTTGTTAGATTTCTAAAAAGACGAATTTTGAGTAATAAAAGACTTTATAGTATTATCTTCAGTATCTTAATCAAATGGAGAAAAATATTTCAAGTGCAGTCATTAGAATAGATAGTAGATTAATGCTAGAAAGAAGATATAGGGAAATTATATGATTATTTGTAAATGGTTGATATAGCTAAATGTGAAAATAAATGATTTCACACTGTGCTATGCCTAGCTCTCTAAGTAAATAACTGAAACTCTACAGCAGAGATTCAAATGCAAATTATCCACGATGCTTTTTGATTTTGTATTAAAAAGTGAGAACTGCATGAGTCCAACTTTTTAATTAGAAAGATTTTTCTCATCAAACATTCAGATATAATAGCCAAAATTATTCAACTACCTTGTAAATTATTTACATATGAAGAAATTATTTCAAAAATCTATTCCCATCAAATGGGTGCTTATTATTTTTTTTTTATCTTTTCTTATGCTGCCAGAGTTTACAAATCAGAACTGATTGGATGACAAATAAACATTTCCTACTAAATGGTTAGAATTAAGATTTGCAAATGATTCTCAAAAACTTACTAACCAAAACTTACAACACAGTCCTCTTCCCAAAGACAGTATTTCACATCTCTCTTAACTATGACGTGCTACAGCAAAGGTAAATTTTTCTCCAAGGTTCTTATATGGTGAACAAAATATATATATGAATATGGAGTCATTATTTCAATTGTTCATTGTATTGTCAGAAATGTTGAGTTGGCCTTCTCACTCACTCCCTATTAAATAGCTGTGTTACCCCTGGCAAGTGTTTTTTTTTTTTTTTTTTTTTAAGATTTTATTTATTAATTCATGAGAGACACAGAGAGAGAGAGAGAGAGAGAAGCAGGCTCCATGCAGGGAGCCCGATGTGGGATCACACCCTGGGCCGAAGGCAGGTGCTAAACCACTGAGCCACCCAGAGATTCCCCCCAAATGGTTCTTTAAAGCTGAATCCATATCCTGTAGGCAGGGGCAGCCAGTAAGATCTGCCTTAACCATTGCTGTGGGAATTAAATAAAATAGCATATGTAGACCATCTAACATAGTGGTTACACACAGCAGTCACTTAAAAAATTTTAATCCTTTTCAAAGTTCTGTCTTCTAATCATACTTGTGAGTAATCTACATACAAATGGATCTTAGCCAAACTACTCAAAATTTCTTTTTGGTCTCAATTTGTTAATTGGTAAAATGAGGATAATTTTACATCCCTTTCTTTGTAATAAGGGTCAAATGAGAAAAAAATATATGCATATACACTTGTGTTTGTATGTATCTACATACACAAAAATATTCCAAATAGTATAACAAACCATGCAAACTTTGGATCACTCAGTGAGAAATTCCTTTAAAATTTAGATTCAATAATTCTATATTACTTATACTATTATAAAGCTTGCTGTTCTTGGAAATTTATCTTTAAATAGATTAACTTTTTCTGTAACTAAATATTTACAAAATTATTCAGGGCCATCATTTTGTGCTTTATAAATGATTCCACCTCACTATGGCATTTCAATATCTTTCCATTGTATTAGGACCTCATGACCCATGGTTAATACTAATATCTTGGTAGATCTTTCTTTCTTTGGCTCCTCCCATACTCTCAATGCATCTGCATTACTCTAATCAGATGATCTGAAAAGGCACATACCACATGGATGCATCAGCACAAATCTGTTTTAACTTCTAAGAATGCAGTGCACTTCTGTAAATACTTGAGCATTTATGTGTTCATGTAAGTGTAGGAACATGTGGTATATGTCTGTGTGGTCCTGTGTGTCCATACATTATTTCACCGATGTATTCAGTCCACATTTATACCTGACCCTATGGGTTCAAATCCTTGTTCTATTACTAGTTGTGTAACTTTAGGCAAAAGCTTAACCTCTGTTACCCAGTTTTCTCATCTGCAAAAATGAAGATAATAAAATGAAGATAATAACAATATTTGTTTTAGTCCATCTGTGTTGTTGAAAACCAATTTCCATGCTTTGGACCCAAAATATAATACAAAGACAGAGTTTGGGATAAAAAGAAACAACAGCTTTATTTCTTTATTTCTGGGCAAAGGAGGCTTCAGCAGGCTGAGGACTTCAAAAATCCACAAGCCCCCTGGAAGAAGGGGATGGGGGGTTTTATAGTAAATACAAGATCTAGTCGGTTTTGACAGGAATTGTATAAATGCTGCCTGATTCCTTTGTAATGTTTTCAGGTAGCAGGTTCCTGAAAGAAGAGGCTAAGAAGGAAGAGGAGGGGAGACTTGTGAAAGAGGAAAAAAGGTTACTTAGTTTAAAACCAAGGTTTTCTGAAACATTAGTGCAGCCATTTTGTTTTTTGTTCAACTTTATGCTTTTCAGTGGTTTCATTTGTGCTGTTCTAACAAACTACCATAGACTGGGTGGCTTATAAACAACAAAAATTTATTCCTCACAATTCTGGAGACTGGAAGGTCCAAGATCATGGTGCCAAACAGATTCGGTGAGGACCCACGTCTTCATAGATAGCTGTCTTGTCAACGTGTCCTTACATGGAGAGGGGTCAAGCTAGCTCTCTGGGGTCTCTTTTATAAAGGCACAAATCTCATTCATTAAATTCCACCCATGTGACCTAATCACCTCCCAAAGACCCTAATAACAGCCCCTTAGGGGGTACGATTTCAACATATGAATTTGAGGGTGACACGGACATTCAGTCCATAGCAATACCTAACTCACAGGGTTGTTGTGAGGAATAAATACATTAATACCAATGAGTGCCTAAGGACAGTGTTTGCCTGCTCATCAATCCAGTCAATATTAGTTTTTATGATTATCAAGCACCTAATTTTTCCAGGAGCTCTCTTCCACAAGGTGAGCAAAGCACAGAAAACCTCTGCTCTTAGCTTACAGTCCAGTGCCAAGATGAAAGGATACATAAAAACTAAATACGTAAATAAGATAATTTCAAATGGTAATAAGTGCTACAAAGGAGAAGCAAAACAGTCACACAATAGTCATAAAGGTCTTATTAGCTAGTATGGTCAACAAAGGCTTCTCTGAGGACGTGACACTTTAATTGAATTCTGCTTGACAAGAAGGAGCCACTCAGGCAATATGGTAGAGAAGTAATGTAGGGAATATGAAAAGCACATTCAAAAGTCCTAAATGTAGGGAATATGAAAAGCACATTCAAAAGTCCTAAATCAAGCACAAGTCTTGGATTTAAGAATGAAAAGGAGGCTATTGTGGCTGAATCAGGTAATCAACAGACAAACTAACAGGAAAAGACAGGTCATACTATCTTAGAAGCCAGGGCTAGAAGTTTAAATTATATTCTAACTGGAATCATACATGTGTTTGCAACTGAATATTTGTAAATATTTTTCCTTAAGATGAAAACACTTGTATTAAGTGGTATCCAGTGTCGATCTGTTGTATATCTACATGTGACTGTGAGCCTGTTACAAGAATTTTCTGGTATAGTATAATTTTTTTGTTGTTTCTGTGCTATGACATGTGTTGTAATGAGCCATCTGAGGAAGCTGGGAATCATCCTTCACATATAAAGCCTGAATCTCCTGCAGAAAATTCCCCCAGCATCTTCAGACACTATAGTCTGAATATGATTTAAACTATTTTTTAAGACCTATAGATCGACAGTCATCACTTTCAGCTCCTCAGGGTTCAGGCCATTTGCCAAAATGACAATAGCACTAAACCTATTGCTATTATTAGTATTAATAGCTCTAATAATATCTACCTGATGACTGAATTACCTCAGGGCTAGGGAGAAGTAATGAGCTAAAATGATCATAAAGCCCTTTTCAAATATTTCAGGTAATGCTAAATTATTACAAATGGAAGAGTGGATGTTACACATCCTCTATGAGACACCTGGTGTCAGCCAGATAAGAAGAAAGCAACATTAGCTTTGAAAATGGCATTGGAGGTCCAAGGGCTCAGATTATCCCTAAAGTTTATTTTCAAAATCACTGTTACTGGCTCTAGTTGCAAAAATGAAATGGAAATCATTTATCTGGGGATAAGAGAGCAAGATGTTGCCATTCCAAACCTGAACAATGCCTTATTGGTTTTTGCTGGCTGCTTTTATTATCTTCAGTAACTCTTCTTACCTGCCAAACAGCATGGTCAAGGTGTCATCACCAAATGCTTTCAAATAAGCCCATTGCTAACACCTCAGTAGCCAGTTATCTACTAAAGGTAAAGTGTAATAGCTCCTGGTTTAAGTGCAGGAACTGAAAGCTCTTTGCCTGCTAGATTGGGTAATGAAACAAATAAGCTGCCAGAGATTGAGACACTAGAAATCTGGAGAGTTGGTCTTAGCAAAACCAATTCGTGGATGTGGAAGCACTCTAAAGCTCTCTGTAAGATGGAATTAATAATACCTTCCTGGTGCTTTCAGTTCTGATGAAAATCAGTAGAATTAATGTATGTAAAAACCCATCTAAAGAAAAACTCACTATTTCTTTTAAACTCTCCCACTGCTAACTATACACTGACAGCACTTCTGACCTCAGATGAATGGGTTTTCCACAGCAAGCAATTCTGAAAATAACTGCCTGGAGTTAGTGTAGACCCCACGGGTGAAAGGCTCATTTCCACCAGACTGCCCTCCTACTTCAGGCACCAGCAGGTAGTGGGTCTTCAGGTTACCCTCACTTCTGTCTGACATGGCTACAAAGAAGGGTTCCCAAAACTCCCTCCAGTTTCATTAATTTGCTAGAATAGCTCATAGACATCAAGGACACAGTTATATACATTTATCAGTTTAGTATGTAATAAAGGAGATGATAAATGATGCAAATGAACAGCTAGATGAAGAGAGATAAAGGCAAGGTCTGGAAGGGTCAGTAGCAGAAGAACTTCTGGCCCCGTGGATTAGGGTGCACTACCCTCTGACCTACAGATGTTTTCGCCAACCTGGCCACCGTCCATATCTCCTAGTTTAAGTATTTTATGGAGGCTTTATCATGTAGGCATGAAACATTATTGTCATATTCCAGGCCCTCTCTCCTCTCTGTGTGAGAGGTTAACTGGACACTTAGGTAGAGTCCCCAGGGTCAAGGTCAGGGTTCCCAACAAGAAAACAGGGAACCAGGACAGCTAAGACAAAACCGCACTAGCATCGTTTTTTACAGCCTAGACAAGATCATAATAGCATCCCTACCCTGACTTTTGTAAAACATCCTGAAATGAAACAGTTAACCAAAGAGTATATATATGTGTATATATATATATGTGTGTGTGTATATATACATATATATATAATCCTAGGTTTAAATGCCAAAACAGCAACCCTCTTGGCAACCCTCTTGGGTCCCCTCCTACTCTAGAAGCTTTGTACTATTGCTCAATAAATTTTGCTCTGCTGCCCACCACTCTGGTCTCCCTCTTCATTCTTCAAAGACCAAGAACCACAGGCACTAAAGGAACACAAATCCTGTAATATCTGGAGGAGGAAAGGGGACAGTACTGATAAAAGTTCCAGGCTTCTAAATACAACTTGGTCTTTCTGGTGTCCTCATCCAGGGGCCCATCAAGAGTCACCTCATTAGAACAAAAAATGTTCCTCTCACCCAGGAAATTCCAAGGGATCTAAGAGCTCTGTGTTAGACACTCCTAACACCCAGAAAATGACACCAGTTTTGGAACTCTGGATCCAAAATGCGTCAAAACCCAAATATTAGCAAGAATTAGGTATGTGTGCATTTGTTTGTGTGTGTGTTTCTTATTATTTGCAGAATCCTTTACATTAGTAAACTGCCAAGTGTTTTTAACTATGAATTATTTACATGTAATATATAACATTTGGGAGTATGTATGGTCTTAGGAGTCATGCAGTCCTAGGTTCCAAAGTTAACTGTCCTAGAGATTGGTTCTGAGACACTCAACAGTTTATATACCTTCTCTCAGTGTCAGTTTTCCACCTATACATGCAGAAAAAAAATTAGTACATGGTCCATAATATTTTAAGAATCCAGTGAAATACATAGTACCTAGCGCTTATGCATCTGAACTATAGTATGCAGACATGTTGCAACTTGTTTTGGTTATGGTTGTTATAGAGTCTTAAAGCAGAGAGGCATGACATCCTGATTACTGCCTTCAGCTGCTCACAAAAAGCATTACTAACAATATGCATCAACTATTAGTGCTGGAGGCTCAAATTTGAGTATGCATTTAAAAATGCAAAAATTCCTAGAAATCGTGATTTGTTTGTGTGGAGGAGCTTAAGAATCTTCACTTTTAACACATACTACAGGTGATTCTGGTGTTTAAGGAACCATGTCTCAGAGCAAATGCCAAACATCCCTTTCTACATCCTTCCTAAGACTTTCCAAGCAGACTCCTTACCATCAGGATATATTTTAGAAAAAGGGCTTGGCAACTAGGTTTCAGTGTGAATGGCATCCTCACTATTAACTCCAGAAACTTCATCTAGAGCTTCTTTCTGCAATTCGTACACATTTTTAGCTTGTGGCTATCGTGACTGAAGTACAGAACCGGCCAACTTAAAAGCTTCTTGAATTTCTCTGAAGACAAGACCTCTGATTCATTAGAAGCTAAAAATGATGGCTCTTTGACAAAAGGGAACTGGGACAGAGGCCAAGAGGGATGTATATTTACGTGGAGTTTTGTGTAAAGAAGCAGAGAAAGACACCAAAAATAATGAATTTCAGTATCAAGTGTTCTTCACCCATCCTGCTTTGGGCTATACTTTGTTTACTGGTAAAAGGGATGCCTGAGATGGGAAAGAACTGCATATAGAAAGCTAGTTGGCATGAATGCTATCAGGTTTTCTCATGGCATAAAGCAGTCAACACTGCAATTTGACTTTGTGTAGACTGTGCCTAGGGCTGGTGGACCCTCAATTTCTTGCAGTCTTTCTCTTTATCCCACACCAGACTAACATGAACATTTTATGAGTGTTTACATGTATAGGGTTAAAATATATTAGTCATATATAGTATTCAGAAAAACGTTTTTATTTTCCTTCTTTTTTTGTGTGTTTTATTGCAGGCAACATTTATTTGTCATTTTCTTAATTTATCATTTAATAATCTTTTCCTGGTACATTTATTTTTGGGTTTTCTTTTTTTTAATTTTTTTTATTTATTTATGATAGTCACACAGAGAGAGAGAGAGAGAAAGAGAGAGAGAGAGAGAGGCAGAGACACAGGCAGAGGGAGAAGCAGGCTCCATGCAGGGAGCCCGATGTGGGACTGGATCCCGGGACTCCAGGATCACACCCCCGGCCGAAGGCAGCTCCAAACCGCTGAGCCACCCAGGCTGCCTCTGCACACTATAGTTTAAGGCCAACTGAAGTTAGCATTTTGTTCTAACGTAACACTGACATATCTCCCACATCTAGAACAGTGCTTGGCACATAGTAGTCACTCAACAAATAGTGGATAAAAAATTAAGAAATAAATTAATGAATACACATTAGTATTAGTATTTCTCTTCCCATTTTATTTGTGATTGCCTCATTGCAAGTTAGACCCAAGAATTTAGATAATCTCTGTGTGTGTTGTGTGTGTGACAGAGAGAGACAGACACAGAGACAGAGACAGAGCTATATTACATAATTTTAAAACCAGCAAAGGTGAATTCTGTGTTCCTCTTACTCCTTCATCATCCCATTTCACATATTCCAAGGCTTGGAAATAAAATTGTCTTGCCTGGGCTTTCACATTACTGAAATTCACAACAAGGAATCTGACCCAGGCAGCCTCCACTCTGGGTCTGTGTCCTAACACCATGCAAAGTAGAATGCAGTATTTCTCCTCCCGTGAGGGCAGCCATAGTATTGGGACAGCTTCTTACTACCAAAATGAGAACAAAAATATCCTAAGTACAGATTCTACCTACTATCAAATCACTTGTTCATTGAGCATCTCATGAGGAAGTACCATTTATCTAGCTATTTATCACAGATCTATTAAGTTTGACAGATATTCATTGAGCTCAGCTAGAAATATACAAAATATGCAGGGCTTCTGTCTTCACAGAATTTATACTCTATTAGGCAGTATGGTGGTATTGATTAGTACCCATTTTTAGTAGTCTTTTAAATATCAGATATAGAGTCATAATGATGACACTCTACTAATATTTTTTACCTTCATTTTGAAAAAATATCAAAATGTCAGAAAATTTCCAAGAATCATGCAAATAACTTCCACATAACCTTCACTCAAAGAATGTTTTATGTTTCATCAGTTTTCCTAATGATGCCCTTTATGTTAAGAGTCCCATTCCAGATCACAGGTTGCACCCATTTGTCATGTCTTTATAGCCTCTTTCAATCTGGAATATTCCTCAGTTTTTTACCTATTTTGACTGGCATTTCTGAAGATTAAAAGCCAGTCATTTTGGAGAATGTCTCTCAGATTGGGTTTGTCCAATGATTCCACATCATTAGACTCAGGTTACGCATATTGACTGGAATATCACACAAGCGATGCCAATTTATCAGTGAATCTTGGGTGGTGGGGAGATACAGATCTATCCCATTAGTGATGGTATTAACTCTAATAACTTGATTAAGATGGTGTTTGCAGGCTTCCTTGCTGAAACATTATCCTTTGTAGAGAATAAGTATTTTTGTGAGTAGAAATTTTGAGATTAGGTAAAATCCCATTCCTTATACCACTTTCACCTACTGATTATAGCATGTAGTGACAGTTCTTTCCTGAATTATTTTTTATTATGATAGCTGTCATATGGTGACTTTCTAATTATGTCATTTCTTCTACATTCATTAACTTGGTATTCTACTCAAAGGAAAAATTTTCCCTCTACTCCATTCATTCATTCATTTATATTTTGTAGGACCACTTATTCAGTAGATTATAGTCCATTGCTATAGTTATTTTTATTTATTGTTGTTGATTAGGTTGGCCCAGAGTTAGCTATCACAGAACTTTAAATCTAATTTTACGTCATTTTGACATGTCCCCATTATCTTTGGACATGTCCCAACTTTCTAGCACAACAAAATGCTTCAGGTCATTTTATTCTTTTTTCTACTACAGCCTGTAATCAGCCATTTTCCAAGAATTTCTGATTTTTTTTTTAGTGGATAATTGTGTTTGTTGGTTTGTTTTTTTTTTTTTTAGGAACTGTGATATAGGTGCTGAGTATGCTCATTGCCAGTGAGATATTGCTGTTCCTAGGCAATACCAGTGGACACATACTTTTATATCTTAGATTTCTTTTTATATTTATCTACATGTACTGAATCAGGAATTCATACCAATATTTCTCATTCCAATCCAACAATGAGTGTTTATCCTAGCTTATTCCATTTCCATATTTGTATCTCCCTTTTCCAATAGTGAGAAAACCACCAACCCTATTATCTTTCAATATATATGTTTATTTGCTCAATCCCCTGCATACAGAATAAAACTACCAGTTATTTAACCAGAAAGAGTGTTTTTATTTGGGAATAGCAAAAATTGAAATCTGGGAAAAGTAAGCTGTGGCAAAACCATACTCAAGTCCAACAAAGGAGAGAAACATTATTTTATGGAGAAGGAGGAAGTTGGGAGGGATTGTTTTGTTTTGTTTTGTTTTGGGAGGGATTGTTTTGAATGGAAGAATATTAAAGAAAAGGAATAATTCAGGGTGATGATGATTTCTCATTGGCTGAATTGTAGGGGTAGTCAATTTCTTGTAGGACTTGTATATCTTTCCCTCTTGAAGCCTGTAACTGACCATTCTTTCCTATTGTAGATTATTCTGTAGGTGTAATTGACAGTGCTTCTTGTAATTCACAATGAATAGTATGCCTCGCCCTTCTAGGCTCCCCTTCCAGCATCCCAAATTTACTTTACTGAGGTTTCCCTTTATTAGTTTTCACACAATCAGCCTTCTGAACCCACTTGGCTGCTGCACAGCTGAGTCCCTCTCTTCACTTGGGCCTTGACACCATCTGGCTGCTACCAGTATCTGATACTCAGCTCACCTGGGCTCAAGCCTGGCTGCCTTCCAGGAAGAGAAGAAAAAGAGAGAAGAGAGCAATGAAACCATATCATTGCTTATAAAAACAAATTAACACTATTCTTTCCATTTATGCATACAAACAAAAGAATCTAAGAGGTAAAACTTTCATGACTGCTAATCTGGCCCATCACAGCTGTTATTCCAGTAAAGGATTAGAAATTAGTCATCTCTTCTTTGGCTCTGTAAGGAGCTTTATGTGGGATGACTAATACAAAAACAAAGCATAGTATTATCTCAACAGTCCCAAAAATGCTTAAAAGCACAAATGGTATGGGAGGGTAAGTTGTAAATCAAATTCATAACGATCTCATAAGTCATCTGATTTGAATCTACTAATTACATGACAATCAATTTGTTGTAATAGTTTTCAGCAATGTCTCTAAACAAGAATACAAGGATTTAGAAGTATAATTTGGCAGCTGTAATTAACTACACACCACATAAATGGCCCCTTCATTACACAATTATATTTGCAATTATTCCCTTTATTCTTTAATTTTAAGTGAGAACGTACAAATGTTGGAAAGCAAAATGGTAAACATCAAAATTAAGCTTGGACAATGAGTTTGAGGACTAGGTAGAGAATTTTTTTTTAACCAAACAGGAATGTTAGACTCCAGTGGTCAAATAATTGGCACAAATTAAAAGAAAACCTGCTTAAGTTGTTTGTCCACTTACAAACCATTTTGTTTTCCCTCTTTCTTATTTTTTAAATGAAAGAAGTGGCTTTTGCTTAAAGTGAACCAGAAGGCTCCCAGGTGCAATCGTCTCCTGAGAGAAGAGAAATGAGAATCTTCAGGAAAATAAAAATGTTTCATGCCTCCCTTTCATCTTCTGAAAGGTTACTTTTAAAAGTTAACTCCTGAAGAGAAACAGATGTGTCCAGAAATTAAGTATTCAAAGCCAGACCCGGAGAAATTCTTTTTGCCTCATATAGAAATGGAAGTGGAGGCTTTAGTTCCAGGAACAATTCCTAAGAATTATTTGAAAGTGGGGAGCAGAGGAGATGGGACTGGGAGGGTTGGGGTTAGGGTGAGGCTCTTCGGTGTTGTTTGTTTTCAATCACAATTTCCCTGACAGACTTCTAGGTGTGTTAGGACAAAATATATGCTTTCTCTAGATATTCCCATTATGACATATCCTGATGAATGTCTAGAATAAATGTGGTTTCTTTCTGTTTGTCCTATTTTCTTTCTTTTCTTGAGCATATGAGGTTTACTGCAAATATAGTTTCTTTTTACTATGGAAATATTTCCCCTTTTTAACCAATGTACCCTGGAAATCAGACCATAGTTTTCAATCAAAAATTGGATCTTTTTAAGATAAGTTACTTTGAAAGCTAATTTAGAAGTGTACAAGTATGAAAATATCAGAAAAATACAGAAATCAAGAATCTTGATGCATGATGCTTTTTCTGTCTTAACAAAAACAGCCATATTTAATCTACTTCATCATACATAGTATGTCATAGAAGAAGGAAAGCAATAATTCACTCACTGACATTTTCAAAGATCTCCTTTCATCTATCCGTTTCCAAAGGTTTCAGGTTCTATTTCTTTGTTGTTTCCTCCATTTTGTATCTCTTGTTCCAATTGAGCTCACACCTATCCTTTCAACCTGCACACTGGTTATTTCTGCGTTGTGGTGAAATTTCACCCTAGTCCAAATATACCCAATAGAAGCTTTCTGCAGAAAAATACATCTCCTGTTTTCACCAGGAATGTAAACTTCCAGGTCAGATTGGATTTTCTTTGCATTTTATATCAATTCCTATAAAATTCTCCAAAACTTTCTTCAACTTTTTTAGACTATTTCTACTGACAACCACTAATTATAACACTGATCATCTCAAAGATACTTAGTATCCTTCTCTTCCATCTTATTTCTACTTATTACCTATGAGATTCAGGGCAAGTTATTCAAATTCTCTAGACCACAATTTCTCATCAATAAAAGTGGACTTTATACTAGCCCTCTATATTATTTAGGAGCACACCCAGCTACAATAAAACCATTTGCCTAAACAAGTAGGGAGGTGATTGTTTCTACAACTAGTATTTCAATTGCCAAATCCCTCACGTTTGCTACCAGAGGTATATCTTTTTTCTAAAAGATTAATGTGGTTATTTTTTACAACTACCAAAAAAAATCCTAATTTTATGCTAAAGACCATACTTCTTAATTTTCCTAGAGAATCACTAGTACTTCTTCCCATATATTCTGTAATACAGCATCAAAAACAACATTTGCTCAGCATTCTCCCATACTTTGTTCAATCTAGAATGCATTTCATTCTTATCCCTACTGTAACATCTTTGTGCATAATGCATCCTTCCACCTCCAACTCAAAAGGCAATAACTCAGTAAGAACTGTTCCTACCTCTGAGCATAGCTGACCACTCACTTGTCTACATTCCATGCATCTTTATCTTTTTAAATCTCTCTGATATTAAAATCAAATACAATCTAATGTTATATGAGAAGAAAATACATGATGAAATAAAATAACCTACCTGTTAGTCACATGATTTCACACATATTGGCACTTAGTAACATTTGTTGAATCATTAATGCCTTAGATTCTACTGTACTAATAATATGTATCTTCAGATATGGCATTATAACTCTCTTGTATTTCCAAGAGTAAGTAAAATTTGAAATGCAGGTACTTTAAAATTAATTCCTTTCTTAAATTTGGATAAATCTGGTCAGTTTACAGAGAGCAAATAACCGATATTATGTGTGTGTGTGGATGTGGGTGTGTGCATGTGCATATTGGGGGTTGTTGTTTTCTATCTGAACCTTGGCACTACATAGACATACCCTAGAAGTGTATCCCTTATAAGTCAGTGAAAGAGTTTCTCACAAAAGAACCGTAGCAGAGGACTTTGTTTAACTCACAGATTGGTTTTCTTGAAGGCTGCACAAGAGTTTCATGATTGTCATTGTTATACTAATACAACAACTAATATTCTTTGAATACTTTAAATGTGCCAGACATGCACTGAATGCTTTTCATGTATTTTATCATTAATGTATGAATGATAGTTCATTCAACCATAGTTCAACAACCATTAAGTAAATAAAATCTATCTAAATTGTTAACCACAGTTCTCTCTAAAAGAAATACCAAAGGGAAAGTATATTTACAATACAAAGCACAACGTCTTAAAATTTTTATTTTCCCACAGTATCACTCAATATCTCACATCATTCCCAGGGATGCTTTCCAAACACTTTCCTCCCCCAGTGCAAGCTCTAAAATTCATCCCACCGTGTCAACCCAAACAAGCACCCTCATCACTCTTATCTCCACTTTCTACCTGTGTGATGTTGGACAAGTTGTTTAACTCACTGTGACACAATTTTCTCATCTGTGTAGTGAAGATGCCTACCAATTGTAATGAGGAAAGAAGTCAGCTGCAAGAAATGGTAATCCAGGGCAGCCCAGGTGGCTCAGCGGTTTAGCGCCGCCTACAGCCCAGGGCGTGAATCTGGAGACCCAGCATCGAGTCCCACGTTGAGTCCCACGTCGGGCTCCCTGCATGGAGCCTGCTTCTCCCTCTGCCTGTGTCTCTGCCTCTCTCTCGCTCTGTGTGTCTCTCATGAATAGATAAATAAAATCTTAAAAAAAAAAAAAAGAAATGGTAATCCATTGTTCATACAATCTAATTATCTACTTTTTATACAACAGGAAGTCTAATAAGAAGTGGTGGTTGGCCTTGGTTTGGGAACTCAACATCTGGGTCTATGCACTAATTTTCTGGGCTCCTCTCTCATTTTTACAAGATAGTTGCTGCCTCTTCAGCCACCACATCCATCTTTCAGGCAAGGGACGGGAAGAAGAAGGGAAGAATTACACTGGTATCTATTATAAAAGCTTTGCCCCAAATCCCCAACTGAAGTCCATTTATACCTCATTGTCCAGAACTGCTGCACGGGAAGCTTGTAAGGTCAGTAATTTTCTTTGGAGCATTGCCATCAAACAAAATTGAGGTGTTCTTAATGAAAAAGAAGTGGAGAATAGGATATTGAATACATAACTGCTAATGTCTCCTACACTACCTTCAGGATTGTCATGGAGGTAAATGAACGAATTTAATACCAGTACAATATTTATAAGAGCGTCCAGCAATTAGTAGCTGTTTTTAATAATATACCCTCTCTTCCTCGTCTTTTCCCTTACATCAATTTTCTGCCACAAGTAATCTTCTGCTGTTTTAAATGGAGAGCCCACCCTGATGAGTTTCCCTTCTTCTCCCCTTGTTCTTTACCCGTGTGCACAATATGGCCTAGAATGGATAGGATACTGTACAGAGAATCTTACAAGTAATTATTTTCTAGGAAGGGCAAAGGAGCTTTTGAAAACTCTTTGGGTTTTTTTTGTTTGTTTGTTTCTTTCACACACTCAAAGAAAAAAAGTGACCTAGGAAACATCAATTTAAAATGCTCATTTATTTAATACCTTGAGCTAGCAGATCAGAGTTAAAATTTGTTCTTCCCCAGTGGCAAGGTGAGGTAAAGATATGCATAATAAGACATATTAAGGTCATCAGCAGTGCTTCTAAACTTTGAAAATAAGAGCTTTTTGAAGTCTATAATTAATAAGCATTATGTTAATTAGGGCACTTCAATCTTAGAGGTTCCCTTCTTGAGTGAATCTTTGATGTGGAGGATCAGGGGAGTTCTTGACTATTTTTTTTTGTAAATTTCAGTTAAGCAAAACGGTTGTCTATCACTACACGATCAGCTTTTTATTCAAATCTATCTCTTTTAATAAAAAAATCAGACTACCTGGTGTCATCAACTAAAAACAAATCTCCAATATTCCATGGCGTGCCTTCTTGATCATTCAGAACTGATGCCACTTGATCCTTACTTGTGGAAACAATGTCATGCTAGCTCATAGGATCATCCTTGTGCTTACAGGGAATTTAAGAGCTACTATCTAAATACATGAATGACCCATAATGCATTTTTACATGTTGATAACACAGCGTATTCACATTCGGATAATTGGGTTTCAGTCTTATTACTGAGGCCAAAGCCCTGCCCCATAACAGGGTTCCAAAAATTGGGTCAGTTTTATGTTTTTTCCATTTACAGGTCATAGTTTTGCTAACCCGACTAGAAATAAATATGTTTGTTTGTTTTTTATGAGACTGTATCCAGTCCTTTTATTTACCAATTTAGCTATAGGAATAGAGGTATTCCATTCAACCCCAGTACTGTGACCTGCTGGTGAACATCTTAGAAGCCAAGATCTAGCTTATAGACTTTCTGTCATCTGGCTTTGACAGAGTAACAAATTCAAACTCATCACTAAATTGTAAACAAAACTAAAAACTAGAAATGGATAGAATGCCTATTTGTAGGCATCATACAGCAAGTAATGCAGTTATAAATTCTTGTTTAAAAAAAAGAACTGGGGCACCTGGGTGGCTCAGTTGATTGTCGATCACAGTTCAGGTCTTCATCTCAGGGTTGTGAGTTCAAAGCACTGTGTTAGGCTCCACTTAAGAAAATAAATAAATAAAAGAGCTAGTTTATCTGACTAGAATTCATATTTCCTTATACCACAGTTATTGCGGTTATATTATGGTAGTTTGCGAAACCTGTTGTTGGCTTCCTGGTATTGTAGGCCTAATTGCCTTGATTATCTGTGCTCTATGTGCTTATGCCCTTCACCAATTTTTTTTAAGATTTTATTTATTTATTCATAAGAGACACACAGAGAGAGAGAGAGAGAGAGGCAGAGACACAGGCAGAGGGAGAAGCAGGCTCCATGCAGGGAGCCTGACGTGGAACTCGATCCCAGGTCTCCAGGATCATGCCCTGGGCTGAAGGCAGCACTAAACTGCTGAGCCACCTGGGCTGCCTGCCTTTCACCATTTTTTTTAATTTGTTTTTTTTTTTATTTATGATAGTCACACAGAGAGAGAGAGAGAGAGAGAGAGACAGAGGCAGAGGGAGAAGCAGGCTCCATACACCAGGAGCCTGATGTGGGATTCGATCCTGGGTGTCCAGGATCGCGCCCTGGGCCAAAGGCAGACGCTAAACCGCTGCGCCACCCAGGGATCCCTACCTTGACCAATCCATCCTAGGTTGGCTGTGTTAAGAATCCTTAACGGGTGCATATTAAATATATAATTTACCCCTAGAATTCACATTCAGTACGTCTCAGTTGCAGCCAGTAATCTTTCTTTTTCTTTTCTCTATCAAATGCTCCAGGTGATTCTTATCTTTAGCCAAATATGGAAGTAGTGCCCTAGGTGGTATGATTAATTACTGGTATGATTAATTACCATATTCTGACTTGTCCCACTTCTTTACCTCTCTTTCTGACTAGGTCTACCAGCTTCCCTACTTATTTTCAAGGCTGAAAGTTTAAAAAGGAGGTCAGAGAAAACATTCAAGAAAATTTCAATGATAATAAAAGTTTTATTGAAGAACTGATGCATTTTTTCACCTTTGATGGAGCAAAAGCCATGATATGAGGAAGTAGACATCTCCAGTGATCTTTGTTAAGAAGACTAATATATGGCCACTTTGTAGACTTAGCATATTATCAAGCATTTAATGGGTACAGTTTTCTCAGATTTGAAAAATCAGTGTTATCACCATTATATCTACATCTATGCAGTGTTGTTATGTGTTAGCACAGGGTCTTATAACATCTGTGATGATAATCTCAAGACTTTGCAGATGCCTGATTTTTCATCTCTCCATTTTCATGTAGAAATCAGGGTATAACATGGAGAACATAAGTTCTCATAAAAGTGAACCATGCCGGTGATATTTGGTTAAGGACATACATTATTCTTTCATTTGACAAACATTTACTGAATGCATGTTATATGCCAGGCACTGTACAAAGGTATGGTTTCTCATCAGTAAATAAGAGAAAACATATCCTTCTTTACTAGAATCCCCATAAAAATTTATACTTTCAGATGGAAGAGATGGAAGAGACTTTTTAAAAATTTTTACTTAATATTTTTGACATCAATGTGCTAAGATATTAAGGAGAAGTTGAAGATATAATGATGAGATATTTAATGGAAGGAAATAAGGTAGTTTAGGAATCAGTGAAAGTTTCTAAGTGATAGTTGCAACATGTATTTTACCTCTGATTTTTCTTTTTTTCCTCAAATAAATGAGAGGGTTCTATTTTGTTATGAAATTGAATTTAAAAAACAACAGAGGATTCTATTAACAGGTTATGATTTGAGTCTCTCAGGAAAAGACCAGTTAATGCACAAGGACAACCTCCAAAGCCAAAATGCTCTAAGCATCACTGACTGCTAGAACAACTGTGGCAAAGCCAGATCTTTTCTTCCTTCTGTTTTGAAACAAGTGGCCAACTGCAGTTAGCTTCTTTGCAGATAGTCAATAGAAATAGATATGAAAACTTTAAAAAAAGAGAATGAGAATATCTAGGTAGGCGTATGTGAGATTTTTTTTTCATTTTTATTGGCTCTGTTCTAGATACGTGACTCTAGAGAACATCAGAAATAGCATGGTTGATCAAACAGTACCATTTCTGTTTCTACATGAATCCTGGGAGATAAGTTACATTTTTTTTACATTTCCAACTAGATTCAGTGACTCTATAAAAGCATATGTCTATAAATAATATTCAGGAAAGTAAAGAAGTAAAGGTTTGCTAATATTTTCTCATGTGCAGTAGTCACTGGTTCCATTTTATCAGGCTGTCTTGGACAAGGTAAAAGGCATACTAAAACCAAGACATACACAAATGCAGTTTGATAGCTATTAAGATTGGTTAGGATTTTATTTTTATTTTTTCTAAAGATTATTTATTTGTCTATTTGAGATAGATAGATAGAGAGAGAGAGAGAGAGAGAGAGCACAAGCAGTGGGGAGGAGCAGAGGGAGAGGAGAAGCAGACTCCCCACTGAGCAGGGAGCCCAAAACAGGGCTTGATCCCATGACCTTGAGATCATGACCTGAGCCAAAGGCAGATGCTTAACTGACTGAGCCATCCAGGTGCCCCAGGATTTATCTATTAATTACCATCTCCATCAAAAGAAATTTATAACAAACACAATTCTTTTGGCAGAGGAAGACATGTATACTCTTTTGACTGAATTTAATTTCCAAAGTCAGAATTCTAACATGGGGCACCTGAGTGGCTCAGTCAGTTAAGTGACTGCCTTTGGCTCAGGTCATGATCTCAGGGTCCTGGGATCAAGCCCTGTGTCAAGCTCCCTGCTCAACAGGGAGTCTACTTCTCGAGCTCCCCCTGCCCCTCCCCTCTGCTTGTGCATACAAGCACGAGCTCTCTCTCTCTCTCTCTCAAATAAATAAAGAAACAAATAAATAAATAACCTTTTTAAAAAACCAACAACTCTAACATGGTTTAGAATGTGAGCATGATGGGATGCCTGGGTGGCTCAGTGGTTTAGAACCTGCCTTCCGCCCAGGGTGTGATCCTGGAGTCCCAGGATCGAGTCCTGCATCGGGCTCTCTGCATGGAGCCTGCTTCTCCCTCTGCCTCTCTCTCTTTGTGTTTCTCATGAATAAATAAATAAAATTTAAAAAAAGAAACCAAATACTTAAAAAAAAAAAAAAAGAATGTGAGCATGAACCTGGAAACTTGTGATAGCTCTCCTGACCAGTTCAAGTTTACTCACATAACTATTACTTATCAACAACAGAGAACAGTGACTCCTGTCCTGTCCTGTAAGGGACAGGGTGACAGCAAATGCATACATACCTGTGCTGATACATTAATGTATTAATTTAGCTACTAAATTTATTTATTCATAAATAAAGGAGGCTGCTGTGCTTCAGAGACTATGTTAGGAAATGTGAACACAAATGAGAATAAAACTCAAGTATCTGCTGTGATAACAATTGTATTTTGGTTAGTGAAATGGATAATAATACACTAAACAAGATATTTATACATTATAAAAATTTGAGTGCATGTTATAGAGGAAACAGAGGCAATTCAATAGAGACAACTTTGGAAAGGTTTGGAGGGGTCACATAGGAGGGGAAGGGAAGAGAAGTTCTTTTATGTGTGGTGATCTTTAAATATTTGAAAAGTGAGAAGAGAAGCCAGCCATTAACTAGCAAGAGTAAAAGTGTCACAGCCATTTGCCAGCACCTTGAGACAAGAAGAGTGCCATTAGTCTGAAGCTCATTGAGGAGATCAGTATGTTTGGAGTTTAGGATCAAAGTAGAAGAGGGTCGAAGGTCAACTGGGGAAGTACCCAGGAGCCAGATCGTTCGGTGCTTCTTGATTTTATATAATGCACTGAAAACAAACTGTATAAAATCTTCTTAGCAGTTGGGGATTTACAGAAGATACAGTAAGATAAGATTATAGATGTATGGGTTTATTTAAAAACTAAGAAACGTGATAGTAGGTATGATCAGTTGGGCTTCAGTCAAAGAAGTAAACTATTCTGATGCTGTGGAGTGAGGGAGTTACTATGGAGATTGGACCTTAGGCAAATATGGGAAAGGGTTAAGAGAGCTATGCAAGGTTGTCTCCTACATATCCTGTGTTGAGTTGAAGGTGAAGGAGGGTGAGGACAAACTGGAACCTCTTGCACTGGTCTTTCACAGCCTCTGCTTTTGATATATAGGTAATCTGTTCGGTGAGATGCATTCCTATCTGTCCCAGAGCTCAGGAAAACCAAAAGAGAAGAGGCGGAAGGATCTGCAAGGAGCCTCTGGTCTAGATGCTGCCCCACACCAGCAAGGTGAGTTGGAGAGTGAGTCAGCAAGGCTACCCACGAGCAACCCTAGTGGCTAGCATCCTACACTGACCTTCAGAGTGTAAAAACTGCCTGCTGCTCCACTTCCACTTCCTAAATCTCCCATAAAATGTCTTCTTTTAATCTGGAACCAGATAAAGAAGAGAACTGGGGAAATGTAGCTATAGTGTAGCTAAAGGTTAAAAAAAACTGGTATGGAAATCATTTTTAGTGAAAATGGCTAAACTTTGTAGTAGCAGTGGCAGTGGTGGTGGCCGTTATATACAAGTGTGTTCCAGGGAGCTTGTTCTTATAAAAAGAGATTTGATTCTTACATGATCTTTGTTCTCTTATTTTATTAGACAATAATCTTTCCTATTTATATAAACTTTTGTCTTTATCAAGTATTATACTGTTAATAATATAAAAAAATGACTTTTTACCCACTTTATTTTGAGCTACATGTAGCTCCAGGGTATTAAAGTTAAAATTTAAAATGTAAATGATGGAAGATTATGTGTATGATCACAGTTGCATGATATTCAAGAACACACAGAATTAGATCTCAGAAAGTCTCAAAGCTAGAGGAATCTATAGACCCAGTGGTTTTCAAATAATATTTTCATCATAGATGATAGGACTTCTTTATGCAGAACCAAAAAATAAGGAGAGAAAAAGCCTAACCATAGCTTTGATTGAGGCAAAGGTAGGAAATTGAGTGGCACCTGTCCTTTCCCCTCTGTAGCCCCTGAAAGGGCTGGTAGGGAATCAACAGTTTAAATACGTGATTTCCCAAGCCTACTTCTGTCTCATTTTTTCTTCATTTGAAGCAAAACTCTGCACCTCTATTGCAGCCTCAAGATACATGCAACCACACAGCACATAAATGGGAAACAGTAGTTTCATTGAAAATTTTAAGTGGAGATGGGGAAGATGCTTACTCTTGAACACCCACTGGCCACACTGCATTAAAATACTCTCTAGGGGCACTTGGGTAGCTCAGTTGGTTGAGTGTCAGACTCTTGATTTCAGCTCAGGTCTCAGGCCATGATCTCAGGGTCCTGAGATCGAGACCTCTGTGGGCTCAAGCTCAGGGGGAGTCTGCCTCTCTCCCTCTGCCCCTTCCCATGTTCGTGCACCTGCACACCGACATGCACTCTCTCTCTCTCTCTCTCTCTCTCTCTCTCTCCATATATATATATATATATATATATATATATGCACATATATGTAACAAATCTTTTTTTAAAATGCTCTTTAAACATTTTCCTCCAGTTTCCTTCTGCCATAAACCCCTTTCATGATTCCCAACATACTACTCTCAAAATTATAAATAATATAATAACAGCAGTCTTTTATTGAGTGCTTGATGTATTCTAAGCATGGTGCTAATTACCCCTTTTTATTTTCAAAACAACTCTACTAAGAATTATTATATCCTGTTTTATAGGTAGGGAAACTGAGGCAAAGAAAGATTAAGTCATTTGTCCAAGGACATGCAGGTAATACAGTAGGGGGAGGATAAAATCCTAGCAAATCTCAGGGTGATTTCTCCCTAAGCAAGACAATTACCAAGAGATGTATTTGGAGGCCTTACTCTCCACCAACTGAAGAAGCTACTCAAAGTATTCACCAAACAAAACCAGTCACCTCCTGAGGGTTGGGGAAGAAGAGACTCATAGTGTCTTTTGAAGAAAATACAACATTCCCTATGATATTACAGCTGCTAGAAAACCACTAGATCCTTTGACCTTGCTGTTTGTTTGGAAATCAGAACTTTTCTTTAGCAAGTCATCAGCATCCATCTGTTTAACTGAAGTATGGAGGACTGAATTTTCCAGTGCTGCTGCCAACAACATCTACCATCCCAGAAGCTGCTATTATAATGTGACTTTGACATCCCTCTATCGAGAGATGGGGTTCATGTTCCCACCTCTTGAATCCCAGCGGGCTTGTGTGGCTTCGGTGAAGGTAATCCCAAAAATCTTTCAAGGCTAGCTTCCCCCTAGCTCTTTTGGGACACTTGCTCTTAGAACTCAGCTGTGATTCTGTGAAGAAACCCAAACTAGCCCACACAAAGAGGCCAAGTAGAGAGGCAATATGTAGGTGTTGTGGCCAACAGCCCAGCTGACAGCCCAGTCAGCAGCTGATCAACAACCAGACATATGAGTAAAGACACCTCCAGATAATTCCTATCCTGAGTGTTCAAGCCATCCCAGCCTTTCAGGCTACCCAGCTGAGGCCCTAGTCATTACTGTACAGAAACAAGTAATATGGGCTATGTCCTGTTCAATCTCCTACCTATATCTATGAGCAGGATACCAGAGTATTTTATGTCAGTAAGTTTGGAGGTGGCTTGATACACAGCACTAGTAACTGGAACCTACAGTGAGGAAACAGGTTCAAGGAAGAAGTGAGCTCTCATAGTTCCTAGAACACATACTCAATATGCTCTCAAAATGTTCACTGAATCTAACTGCAGCATAGCAACAAAGCCAGTATATCTTGGTACCACCCTGTCGGTTGCACCACAGTACTTTCTCCAATTAGGCTTAAAAGTCATAAAAAATTAAAAAAGGAGATTTTGCTATACCAGTTATTAAAATCCATGGCAACCAGGACTTTTAAAAATATATACTATATGCTGAAGTTCTTGAAAATTGTTTGTTTCATGAATAAGTTAAATACTCTTCCAAATATTTAATTTATATTTTTAAAGTATTTCTTGGCTTTTTGTTCCCACTCTACATGCCTCCTACATTGATTTCTCACTCCATATTCTATATATTCCCTCTCTCCCAGTCAAGGAGTTTTATCCAGCTTTCCTTTCAGGCTTATGTAAGAAATAGGTATAGTGAATATACTTTTTCAAACCTGGCATGCTTCTTGGTAACAGATTCTGCTATAGCTCCCTATCCCCACTGAGAATCATTGCCTTATGGCACTGCTTCAGAAATCATTTTTATACTTGTAAAAAGATGAATACTAGCTTACTCCCTATCCAAATTATGATGATTTTCTAATTAGTTGGGTCCAAATTACCCATCCATTATTCTCTCCCAGATTCCCTGCCATCCTCTACTATTTCTGAACAAACATCAATTGTGCCAATGTCTTGAGTAGTGTCGATCTAAACTGAAATGGGTCCAGCTTCCTTAGTATCATCACCAACTGTCTTATTAATTAATTAATGATGCTGTGAATAATAAAGTACTAGTGTTGTTAAACCAGGAAAAAAGCAGTAGGCGGCAACAGCAGCAATTGCTCTGCCACCAGGGTATGTATCAGCTGCCTAGAGGGATAAGGTGAAAATTCTCCTTTAGGTGTTAGGACAAAACAAGCAGGGAATATAATACTAATTAATCTCCGTTGGGGGCAGCACCCTTGACTGAATTCTTTGGAGGTGAGATGTTTCCTCAAGTTGCTGAAGTGTACTTTTTTCATATGAAACCCAAGGTTTTCACCATTTGGTGATGTAATGAGAGAAATGCTGACTCCACCTGTGTTTGTTCAGAAGCCCTTTCAGAATTTGGGAATAAACGTAATTCATTGGACAGGTCACACGATGAATAGGTTTCACGGTCTACTCTGTCAGCTTTATGATGCTGAAAAGTGAAGGTAGAACAAAAAGAGTGAATACTGGGGATAAAATACAGTGAGTAATAAGAGAACAATGAAGCCATCCCTGTTGAAAAGAGCTTTTACTCTAGAGTATTGAACGGCAGACTTATTTTTTCCCTTCTCTAGTCCATGTGAACACAGTCTGAGAAGACAGTCATCGCCTGAAATGATTGATGTTATTTCTGAGAGTTTGTCACCATTACCACAAGTATGATCTAGATTACTTTGTTTGCTCAGCTGTTCCTGGCCCTGTTCCTCTTGCCTCAAACCAAGCAAAATGAGAGGTGTAGGAATCATAGGATCCATCAAGTGCCTGATGGAGCCCCACATTCAGGCCTCCCCCCTCCTCTACTCATCAATCTTCATTGTCCTGGCAAGAGGGTTATGTCTGCAGAGCACATGCCACCCTGAAGCTGTGCAATACAGCAGTGCTTTCTGAGGATGCTAGCTTAGTGTGATTAAAGGTCTCTGTTCATTCAAGGAATAGGGTGAGCAAGGGTTAGGGCATGTAGCTGGCAGTTTTTAGTATCTCTTTTGTGAAAGGCACTAAGCTATATCTTGACATATATCATTATTCTCTTTAAACCTTGCAATCATTCTTTGAAGTAGATACCATTTTTGCAGTTTACAGATAAAGAAACTGAGGCTTAGAGATGGTAAATAATTTGACAAAGGCTAATCAATTCCTAGTAATCGAACTCTAAACTCCAGAAGTATGGGGTTCTTGCCAATTTTTGCTCACCATTTTGTCCTCATAGTGTCTAGCTTGGTACCTGGCACACAATAGGCATTCAATATTTGTCAGGTGATTAACGAATGGATAAATAAATGAACAAATGAATTGTCAGAACAAGCATTTGTGCCCAAGGCTCTAATTTCATGATAGATCCCTGTGATTGACAAAGTAAAGCAAAGAAACAACACAAACTACATAATCAACATACATTGTGAGAGAAAAAGAGAAATAGAATTCATTATGAGTTGACCCCATTTGTTGAACTTTTTAAGTTTGACATCTTTTTGATGTGCAGAACAAGTACAAGACTTGTCAGTTTTTTATTTTATCTTTTGAATTGTTGTTTTTCTGTATGAGGTGCTATGGCTTGATGTTAGTTATCTGGCCAGAAGAGTTGAGAATATAAGGGAAGGGAGAAGAAATGTGTGGGAAATATCAGAAAGGGAGACAGAACATAAAGACTCCTAACTCTGGGAAATGAACTAAGGGTGGTGGAAGGCGAGGAGGGCGGGGAGTGGGGGTGAATGGGTGACGGGCACTGAGGGTGGCACTTGACGGGATGAGCACTGGGTGTTATTCTGCATGTTGGTAAATTGAACACCAATAAAAAATAAATTTATTTTAAAAAAAGAGTTGAGCTAATTGTAAGTAAAACATTTAAATTAAAACTTCAAATATCTCCTCAACTTATAATTAAATGTACCATATGGTTCTATTTTACTGAAAGTCGGGGCCTAATTTAATGTTTTCCATTTTCAGCAACAAATTTTATTGGCTTGTTTTCAATCATTTTTATGTCAAGAAGACAATTACAACCAAGGCAATATTTTGAGATTATTAGACAGAAACAATCACTTACCTGGGGATAAAAATATTGTTTTTGGTGTGGATATATCATTGTTTAAGCTCATTCAAGAATAAAAAACAGTCGCTTGGCTTAACAATTGTTATGTCATTGTAGGAAAGGCTCAAACTTTTCCCCAGTTCACATCATCATACTTTTCTATTTAATTTGAATGCAATTTGAGACAAAATGCTGATTTTCACAAAATTTAACAGATATGGGTGAGCATTATTTGGGATGTCTTAAAAATGCCCAGTAAGCAATTTATAAATACAAGGCCAACATTTATCATCTGAGACACTTCATATCAACATTCCAATGTGAGAAAAGCAGTATGTGGACAGGATTAATTAATATTTTAAAAAACAGTGTTAAAGACAATTCCAGTTATCTGCCCACTTTGTTCTAGGTCTGCAGATATGTTCAATGGCTATTGTTGACTTCATTCTAAGCCATTTGATTAACAATTATAATAATAAATCATAGTTTGTAATCTTCCCCACCAAATATATGTTAGGTACAACTTTTCCTACAGACATTAGTCAGTGACTATGTAGGTATTTGTCAATACGCTTTACAGCCTTAAGTCTACATTTGTTTGAAACATTGTTGTAGCTGTTCTATCAGAGACGTGAATAGAAAAATCTCTGCCCTTTAGAAACACATAATCTAAGGCAGAAACTTTCAAGGATCTAATAATGCCAAAAGAGAGAATGTGAATGAGGGGCAAAATGACTATTACCAGATCCAATGAGAAGTCATTGTGCATAGACAGGGATTCATGTAAAGGAGATACTTTAACCTCTAAATAAAAAGTAGGATTTAGAGTGGTTAAATAATTTACTTATACCTGCATTGTATAATTCTGTGCATATGTATGAAAAAAAAAATAAGATGGACCCAAATCTAGGTGCTGACTTGGGATAGTTACCATGACATATTAAGCTGAAAAGGCACGTTTTATTCACCCAACAAATATTTAAGTGCTTACTAGGTACCAAGAACTCCTCCAACTTCTGAATATATCAAAGAGCCAACAAAGTCCCTGCTCTCATGGAACTTACATTCTACTATAATCCAATTTATGTAACAAAAATAAAAATAAATGAAAAGATCTATGTACATATGAGTAAATCTATTTATGTAACTAAGTAGTAAGCATTCTGAAAGGATACTCGCAATATAGGTAAGTGGTTACTTCTGGAGAACAAAGTAGGAGTGAGGAGGTGATGATGGGAACCTTGACATTGTTTTTACAATTTTGTATTATTTAAATATTTTAAAGCAAGACTGTATTCATGCTTTACTTGTGCTTGAAAACTTGTGCTTGTTTTATTACAGTAAAGAAAGAAGCAAAACAAAAGAAATAAACAGAGAGGAAGCATTTTGCACACAGGGAATAATTCTAACAAGAATTGAAGATGCAAATGAGAGAGAGCAGCTTGTCGAAGTTTACAAAGAATATGCCCTGATCCTTCCCATAATCTCGAAATTTGCCAACAGAGGGAAGTTTCTCCCGAATCACGGACCCATAGAGAGTCACATGTGTTTTCCACAGTGTGTAACATCATGTCTCTAGTTTGCTGCCATTTGAGTTTTCAGTGTTTTATATTTCATTGGATGAACCTGAAAAAGAAAGAAAGAGTGTCATCTTGAGAGGCAGTGGGAAAGATAACCAACACTGCTGAAGTGAGACATTGTTTTAAGGCTGTTGACCAGTTTTGGTACTGGATGAATGACTGGCTTTGATCATCAGCCTTGTAAGGAGTTATTAGAATGATTCAGACTTGAACCTCAACAAAATAACAGATTGCTACATATCAGGATTCTCTCAGGAATAATTTCAAGTATGAATGTTGAATTTATCAAGTCACATTTGTCTACTCCTAAAAAATAAGAGGAGAAAATAAAAGAAAGAAACAAGAAAAAGACAGATTGTGCCTAGAAAGTGCATCAATTCTGATCTGCTGGGTTTATGAAAGGCCCTTGTAGGGCCTGGCAGTAGGGTAGAAGTATGCAGATACAATTAATAAATGGCCCAGTGCAAAAGCAAGTTAAAAACTTAAAAAGCATGTCAATCACCGAGATGGTATTGCTAGACCATGCCCTGTGTGCAAACACCTTCATGTCAGTGTTGGGAAAGAAAAACTTCTATTTCTGACTTTATGATGTTCCATTTTGACCTTTTATTTTGGCATTACTGAAGAGAAGCATAAGATGAAAGATCAGATGGCATTGAATAGCTTCTTATGTACTTGATTAATGCAGAATTCTTTCTAGCAAGCCTGTGGTCTATATATAGAACTTGCTGCCATGGTGTGCAGAATGAAATAGTCTCTCCATAGTCAGGAAGGTCTGTGTCAGGGCTCATGCCAAAGCGCTTTGCTTGTGGGAGATTTGAGCAGCTCTAGTAGAAAGTGATCTAGTTTATGAGGCCAACCCAGGACACACTGATCTACTCAGTGCGTCAAGCGACAATTCACTATTATTCAGTGTATGAAAGTGCCTTATAGAAGTTTCCAGAATCCATGTTTCTAGTTGTTTTGTCTCAAAATAAAGTTAACCATACTATTTCTGAAAACTTCAAGTTGCCATTTAGCCACCCGGCAAATTTGCCTTTACAGGGGTCAAGAATTTATGTTTATTTCCTCACTTAAACAGTTACAATAAACACATTTTAAATTTTGATCGTTTTGGGGGAGAGGCTTTTAAACTGTGAAATAAAATTAATAGCATTTTTATTTTTTTATTTTTTTACGATTTTATTTATTTGTGACACAGAGATAGAAAGAGAAAGAGAGAGAGAGAGAGGCAGAGACACAAGCAGAGGGAGAAGCAGGCTCCATGCAGGGAGCCTGACATGGGACTTGATCCCAGGTCCTCAGGATCAGGCCCTGGGCTGAAGGCAGTGCTAAACCACTGAGCCACCCAGCCTGTCCATTAATAGCATTTTTAAAAATTTGATTTTATAATAGTATCCCACGTATAGTATATAAACAATTGGAAAACTGAAAAAAAAAGCATTTGAAAGGCATTTGGGATGTTGGAAAAATGACAATAAATGGCATTTTAAATGCCCATTCAGTGTATCATCAAAACTGGCGTTTTATGGAAGGAACACCAAATTTTAAAACATTGTTTTTTCATTTGGTCCTCTCACTTATACAGCACTGTTCCCAGAATCTAAGGTAATTCTTTCCGAGCAATGTGTTATTGAATATGTAACCATCTCCTAATATTTTTGTTTACATTATCAGCACCAGCAATTTGACTCATCAACCAATATAACTAAAGGAGATAAGAGTATTGGAAGAATTATTATGTGCTTTGTTAGTATGGGAAGTGCAGATGCATGGGCTCATGATCAAAATAAACTGGGAAGACACAGTAGTGCACCATTGTGAAAGGCTCAAATGTTCCATTAAAATACTTCTGATGGCTCAACCAGCCTTCTCCTTCCAGATCAGATTTCAGATCATTTCTATACAAACACCTTCACCCAGCACACTTTCTTCTAGCCATGGAAAACAATACTCACCTTATACCTTTTCTTATTTTTTTAATAATAAATTTATTTTTTATTGGTGTTCAATTTGCCAACATACAGAATAACACCCAGTGCTCATCCCGTCAAGTGCCCCCCTCTGTGCCCGTCACCCATTCACCCCCACCCCCCGCCCTCCTCGCCTTCCACCACCCCAGTTCGTTTCCCAGAGTTAGGAGTCTTCATGTTCTGTCTCCCTTTCTGATATTTCCTACCCATTTCTTCTCCCTTCCCTTCTATTCCCTTTCACTATTATTTATATTCCCCAAATGAATGAGACCGTATAATGTAACAATACTTTTCTCACACAAATCTCCCCAGTAATTTTTCAAATACTTTGAATCTTTTTTGTTATTGTCCTGGTAAATAAAAAGTTTTATAGCATGTGAAAAATAGAAAGTTAATGGAATTATTAAAAGGCCTTTAAATTTTGATGGTATAAGAGCTCAAGAAAAATAAAACATTTCCTTAATATTATATTATAAGTCATCAAGACCATTTCAAAATCATTTTGCTACTGGTGAAAAAAATGATAGTAAATCTCATTAAATACTCCTTTCTAAGGAAATTTCATTTGTTTAAAAAAATCAGAATATAGAGTTTCCTCTCCAACTATTAAAATGTTTCAACTGCAAGGATGATATTATTTTCTTAATGTAAAGTAGAATTTGAAAAGCACTTTATCTTTGCATTTATACAGGACAGTATGCCCACTAATGAACGAAGTGAGACAGAAAATGAAACCCATGACATTTTCTTGATTTCAGTAGGTTAATGAGAGCAGTAATAAATATTTGTTGCAAATTATAAAACAGATGGTCTTTGTTAGAAATACCTCATGAAGTAGTAGTGAATTGAACTGAGTATCTGCATGTTTGATCAAGAGGAGAGATCAACACTTCTTCAATCTTTGGATCCCTTCTAAAAATGAGAATATTCACTTGGGACGTTCACTGATTAAAAGTGACAGAGAATCTTTCACAATGGTTATTTCTGTTTACTCATAAGAAGAGATATAAATATACAAAATAAAATAGAGCAAGTATGTCAGGAGCCTTGACAGATGACTTGTGTTGAGCTATTTTTTTTTCCATAAGATCTCCTGATTTAACTTAATCGTGGAAAATAATTTTGTTTGTCAAGGGAAGTTTGTGCATAATTATGTCTAAGTCTCAGATAGTTTCCCCTTTAGAGACACATGAAGATTATTTAATAATACATTTCCATACTTAAAATGGATTAGCATGTCAAAATGGCAGGCTTGGTGTACAATGGCTTTCAGAAACATTGTGTAATGCCCCTTTTTTCAATTAAACAGGCATGTATCATAAGCACTTATTGTGTGTAACAAATGAAGGAAGGAATATCTAGCTGTAAAGATGAATGAGACTTTGCACTGGTCCCAACTTAAAGGTGTTTTAAAAAATGGTATAGTTCTAAGAAGAACCACAATTGTTACAAACTCAGTTCTTCTCATGAAATAGAATTCAAAACGTTAACTCCATTTCCTTTAAGATTCAGTTCTTCTCATGAAATAGAATTCAAAACTTTAACCCAATTTCCTTTAAGCTGTATGTATGCTTAACAAATTGTGAAGAACCCTGCTAATTCTGTAGCTTGTTAGCTAACTTTTTTGAAATGAAGACTTTGTGGAAAAACACATCTGTGCTCTCTTTAGTCTCTGCTATGTTTCCCATGATATATGAACAGAAAGTCTTAATACAGTAGCAGTGATGATTGATCGATTCACCATATTTATTGGGCACCTACTGTGTTCCAGGAACATGGTGTTCAGTTTTCAATTAACTCATTCGCAACCTATAAACTTTCTACCACTAATTAACTGTTTGAAATTAAAAATAAATTAGCACACACAGGATATCCTATAGTTGCTAGTTTCATTCTTTTCAAATTAATGAATATTTGAATATAGCTAGATAGCACCAAAATAATAAATTCCAGCTTTTATGCTATTGCAAGTACATCATTTGATAAAGCAATCTTTGGGGGAGATGTGAATTAGATTAAGTTGAGGAATGCATCTGTATGTAGTAGGAAACTGAAGATTATTTGACTACATTATTGATATTGTTGCCGATCAAATAGTCATTATGATTACATCGGGCAGTTGGAATTGTTCCAATGCTGTTATCTTATAAACTTACTGTGTCCAAATCTAGTTACTCTGCAGTATTTTCTTTAATATACTATAACATGTCTTTTCCTCCTTCTAACAGCTATGTTTTGTCCCAGTGTGAATATGATCTAAAGATCAATTTTATTAATCCAGCCCCTTTCCCATTTTAAATGCTTAATTAAATCATCACAAAGTGTACTGTTTTCCTGTGAGAATAAGATTCATTTCTTTAGCCTTTCTTTTCAACCTACTAAATCTCTGAAATAGTCACCTTCATAGTATTTCCTAAACTGTATATTTTCCAAATCTATTTTCTTTTCCTTAAGGAATTCTATAATGTCTAATGACCAATCCAATACTTCCTCTAGGTCAGGTCAAATTGGTAATGATGTCCTGAATTTGATTTATTTCCTATTTTTCTAGAAACACAACCAAGAATCCTTCCTTTACTCACTGCCATCTCATACTGCATCGCAGGCTTTAGAAATTTCCCCACAATTAGGTTTTAGATTATGTTTTTTATTTTTTGTCCTTTTCTGACTATCCAGTTGAGTATCTTGCTGTAAGGTTGTTTACTCAGTATTATAAATATGTTGGTTGATTTGTGGTCCAGTAACCAAGTGATACATATCTTGCGTCCCCTGAAGTCACCATTTCTAAGGAAAAAGAATGACTTAAGGAAAACTAGAGGGCAGTATAGAAACCCCAGCTTAGTTTTATTTCTGAAGGAATGACAGATGTTTTATTTATTTTTTCAGGCTCTTTATTTTTTATGCTTTCTTTTTGTAACCCCAATCACTGAGTTCCTTTAACAACAAACAAATAACAACAATAATAATAAGAATAACAACAACAAAACAAATTAGTCATTTCAGGGAGAAAATTGGAAAACAGTAATTAAATTGTATTTAAATATAGTTACCTTTTTGTGTCCTATATTTGTCAACTTAATATTTTTATATATGGTCTAGAACATATTCATCTGACAGAACTTTCCTCAATGATGAAAACCTTCTAATCATTATTCACTGGCCATATGTGGCTATTCGGTACTTGAGATGTGGCTAGTGTGCATGAGAAATTCAATTTTTAATTTAATCTTTAAAATTAAATTTAAATGGCCACATGTGGCTCATGGATGCTATATGGGACAACACAGTTCTAGAATATGAATATAATGGGTAATTCTGAAATCATTATTCAAATTATAATTTTGAGGAGGATTTTCATTTGTCTTTTAAGGAAGAATGATCTTAATTATTCTTTAGTATAATCACAATAGTTCTTTATTGTAAGCTTTACTATGTGTCTTAAAAAAGATAAATGTTTAAACATTAGTAATATTAGAGCCTGACTATATCACTAAATTCTTAAAACTGACCTCTAAGGTAAGTATTCCTTTAAACGTATTTAACAGAAAAACTGAAAAACCAAACTAAGGCTTAGAAAAAGTATTTTTCCTAAAGCCACACAGCTTTAACATAGCAGGACTTATCTGGAATCCATGTATTTCTGATTCCCAGTTACAAGATCTTAACAACTCTGAAAAGGTATTTTTAACTGCCTGCTGTTTTCCAGACTTTTCTCTGTGGACAATCAAAAGAATAGAAATCAAATTTTAAAATTTCTACTGACACCAATGTGAAGTCATATATAACTTGTGACAGTTTTTTTATAGTAAACCCATCCAAAGGTCTAAACCAAACACACAAACTCAAAGTCTACACACCTATATCTATATGCAAAGTCTAAAACAATAAGCATGTTTTCAAACTCATTCTTTAAAAATCTTTCTTAGAAAACCCTTACTCCTGCTTGATTTTTTTAAAAAAACTGAAACATCTTTTAAGTGCATACATGAACTGGCAGGAAAGTAAGGAAAATCTCCTCCCGCTCAAAAACACAAAAGGACCAGAGGCTGACAAGCATGGATGGGGCAGCTGTGCTAGTCATACATGCTAATCCCTAGTGGCCCAGAGTTTTGCTACTCAAAGTGTAGTCTACATAACAGCACCAACCACATCAATTGGTTAGGGGGAAAAAAAAATCTCAAGGGACCTGACTGGCTCAGTCAGTTAAGCGTCTGCCTCCAGCTCAGGCTCAAGTCTTGATCTCAGGGTCTTGAGATCGAGTCATGTTGGGCCCCCTGTTCAGTGGGGAGTTTGCTTCTTCCTCTCTCTCTGCTCCTCCCCTTGTTTGTTCTTTCTCTCAAACAAACAAAATCTTTAAAAAAAAAAAAAAAAAAAAGGAAGGTGCAAAAAAAAAAAATCTCAGACCCTATTGGAGACCTATCAGAGAATCAGAATCTGCATTTTTCACATAATCTCCAGAGCATTTGATAGGAATTCACTTATAAGATAGTGGTTAGTAGTAATCTCTGAAGCTTTTGGAAAAGAGGGTGATAGAACTCTAATGTTTAGGATACATACACTCATGCATACATATATATAAAGGAAGGAAGGAAAGGAAGGAGGGACAAATTAATTAATAAGCACAAATTATAAGATATCTACTACAAGAAAACAAAAGTTCAGTTGAAGGCTGAGGGATATTTTATAGTGACCTAACTTAGAAATCTTTACTGTTTTCAGTTTGGTTATGTTTCTTGGTTTCCTAGTAATTAATACCAGTGAGCCTTCAGTGAGTTTTTGTAATCAATGTAATATAAAGATTAATGAAAGGCAGTATCATCTGGAGGACTGAATAGCATAAACATTTACCCATCCCTTCTCCAAGATTCCCCCAATATCATTCTCCCCTAATTAATCTGACAATATTGGCTCATTTTTCACTGTATAGAGTTTATTGCCTTTGTCAACTCAGTAATGTTCTCCACTATTAAAAACATAATGAAATACCCAAACTAGACAATCTTAAGAATGCTTCGCCACTATCATACAAGCATAGAATTTTTCAATGGTAGTAGGATACAAAATCATTGAAAATATTTTGCTTGGTTTTAGAAAAAATACCAAGTAACTTTGTGATTTGTGGTTTACCCCAGTAAACATGGTATTTATAATATATCTTCATATTTTGCAATTTTGAAGATGAACAAATTGTTCAAATGTAGTAATTGGATATTCCTTGAACTTTACCCATTGAACATAATATTTACCCATTGAGATTCTTTCTTCCTCTTTTATTTTCCAGTTGTTTAATGCAATTCAAGGCCTATTTTAAACACACACATCTTGGGTTGAATTCTTATTAATATGCATTATATCTATTATCATTTGATCTTACACACATACTACATAGAGACATCCTTTCTACTGTCATCCTTATTATGTAATTCTGGTGAGTTTTGGTGGTAGTGTTTATATCTCATCTCCTTCAATAGATCTATTCTAAAATACACAGTTCTCTTATGGGGCTTTGAAATGATGTAAAAGATGTAAGTCTTTCCCTCAGTTATTATAGTTAAATTATGTATAGTTCCATTGATTTTTCACTTTTATGCAATAGAACTAGGGAGTTCTTACCATTGACCTAATAAATGTGCTATTAAATGTAACCAAGATTTGGTATTCTTTTTTTTTTAAGATTTTATTTATTTATTCATGAGAGACACAGAGAGACAGACAGAAAGACAGACAGAGACACAGGCAGAGGGAGAAGCAGGCTCCACGCAGGGAGCCCGACATGGGCCTCCATCTGGGTCTTCACGATTAAGCCCTGGGCTGAAGGCAGACGCTAAACCGCTGAGCCACCTGGGCTGCCCGAGAGTTGGTATTCTTAAACTAAAATTGATGTATTACTAGAGCTTATTGAAGACTCTCATTCAGTATTCTGCAACATGATGCTTGGGAACATTTTGAATAAGGAAAGCTGGAATTCTAGCAATTCGGACTTTGCTTTGTTATCATTATACTATTGTCTTGAATTAGTTGATGTTTCTAGTCTTGCTTCTTCACTAATGTATTGTTATGTATCAAGTTATAAATGCATCATTATCAATTTAGTTTATGATATTTTATATTAATCTCATAACAAGTAGTGTTACATGTTATCACTAACAGGACTTTCAGCACACCATTCCCCACAATCAAACTTTAAAACATTATAATACATTGTAGTTCAAAACAGAAGTTATTAAATCCTGTTTCTTAAACAAGTATATGTGCAATGTCCCAGATTTTACTGGATGGACATTGTATGTCCTATGAATTTCTGCTATTTCAGCATCTCCCAATATACTATCAAGGTAAGCATAATAAAAATACGTGGGTATGTTTACCTTTATAGATTTAATTTATATTCAAAACACATAGAACCACAGACTCTTATTTCATTGGGGTATGAAGGAAGATTCCTATATGTTGCAAGCAACAAATTTACGGCAGTTTCTTTTTTTTTTAATTCTCTGGTTCTGGGCTACCCATGAGCCTCTTTTTCACTGGAAATCTCCCATGATCTTTTGCTCTATTGAAGGTGGAAATGAACAAATACCTTTGAGAGCCCTGTATATAAATTACAAGAAAGGATTATGCAATAGGACAAGAACTAAGCTCAAAGTGCCTTCTTCATAATATCTAAAACCATACTATGACCTAGTAGGTGCTCCATAAATTTGTACTGATGATTCCATCTGATCGCAAGTATAGGAAAAAATCTGCTCATATATTATCACTGCTTCTAAATTAATTCTGTATTTGAAGGACTTAGAATCAAACAAGATTTTTTATAGTTATCCAATGCACTATTGTTCAGTAAAATTATAAACTTTGGTGGACTTGTTTAGTTAGATCAGATGTGGCAAATGGAAAAAAAATTTCTCCACAGAAATTAGAAATAATAATTGTTTAAATAATCTTCATTTATTTTGTGTAGATTATATGCTCTAAATTTAGAACAAAAGAAGAGAAGGGAAAGGAAAGGAGGGAAGTAAGGAAGAAAGCTTTATATACAAAATGCAAGATCCTTTGGTTTATGCGTATCACAGTCACATATCTACTTAAGAGTATACTAAAAAGGAAGTGACTCTTAGTTTCATTCACTCACAAAATGGATATCAGGAACATTTTATGTTTGGTACTTTAATCCCAATCTTTAGGTGAAACTAAGACAAAGTATAAAGTAAAGGTGTGGGCATTTCTCCTACAGAGAAATGTGTCTTTACCCTGGTGTGTCTCACCAATTAATGCTAATTGGCTTCATTAAATCATTGCAGTGCTTCTCAAACTCTGGTATGCTTGAGAATCACCTGGGTAGCTTGTTAATGTAAATTCCTGATTCTATTCCTAGAAATTCAGAAGGAGTTGGTGGGGCCTCAAATTTGCTCACATATTATCTTCCAAACAGTGCTGCTGCTGGTGGTCAAAGGCCACACATAAGTAATATTTAAACTCCACCAACATGCAAGATGTTATAAATTATAAGTCTTATATAAGAAATGCTTGACCTGGCCATGCAGAACACAATGATTAGATTATCATTAATTAATAGTGACTACTGTTACCAAAGATATTATTCTTATGTAACTCAAAAACAAAAGATGACCATTTATGGATGTATAAAATAGCAAGGAACAGAAAGAAAATAGTCCAATTTTCATACTAGAATTTGATGTTACTGAAATTGTTTTGCTACTCACAAGCTCTCAACATATTATTATATATTTAATAACTGCATCAGATATTTGGAAGTGAAACATGTCTTATATATTCTATAATGTTATAAACTAGAAAAACATAGAGTCAGATGAATTGGTTGGATTTTAGAGACAATGTGGTAAATGTACTACTTTTTAGAATTTAGCAATGCTATTTCTTAAGGGAAAAGAAAAAAAAAGTCTGAGTATGATACAGTTGTCCCTGGCATCTATTTCACATTGTTTTTAGAAAAATGGCCCCAATAACAGTTTCCCCAAGATTGTATTAGGGCTTTGTTTTAAGTTTGTAGATAGAAGGAAAGAGTGCCATCTACTGAATAAACCGAATGCTTACGCCAACATAATAGTGCACATCTTGGCTGCTCTGATTTGCCTTTAACACCTTAAGAAAAAAATGGTTCCAATCTGTCCATAATGCATTAAGAACAAAATACTCAGAAATAATAGCCATTTGGACTTAGACCTCTAAACGAAAGTACTCTTGTTAATTTGTTTAAACCATTGTGGAGTAATTGTGTTATCATTACACAAGATTATTGGGATGCCCCATCTGCTGAATCCAAGTCCAGAAGAGAGATGAAAATTATGGCCATATTCTCCTGAATCTGCAGAAGGAAGGTAGGAGAAAGCATCCAAACCAGAATAAGTCCTGTTTATTTATTAATGGAAACATAGAATCACTTCATCTCCTCATCCAGGTGAGAGTGTATAATATTCTATCCAATTTTAAACTCATTTAATCTCAAAAACCCTCCAAACCTACTTACTTCAGCTAATTAATGAGATTCAGTAAAAACAAGGTCTTCATCTAAAAATCTGAGTCAACATATAACAAAGGCAATATAAAATAGCTTTTAAGAGCATAGATTCTGGAACAATTGCATGGATTCAAATACAGATCTGCCATGTACTAGCTATGTGGTTTTGTGTGTTTATTTGTATCTCAATTCACTAATCTGTAAAATTCAGATTATAATCTCATAGGGTTATTATTAAAGAAATCAAATAATAAAATACGTGCAAGTACCTTGAGTAAGCTGGCTGTCAACAATCCAGGTGCTTTTCAAAAATAGCAAGCAAGGAGAAAGCTATGACAGTTGACTAAGATACTTAGAAGATTTCAGACTATTTGTAATAATGGATACTGTAGTCTTATATGAATCACCATGGCTTCGGATTGATTTATTTGTTATCTATAACTTACTTTAACATACTTTAGCATAAACTCTGTGTGTGTGTGCATGTGTGTGTGTATCTAGCTACAGATACCCAAATGACAAATAACAGCTGCAGGGAGCTAGTTCACATTCAAAAGTCTCCCTCTAATGAGTGAGCTACCCCAGAGATAGCTACAATAGGATTTTTGTCCATTATTGTGTAATTAGCATTCAGAGTGTTAATGGTGGCCTTTTTACTTGTTGGATTAATGGAGTTCAACAAAAGTGGTGTGTCTGGAAAATTGTAGAGATGTTCCCATTCTGGCACAAACATGGTGTAAGAACCTAAAAGGGTTGGTCTTCTGAGTGGTGTCCTAAACTTGATGTAGAGCTGCTGATTATGACAGTTTTTGTTACCTTGGTCTTACCAGATGTTTAAATTTCTCTTACCATTAAAAGATTGCTATGAACATGATGTCATGCAAGGCATAGTTGGAATACCTCAATGGAGAGAACTAGGATTTAATTGACCTTGCAGTAAAAGTGAGATGGCTACTTTTGTGTCTGTTTGCTATAAACATTTAAACGTGTTCACTCTGAGACCTGGGAAGGAAGTTGAGGGGGGTGGGATCTTTTAGCTCTTGCACTCTCTCTCACAGTTGGACTTTTACCAATCAGAACCTAGTATTTATGAATTGCTATACTTGATTATGTCAATTAGCAACAGTTTGTTATACATTACATGTGCAACTATTTGAGATTTAGGATCTTGGGTGAATTTCAAAAATATGAACTTTTTCATAACTGCTTACTTATTAAATAGAACTGTCAATCTGAAAGGCAGTTTTTATATTGAAAGCTGTAAGTCAAATTTGAGGTTTTAATTTGGTGAGAAGAAAATCTGTTTTTATCATGTGTTATCTGAACTTAATATTTTAATATCTTCAAATTTTAATCTATTACTTATTTTTTGATTATAAGAGTTTTACTTTCTAAAAGATGAAATGCTTCAATATCATCTTTGTTCTTCAATAAGAACATTATGTTTCCAAAGTATCTTAACTGCTGGTTCTTTCAGCCATGTATATAGTCATTTGGTTGGAGAGAGAGATAGGTGGGGGTGTGGTTAAGGGAAATAGGTTAAGGAGGGGAAATAAAGATTCAGAGAGAGGTTAGATATAAATAAACATGTCTAGGTCAAGGTGATTAGGGATCATAGGGATCATTTTGGGGTGGATGTTCATGAAAGAAATAAACTGAATACAAGACCTCCACCATATCAGGTCTATGTAGACTTTGTTAGAAGCTACAGGTGCTGGTCCTGTTCTTTTTTGTATTTATATAATAATGAAATATCTATTTTATAATTTGCAAAGTAGTTTTTCTGCACAATACTGCTTGTTTCTCATGGTCTCTGTAATGAGGACAGTAAAAAAATTGTTTCTATCTCTAATTTCTAGAAGAGGAAACTAAGTGTGTAACTTGACTGTATACTAGAACTGGATCTTATATTGAAGTTTTCTGCATCTATCTCAGGGGTCTTGATCCAATAGGAGCAAAGTGGTGTTGAACCATCTTTAGGATTTTTATGCTTCTATTGCTCTTGAGCTTGCCGTATTTCCAGGTTTGTATTTATATATTCATTAAAGAAATAAATGATCATGCCTTATTTCAATTCAGGATTCTATTCTGAATGAATACTACTGATAAAATCTATATCACTCTTTGGATGCCTTTACCTGTCAGATTAAACTTTGTTAAACCTAGAACTGTTTGTTTTTAATTAGGGTATTCTGTATGTCTTCTGGTGTGCAGCTTTTTTCTTAAGGTAATGAAGAATAAGATAATGAAATGTCTAAAACACTGTTAAGTGTGTTAATTCCATTCATAGCTCATGGAAGTCTTCATTATAATGTATCAAATCTTGTTTTTCTTCTCTTAAGAAATTAATACGTCTAGTATTTCATTTCCAGAGGTTCTTCACCCTTTCCATATGATTAGGAAGTATCTTAAAAGGTTGAATACACAGAACAAGTGTCCCTGAACTCCACTGTTTAATCAAAACTTTCTTGTTGTTGTTGCAAAATTGTGGTAGGAACCTGAGCAATTCCTCATCTTATCCTTTTTCCACATTTCCTGGCTGCCTTTCATTCAGAAACAGGAAAGTGCTTTATTTAAAAATTTTAAAAGACAGTTAATATTCAGTTTTCTGGTAACTTGAAGCATTCTGTTATATATAGCACATTACTTCATCTATCAGAACTGAGTTTCCTTTACCTCATGTTGGTTGGATCGGAATCTCATTCATCTTTATAATTGGATTTTTTTTCTCTCTTTTCTCTTGGGCAAGCTCTTATTGGGGCAAAAAAGGAACACAGTTGCTAATCAAGGCCGTAGAAGAGCAGCCTTCTGTGTCCCTACACAGGCATCTTGTCCCAAATTGAGGATGGCTGACAAAGAAAGTCCAGCCTAATGGATGTGGATGGCCTGGGTTTCAGTTCCTGTTCCACCATTTGCCACGTGACTGACCTTGGATTTTATTTTATTTTAAACTTTATTTTAAACTTTCTGTGCTTCTATTTTCTGATCTAGAATAAAAGTGCAATAATAATATTAACTTCATAGAAATGTTTCTAGGGGCACCCGGGTGGTTCAGTCGGTTAAGCATCCAACTCTTGGTTTCCACCCAAGTCATGATCTCAAGGTCACACACTACTTCCTCCCCTTCTGCCTTCCCCCTGCTCACACTCACTCTCTCTTTTTCTTTAAAATAAATAAATAAGTAAATAAATAAAATCTAAAAACACATCTCTAGAATAACATTTTTAAAACTAACCATATAAAGTTCTTAGAACAAATATCTGCACATAGTAAGTGTTTTAATTAATGTTAGCTAGTATTACTACTACTGTCACTTTGCCACTGCTGAATTCTCTGTATCTAATCGACTTTATTTTCTAAACCATTCATGATATGGCTTATTTTGGCACCATTGGGAGTGATGCCATCTTCTCAAATAGAAAGCAATTGAGAACAATTCAGAATAAATTAGGCCTCTGAAGATATGTCAACACCTTCACTGGAAACTCATTTTCTTTTTTTTTTTTTTTTTTTTTTTTTTTTTTTAATTTATTTATTCATTTATTTATTTATGATAGTCACAGAGAGAGAGAGAGAGAGGCAGAGACACAGGCAGAGGGAGAAGCAGGCTCCATGCACCGGGAGCCCGACGTGGGATTCGATCCCGGGTCTCCAGGATCGCGCCCTGGGCCAAAGGCAGGCGCCAAACCGCTGCGCCACCCAGGGATCCCGGAAACTCATTTTCAAAAAGCCTGCTACCTCTAGGGTGCTGCTGCCATGGAAAGAGGAATTCTTTGGAAATCTATTTGTTTTCACATTTCTTATGTTCTTTTTAACCTCTCTATTAAAATATTAACAAGAATTTTATTCTAACCATTAAATTTACCATTGATTTAATGGGTCAAGTCCATTGCAGGGTGGAAACTACTTCAACTGCTGGAGTAGCATTAATTCAATTCCTCTACCTGGCTTTTGACAAAGCAGTTTGGCCTAACGATTGAGTTGAGGGTGAAAGCTTTAGAATTCTGCTGTGTGAGTTCAAACTTTTGTTTTGCTACTTTGAGTCACTTCATGTTTCCTCATCTGAAAAATAGAGATAATGAGAGCAGTTACCTGTCTTCAGGATTATTGTAAAGAGGTGATGCAGGGAGCTCCGGTGGCTCAGTCAGTTAGGCATCAGACTGTTGGTTTTGGTTCAGATTATGATCTCAGGGTCGTGGGATTCAGCCCTGAGTTGGGTTCCGTACTCAGTGAGGAGTCTACTTGAGACTCTCTGTCCTTCCCCTCCCCCACTACCCCACTCCCTCTCTCTCCCTCTCTCTCTAGCACACACACACAAATAAATACATAAATCTTAAAGGGGAAAAGGAGATGATGCAGGAAAAATACTTCTAAGAGGGTCTGGAACACAGTGAGTTGTCAACATATGGTAACCACATTTAGATTAAGTATGATTTATACTTATAGTCCTCAGTGAGGACTAATGATTCAGAATTAGTCAACTATGCCAATCAGGCCACTGTACTTAGGAAAGAGAGAACCTTAAGACATTCTATCATCAAACTCACTTACAGATTAAAAAACAGAAAGAAGTCCCAAGAACTGAGAAAGGCCCAGGGATTCTAGTAACTCTAGTTTGACCACAAATAAAGGTTTCTCACCTATTCCACTGTGCTGTTATCTGTATGTGTGACTGTCTGATTTATGTCAGGCTGCTTTAGACTGCCACGCAAGGCCTAGATTATGAAAGAACAACAGATGTTAGACAAAACCAACTTGAGGACAAAAGAGGAGAGATACTAGAACTGCCAATGTAACTGTTTTTCCAATTTAAAAGTCAGGTAACTTGTCCCCAAACTTTCTATACGTTTTTTTCTATGATGATTTTTCAGAAATTTAAGAATTAAAATAGAGTTATCATACATGGTTTCCAAGATGTAGTAACTAAACTTAAATGAAATGAAAATGTGAATTATCTACACTGCCTTTCATCTTTAAAAAGCATCAGATAAAAGAATTCTCTAGATCAGTGCCATCTATTATAATAGTCACTAACCACATGTACTTATTTATATTTTACTTTAAATCAATTAAAAGTTCAAAAGTTTTAAAATTTTCCATTTGCACTGGCCACATTTCAAGTGCTCAGGGGCTGCAAGGGAATAGTGGCTACCATATTGGACAGTTCAGATGGACATACCCACCATCAGAGAAAGGTCTATTGGATGGTGCTACTCTAGAGCATCTGAGAAATACTTATAATTAGTTACTAGAATAGGTTGTACAGTCAGAAGTACCATAGGAAAGTATTTTCACAAGATATGAAATGGGCTTGCATGATAATAAATAAAGTAATAGCCCAAACTCTTTAGAGAATTTAGTCAAATCCAATTTTTTGCTATGCAATGAAGGATCCACAATTTGTGATATGAGAAATATCTCCTAGAAGAGGAAGGAAGGAAGGAAGGAAGGAAGGAAGGAAGGAAGGAAGGAAGGAAGGAAGGAAGGAAGGAAGGAAGGAAGGAAGGAAGGAAGGAAGTGCAGGCTCTAAGGGAGAAAAAAAGAAGGCAAACATTAGACTAATTCTGATGTAGGCTCACCTGATTTTCTAATTTATTTACAAGCATCTTTGAAGTGTTTTCAACTTTCAGAGTCACAACAGGGGCTTTTCCAAATCAATATTTATGTTACTTAACATTACACTTGGAAAACAGCTAACACTTTCAAATGCTGATATATGTAGAAGATCATGTTGGCTCAAGACTGAGCCTATCCATGGAAAATGGCCCTGTTGATATAATTCTACAGTTCACCATGATGAATTTTAAACAGAAGGGACATTTTTATCTGCTTAGATTTTATTTTGGCAGTAAAATATCTAATGATTATTCAATTTGGTCTGAAGTATAAAATGTCATTAGAAGTTCTGTCTAAGTGCTTAGGAATTCAATCTTAACTCTGCCTATTGCTCTTTACTGTGGATCTAATTAATAACAGTAGTTTTCATCCTTGAAGTCAGGAGAAAAGATTGGGCACTTTGCCCTCAAAATTCTGACTTTTGACATTAACGATAATACTTGTATTGGAATTGTTCTTTAGAGTTTGCAAAAAATGCTTTCAGACAGTGTTTTTACATGAAGTAGTCTGCTTACTTCTGAAACAGTCTCATGAAAGAGACAGGAGTTTTAGCATTCTTAACTTAGAAACATAGAAACTGATGTGTACAGAATTAAATTATCTGTCCAGAAAACTCACGGATATGAGCACAACTCAAGTGTTATTTCTGCTATGCCATGTTGCCTTCCTAAGCATCTTGTAACTTGCACCAGTTGCTACCACCAGATTTTGGCCCAGACATGGAAAAGAAAAGGAAGAGAGGAAACAGGCAAAAATGAGAGAGAAGATGTAACAGTTTCTGCTCTTAAAAATAATTGGCACAAGGAGACCTGTATATAAAATGCAATGTGATAACTCTGAATGGGACCCTGAAACAAAGAAAGGCCATTAGATAAAAACTAAGGAAATATGAAAAAAAGTATGGACTTCAATTAATGATGATATATTAACATTGGTTCATTAATTATAACAAACCAATATAAGATATTAATAATGGGGAAAATTGGATGTAGGATATGCTAAAATTTTCTGTACTATTATTGCAATTTTATGTCAATCAAAACTTTTCTAAAACAAGAAAGTATTTTAAAAAGTCATTGGTAGGGGCACCTGAGTGGCTCAGTAGTTGAACGTCTGACAATTATCTCAAGGCGTGCTCCCAGGATCCTGGGATCCAGTCCTTCGTGGGCTCCCCGAGGAGCCTGTTTCTCCTCTGCCTATGTCTCTGCCTCTCTCTCTGTGTCTCTACTAAAACAGTAAAGTGAACGTAGTTGATAAAGAGTGTTGCTGGGGATTAAACAGCTAATTTTAAGATTTTATTTACTCATGAGAGACACAGAGAGAGAGGCAGAGATACAGGCAGGGGGAGAAGCTCCATGCAGGGAGCCCAAAGTGGACTCAATCCCGGGTCTCCAGAACCACACCCTTGACTGAAGGCAGCGCTAAACTGCTGAGCCACTCGGGCTGCCCTTAAACAGCTAATTTAGTTTGGGTATTCATGTAAGTGCTCTAAGATAGATCCTGAATAATGAGAAGGAACCAACTATGGAAAGATAAAAGGAATAGCAGTCCAAGTAGAATGACTAGAGTTTCAAAAGTCATAACACAGAAACAAGCTTAAAGTTTACAGCAAAAGAAATTTTAAGACTTGTTTAGATTTCAACTACTTCCAAAATTAAGTACAATAAAATTTAAATGAATACACATCCCATATTTCTTTTCTTTTTTTGCTGTACATTTTTTGAAAGAATTATTCAACATGAATAACTAAGATTTTCATATCCCATGAGAATTTTGCTAATGAAACTAATGATTATTTTGAAAATACTCCCTACGGGAAAAGAACAGTAATAAATGTTACTTATCATAAAATATTTGGCATATTATAATTTTCCATTATTCCTTAAAAATATTTTCCCTCCTCATCCATGCCAAAGAAAGGAAGCTTCAGAAGTTTGACTACTATAATACCAACTTGGACATGAAGAGGATAGAGCTAGAATATTTCACAAAAGGTGATTCATGGAACAGCAGCTCAGAAAGATTTTTTAGGTAAATATCCAATTACCTGATAATACTGGGTATTTCCTGATACCTGGAAAAGCTAAACAATCTTGGTAAAATAAGGTTTATTTACTAAACCTATTAGCATCCTTAGTAAGCTAGCATGTGTTGTGAATCCACAAGCTGAAGCTTTAAGGGCATAGAAAATACTTAATTGTCTAGAACTCTGGAGAACATTGTTTGAAAAATGATGCTTCTTTAGAGAATCCAATGAAATGTGATATTACTTTGGATATATATATAGCACCACTAATATATATATATAACAGATATATGTCTGTTTTTTATTTCTGGTCTGAAATTCCAGAAGCTTATTGGTTGAAAATAAATCTGTCCCTTTAGTGTGAAAAAAAATCACCAGGATTTTTTATACCTGGAAGTCTGCATCCTTTGACCAACATCTCCTAACTTTCCCCACCCCCTGACCCCTGTTAACCACCATTCTGCTCTCTGTTTCTATGAGTTTGACTATTTAGATTCTAAAAAAAAGTAATATCATATAGTATCTGTCTTTCTGTGTCTGATATAGTTCAATTACCATAATGCCCTAAGGTCTACCCATGTTGTTGCAAATGGCCGTATTTCCTTCTCTCTCTGGCTAAATAGTATTTCATATTATCACACACATACCGTACATCTTCTCTATCCATTCATCCACTAACAGATACTTAGGTTATCTCCATACCTTGACTATTGTGAGTAATGCTGCACTGAATATGGAAGTGCAGGTATCTTTTCAAGATTCTTTTTTCACTTCCACTGGACATATGTCCAGAAATGGGATTGCTGAATCATGTAACAATGCTATTTCTAATTTTTTGAGGAATCTCTATAATGTTTCTCATAGCAGCTATACCAGTTTGCATTCCTATCAACAGTGTACATGGGTTCCATTTCCTCATCCTTTCCATATTTATCTTTGGGTTTTTGATGATAGCCATTCTAACATGTCTGAGATGACTTTTAAAAATATATTTTATTTATTTATTCATGAGAGACACACAGACATGACGCAAAGACATAGGTGGAGGGAGAAATAGGCTCCTCGGGGAGTCTGATGCAGGACTGGATCCCAGGATCCCGGGAGCATGACCTGAGCCAAAGGCAGACATTCAACCACTGAGCCACCCAGGTGCCCCTGTGAGGTGATTTTTTATTGTGGTTTTGATTTGCATTTCCCTGCTAAATAGGAATGCCGAGGATTTTTTCATGTACCTGTTGGTCATCTGTACGTCTTCTTTGGGAAAATGTATATTAATCTCCACCCATTATTCAATTGGGTTGTTTGTTCTTTTGCCAGAAAGGAGTTTTAGAACACTGATTGCTGAACCCCACTCCCAGTTTCTGATGCAGTAGGTATTAGTAAGGTTTGAGAATTTGCATTTCTAACAGATTCCCATTCAGTGCTGCTGCTAGTCTGGGAACCACATTTTAAGAACTAGTGATCTAGATACTTTTCCTCCCTCTAGGGTCATATCAATATCTGCAATTTGGGGGACCAGAATCATTAGGAATTGTGGTGGATCAGTAATTTTAGCATCCCTTTTAATATAAGTTTCATTTTCCCCATGTAAAAAGTTAATTATCAAAATATGTCACTTGCTTTAAATCATCCATATAAGAGGTACTGTGAAAGATGAAGAAAAAATTAAGATGGCCTATGACACTAAGAGGTCAGAGTTCTCATTTTAGGTGTACAATCTTGCTCATCTGTCTTCCTTAGATATCCTTAGCTATCTATGGGCTGCTGAGGCCTTCAGTGTTATACTAAGTTGAAGGTGCTATCAAGTCCCTCTCAGGCACACTTGTCTCTAAAATACACACTGTGCTGTCAAAGTGTAGCCCTCAGAGAGGCAGGTGACTGTCCTTCCAATCCAACCTCAGCCAACAAAAACATTCTGCATTCAGCCTCCTGTCTTCATTTGCTTTCTTCTCTCTGCTGGGTACCATCTGCTCTATCCCAATCACTATATGTATTTATATATGTTCCTGATGTTAATGAACAACTCATGCTCATTTGAGAATATTTTCAAAATACAGAAAAGCATAAGCAAAATAAAACGATACCCAAAATCCACAAATTAAAATCATCCATAATGTCAACATGCAGAGAGAACCGTAACACTTTGTATGTTCCCTTTTAATTACTTTTTATCTAAAATACATGTTAAGTTGAAATGTTTTTATAGTTATTGGCCATTTCTGTTTCTTCTAGAAATTGACTACTATTGTCCTTTATCTATTTTTCTACTAGTGTGTTACTGTATTTATCTTAATTTGTAGATATTTTTAATCAACCAAGGATATTAAACTTTTAATTTTTATGTTGTTTAAACTTACTCCCAATTTATTTATAGGTTGCCAATACTTAGCTATGTTAACCCACAAAAATAGTGATACCATATGGTTCAACCTAATTTTTAGCTTTTAGTTTTATGCTTCTGATGTTGAGAAATCTTTTTTTTTTTTTCAGATTTCATTTATTTCTTTGAGAAAGAGAGAGAAGCCGAGATCATGAGGGAGGGAGAGAGGCTGAGAAACAGACTCCCTATTGAGCAGGTAGCCAGACAAGGCACTCCATTCCGGGACCCCAAGATCATGACCTGAGGTGAAGGCAGATGTTTAACAGACTGAGCCACCCAGGAGCCCCCAGATGTTTAGAAATCTTACCTTCTCACACAATTAAAAGTTCCTTTGTGATTTTTCCCCATTGTTTATTAAAACAAGAGTTTATTAGTCCTAACTATCCAAGTCCTAACTATCCAATATTCACTTTTATTTTCTTTGGTCTTTGTTACATCATTTTTTTAAAGATTTTATTTCTTTATTCATAGAGACACACAGAGAGAGAGAGAGGCAGAGACACAAGCAGAGGGAGAAGCAGGCACCACGCAGAGAGCCTGATGTGGGACTCAATCCAGGGTCTCCAGGATCATGCCCTGGGCTGCAGGCGATGCTAAAACGCTGGGCCACGGGGGCTGCCCTGTTACATCATTTTTAAACCTAAGCAAATATATACATTCAGTGAACAAGTAACTTGACAGTTTTAGCAAAGACATATTTTTCCTTCATACTATTTATTGAGTATTCTATATCTTTCTAATAAGTTTGTTAGGTTTCTGTTAGGATATCATATTATGAATTGAAGTTTTCATGTAGATTACTAAGGTATTCCTACAAACATTTATTTTAAGGTTCTTTGGGCTGTCACATTTCTATTTTTGTATTTTGTGTCTGGTATAATGCTATTTCAATTATGGAGGTTTTATAATAGTGCAGTTCTTCAGTTCTAATTAGCACAATTTTTCATTTGTAAACATTTCTGAACTGGAGATGATGCTTACAGGATGACATAGAAAATCATTTTTTTTTAGTTGTACATAAAACAATGGTGTATATTACAATCAATGATTTTTATATATGTTTAATACAGAGTATTTTCATATATGGCCAGACAAGTTTTTTCATTACTCCTTGTCAAATTGCATTTCTGTTCATTTCTATTTTTATTGATTTTCCTATGCTGTAAATTCATTTGAAATTTACATTATTGTGAAAAGATCTTTTTAATCATATATAATGCTTTTGCTTCCCACTTTATTAAAATAGTTTCCCACTGCTTTTAGTGTGTGTTTACTACATAAATTATCATTTTTATTTTTTAATATTTGACTATAATTTTATCTTTATTATTTTCTCTTATGTGTAACTTAATAGTTATATATTGGATTGTCAGCCAAATCCAATTGTCTTTATTTTCTTTTTCTTTTTTCTTTTTCTTTCTTTTTTTTTTTAAAGATACATTTATTCAGGGTCGTGATCAGACTATTACATTTAGCAATCAACAGCATGGGTGCAAAAAACAAAATCTACTTTAAAATCCTTTGTTGGAATGCTTTACACTTTCCACAGAACAGAAACTAAAATAACCTGTTATACAATTAGTCACAAATCCATTTCTCGAGTTTTTTGCCCATACACATGAGTATTGTCTAAAACATGTCTTCTTTGTAGCAGCTAGGCCCTGCCACCACTGTGCTTGGCTGAGTTCACAAATCTGTTGTAACCTGTAGCTTCCTTGTCACTTCTCTGGCTCTCCTCTCCTGCTAAGCTTTGTTTCCTGGCAGTAATTAAAAACTTCTGCCACTACCATAGCTGCTGCTGCTGGAACAGCCATAGCCACCTTGGTTTCGTGGTTTGGCAAAGTATTGACCTCCACCACCATAGGGGCCAGAGCTTCTGCCTCCAAAATTTCCTCCTTTCATGGGTCCAACATTTGAGGATTGATTGTTATAATTGCCAAAATTGTTATGGCTTCCGCCACCTCTGAAGTTGCTTCCATCATTAACAAATCCGTTATACCCATTCCTACGACCACCATATCTACCACCACCTCGACTGCCACCGAAACCACCTCGACCCCTGAAGTTCCCTCCATGACCAAAATTGTCATTCCCGCCAAAACCACCTCTACTACCACCACCAAAGTTTCCAGAACCACTTCAGCCTCTTTGGCTGGATGAAGCACTAGCCATCTCTTGCTTCGATAGGGCTTTCCTTACTTCCCAGTTGTGGCCATTCACAGTATGGTATTTTTGAATGATAATCTTGTCTACAGAGTCTTGGTCATCAAAGGTCACAAAAGCAAAACCTCTCTTTTTGCCACTGCCTCGGTCAGTCATGATCTCAATCAATTCAATTTTCCCATACTGTTCAAAATAATCTCTTAGATGATGTTCTTCTGTCTTATTTAATGCCACCAACAAAAATATTTTTCACAGTTAAGTGGACACCAGGTCTTTGAGAATCTTCTCGGGAGACAGCCCTCTTTGGTTCCACGACTCTTCCATCCACCTTGTGTGGCCTTGCGTTCATGGTTGTATCCACCTCCTCCACGGTGGTGTATGTGACAAACCTAAAGCCTCTGGGGTGCTTGGTGTTGGGGTCTCTCATTACCACACAGACTGTAAGCATCCCCCATTGCTTAAAATAGCTCCTCAGACTCTCATCGGTTGTTTCGAAGCCCAAATCTGCAATGAAGAGCTTCTGCAGCTGCTCAGGCCCTTTGGTAGACTCTGACTTAGATATGAGGGCGGTGGCAGGGGAGACTTTAACGATGCTTATTTGGCGGTGTCCAGGGGCAGAAAGGAGTAATCTAACGAACATATCTTGTCTTTATTTTCTAATAGAAGAGTTTAATCCTCTCATTCTTATTTTCATAAGTAAGTCTTCTTTTATGCTTTCTAGAATTTGCCTCTGTTTTCTACCTTTTTCTATAGGAAAGTATTTTTTATTCATCATCTTCAGGGATTCTGAAATAATTCCTCCAGTTCTGAATTCCTTAAGTAATTGTTTTTTGTTTTATGATAACCTCCATTAATCAGTCTCTGTTGTTTCATGAAATTATTCCCTTTTACCTCCTTGTTATCTCTCTATTCACAAAAGATAAGAATTTTGGCAAGCTTGTACTTCTGTACCTTTTTAAAATTTACTCTTGTTCATGTCACAAAATTTGGTTTTAGACCCAAATTACAATATTAAATTATTTTGAACACCTCCCTTCATCAAAAATTTGTGACTTTATAACATTTGATATAATTACAGATCTTCCTTTACTTATGATGGGGTTATGTCCTGATAAACCCATTTTAAGTTGAAAATATCATAAGCTGACAATGCGTTTATTAGGCATTGAACAAGCTCAGAACACTTCCATTAGCCTACTATTGGACAGAATCACCTGACACAAAGCCTATTTTATAATAAAGAGTTGCATAGCTCATGTAATTTATTGAATCCTATATAGGGAGTGAAAAACATAATGATTGTATAGTACTAAAGGTTTTTATGTGTATAGGTTGTGTACCCTTGTGATGGGGGACTGACCAGCAGCTGCAACTTGCTGCCACTGCCCAGCATCATGAGAGTATCATACTTTATATTGCTGGCCAAGAAAAGATAAAAATTCAAAGTAGAGTTTTTACCAAATGTATATGTCTTTTGCAGCATTATAAAGCAAAAAATTGTTAATTCAAATCATTATAAGTCAGAGAGCATCTTTATTTAAATGTTTTCAAAATTTATTAAATCTTCAAGCTTATAATTTTCTTCATTCTTGAGTTTTAAAATTTTAGTTCTGTCTAATAAACTGTAATATGTGCTTAAATCTATTTTGATGAAATATGTGTGTGTGCATACATTTTTAAGCACTTCCATTATCAGAGAAGGTCCTTTTGTTGCCTTAACATATGGAAGAATATTTCTCTTACATTTCTAGATCTTAAATTTACCACATCAAAATTCTGAGGCCTTTATGCAATAAAAATATTGCCTTCATGAAATATCTCTTGCAGGGAAGAAGTCTGAGACCAATTCAAGTTGTTCCTCTATGGGTAACCCACTTCACTGGGTACTAGTATGAATTTTAACTTTAATTATTAGAACTTTTGGTTTGGTGTAAGTTCTTTTTATTTCCCTTTCCTAGAAAATTATGAGGCATTTTTATTAGAATATTCATAGTTTTTTCAGTTATAGAAATTTTTCATCACTTTTTCTTCCTTTAATGATTATTTCCATTCTAATTGCTCTGGTTTCCTTTTTAAGAAAACCTCCAATACTCATTTTAGATTTCTATTCTCTAACTTCAATCTGTTTCACTTTTTCTTTAAAATTTTTTTTTAATCACTTGGTCTTTCTCCTTTGTTTCCAGGAATGAATCTCAACTGTGCGCTTTACATGAATGGTTTTATTTGCTGCAATAGTATCTCTTATCTTTACTGCCTCTGATGCAAATTTTAATTATGCTTTCCTGATTTAATTTATGATACCTTATTTAGATGCTTCTTCTCAGCTTTTGGTCTATGTGTTTCTTTTTTTTAAGATTTTATTTATTTATTTATTATTTATTTATTTATTCATGAGAGACAGAAAGAGAGAGAGAGAGGCAGAGACACAAGCAGAGGAAGAAGAAGGCTCCATGCAGGGAGCACCCATATGGGACTCAATCCCGGGACTCCAGGATCACACCACAGGCCCAAGGCAGGTGCTAAACCACTGAGCCACCCAGGGATCCCTATGTGTTTCATCTTGTTTGGTATTCGACCTATCCCCCTTTTGCTTCTTATCTGGCTGCATTCACTCTCAATACTTTCTGTTCGTGTATGCATAGACACCATTATTTTTTGCATATTGGAGTTTAGTTCTAGCTAAAATATCTTACATTTTCTCCTTTTTCTTTGATGAATCATTTTTTTAAAGTATTCTTTAAATGAGCCTTCATAATGATATTCTGTTTTCCCCTTCCCTATGTGGCAATTAGATTTTAATAGAACACATGTTGTTTTGTTTTCCTTCTTGTATGAGTGGAGATCTATCCTATTTACAGTGTTTACCAATTAGTAGGTGCCCTTGGCCCCAGCTACTGTCCATTTGATTATAAATTTAATCATCTTTTCAGATCTATATATGAAAAGTAAATTGATGTGCACAGTTCTTGGCCCAGTTCCCAGGGTCTTTTGTGTTGAAATTAAGAAGGGTGTCTTTCATCCCACACACAAGAGTTCTTATTAAATTAAAAGTGTATATGAAAATCTACTGCACATATTTCTCACACAGCTTCCATCCTCTGCCTCAAACTACACTTTTTCTTTCTGAGAACTACACTTCTCAGTATGCAAGGGCTCACATACTTCCACTTTTTAATTCATTGTGTTCTTGCTATAGGAAAGAAGACACAAACATTATTGAGATTACCTGTAAAAGCAACAACATAGAAAAAGGGAGAATGGATATCTAAAGTCCTACAAATTAGATACAGAAAGCAGATTGTGTAGGAATGAGAGAAAGAAAAGGAGACAAAGAAAGAGACAAGGATGTTTAAGGAAAATAAAGTATCTTTTGATCTTTTTCGGTAGTATGAAGGTATTCTCTTTCATGAAACCACCATTGTTTTTCTCAATCCAATTCCATCGACTTTATAGTTAGTGGAAATTCCTCCCATTTTCTAGCAATAGGTTGTCTGTCAGTCTTAATTTGTTGTGATGTTGTGAGTTTTCCTGTGTCTTAATAGGTATTTTAGAGAGAAGTTGAGAAGCACTGCCTCTGGGACGACTAGCCAAATGCCATTTTAAATGGAAGCCTGTGGTTTAGTCATAAATACAGAGAAGACAATTGTCCATGCCAAAAGATTACATCCTTGTTCATTTTTCCCATTCTGTGTTGATATGAATCAGATAGTGCTGTTTGTTCTCAGGGTCAAATGTTGAATAAAAGTAATTATGCTAACTCCTTGATAAATTCCTAAATATCAAGTTTACATTGATTTAAGCTGACTTTATATGTTACAACTTTGCCTAATACTGGCTCTAACTTGATATTTTTGTGTGCTTAATTATGATGCTAAAAGTTTATGTGACTATTATTATACTTTGAATTTTTTCCTTCCCAATAAGATGTGAAAACCCTTGATTTCATTCTAATTTTAAATCACCTTCCACATGTTTAAACATTCACCCCCAGCAGAGATTCTATAACTACATTGTACATAATTTTCACAAGAGGCTCTTATAAAAATGTTCAGATTTCCAGGCACCTCTATGGTTGTAGATTGTGTAGGACCTCAAAGTCTTCATTTGTAATGAGCACCCTCAAATGGTAGGAATGTTTGGTCCATTTATATTTTTATGACTGTGGATGAGGATCAGGAAAGGGAATTAAGGTATGATGTTTTTTCTTATTCTCCTTGATATATTTTAGCCTCACAAATGCCTAATTGGACATTTCCTCCAGTGAAGACTGTTTGCCCTAAGACTAGATATTGCATATAAAAACAATATGATGTTCACTTTAAGAATTTGTGAAGCATACACTCAGATATCTCCTAGTTGCCTGGAAGATATGATAGTTTGTTCTTACAGAAAAAAAATTATAATATTCCTCAAGTGAGTATTATTAACTGCTTCTAAAGATACTACTTATCTGACAAACAGAAAAAGCATACTGTAGTAGGAAGTTTAGTGGACTTAGAGTCAGAAGAACTAAATTAAGATCCATCTATGTGACTATGAAGTCATTCTAACTCTAGTTCATCATCTATCAGATAGGGCTAATTCTACTGCTTTATTCCCTCAACATGTTTTAGAAAAGTCAAATGATACACATATATGAAAATACAAAGTGCTTTGTGAACTGTAAACGCTGAAGATATGAAGAATATTGTGTTAAATTAAAAGTATCTTATTACCATACCTACATAGCATCAATAGAAGTTTCAGAAATTCTCTTATTTCATTCAAAATGAAATAAATATGAATTTACTGAGGATTATAACAGGAATAAAAAATTAGGTATCTAGCATATAATAAGGAAATATCTTATTTGCTTTTCTACTTTTCAATTAATATGTTGGTATTTCAAAGTCCAAATATATATTACGAGTTTTTCTAAAACTATTAAAATTGCATGCTGTTCTTTCCTCGATAGGCTAAGTTCATTAGTCTAATAGAATGCGACAGGTAACAGTTACCCCTTGGTAATTTTGTTCCATTAATATCCATGCACCAACTTCACTCTTTCAACACTACTTTAATGACTTGTAGACTTTTACTCAGGTACTTCCTAATTAAATGTATTTGCAATAGCTATAGTTTTTGTTATCAAATCATTCTTGATTCAGACTTTAGGCTGATGGTTGTTTTTTAATTGCTCAGATTTTTTTTATTTAATTAGCTTTAGATAGCAGAACAGATGGTCTCTGAATTCGTTGATGCTATATCTATGTGATAACATATTTTGGTTCTGTCTAATGGGGTGACACTTCTTTTCTAAATTTTCTCATTAAATGCACTTTTAGCTTCTCATTTTCTTTTTTTATTCAATTTATGTCAAAGTTAATGTGAAATAAACATAAATTTTTCAAATTCTAATCTTGGCCAAACTCAAAATCAAATATGACAGCTTTAGATTGAATACATTTACATTCACATACATAAGGTCATACACATCCAATAATATTAAATCAATACAAGTGGAATCTTCTCTCAACCAATATGATAAAATCAAAAAATTTCTTAATAAATATTGGTAAGCACTTAAGGAGTGCTGAATTCTAGGGATAAATCATGAATCAAAATAAACAATGCTCTTCTCTACTCTCAAGGGGCATACAGTCTATTGGAAAGGGAGTGAAGGCTGTATATTAAACTAATTACCACATTACTGATCATAAAATTATAAATAGTGACAAAGGATCTTACTAAATAAGCCTACACAGAGTCAGAGAATTCTTCTTCAAGGAAGGAGTATCTAAACTAAGTTCTGGATGATGAGTATCAATAAATTTGGTTATTGAAGTGGGTATAGAAAAATGTTCCAGACACAGAAGGCACAGCATATGTAAAGAATATAATACAAGAGCATATGGTGCACTTAGAGAAATGAAAGAAGGCCAGAGTGGCTGAAACAGACAAAGCAAGGGGAAGAATTTTATGAGATAATGTTTGAAAAATTGAAATAGCAATACATTCCAGGTTAGAGTGAAACTCAGAGCCAATATCCTAAGAGTATAGCAAAGTTAGTAGAGTATTTTAAAAGAAGGGCAATGTTATCATAATTGCTTATGAAAAGATTAACTGGCTAATTTCAACATATAAATTAAGCTAAGCTGATACATCTGCCACTATAGACATATAAAAATGTTGGGTAAATATACTACAAACTTCTAAAAAAGAAAATAAAAGAATATATCCAAGAGCCAGTAAAGAAGAAAAATTTCTTCATGAAAACATAAGAGGAATAGTAGCCTGGAAAGAATATCAAAGAACTATGGTTATTAAAGAGGGTATTGGGGATCCCTGGGTGGCGCAGCGGTTTGGCGCCTGCCTTTGGCCCAGGGCGCGATCCTGGAGATCCGGGATCGAATCCCACGTCAGGCTCCCGGTGCATGGAGCCTGCTTCTCCCTTTGCCTGTGTCTCTGCCTCTCTCTCTCTCACTGTGTGCCTATCATGAATAAATAAAAATTTAAAAAAAAAATTAAAGAGGGTATTGAAGAAACAGGAGATTGTCTTTAAAGCTATGTGAGTCAAGGAGCTGGAATTTGTATATTTGCATAAAGTAGGGGCATTGGAAGCCCTGCCTTTCCTATAAAAGAGCCTAGAAAAATGTCTAATTCCTGGCTAAAGAAGCAACATAAAAAATTAATGTGAAACTATTGATCAAATATGATAAATACCATAATATATAGGATTTCCATCATAAAAGATACAAGCTCAACTTAAACGGAACTTAAAAAAAAACAAATGAAGAAGTAAAAAACCTCTATTGAGGGACCAATCCAATAAACTGGATTAAATAATAGAATATTATATAGAATTAAATAATAGAATAATATTGTATTAAATTAAATAATAGAATTAAATAATAGAATTATTTGGAAAAAATAACAGAATGAGAACATTTAGAATTAAAAATGTTAGATGGAATTGAAATTATGACAGAATAGAACGCAATGGGAAAATAACACATGTACTTGCAAATGAATAGAATATAATTTCTAAAAAGAAAAAAAGATTTGGGATGCCTGGGTGGCTCAGCGGTTGAGCACCTGCCTTAGGCTCAGGTCATGATCCTAGGATCTGGATGGAGTCCGACATCAGGCTCCCTGTGAAAAGCCTGCTTCTTCCCCTGCCTATGTACTGCCTCTCTCTCTCAGTCTGTGTCTCTAATGAATAAATAAATAAATCTTTAAAAAGAGAGAGAGAAAAGAGCATTAAATTTAAAACTTAAAAATCTTTAAACAGCAGATGTTGTAGAAGAAAGGATTTTCAATTACAAGATAGATCAGAAGATCCATGTAGATGAAAGATAGAATATAAAAATGTGACAGACAAGGAAAATTGAATAAGTAGAGATCCCAAATAGAAAACAAGGAGAGAATGCAGAAGAAAATACTTGAAGCGATAACTGCTGTGAATTTTATAGAAAATTCACAGAGTTAGTATATAACTTTAAAAAAACCATCAAAACCAATTAAAGAAGTAAAAAAAAAAATCATATATCCATAATATGAGTGTGAATGTGGAGAACACTACAGACCAAAAAAATAATCACTTGGTGTTTGGCTTGCCCAGTATGATAGTTTAAAATTGATGGTTATATCATTATTTTGAAGACATACTTTCAAATATACATGTAAGAAAAGGCTAAACACATTAATATCCTGTTTTATCTCCTGCAGCTAGAGGACTAGAGTAAAGTCATTTTTTTTTAAACAAACTCATTTCCAGGAAGAAGAAATAGACATACTTTTCTCTATTCTTCCCCCTATATATAATTAATATCCTACTAATTATATGTTGAACATATAAAAGGAGACTTTCAAGGGTAGAAAGAAAGACAGACTAGCAAGGGACCTCAGGACTCAAAGGCAACATGATAGTGAGTTTTCTAGGTGTCCTTTTCACATTATATAGCTCAGACTATTTCAGGCTGTAGAATCTAGCACCTAGACATAACAAATAAAAACAAACAAAATATAAAACCTGCTCAAAAGCTTTGAAGGACCAGGAAAGAGGCAGCTTGGAAAAAAGCAGAAAACATTTAGACAATAACTGCTCTGCTCCACCCAAATGCCACAGAAAACTGACTCCACAAACACACCTACCCCAGCAAAGATGGAGTGGATGTTCCATGCTCACCAGACAGTAACACAGCACCCCAGGACCCTTTGCCCAACACCACCTGGTGTCAGGAAAAACGGAATAAGAAACCTGGAATTTCACCTCCATCAAATGGTAAGGAGGTTCACTGCTTCCCAAACACTGCAGTGTCAATAGAGGCCATGTGGGCAGTATAGAATTTTACCCTGACCCAGAAATAATGAGGCAACCCTCCTTCCTGGACTTGAGGGGCATCAGAACAGTCCTACTACAGAGTTAGTGTTAAGAAGCCTTCTCCCTATGCTTGCAATGGAGGCTACATGGGGAATATTAATATGGGACTCCTATCCCTCCCACCCAGGAAGATACCAATGGAAATCTAGAGGGGAAATGATACTCCCACCTCCACACAACAGTAAAGATGCTACTATCCCACGCATATCAACAAGACTAAGGAGGAACCTAGACTTCCTGAAATAAGGAAGTACTACTCCTTCTCCTGTAAGTATAGTAGTATCAGAGGAAACCAGCTGAAATAGAAGATTTAAATCACCTAATATAAATATGTCAAGGTTTCAGTTGAATATTACACACCAAACCAGAAAGATCTCAAACTGAATGAAGACAGACAATCAACAGGTGCCAGTACTTAGATGACAGATTTGTGAGAATTACCTGACAAAGATTTTAAGAAACCATAATAAAAAATGTCCCGCTGAGTAATTAAATCTCACTTAAAACAAATGAAAAAAATACAAAGTCTCAATAAAGAAATAAAAACCTCTAGTAAAGATAGACAAGATACAAAGAGCCAAATGGAAACTTTTGAAGAGGAAAATACAATAACTGAAATAAAACTTTAGCAAATAGTTTCAACAGCAAAATTGAAAGATCAGAGAAAATGATCAGTAAACTAAAAGATGGAACAATAGATATTAGTCCATCTGAAAACAGAGAAAATATAGACTGAAAAAAATTGAACAGAGCTGCAGGAAAAATGATAATCCCAAAAGGTTATACACTTTGTGATTCCATTTATACAACCAAAGATGACAAAACTACAGAAATGAAGAAAAAAATTACTGATTTCCAGACGTTATGTGTGGGGTTAGAGGAAAAGAGAATAGGCAGATATTACTATAAAAAAGTGACAGTGGAGATCCTTGTGGTTGGAAATATACCTGGGCTATACCAATGTCAATAACTTGGTAAGGATACAACACTGAGGGCAGCCCCGGTGGCGCAGCGGTTTAGCGCCGCCGTTTAGCGCCGCCTGCAGCCTGGGGTGTGATCCTGGAAATCCAGGATCAAGTCCCATGTCAGGCTTCCTGCATGGAGCCTGCTTCTCCCTCTGCCTGTGTCTCTGCCTCTCTCTCGCTCTCTCTGAATGAATAAATAAATAAATCTTTGAAAAAAAAATAGATCTGCCCTACGACCCAGCAATTGCACTGCTGGGGATTTACCCCAAAGATACAGATGCAGTGAAACGCCGGGACACCTGCACCCCGATGTTTCTAGCAGCAATGGCCACGATAGCCAAACTGTGGAAGGAGCCTCGGTGTCCATCGAACGATGAATGGATAAAGAAGATGTGGTCTATGTATACAGTGGAATATTACTCAGCCATTAGAATGACAAATACCCACCATTTGCTTCAACATGTTCTGGACTTTTCTTGCATCATGCTCCCCCTCCTTTCTACCAGATGATTCAAGTAGCACTCATATTCCTACTCACTCATTCCTACTACTGGACTTCTGCTTCTGTTATTCTCTATGCCTGGAGTAAGATTGCTTCCCTCATTACCTCTTTTTCTTCCAATCTCAATCAAGATTCATTTATTTTCCTTCATATATGCCTTGAAGAATTTTATAACTCTAAGATTAACTGAAACAGTAATTCTTGTTTTAGTGGCTTGGGTATTTCACTAGTAACACTTGTCACACTTGCAATTTTTGAAATATGTTTGTGAACATGTAATGGATATTTGTCCTCTTTCACAAATATATAAGACTCATAAAGGCAATCACCATGCCAGGTTATGTTCATCACCAAATTCCAAAACTAGTACCTTGGTGGCATGCAATTGACAATAAATATTAGTGGAGTGAATGAATATAGTTTTTGTTATTATTTTTATGATAATTTGCCCTGAGAAATCATGTGCCATAACTAAGAATTCAAGGAAGTCAGAAAAGCCATCCTGTGATGCCAAAGTATATAACTTTGAATTACACATTGATGACAGAGCAAGCATTTAACATCCCATTAACCCACTATCCAACTGCATTATAGTTCTCACGTTGCAATTTAACAAGTATATTCTAAACATAACATAGATTATACATTTTATATGGATATTCTCTTTACTAAGTGTACCAAAATAAATTTTTTCATATTACACTAGGTAAAAGTTATATAGACAGAGACTTGATTCTGAATCCAAAAATGGAGTAGACTGGGAATATTATTTGACAGGAAGTGAGTTAGTGCTATATATATGTATATATGTATGTATGCCATTCTTATTCTCACAGTTTTACCTCTTAACTCTAAAAATATAAAAAAAATAAATATTGCAGACATTAAAGAAATGCATAGTCAAATACTAAGTTTTAGTAAAGGTTTTTCAAACTCTTAAGTTAAGAACTTGATCTCTATTATTCACTCCTTAATCTTCAGAACCTAGAAAAATGCCTGGAACAATGTAGGTGCTTAGCAAATAAATGCCAAAAGAATGAATGCAAAACCAAAACCTCATTCTTAAGTAATCATTATTTTCTTTTTACATCCCACAGTATATCATCAAAATATTTCAAAATAATTCTTTCCAATTTACCAAGACATAAAGCTCTAATTTTCTTTCTTATTTATCTCAAAGGGTCCTCAAATTATGGCATATTCAGGGATTACTTTTCATAACTTAATTCAAGGGGAAGTTTGTTTCCTTCCAAACTCTTCCATTGACTTGCTGAAAAAAGCCTTCAGTATCTGCGCTTTGTTAATAGGAATTTTCAGTCAAACTATTAAGTTAAGGCAGACTGTAGATTAGACTTGAGCTCCATGAAAAACATAAAGATCAACCACCAATAATTAGCAACCTCACATAAGCTTTGTAGCAGCTGCTTTGAGTCTCATCTAATTGTATCTAATCCCACATCAGTAGGCTCCCCAAGCCTTTGCTAATGGAAGATTTTATCCTAAATCCAGCAGAATGGACTATCAGAGTTATCTTTTCTTCCTCATCCCTTCAAGGTATTAAAATCATTTTCTTTTTTAAGAAATGACACTTTGCTTTGTTCTTCTTTGATATTTGTCAAAATGATAACCATTAGCCAAACTAGACAATAGCAGGAACTAAGAATAAAACTAAGTGCTCAGTAAATATCCCAAGTGATATATTCATTTACTGTAGTCTTAATTATTCCCCACCTAACTCCTGCTTTTCTCTTCCAAGTTGCCCAGAAATTATACAACCTTTAAAATAATAGTGTTTATGGGAGAAATTATTTCATCTAAATGTGACCTACTGTGAAAATCCAGTAATGTTATTATGCTTCCTTTTTAATATTTTTTAAATTTTAATAACTTTAATTACATTTTATATTTCTAATAAATACATAATGAATTCTAGCATAGAGTAAATGGACATACTGTGGTCTAAAATGAGGGAAAAACTAATTTAAGAAGACCACATAAGTTAAGAAACTGGTTATAATCCAATTTCTAGATAGCAATCTTTAATCTTATAATTATTTTTCTTTCAATTATTGTTTAAAGATTTGTTCCTATTGTGGGATATTGAGACCATAATGTAATTCAGAAAACAACCTAAACGTTATAGGGAATTCTTCATTACTCCATAGTGAATATTAAAGGTATGGAGGCAAAACAAAAAATATAACAAAACACAAAGTACCATATTACCTACTTTGTTATACCAGTAAATTAGGATATCAAGAACCAAGCTTTCAGAGGTACAATGATAATATATCTAAATATCCAAAATTTTAAAATTTTATTATATAACAGATGTATCCCATTATTTTTTTAAATTGCAGATAAATTTGTTTTGTTTCTCCCAGTGGAGATTTTTGAGTATTTAATTAAAGGCCTCATTGCCCCATCATTAAATTCAAAGAAGCATATCTAATGTGAACACTTAAATGTAATGTCACTCATTAGTCTTTAATGAAGAGAAACTTATTCTTTCTCTAAAGAACAGCTGTAAAAATAGTATCTGTCACCTACAAAATTATATATTCCCAAGATTATTAATGTGCATTTAATGACTTTGAAATATGTCTTTGCAACAGTTATTATGCATGTTTCTTTCTTTTTGGCTTCATCTGTTAAAGAGGTTAATTGAAGTCAGAAAGCCAGGAATTCTCAAGCACCCCAGGATACCACAGTGAAGCAGAAGCTGAATCTTCCCAGATACTTAAAACAGATTTGGCATAAAGCTGTTTGGCTTTCTGTACCACACATTCTCTTACTGGTCCTGCACCTTGATAGTAGTTTTTAAATGCCTTAGTCATAAAATCTGTCATTAGACAGTTAAAATTCATCTGGAGCTCTTTTTCCTAGGATCTAGTCAACAAGAAAATTGATTTTAATGTCTGTGCCATTACCTGACTCTGCAAGATGGGACTCAGGGTAAGGAAGGTGGATTGCAGTTGATTCTCTAGTGTGATATCATGCTCATTATCACCATTACCATTATCATCAGCAGCAGCATCACAATCACCACTAACTCTGCCATTCTTGAAAAGCATACTTAGATCTATTATATACTGAATTCCTAAAGTCTATGTTTTTGATCACTGGCCCATGTTAGCATTCTAAATCTATTCTTTTTCTTCTTAAAGACAATGCACTAATTAGTTCTCTTGCTGCTCAGCAAAACATCTAGACAAATTTTTTTAAAGCAATCAGTTATCCATGTGAAACAAATAGCCTTACATCTGGCTTTAATAAACTAAACATCTATATTTTTATAGAACTTTTTAGAATTTATGTAAGAAATTTAGTGTCACATAGGTATAGCTTTGTTATGTTTTCAAGTATTACTGTCTTTTTAAGCAAGTCCATCATGAAGCAAAATTCAATATTAAGTACCTCCATAAAGTCCATCTAACATGTTTTCATTAGAGACAACTAAAATATTTCAGCATAGACACATTTGCATATATACTTGTTCCATGGCACAACTCCAAGAATGACAAAATAGCATTATTTTATTTATTCATTCAACAAATATTTACTTGGCCTTTCTTGTGCCAGACATAGTGCTATGTGCTAGAAGTATAATAGTAGAGTCTCACATTTGTGTGTATAAAAATATATATTTCACAAGTACAATTATATATTTTACCCTATGTTTGGAAAATGTTCTCTCTCTCTCTTTTTTTTTTTTTTTGGTATATTTTTTATTGGAGTTCGATTTGCCAACATATAGCGTAACACCAAGTGCTCATCCCATCAAGTGCCCCCCTCAGTGCCTGTCACCCAGTCACCCCATCCCCCGGCCCACCTCCCTTCCCCTACCCGTTGTTCGTTTCCCAGAGTTAGGCGTCTCTCATGTTCTGTCACCCTCACTGATATTTTCCACTCATTTTCTCTCCTTTCTCTTTTAATCCCTTTCACTATTTTTTATATTCCCCAAATGAATAAGACCATATGTGTCCTTCTCCGATTGATGTTCTCTTTTTTTTAAAGAAAAAAATACATGTTGCTCTGATCTTTGTAATATTCAGTGTCATACAGGATTGATGTTGTTAAAGAACTCTGCTGGCCAGAAGTCAAATAAGTAAGACATGATAGGTTGTTAGAGATGATGAGATCATAACTGAAATGACTGACAGTAGGGCTGCAAAATAGGAAGGTGCTCAATAGGAAGAAGACAATAAATTTATGTTGTTTGGAAAACAGAATCTATACTGTCGCTTATTAGTCAAAAATCAAGAGAAATCGATTCAACCTGACTTGGCTATGTCACTGAATCTAAGGACAGTCTTCATTCATGGCTGGATCCAGATACCCAAACAATGTTATCATGAATTATATAGTGCTCTCAACAGGACTTTTCCCCTACAACTCAATTCTATATTCAACCATCTGAACAAACCCAGTAAAAAGAAACCTCATTCCCAATAATTCCAGTAAGAGTTATACAGGATGAAATCTTATTCCCAAACTTGGGACACCCAAATTAGGACTAGGACTAGCCAAATTGGGTTTCCTGAGTATCTTAGAAGGTTTGGATTTTATCAGCCCCATCTGAACAGCAGGACTGAGAGTAAAGGCAAAAACCAAGGAGCTGTCACCAGAAGGGAGAGATGGAGGCTGATCAGGCCAAACAGCAAATGTGCTCTACACATTGCACGAAATAAAATATACCGTAGATGGATATTCTTGTTTTACAAAGGCTTTCATGCTAAAATACCAAATGGAGACCATAAGATAAAAGGATACATCATCAATCATCTACAGAAACTTTTCACATCTCAAATTTTGAGAAATTCACTTTCCTTTCTATTGCATTTTCATATCAACAGTATGAATTATATCTTTTGAAACCTTAGTTGCCCTGCTCTATCGACTAAAAAGAGTGAATAACTCAAGTGAAATAGTCTTCCTTTCTCTGTCTTTCTGTACTCTACATCTCTATATGCATATAGATCATATATATGATGCATTTCAGTTCTTCTCAGAGTGCCCATTAAAGACAGTGAGTATATAGGGTACCACTTCAAAGAGCTCAGTAAATTCATTGAACTTTGCACTTGGCCTAATTTGTTTTCCATCTCTTACTTCCTCATTGCTCTTCCCAGAATGAATGTATGGGCACATAGTCCTTGCATGTGTAAACATTTCCCTCTGACACCTCTTATGTGTGGAAATTGCTTTGCATTTATATGCTTTTCCTCCTCTCTTTCCCTCCCTTTTCATTTATCTCTAAACTCTGTCTCTGCTGGGCTCTCTGCTCTACAATCTCAGAGATATTCCTAAATCTTTGCTGTTGTAAATGGACTCCAATCCCACCCTGTCTCTTCATAAACTTTTTTTATATTTTTTTATAAAACATTTTCTCTTACTCTCCTCCTGTCAAAATTCTTCCGAGACAGTCTGCTGTCAATGTCTCTGTTACATCTAATAACCTTATTCATTTTTAAAATCTACATTATGGTCTGATTTCCGAACTATCCATTCTACTGAGGCTGTGGTTAATGCTGATTACAAATAACCTACGAATTAAAAAAAAAAAAAAAAAGCAAATAACCTAAGAAAAATGCCTTCATCTGTGAAAAAATGTTATGTCATAACAACAGTTACAACAACAGCAGCTAACATTAAGGTAATGCAGGTGCTGGACACTATGCTAAATTCTTTACGAGAATTATCTCAGTATCTCATTTAAGTCTCACAACATCTTTAAGAAGTAGGCTCTATTTTTAATCTCCACAGAAACTGATGCTCAGACATTTGAAGTCAGCTGAATAAGATTGGCATAGCCAGGCTCAGTCCTGTGTTTCTTCTCCATCCATTCTCTCTTAATACCTACCTCGCAATCACCTCTTGGATTCTACCCTTCTAAAGAGGTTATAATCTTAGAAATTTTCGATGATAACAAATCACCCATGTATAATGAGTATTCCATCCCAACCTGTCTACTTTTTAAACAATAACAACTGCATCGTAAAGTTGTATCTATTAGGGGATATTTATAATCTTTATTATATATTCCTTGTCTTAAGATCATGACATATGGAGTGCATTTCTCTTTTTTTAATATTTCATTTATTTATTCATGAGAGACACAGAGAGAGAGAGAGACAGACAGACAGACAGAGACATAGGCAGAGAGAGAAACAGGCTCCATGCAGGGAGCCTGATGTGGGACTCGATCCTGGGACTCCGGGATCATGTCCTGGCCTGAAGGCAGGCCATTTCTTAATAGACTTTTGTACATCCAGCCCAAGTACAGTGTCATTTATATGGTAGACTCTCGGTAAGGAATTGCTAAAGGAATAAAGTGAATGAAGAGTTTGTATAGCATATCGTACAGATGGTTGGTTCTCAATACATGAGGGTTAGACCTCTGTATAGGCATCCCAGTCCCAGTGCTAATTCTTGTTCTTCCACTAACCTGATGCTATAGCAATCTGGCAATATATTCATCAGACTCAGGCATGTGACCAGGGCAGTGGTGTATGCTTTACCTATGAGGCAACTTTAAAGAAAAAGTAATGCAGACCATGTGCTATCCTTCCAACACCAGCATTCTGCTAAGATTAAGGTGGCATTTTGGGAAACCCTACAAAGAAAATGATACAGGATTAAGTGAGAAGGGGAAATATTCTCCCTAGCTACTACTGTACTTTAAAAATGATGCTTCATTCTCAATCTCTTGGATAACCAACATCAGTAATCAGGACTCAAGGTAATTTCATTGATGTCAGGGATGTGACTTAATATGCAAGATAGACCTGCTGTATCATTTGTTCTCTCTTACTCACTGATCTACTGTACAAGCTTATCAGTTATACTTAGGAGTCTTATCTTGCTTTCTACTTAAAACACACACCAAGTCTGAATACTTGGAGGAAAGTACAATGCAATTTGAGCTGCCACGCTTTCCATCAGTCCAAAGTTACTTGATCTTGCTTAGATTCATAACCAAATGGAAGTCAAGTATGGAAGAGGAAGGAAAGGAATCAGAAATAGTTCCACACTGAACTAACTTCTAAGACACTTTGTACTTTCTGTGAACTACTGAAGTCCTTGTCGCACAGCCGCATTTCTTTCTACCAAAACCAACAGTCTCATTGGGCTTAACATTCTTGGCAACCTCTGGTTTCGTTTTCGTGGTACTACTCTCATAATGTCCCATTATGCTCCAGGTACCTGCTCTATTAAAATTTATGTTAGCTTTTGCTTGAAAGGAAAAAGCCTCAAGGAAAGGAACTTTGAGTTGTGTTACAAAACTATAGCTGAATTTCAAGGATGTGTTATTACTCATGATTAACTCATTTGTGTGCAGTTTAAATGAAGTGTATATCTTCACTCTAAATGTGCGAAGTCCCTTTGGGTACCAGCCCTTATTTTTTAGGTAAAAAAAGAAATCAATTCATGCATGCACTATTGAATAAGCAAACACTTGTTTCTACATTATTCCAAACAGATTCTACTTCTTGTTCTCTCATTCACCTACATTCATAATATAGCCCATTTACAAAGCACTGACAGGCATGTAGCCTGTAGACAGTATGATAGTGTCTGAAATTCTAATGGATCTGCTAGCCTCTACAATGTTGTAAATGAAGCAGGAGATTTATATTCTCTTTATTAAAGGGTTGCCAAGAACTGTATTTTGTAAATTTCAAGCTTAGCAGTTCTAGAAAACATAATAGCATTCCCTATCTAGCTAACCTAAATTTCTGTTGCCATAACTTTGCTGTGGAGCTCTGGATATTCTCAACTGAAGATGGCATAGGACATAGATGTACTGAGTTGGTATGAGTGTTGCAGATATGCAGATATGTCACTCAGAACACTACAAAGTTCACTTCTCACAATCTATCAGCAAAATACTGAGCATACTGTACTATGGTAGTTGAGCAGAATGCAAAGATCTTCCCCACCCTCTGATAGAATTTTAATTTTGTTGGGAAGATGAGCAATACACACAGAAGAAGGAAACTCAGTAACATTAGGCAATCAATTAAGTGCTGAGAAGAATAGGAAGAGTAACTGTTATTGGACTGCAAAAGAGAAAGAACTAGGTTTGAGTATGTAGTGACCAAAACTAAGTCCAAAGTGAGGTTTGCAATACAAGTCAGACCTTGATTAATTAAAAAGAATGAAATGCCATAGGCACATGAAACAGTCTGAAGAAAGGGAAGAGATGAAAATAGCAATTCTAACAGCTAACTTTTATTGAGTATTGAGTCCATGCCAGGCACAATAGCAAATGTTTTGTGTGTAAACTCATTCAAGGAGAAATTAAAGATGTAGCTGAAAAGCTTTAAACAGTAAGGTGAACCAGGTTTTATTCCTGATTCTGTCACTATGTGATCTTCTACCTATACTAATATCTTCTGTGGGCCTCCATTTTTTCATTTGGCTGTTAATAGTATGCACTAGGCAGTCATTCAGACTTCTCCTGCTCCAAATTCTATATCATAAGGTCAACATAGGAAAAATGATCAAAAAAAAAAAAAAGGAAAAATGATCAATATCAGAAGGAAAACAGACTAAAATTATTATTATTAGGCAGTGAATTTTAATGCAAATATGCTAGGATCATTTAGTTGTTAAATACTGTGTTAAAGGCATTTTGCCATGTCCCCTCATTTTCTTTACACATGTAGTTTGTACTGACCAACACTTATTTATAATTTTACATAACACATTAATATACCTATAAAGGAACAGGTAGGTAATGTAAATGAGTAAATAATTTTGCATAGTGACCATGGTAATCAGGAGAGCAAACGCTCTTTCTAAACAGTGAGGTCACTACCATTCCCTGAAATTATTTCTGTGGCAATGATTTTGTGTCTTTTGCTTTAGCATGATTAAGGCAAGATTCAGAAGGATGAAAACAATAATCATCCTTAAGCTATTACTAATTTGTAGGTTCTCTTCCAGGTACTTTTTTTTACATCATCATATGACTCATAATGTTGGAGATAATCTCTTATTTCCTATTTCAGGTAAAAAGGATTGGAGGCTCAGAGAAGTTACCCAGATTTTTTACTCACACTGAGAAAAGAAGATAATAACAAGTTTCAAACTCAGGAAAAAAGAAAGGGAGACAGAACATGAAAGACTCCTAACTCTGGGAAATGAACTAGGGGTAGTGGAAGGGGAGGTGAGCGGGGGGTGGGGGTGACTGGGTGGCGGGCACTGAGGTGGGCACTTGATGGGATGAGCACTGGGTATTATTCTGTATGTTGACAAATTGAACACCAATAAAAAATAAATTTATTTTAAAAAATAATTTAAAAAATTTAAAAACCTCAGGATAATCTAGCTATCAGACTCTTTTCCCCCACCAATATCCAGGGCTGCCTGGTGAGACCAGAAAGCAGTGAACAGACAAAGAGAAATATAATGTTTGGCCATATTTCTCTTCTTGAATTAAATTAAATTCTTGAATAAAATATGGCCATCTAGTTCACATCAAAGAAATGGAGATATTATAAAAATATATCACATTAAAGCTGAGTGGCAGCAATGGGAAATAATAAACCACAGTTCTGTGTCCCTCAGGTGGGAAAACTGACATTCATGGGCACAATGCAATTCAACCTATAATCAGGATGTAGTTCATCTACTTCCAATTGCTTTTTCTCCTTAGATACAATCACTTATCTGGTCTTTCCTTAGTGTCTTCCAGGGTAGTTCATGCATTTCTATATGAAACATTTGGTTGGATCATCACAGAGTCTGTGTCTCAAGGTTATCTTTTGCTGCTATTCAGTACTTACTTCTCTGCATTATAATAATTGAGTATTCCTTAATCTCTGTTTTATTTATGTGGCTACTTTTCTACTGGCCCTGCCAGTCTCTGACCATGGCAAACCGCCTCACCAAACCAGAGCTCCTGCTCAATCTCATCCAAATCCACTTACATGATGTCTTCTATCCAAGTACAAAGGGAATTCCACTTCCAGTAGGTTCTCAGATGTCTGTAACTTATATCAAAACCTTTGATGAGAAAAAAAAATTATTTTCAAGTCATATTGGCAGCAGTCTCCAAGGGGTATATGAAATTAATCCATCATTAAAATACTGCACTCTTTTTTCCTCATCAGTGTAGTAAAGAGCCTTACAGCATCGAAGCCAGCCCACCTGTTAAACATCTCCAGCAGTCTGCTGCTGGGAGCTGATTTTCATGACTGCAACAACTTCATAATTTGGACAACTTTAATCAGGATTCTTACCTTGGCAGATGCCATCTTTTTTGCTTCAATTTCATACGAGGCCTTCTGACAGGCTGTTTGTTGAAGTTTTTGCTCTTTATTTGATCCCCAATGATTTCTTGTTTCCTGTGTTCCTCTAGATTAATATCTAACAGCTGTTTGTCTAACATGCCAAAACTCCTATATAATTAAGACTTTACCCCTCTACACCATTTATTTTCAAACCTGGACTATGTTAACATGTTCTGTACTTTAGAAAAAGTTTCTTTGTTGTCATCTCTTATGCATGCTCTAAAATAAAGATCTACTTAATGGACAATGGTATTCCATAGCCCATAGATACTAATATGTGTGCCATTAGTTAAAAGTGGAATGTATTCAATTTCAAATGTTTTCAAGGAACATGAATGCTAATGTTTATTTACATTAGAGGATTTATTGTTAGCATTTGGAATCATTTTTATTTAATTGTTATCAGCTATTCTCATAAAGAAATGAATAAATAAAACTCAAATTGCTAGCTCCCAGTGACACAAGAGAAGCTGACTTCTAGCGCCTTCCTAGACCTTGTCACTTATTACTACACTCACATCCATCCACTTAATGAGAAGAACCGTTTCAGCTGACACAATATGGCTTTGGTGTAGAAACTTAGATGAAATGTATGAAGTTTCCTTCTTTTAGAAAACATCTCATTAGATATAATTAAGATATACAGAAAGAGGATATTGATATTCTATAGCTTATTGACAAACAAATATCTCAACCATTCATTAATATATCCTGATAGCTATGTTAATTTACCAGGCAGTTTGAAACAGAAGGGACCATATTGGAATTAGCAGCTTAGAGTTAGTATTCTGTCTCCCACTAGAAGCTTCTGAGGTGAAATGAAAGAAGAAAGAAAGAAAGAAAGAAAGAAAGAAAGAAAGAAAGAAAGAAAGAAAGAAAGAAAGAAAGAAAGAAAGAAAGAAAGAAAGGAGGGAGGGAGGGAGGGAGGGAGGGAGGGAGGGAGGGAGGGAGGGAGGAAGGAAGGAAGGAAGGAAGGAAGGAAGAAAGAAAGAAAGAAAGAAAGAAAGAAAGAAAGAAAGAAAGAAAGAAAGAAAGAAAGAGAGAAAATATAACCTCTTTGGAAAACAGTGTAGGGAAGAAGCATCTAGTTATTTGGTAGAAAAATAAATTTAATTATCATTCTGTGAAGTTTGATGGTTAATTTTACAACAAAAAGAATATTTAAAGCATTAGCAAGTATATGTTTTGGCTCAGGATTTAATGTGACTATAACAGAGGGAAATTTGCCTATTTAGCTTAAGTCTCATGGGCTACCTCTCAAACATAGAAGCAGTGTTATCAAAGACATTACCCATATATCATTCATTTATTCAATAATATAATCAAGGAGGCACTTGCATGGCTCAGTTGGTTGAGCCTCTGACTCTTGGTTTTGGCACAGGTCATGATCTCAGGGTCACGAGATCAATCTAGCATAGGACTCCATACTCAGCTCCATCTGCTTGAGATTCTTTTCCTCTCCATCTGCACCTCCCCCCCCCATCTGCACTTCCCCCCATTCCTGCTCTCCCACTCTCTCTCTAAAATAAAATTTAAAACACAAAATCTTTTAAAAATAATAATATAATTAAATTGGGGGTTTTTTTGTTGGTTTTTGGGTTTTGCCAGGCATGAGTTAACTGTTTTGAAGATATAAAGAGATGGTGAGATACAGTCCTTAACTTTGAATCTTCAGGGAATTAATGGATACCTTTGTGGAACCCCTCTCTGATTCCTGATTTATTTCAGTAATATATCTCTTGCTACAAGTGCTTGGGCACAAAACGGTAGATAGTCTCCCATCAATAATTATTGTTAGCTATTTGTCATAACTAGTGAAGGGACACTGATCACAAAATATTCTTAGAAAATGGAATAAAGGGATGTCTGAGCCATCAGACATGTGTTCGAGCATCTGCCTTTGGCTCAGAGCATGATCCCAGAGTTCCGGGATCGAGTACCCACATTGGGCTCCTTAAATGGAACCTGCTTCTCCCTCTGCCTGTGTCTCTGCTTCTCTCTCTCTCTCTGGGTCTGTCACGAATAAATAAATAAAACCTTTAAAAAAATGGAATAAACTAGTGTATTGGATCTTCTTACTGGAAATATCCATGTGCTACTGAGGATATACTATATGTGAAACACCATATTATGCACATATTATTCCATTTACTCTTTATGGTAGCCCAACTAGATGCCCTATTATTAACATCACTCCCATTTCAGGTGGGGAAACTTGGTCTCAGAGAAATTATACAATTTGCTCATGCAGCACTTGGCAGGTACTAGAGACAGGTTTTGAAGCGAGGCAGTTTGTCTCTTAAGCTCTTAATACTATTCCATTCAAACTCTGGATATTAGTATGAGTAAATAGATTCATTTGAGGCAGACTGCTAAAGTAGATTAATGACTGATTACTCTGCTCAATATACAGAAATAAACTCAATGAATCTCATGTATCCTTTCATTTAAGATTTTACCAGAAGAAAATGGCTTCATGGCTAACCTCAGGTGATATACAAAACCAGTTTTTTTTCCTTTTAATTTTTTTTTCTATTTTAGTATGAAAACCCTGGATTTGTACAACAGGGTGGTTTTGTGGAATATTTAGCACTCAACAAGTATTTTGTATACTCCCCTACATTTCCCAGCCTTCCTTGCAGTTATGCTGGACCCACGTATCCAGTTTGGTCCATGCATGCTGACAGGAAATGGTGTGTTTTATATCTGGGCTAAGACAGTTCATCCATTCCCCTCTTTCCCTGCAGTGTCCTTAGAAACTACACTTTTCATGTCTTGGCTACAAGGTGCAGAAGGGCTCCCCAATATGCACGGGAATGAATTTATGTGAAACAGTGCATTTAAGTGATTGATATTTGGAGGGTATTCATAGCTAACCTAATCTAAGACTAAAGTTTAACTGCTCATGGGTTAAATGGAGGTATCTGTCCATGTGTTTTCTGTCACCTCAAAGACACTCTTCCTTGGAAGAAAGAGTTTGTTTTATATGTTAGCCATTAGCCAGATGCCCAGAGCCAGCCATTAGCCAGTGCCTCCTAACAGCATCAACAGCCTTTCAGTACATAGAGATTGGAGACGATGATGCGTGTCTGATTAGGAAGTGAGCTCATTATTACCTGTAGCCTTTACCATGTGGGTGGGCATACTGAAGTCTCACTGCTCACCTATAATGAAAGGGGTGTGTAAATTTTCCATAGTAGTCACCATTGTCCCTCTGTTGAGGCAAGTCATAAAAATCTGTGCTGCTCTTTGGCAGAAGTCCAGGAAAGCCAAAGACATTTATTCAGAATCTTCGGCAAGGATGACTTTGTGTCAAAATTTTGTCATGAAAAAATGTCAAAGAAGACAAGGCAAGGTAATTTTGCCATCTACCCCCACCCCATTTTTAAAGAAATGTGTCTCCTTTTAAATATATGGTATTCTAGATCTTATCACTTTCAACAATCTGGAGTGTAGCTACTATCTAAATAAAATTCTGTACCATTGGACTTCCTAAAAGGTACTGCATCAGAATTAAATGTTTATATTTAAGGAAGAAAGTTTAAAATATATCTCCTGGGTTTTATGTTATAACCTGGGGATTACTAGAAGAATATGAGAAAGCATCTCCCCAGTTTTAAAGATCCAAAATTATGTCTCACAGTTGCAGAAAACACATATTTAGAGATCTCAACTCAGACTATTTCTGAACATTTAACATTTTCTCACCACAAATAAATTCTCCTTCATACAAATAGTACATAAAGGAAATCTTAAGTGCCAAATAACAATAGTATTGGCCAATCTTAGATCCTCTATTTTTTCAAATTATCTCCAAACCCCACCTGCTTTCAGATCCTCAGAAGCTAGCTTTTTGCTTTGCTATGATTGCTCAAAAGAAAATAAACAGATGGGGCTGAAAAAAATCCAGAAATACAAATGGGGTAGAAACTGCCTCAGGCTTATGAACAGCATCAAAGTAAGGGTTGGTTTTGTCTTTTTGTCTTTTCTTTTTTTTTTTTTTTTTTTTTTTTTTGACAAACAAATCTGGAACACAAACCTTGATATGGTTTCACTTTCAACCACCATCAAATATCTTATTTGGTTTTGTTTCTCATGAAATCCAACACTAATTTGGAGGTTTTCTTTTCTTTTCTTTCTTAATTCTGATGAGTGAATGATCAATGATTGGTATTTGAAAAGTGTATTAAACTATGGTTCGAGGTGAGGGAGAAATTCTTGTAAGACATTAGGATATATGGATTCGCTTATTTCAGCAGTGAGGAACTTCAGGGGCACTAATCTCATTAATTAAATTGCTTTCATATAAAGGCCAGGTCCATTGACACCTGACAAAGATAAATTACGCCCAGAATAGATTTCAGTTTTTCTGCACATGCTTGCCCTTTATGTGTGACTTCCACATACAGAAATCTAAGTTAAACATTTTTATGTTTCTAATACCCTATTTTCTACCTGCTTTTTTGTTTGTGCAACTTTTCCAGAAAACAAAGTATAGGACTTTGAAGGGAAAACCGAAGGGCAGAAACTTTGAAGGGAAAACTTAAGGGCAGAGATACTAAATGCTGCAGCCCTACAGGGGTACAGGGTACAGTTGCACAAGTTGTATCATGAACAAGGCACCAGTCAGTGGTATAAATCAGGACTTAAATCCAACTTGAGTTCTGCTCTTTAAGCCCCAAAACTCTTGATGCTATATTAGTAAGCATGAATAAGTTTTCAGTTTAGTTCTACCCCCAGTTGTATTTATTTGGATAATCTGGAAGAAATGTATTTTTCTGTCTCACACAAAGGCACCATAGATCCTTGCAGTGCCCCAGTTGCTCTGAATAAAAGAATGGAAAGCTATTTTTTTTTATTCTCTCCACTTCTAAGATTATCAATTATGGTACCATTCCAGTTAGTTGGAAATATAAGTTGGATGGCCTCAACAAGTGAGGTTAAATTCAGTGTTTTTGAAATTCCAGATCCAACTTTGACAGTCTATCAAAAATAGAGGGATGAAGGCTGACATGTTGACAGCTGTGGGAACTGAGGAGCATGGCCCATGTTTCTAATGGTACCTTGAGTATGAAAATGTCAGAGATAGAAAGTTTGCCTCAAACAGATAATCTGAATAAACCCTTGGTTTTAGTAGATGAAGAAACATATCCATATTAGTTTAGTGACTTTCCAAAAGTCACACAGTTAGTTTTCCTCCTCACTATTCTAAGTATCTTCCAGCATTATGTTGGGCTTCATCATTTCAAAGATCATAGTAGCTTTATTCCACCCATCATAGAAAGATGAATCAAAGACTAGCTTAAGTATACTCCAGAGAGATGAAAAAGCTGCTGAATTTTCGTGTTAGAATGCAGCCATGCTGACACTTGCCATCCTCCTACTTACCTTTGCACTCCACCTTAATGCTCTAAATCTAAACTGTGAGCCAGAGACTTGTTATAGGTAGAACTGTGCCTTCCTCAAGGACCTGCTCCTAAATGACACTTATGTACAACAGGCCATGATTGATTAAGTCTGGAAATATATAAGTAAAATTGGTCAGTGACCTCCAACTCTGGTTGTCTTAATGATTGATGTCAGGCTTTCCTAAATCTAAAGAAAAAAGATCACTTTCCCATTGATTGACTAATAGGCCAGGAGGCACTTTGTTGTGAAATTTTGTCAAGCCACATTCTAATGAGCTGTCTAGTATAGAACTGGTATTGAACGATTGCAGATATGGCCCTGAAGATTTGAGATTTATTGGTCAGACTTACAAACAGATCAGGATGAGAACAAACCAAATATTATCCTTCCAGTTCTACCAGTTGGAAAAATAAAGTTTAGAAGCTAGAAGCGGCTTAGAAATCATCTGACAACTTCTTTAATGTTATAGGATAGAAGCAAAGGCCCTGCAAAGTCAGATAATACATATAGAGTCGCATGGCAATACAGTAGCATATCTGGTACAGGAATAGCAATAATGCCAACTTTAACTCAAACACTACTCTAGGAACTTTTGATTCCATTAACTCATTAAACTTCAACTTTCCATTAACAATGAGCAAAATGCTCAATAAGGTTAAGGGACTTGCCAAAGATCACATACCTAATACACAGAGAAGCTAAGATATGAACTATTATATCAGACTGCAAACCATGATGCATCAACCCAGTTCTAATGTTTCCTGTACCATCCTTCCCTCACTCCCCGTATTCCCAGTCTACTAGCACCTTCTTCATTCAAACTCTTGAAATTAAATTTATTTTGTATCTGAAATCTGGGTTTGTCAAGGCTTCAAGAAACACTTTATTGCCAAGCTGTTAGGCGTCAATAAATGAAAATTATAAGATGGGTTTATAAAGCCAGCAGAAGAGAGTTCTGCACTCCCAAATGTCACTGCTGTCATTTAGATGATTAGCTGACTTTCAGAGTAACTTGAAGTTAGAACCAACTTGGAGCATTACTTCTCAAAGGAGCAGAAGAGGGAAATGGGACAAGGGTGTCTCCTAAGTGGCTGTTTTTATAGTAAAGGTCTTTACCAGTAAGATAAACACAGACAAGTGGATACATACACACACATATGTATGTATACAGACAGACAGACAGACAGACAGAACTAGCTAAAAGGAAGAAAAGGCCACAAGACCAGTGTAAGAAACCAATGAAGCTGCTAGAAAATCACATATGTGCTTGTGAGGGAGGTTACAAGGGAACTCATGTACTTCCCTGTTAACAGCAAAAGGACAGCTGCAGTGCAATCTGATGCTTCTAGAGAAGCAATAGCTGTTAGAGAGGATCTGTTGCAAATGCTGTTGGGAAGCAACCATCCTGTGGCTGACACATCTGTACAGAGAAAATGCCACAAGTGAGAGATGCTAAAGAAAGCTACTAGACACCTAAAACTAATATTACACTCTATGGAAATAACTGGAATTTAAATAAAAGCTTGAAAAAGGGAGGGGAGAAAAAAGCTCTTGAGGTCCTAGCCTTGTGCATACAGGTCAAGTTTAAACACAAGTCTCCTACTGATTAAAATTATTGTTATTGTTAGTTATCATTGTTATTATTTCACATATTTTAAATATTAAAATCATTTGTTGCCTCAGGACAAATACAAGATTTTCACAGATTTCATTAACTGAATCTAATACTGTATAAACACTATGGTTAAACATCAAAATGTGTATATAAAGACTTTACGTTCATGTCAGTAGTCATCTGACAACCATGTAAGGAAGGCTAATAAAGAGAGAATTCCCTTAATTCTCTGGATGGATGAAGTTACAAGAAGTGAAAGAATGAGATGCAAAAAAAAAAAAAATCTGGAGACAAGAAAACAGAGGGTGCAAGTAAGGAGAGGAGAGAAATTTGGCAGGTGACTCTGACCCCTGGAAGGAGGCTCAAAGCAATCAGACTGTAGATAAAGTAAGGTAAGGATAATGCTGTAGATGGCTCAGGGCAGACTAGTTTCTATTTCCTAAGCAATAGGTAACTTACCAACAGTTTTGAAGTAGTGGATTGGTAGGCATGAAATATCAAAGGAGCCACACCAACTGCTGACCTAAATATTTGAAAAGAGAGAGATACAAAGTTTCAGAAGCACTAAAATCTGACACAAAGCAGAAGTGGTAATAAGGCCATATAGCATAACAAAAAGTTAGGGGATCCAGATCTGTCAAGTCATCTTTTTCAAAATGAGTAACTTGCACCTGCTCCAAAGCTTATCATCACCTTCCTTTGTTTTCTATTTTCCTAATTCCCTACATCAATGACTATGTTAGCAGTTATGAGTATTTACTACTCCATCCCTCACCTCAGTACTTCTTTCTACATCTCTTCCATGGCCAGGAATGCAAAGGGGCAGAGGGAGTGGAAGAGGGCAATTGTGGTATGTACTGCATCCTAGGATGAAGAGCTAGTAGTAGGAAGGGAACAAGGTGAAAATGACCAGAGAAGAGTGAATCTGAGGGAGTTTTCATACTTTTTCACCCTTGTAACAAAAGAAAAACTAAGCACTTTTTCAAATTAAAGAAGAATCAAATTACTTCTGCCTTGTCAGGTGGCCAGATAACATTAGACATTTCCTCCTGAAAGCATAGTCAGATTAGGCTAACAGTGGCTCAAGACCTGTCATTTGACTAGAGGTTCTACAAACAGACTAGAGGTTGGATCTGAAGATCTTAGTAGCAGCCACATGGCAGGAAGCAATAAAGAATCTACTGCCCCATTTTTACATAAAACAGAATGAAAGATAAACAGTTTCCTCATAAAAGAGAGAAGTATAGAGAGAAAAAAAGGGGATCTAAGAAAAGATTGTTTGCCATAAGAAGGTCCATTTGCATTTATAATTTAGAGAAAATAGAGTATAAAAGCATTTCATAGAGGAAAAGGAAATAAAAAATCAGCTTTATGCTCTGAATAGACTTTAAGGAGGAATGAAAAATCAAACATAAAAATATAGATGACATGAAATATATGTTGATTGGTGATATGAGAAAAATTTCAGGGAAACTAAAGGTGCAATAGAGCAAGATTGTTGGCAGTAAGAGTTGAACTGGCATTGCAGAAAATGTTATTGTTAGAAGAAGATTGTGAGATGCCTTCCCAGAATAAACGAAAAAGACAAAGGATGAAGATGACAATAGAAAAATTGTAGATAGCCAGGACTGAAAATGGGAATTCAGCTTCCAGATAATGAGTCTGTCTAAACTATACAAATGGAACAGAAACAAGATTCAAACTAAGCAGAGTGTATTTCTGAGCTTCTCTTTTGAGCTTTCTGATTAAAAAACATCAACAAATATTGCATTTTAATGAAACTAGGTTGATATTGACTCAGTAGTTTAGAGTTAGAGTAAGGAAACAGAAGAGCAAACTGAAAAATGATCCCCCCAAATAAAAAATTGATAAAGATGATGGTCCAGTTTAGCAGAGAGAAGATGGGTTCTTGGTACAGTGGACCATTTATTAAAAAGTTTCAGTTAAAACCTCATATAATACTGCATATGAAAATATATAACCAATGGAGTTTTAAATTAAAAATTTAAATACAAAATCATATTAAACTTGTAGAAAATAAAAGTGAATACTTCTAGTATATGCTGAAGATATATCTAAATACAAAAGCAATAAAAGAAAAAAAGCAATTTTTTTTACCAAAAAATTATTAGATTTAACTGTTCTGTAATCAATTTCTTTTTCACCTACACATCCACATTTTTAGAAAAATTTGTTTATATTTGCAGGCTTTATTGCCTCAATACTTTCTCATCAAGGCACTAAAAACCTGGCTTCAACCTTGATCAATATAACCAAAAAATATTTGTAACCAGTGGAAAATACCACTCCTTTTTTTTCTTTTTTTTCACAATCCTTGTCTTATTTTGTATTTTGTAATATTTGATACTCTTTGCCATTCCCACTATATTGAAACTTTCACTGGTTTTGGTGACTTTGTATTTACCTTGTTTTCCTTCCACTTAGGATGCCAGGAAATTAGAAAAGGTGATTATGCCATGCTAAGACACAGAGCATAGTACATGGGATTCTAGCCCACACTTACCCCTTTGGTCAGATGCTCTTGAGCAGGATACAACCTGCTTATCTGTATGTGACTGCCTTCTTACTATATCTCTTTTTGCTTATTTTAATATCCCTTTATAGATTTCAAACTACACTGCTGATTCTACACTGATATAATTTAAGAATAACATTTTAAATGCTGGAGTTTTCCCCAATTTCTAGAACTAAGCTATACACAAAGCCTTGAGGACTAATAGAATAGAATTTAAATTACATAAGCCCTGGAGAAATGAAAAAACAGACAATAATAAAACTAACAAAAATTAAAAGGCAGGTGAAAGGAGTAAGTGCACCAATTTACTCATGTTTCACAATAGGAAGTCAGTATATATTACATTAAATGTTATTACATCTAGAAAAGAAAGTTATAGCTATATTATATCCAATTATAATAGTAACCACCAGGAGAATAAAAAAAAAAACTCAGAGTGCAAATAGCAGTTGCTTCTGGGAAATAATTGAAGACGGAAGAGAGGAGTTAAATTTTTGCTTTTTATTTTATACTGTTTAATTTTTTTTAACCATGCATTTCTTCTACAATAAAACAAAGTACATATATCTAATTCTGGTATTTATTAAGAAATAAAAAGAAAAGAAAGAAGGTTGGATCAGTTGACCTTTAAGGGCCTCTTTCATCTTGAAAGTCTGATTCTGTGATCAGAGATGCAGTTTAGGAAGATTAATCTTGCAGCTGTGTTAAGATGAATTGGAATGGGGAGACATAGAAGTTGAGAAGCCAATTACTAAGTTATTATAGCACAGAAGGTAGGAAAGTAATGAGGATCTGAACTGAGGTGTAGGCAGCAGGAATAGAAGGAAGGTTAAAGATGTGAAAGCTTTTGTAGAAGTAGATGCATGTAATTTGGAAATTGATTGGATGGATGTTCAGGGTTAGGGAGAAGGAGGTATTAAATTGACTATAAGATTTCAAGTCAGGGTGATTATATGACTAGTGACATCATTAGCTGAAATAAAAGAGTCAAAAGTAGAGGGCATATTCCAATGACTGGGCCAAGCTGAGCGAGGCAAGATTGTAATTATGAGAAGCACCTTAATCATTAGCACATAGGGATTTAGGAGAGCATGGTAGTAGTCAAAAGGAATTTAGGCAGCACCTAAATTTGTTGAAGAGCTTCATTCTTGCTATCCAACCTAGAAAGACTGGAGATCATTCTGAATGGATAGGAGTTTCTTTGTAGTTTGATGTGATCAAGTTTAGGAAACCAAAAAACAAAGCCAAACAAAATTCTCTCTATTTAAAGAAACATTAGGATTGACGTTATCATGCATAGCTTAAAAAATAAATAAAAATAATAGTATCTCACTTCAAACTGTCAGACACTATATATGTAATAAAAGTAATTGCTTCTAAGTATATCTGGTAGTATCAGAAATATACTCCTTAGGCAAATAGATGATTATCAAAAAAGTACAGGTACATTGGAAAGAGTTACTCTTTCTACTTTTCTTAACTCACCAAAATTGCATGAACTGAATTTCCTGATTTCAGGGAAGTAAATTAGACTATCTCCTGAATTTCACAAATTCATAGTCAACCACATTATTTGGATGGTTTATTATATTTATACCTGCCTCTTTTGTATTGAATAAATTTAAGGTAGCTTACACTAAAGAAATATTTAAAGACATCATTAAAAATTATAGTTAAAATAAGGAAATGGAGTGAGATAATGCCAGCTGCTATTACAAATGAAAACTGAAATCTCAACAGATTAAGGAATTAGAAGTTTATTCTTCTCTCAAGTGAATAAAGTTCATTTGCAATGGTACTGGGCATTTACTCCAGGCAGTTATTCAAGGCTCTAGGCTGACAGAACTTTACCATCTTCAACACATTTCCTGCAAGGTCTCCCAGAGTGTTAACTTTCTATCAGCAGATTATGGGAGAAGAGAGATGAGATTGCACAAAAAGTTTTTATGGGCCAGACTTGGAAATGATATCACCTCTGCTAGCATTCATTTGGCATAAACTCAGTCATATGGTCACAACTAACTGTAACAGATGCTGAAGGATGAAGTCTAACACTATGCCCTAGATGAAAAGAAAATGGAATTGGTTTGGTAAATAGTCTTTACCACAGTTCACCCTGCTCATCAATATCTGGTTTACTCTTCATCCCATATGTAGAACATATCTCCTTCCCAGTCCCAACCAGTCTCTTCAGGTAGCTAAGTTTCTGAGGTTTCAAGGTGAAACACACATACCTCCATATGAACCCAGTATGGCTCCTCAAGGATCATCCACCTATGATTAAAAAGGCAAAGTATCATCAACCACCTCAGTGTGTATGCACACATACAATTTAGCAGAGAAGTAGCAACAGAATCATCTTAATAAAGTCCTTTTAGAAAAGGAAAGGACACATAGTAGTCACTGGTCTGTATTCGTCTATATATAGGTCATATAGAATTATGTATGCCTATGATGCTAGACACTTCTGTCCTAGCAGTGAGTCAGATTCTTAAATAGATCTTGATTTTTGCTTTCTTGGGGCCCAGGTGTATTGTCATGGTTTTCTATATTTTCTGACTCTGCCTCTACTTGGTTTTTCCATATTTACTTTTGCACCTGGCCACATGTGAAATAAGTAATAAGGACACCCTTCTCAAGACTGCTGAACTTCCACAATGTGCTTTCTGCCCCTTTTAACCCTTTAGAAGTCAAACTTTTTTTTTTTTTTAGTCTAGATTTGTGGTGCTTTTTTAAATACAAAACCTTCAAAATCTTACTTGGCATCGATTTAACTGGCTCTGGTCAATTCCATGTTCTGATAGACTAACAATTTTTTTCTGGGTCTTAGTTTTCAAGTGTGATTTTTTCTTCTTCGCCTTGATGCTTCTCTTGTAAATTCATATCGGCTATGTTGAGGCCTTCTGGTTTAAGTGGGAAGCTCCATATCAGATGTAATTTTGCTGCATAGTTGAGTAGAAATGAATCTTTGTTAGAATCTTTTTTGATCTTACTTTCTGTTTGGCTTCTACATTTTTAAACAAGTTTTAAAATCCTGCAGAATCTCAAATTTCTAGACCCTATTTTTCTTAATTTCCCTGTGAAACACAGCTAATTATTGTTCAAACTTATTTTGTCTAATACTATGTTTTGCTCAGCCAATGGAAACCAGCCCTCCCCAATGATACCATTTTCAACCCCTTTAATAGCCAAAGGCTTTTAAAACATATTGTCTGTTTACCTGTGTCTTCAGGTTATCACAGGCACACAAATGCTTAGCCACTGAATAACTTGCATTTATATCTTTCTTGACTCTGACATCAGTTTTTTGTTTTTGTTTTTGTTTTTTTGTTTTGTTTTGTTTTGTTTTCTTGCTAACCATTAACTAACTGCTAAGCAAATAACAGCTTTGGAAGGGATGTTTTAAAGATGGCAGAGCCTCTGGGATTCTAAACGTCTGTGTGAAGTAGAATCTACTCTGCTATAACTTTATACACAAAACACCACATCTTACCTCAGTAGAGCTTAAGAAATGGGAGGGGGGGGGAAACAATGTTTGTTACCCATTTCTTTAGTAATTAATAAAATAGTAAACCTTAGTAGCTGAAACCTTAGTAGCTTCAAACATTAGAAGTTTATTTATTGGTATGTAAGGTATAACTGTTGGCAGGGAGGTGGGAGTGTGGGGTTGAGAGGCTCTGCTCTCTTCAATACATACCTTCAAAGATGACCCTTGGCATTGTGAATCAGCAAGCAATTTGGGGAAGGGAGAGAAAATCAGTAGTGGGTGGCCAGGCTGAACATAACACACATAATTTTTACCTATGTTTCATTGATTCACATTAGTTATCTACCTGCAGAGAAGGCTGGAAAATAGTCTAGTTGTGTTCTCAGTAAGAAGGGAAAATAGGAAAAGGTAAAAGCGACTGCCACAGATGTTAAATGATTGCTTTGATAGAGCATTTATATTGGGTTGAGCTTCCCAACCACCAGGGTAAAAATGAAACATGTTATCAAGACAAGCCATACAATTCCTTAGGGGAAAAGAAGCCTTTCCTGAAAATAATTTCCACAAAAGAACTTTCTTTCTAACGTGGATACTTAAATAGGGACTGTTAAATGATATAGCAGGCAATGCTTTTGACAGGAGTCTTAAAACCAATTGAATAGTGTTTTTCATATATTTCATATGACATTAAGTAGTAACCTGAGAATAGTTTCCCCTCATTAGCAGAAGCCGAAATCCCCATTTTAAGAAGGATGTATAGCATTTTATAGTGTCTTTGCAGGCATTGGAGAATAGCCTTGCCCCTTAATTGTTCTTCTCTAATTTCTTCTGTAAAGAGAATGGAATGCTCTAATGCTTTCTACTTGAGAGCAAAAAAACAAATGAATTTCTTTGAGCTTCATTTGGTCAGATTTATTGTGTCCCCTATCCTGAAATCAACAGTTTCCAATAATGCCATTGACAACTTTGTTAGCATGAAGAAACACTCCTTCCTACTCTAACTCAAACCACTGTGCATGGAGACACAGTGACAATTGCTCAGAAGTCACAGCTGAAGAGGCCAAGTGGGCAGAGGGAGCTTTGTAGTGTAAAGAAAAGAAGTCATACTTTGGAATCACAGAGACATGAGTTCAAAAGTGACCTCTGTCCCATTTGACTTCTGTGATTTGGGCAACTTGCTTTGCTATTTTAAGCACAGGTTTCTCAACTGTAAACTGAGGATGTCAATAATAGCCGCTTCCTTATAGGCTGTATGGACCAAGTGATTTCTTGCATGTAAACCACTGAGAACAAATCCTGGTAAAAAGCCAAGGCTGGAAATTTGATAAAGACTAGCTATCATTTTATAATTAGTTATTTATTACTGTGGGACATGTGTTGGAGTTTAGAAGAGTGATTGGAACACCATACATACCAAACAAATGTTAACTGCCTTTGATGCTATTCCTTCCTTCAACTGGCCATAAATGACCACATGTATCTGTTTCTATCCATCTTTATATATAAGTAATATATCTCCAAACCATACCAAATGGGTTTTGAATTTACAGTAAGAAAAACAAACAAAAGGGAGAGTGAATTTTATCTAAAGTATCACTTTGAAAGAAGCAATTGAAGTGTTGAAGTTCTTAGGAATAGAAACAAACATTGTGGTTCTTGAGTACAGTCTATGAAGAAGACACAGAAAAATTGTGGTAATTTTATCAATGATTACAACAAAAGCACTTCCCCAAATTGCTTGACATACTTTTGGGGGTTTTGGGTTTTTTGTTTTGTTTGGTTTGGTTTGGTTTGCAGAATTTCATTCATGCTACATTTGGAGATAACCCATGGGTACAATAAAATTAGCATTCTTGGTCTGGCATACAATTTTATTTGCCCATGCCTATCTGTAAAGCTAAAAGAATAATAGTCTATTCTTTTCCTATCAGAGTCTTTGGTTTAATCCCACTGTTCTCATAGTTCTTTAAAGAGCCATAAGTAGGGATGCCTGGGTGGCTCAGCATTTAGCATTTTAGTTTATTAGAATATATATTGTTAATTTATTTTGCAATTTTAATAGCATGAGACGTTCTTACTCGTTTTATGATACGCACTTTCCAGAATCACAGTGAAAAAATTATTTTAACCAAGACTGTTGAATTTCTAATTTTCCTAATCACTCTATAAACGTACCAAAATTAGGTTTTCTTAATTGTTTCAATATTTTTTAACACACATCCAAATTAGGCACTTAATCCTCCCATTTAAAAGAGTATATAGGGGATCCCTGGGTGGCGCAGTGGTTTAGTGCCTGCCTTTGGCCCAGGGCGCGATCCTGGAGACCCAGGATCGAGTCCCACGTTGGGCTCCCGGAGCATGGAGCCTGCTTCTCCCTCTGCCTGTGTCTCTGCCTCTCTCTCTCACTGTGTGCCTATCATAAGTAAATAAAAATTTTTAAAAAAATATTACTAAATATTCTAAATCAAACAAATTAGGGATAAAAATGGAGTCTACTGCTTAAGGACTGTATGACCTAAGTAATTGACATAATGCCTCTGTTCTGTCCTTTCACTTGTCATACAGGAAAAACCACACTGTCTATGGCAGTTACCCTGATTGCTCACCTAGTATCAGCGTGCTTCCACATAATCTCTGCTCCCTGAGCTTAGGCAGGGTCATGTGATAATCATGGCCATTGGGATCTCCTGAGTCAGTTCTAAGGCTAAGTTATTTAAAAGCAGATGGCAACTCTCTGGGTCTCTCTTCTCCAGATTTGGGGACTTAAGAGGCATGTGTTGAAATGGTGTCATAGAGCTGCCTGGGTAGCTCAGCAGTTGAGCACTTGCCTTTGGCTCAGGGTGTGATCCCGCAGTGCCACGATCGAATCCCACAGCGGGTTCCCTGCATGGAGCCTCCTTCTCCCTCTGCCTAACTCTCTGCCTCTCTCTCTGTGTTTCTCATGAATAAATAAATAAAATCTTAAAAAAAAAAAAAAGAAATGGTGTCATCACTAAATTAAAGCAACATGAATCTCTTGAGTCACAGCATACCAGAGAGCTTCTCTGAAAATTCACATGACTCTGCATCAGAATTTTTTTGTGTACAACCACTGAGATTTGCAGGTTTATATGTTGCTTCAGGGTAGAAATAAACTACTTTGTAGATTGGTTTGAAGATTAAATGACATGACAGAGAGTATGAATTCAGTAAGTGATGTCAGATAGTAGTAATAGTTGTTGTACAATTGGCCTCACAATGACCCTTTGAAATAATCAGAAGCAGTGATTATCACCATCATGCTTTATATCAGATGAATTTGAAGTTTCTAAGAGCCTTACATATAAGCCTGTGATAGAGCTGGAGTTCAAACTGGTGACTTTGTTTCCTGAGCACTGTGTTCCCCACGACCACAATGACAGTAGTCAGAGTTTAATGCATCATTAACACAATGCATCAAAAATTGACTTCCAGAATGTTTGGTTCTGTCTTCCAACAAATAATAACACATACTCATGTTGATTATCTCTGCTGACCAAAAAATCTGATTAAATAAAATACTTTATATAGGAAACCCTTTTTGTGATATTTCAGAGACATCTAATAATAATCTGATTAATATTCTTAAATTTTACACGGTATTATTTCAACCATATTTGCCATCCAAAAGTTTATTATTTAAAAAAATATATTTTGTGTTGAGTTCCAAAAATTGTGCTGGAGAATAGACAATCTGTTGACTGTTTTTGTCCCCACAGGCAAGTACCTGATCTCTCAGGAAACTTTTTCTTAGAGTGAGTCTCCCTAACTAGCTTGGGTCAGAACAATTACAGCAGTTAATTGCAAATGAAGCATCTGAATGGATTTTGAGAAATAAGTATTTGCTAGGTGGAGGGGTTCAAATATGCTGAAACTGCTGTCTGCATTGTTCCAGGCCAGTATTTTTGGTCCACTGAATAACAGCTGCTGCATATGGTAGTTGTTGAGTTTTCTGCTAAAGATCCACTTACTGGCACAAATAGTAAATGTTTGCATGTGCTATTTTGATACATCTCCTGTGAGGCTCTGTTTCCACATTTAAATACAGATCACATATGGTGAATTGAAATATCTTTTTGTATGTAAAGCATATGTCCAAGGAGTAAACCAAAGAGACATAGTCTATGGCACTGTCATGTTCCATATGCCTTCTATGTGAGCTATAATTTAATGAAAAAATAATATAACCAGAACCACATAAGAAAAAATTAAGTTCCTAGTTATAACTCTTGTGATTTGTAGCATGGATAGTAGACATTTATAATGTATAATAAATACCATTGCTCAAAATTTAATTAATATACAGACTATATAAAATTATAGGACAAAACTAATAAGGATAAAATTTATCACTAAAATATTTCAGTAAATTCCTATATATTTGAATTCATAACAACTAGAAAATTCAGAAACTTGAGAGGCCTCCTGAATTCCACAACTTAATTTATAAGAAACATAGAATAGCTAATATATGGATAACAAGCCAATAGCTGCTTCAGATATGGATTTACAACCTAAAAGGACCAGTATGATTTGTAGAAAAAATATGTATTTTGTAGAAAAACAGCTATACTAAGGAAGAAAGGAAAGTGTGTGCTATGAGACAGTCTGATAAAATACTCTCAGAGTCTACTGACCAAGAATCAGGACTCTAAGGCCCAGCTGAGCTCTGCCAATAATTATATGTCATTGTAGGCTACTAAATTTGTTCCTTCTCTGAACTAAAGTTTTCCCCTTTGTAAAGTTACTGGGTCCTATGGACTGAATTGTGTCCCCCTCCCCCTGCCCAAAATTCATAGTTTGAGGTCCTCACCCCCAATGTAATATTATTTGGAAATGAGACCTTTGAAAGGTAATTACATTTAGATGAGGGTGGGACTCCCATTATGAGACTAATGTCCTAATAAGAAGAGGAAGAGAGACCAAAATAGGTTCCCAGTCCTTCTCTCTCCCTCCCTTCCTCCCTCTCTTTCTCTGTGTCTCTCTCAGTTTCTATATCTCAATTCCCATCTCTCCCTCTAACCTTTCTCTTTGCCCTATGAAGACATAGGTGAGAAGGTAGTCATCTGCAAGGAAGAGGGCTCACTGGGAAACTGAACCAAGACCTGCACTTGGATCTTAGACATCCTAGGCTTGAATACTGTGAGAAATAAATTCCTGCTTTTGAAGCCTATGGTACTGTGTTATAGTAGCTAGTATAGTACATAGAAGATTCATACAGTACATGAATTCAAGGAAGCTAAAAATTTTCCATTTATGTATCATACTTCTCCAGTTGGTATCTAGCAGTTTTCCCCCATGACTCTGAGAAAACTTAAGATCCTAAAAATAAATGAAAATTATACTATATTCTATTCCAGTGCTTGTTTTTATAGCATTTCATTTTTTAATTTTTCAAATACCTTAAAGCTGAATCCATCTATAGTTTGTGTGATAACTCTGAGTAAAATCAAATATTTAATTAAACTGAACCTATTATTCCCTAAGCATTAGGGGATTTACTTGTTACTGAGTTATATAAAGTCTACCGATATCTCACAGCAACCTTTTGAGTTAAGAACATTTTAATACGGGATCCCTGGGTGGCGCAGCGGTTTACCGCCTGCCTTTGGCCTGGGGCGCGATCTTGGAGACCCGGGATCGAATCCCACGTCAGGCTCCCTGTGCATGGAGCCTGCTTCTCCCTCTGCCTATGTCTCTGCCTCTCTCTCTCTCTCTTTCTGTGACTATCATAAATAAATAAAAATTTTTTAAAAAAAGAACATTTTAATACTATTCTCTCTAGCTTTCAAAATAATGAAGCAATGACTAGCTCAGGATGTATCTTCCTGGCTCACAAAATTTTCAAGCTGAAGTAGGTATTTCAAATGTGTCAGTGTATTTTAAAAGAAGTACATATTTTAAAGAATCCTTATTTACATAAAACATCCTAAAATAAGAAAAAATTTATATGTGAATATTCTATTCCATTATATGATAACCAACAATTCACCTTATAATGACTACCAAAGGTAAGTTAAATACTATGAGAACTTGTCATCAAACTTTCATGTTCTTGTAGCAACCTGCCAAATCATCTTAATTTATTTATTGTTTTTTAAAGTTTTTATTTATTTATTCATAGAGACACAGAGAGAGAGGGACAGAGGCAGAGGGAGAAGCAGGCTCCATGCAGGGAGCTGTGGAATGAGGGCCAGGGAACTGCCTAAGGAAGCGCTGCTCCAGGAAGCTTGCTTACACATTTACATCTGGGTACCCGTTCTAGAACAAAGACTTCATCGTGTGCGGATGGAAGGGGACTGGAGCATCCTGTGGGGTTATACGTGTCTAGTTTGTAAAGTACGTTATGTGCACTGCAGATGTGTGTTCTCTGGGCTTGATGTATCTGTACAGTAGCTTTCATTAAAAAATTTGTGGACACACTTGTTTTGGTGATTTAAGGCGAAAGACGGGCATTTATACCAAGTAATGATGCTGTAATATATAGTAAGTGTAACAGAAGGTCTGGAAGTAACCCTCCCCTGGCCCGTGGAAAAGTTTGGTTCTCCTCTAGGTTCTACAATGAAGATGTATGGATACTCTGGAGGCCTGCATGTTGTATAATTTGAAAAATACTAAGAGTGGAAAATAAAACGGAGTTAAACTTTGAAAAAAAAAAAAAAAAAGAACGGTTCTTTTTTTTTTTTTTTTTTCTGTCGTAATGTTTTACTAATCCTGTCAGTAAAAACGGCGACGTCATGAGAAGTAACAGTTTAGGTTTACTACGAGGAACGGGGTTTGCCTCACAGGTGGAGACATGCGCTTCAAGTATTTTCCTATTTGATCTGAGCTCCCTGCAGCAAGCGAGGCTGAAAGAGAACAACTATTTTCTTCCATACATTCGCTCAATGTCCGCCTGGTAATGTGTTTTAAGCTCTTTGCGTTTCAGCTTGAAGGCATCTGTCACCGGACCAGTTTTGGGGGTCCACGGTTCCGGGCTCAAACGAATTTTTACTGGAATTTCGAATTTTTCTAGACTCGCTGAAATAGCTTCAGAAAGCACTTTGAGTACCTCGTTCTCCATTTCACAGCTGTTACACAACTCCTCCCAGGTCCCCTGAAGTCCTTTCTTTCGAGCGAATTCCGTTAGTTCCTTTTGATTTGGCACAATGAACCCCATGACATGAGAATAACTGTTTGCGTAAGCACAGATGTTATCTACCAGGGAGAGGTTCTTCAAAGCCGCCTCGACCTTCCCGAGAGAAGGTCGAGAGAAACATACTCCCCGGCCTGGAGCTTCACGAGGTCCTTCGATAATCGATAATCTTTAAATCTTTAAATCTTTAAATCCTTTAAATCCTTTAAATCCTTTAAATCTTTAAATCCTTCGATAATCGATAATCTTTAAACAACCATCAGGGTCAAACTCCCCAATATCTCCAGTACAGAGCCACCTCTGTCCATTTTCATCTTCAAAGAAATCAGCTTTTGTTTTTGCTTCATTTTTGTAGTATCCTATTGTCACGTTTTGGCCACCAATAAGAATTTCTCCCCTAGAGTGTGGTTTATCGGTATTAAAGTATCCACCTTCCTCCCAGTTCTTCAATTTGATTTCACAGCAAAATCCAGGGTCCCCAGGATCAAACCCCAGGCTGCAGGCGGCACTAAACCGCTGCGCCACCGGGGCTGCCCCTCATCTTAATTTTTTTTTAAATGCAAATTCCTGAGCATCTATTTCTGACAGCCAAATATTATTACTTTGTATGAATGTACCAAATTCATTTTCATAAATCTCTGTCTCTGACCATTTGGATTTCTTTTAGCTTTTTACCATAAACTAAAAAGCTATAATTAACTTTCTTACATGCAAATATTTGCTTATTTGTGTTAGCACGTATTTTCTTGTGTAAATTCCTAGATGTAGATTTGCTGGATCAAATCCACATGTAGTGATATTGAAATTTATAAAACCAATGCTGGTCAGAAAATATGTAATTTTATTTTTCAGCAACTGAACTCAATATAGTTTATGAGTTCCATTTTAATGACATACTCCAATAATTACACATTAACTCAAAGTGTATTGGTCATTTCTTATTTAAAACTCAATTATTTTTGGAAAGTATTCAGTTAAATACAATATCCACTCTTTTCCCCTCTTCTCTCCTACTCTGCTGTGTAGCCCGAGTCCAACATGTGGGGCAGGTAATATTGCATCATCCTGGCTCCTGCTCCATGCTGCCTTTGATCTTTGTTGCCTCTGTTGAGGTATCTGCTCATACATAGTCTTAGGTTGCCAGCCCCTGTCTTTTCTGCTTCCCATCAGCAAAACCCATATCCTTTACACTCCTGGTCTAAACTTCAGGCCTCTTGATGTCCAGTGTCCTTAACATTTCTATCCTGATCCTTGTGTGGCTCAAGGACTCCCACCTGCTTTCTTTACCTCTGACTGAGACTTTGGGTCTCTGGTTACTTTGGAAAGTGAGTGTTGCAATGATAAAAGAACTTCCTATTTTGTATTTATTTAAAAGAGTCCTCAGTAATACAATTATAGATATATAGATATCATAGATGAATAATTTCAGGGTCAATTGATGAAAAGATGATCAATGAAGAAAACTATAGATATAGTTGATTTTACTGCTTTTGTACTAGTTTTATAAGTGACTAATCTACTACTCTTATTATGCTTATATGTACCTGTAAAATCTTTTCCTTTCCTAAGTTTCTTACTCCTTATTAGGGTATTTCCTTTCCACTCAAATAATTCCCTTTGATATGTATTCTAAGACTGGTTTATGGTGATGAATTCCTTTAACTTTTGTTTAAGGATGTCTTTGTCTCTCCTTCTAGTCTCAGTGGTAGCCTTTCTGCATAGAGTATTCTTGGTTGCAGGTTATTTTACTTTCAGCACTTTGAATATATCATGACATTTTCTTTTAGCTGACAAAGTTTCTGCTGAAAAATTAACTGATAGCTTTGTGGGTTTCCCTTGTATGTAACTATTTTCTTCCCTCTTGCTGCTTTTAAAATTCTTTTTTTTTTTTTTTTCACTACTTTTTGACATTTCGATTATTTTATGTCTTGGTGTGGACCTCTTTGGGTTGATTTTTTTGGAGGCTTTCTGTGCCTCCTGGACCTGGGTTTCCATTTCTTTCCCTAGATTAGGGAAGTTTTCAGCTATTATTTATCTAAATAAATTTCAATGCCTTTTCTTTCTTTTCTCCTTCCGGGATCCTTATAAGCCAATGTTATTATGCTTAGTGTGTGGCTGAATTCCCTTAACCTGGTCTCATTTTTTATTATTCTTTTTTTCTTTTTCCTGTTCAGTTTGCTTTTTGTTACTCTGTCTTACAAAACTATAGGGTTGTCAGATAGAGCTTAAGACACTCAGTTAAATTGAAATTTCAGATAAATGACCAATTTTTAGTACAACTTTTTAGTATAAATATGGGTTAAAGAGTATTGCCCTAGACCAGCTAAACAGTCAAGAAAAACTTTATTCAAGTTTTTCAATGGAGAAATAGACTACGGCAATACAGGAGAAAGATTAGACTCAACTATGCTGAAACAAAATTCAGGGAAGTTTTTTTTTTTAAGATTTATTTATTTATTTATTTATTTATTTATTTATTTATTGATGATAGACATAGAGAGAAAGAGAGGCAGAGACACAGGAGGAAGGAGAAGTAGGCTCCACGCCGGGAGCCCGATGTGGGACTCGATCCCGGGACCCCAGGATCACACCCTGGGCCAAAGGCAAGTGCTAAACCGCTGAACCACCCAGGGATCCCCCAGGGAAGTTTTTAAGTGCAGAGTAAGCTAGTGAAAAAGAATCAGAGGACATTAAGGGGATGTTGGTCAATATGACTAGGCTATCTATCTGTGTTTACTAATTAGTGCCTGTAAAGTTAGGCTTCTGTCTTTCCACAGAGATGGGGAGTAATAATCTATCTTTTTTGATTATTATATTTCCAAGGGAAGGCTCTCAGGTCCTTGAGAAAGACATTCCTGGGTGGTACTAGATATATACCTCAAAAGGGCAGAGAGATAATTTACAATTGCTAGTTTCCTGAAGTAAATGTTCTAAGGAAGAAGAAGCAAAGGTGTGAGTCAGGAAGAAAACTCTAAAGCTTATTCCACCATTAAGACCATTTTGGTTATATATCCCAAATATTGCATGGGCCATAATTATATTAAAAAACTATTTATTGATAAACTGTTTCAAATTTAACTGGGAATGCTATATTTTTATTTACTAAATCTAGCAACTCTAAACATCTAGCTAGCTGTCCCAGCTACTTCAAGGATTATACAGGAGGAAAGGTCTTCACTAAATGTACCTACACACTTTTACTGTGCTACTATAACAGTGATTTCAATCTTTATATTTTTTTTAAGATTTTATTTATTTATTCATGAGAGAGACAGAGGCAGAGACATAGGCAGAGGGAAAAGCAGACTCCTCATAGGGAGCCCTCCCTGCTTCTCCCTCTGCCTCTCTCTCTCTGTCTCTCATGAATAAATAAATAAAATCTTTTAAAAATAAAAAATAAATAAAATATCAAGTGAAATAATCTCTTTTAGACTAGTTTCATTATACATTCATAGTTTTCCTTCACCATGATCAGGGAATACTGTCTGTATGAATTCTACTTTTATAAATATATTAAAGTTTACTTTATACCCCAATGCTTGTCTAATTATTTTGAAAGTTTTATGTGCCCTTAAAAAAAAAGGGTCTTTGCCTCTTTGTAGCACACTGAAGCATATCTATATATTGTTAGTCAGATAAACCTTGTTAATGTATTTTTGGTCACCAATTCTTATTGTTTGTAAGCTTGATTTGCCATGAGCTGATTAAGTTAGTCATCTACTACTAGTGTGTTTCTATTTATCCTTGAATTTTTATTCATTTTATCAAGGGAAACTTTGAACTCTTGAATTTACAGCCAACTTATATTCATAAGGTATATACATTCACATGTTTATGTTATGTGCAACATTTATGACAGGGTGAAAAGGTTTATAAATTTAATTTTATTTTTTTTCAAATTATACTGTGCAAATTCTAAGATAGAGAATTTGAATACTGTAAAAGCATATCATTTCCACTACTCTACTATTTCTTTGAGTAAAAACAGTAAAGTTTATCTATTCTATCATATTTAGAAAAATCAGGATCTCTTAAATATTTCTGTATGATTTGGAGTGATTTCCACAGGACCTGAACTTTGTTATAGCATTACTTTTCAGAACAGTTGCCTTTTGTTGTTGTTGTTGTTAATTCATGAGAGACACAGAGAGAGGCAGAGACATAGGCAGAGGAGAAGCAGGCCCCCCAGAGGGATCCCGATGCCTAACTCAATCCCAGAACCCTAGGATCACAACCTGAGCCAAAGGCAAATGCTCAACCACTGAGCCACCCAGGTGCCCTCAGAACAATTGGCTTTTACATGAGTAGTTTAAATGCTAAGATGAGCTATATTTTAATATTTTCTTGGTGTGTAAAAGTCGGCTAACACTCCTCATGTGATTTCCATAGGGAAGGAAACAGAGAGAAATTAATGTCTTTCCTGATAATGAAAAATTCAGCAGTCACTGGACTGTGGACTCAAATTGTTCTGAAAAATTCAATGTCTCCTCGCTATACTTTGTCTTGTTCATCTCTGAATAAAATGTGTGTAAGTAGAGTTTTCTCATTTCTTATTATTCTCTAATTGCTACCCATCTCTAAAATCATAGTAACATGCTTCCTAAATCTTTAATGTTTACTTTTTCATAATAGCCTCCAGCCACTCAATCTGTGCTATTTCCCTTTTTCAGTCTTTCTTTTTTTAACATATTTTATTTATTTATTTATTTATTTATTTATTTATTTATTTATTTAACAGAAGGGGAGAGACAATACAAGCAGACAGAGCAGCAGGCAGAGGGAGAGGGAGAAATAGGCTCTGCTGAGCAGAGAGCCCAATGTGGGGCTGGATCCCAGGACTCTGGGATCATGACCTGAGCTGAAGGCAGACACTTAGCTGACTGAACTACCCAGGCAACCCCCTTTTTCAATACTTTTTTCTTTTTTTTCCCCTAAGTGAATTTATTCCATAAAGGGTATGTCTTCAGATTTTCACTTCAAAACCAAGTCTTCTCAGGAGAAATATCAAAAAGTCTTGTATTCTATTTTTTCTCCATGACTGTGTCTTTTTCTGGTATCATTTTTCCTCATTTGTAGACATTCACTTATTAATGTTATTAATGTGAAGGAAAGGAATATGCATTCTTACATGATGATTGGAACACTTTTTTTTAATCCCAACAGAACTGAAAAGGAAAACATGTGTTGTTATTACAATTACAGTCTTATGTATCAGCTATTATTACCAGATTTTTCAAACTAGAAGAGCGATACTGTTGAGTCCAGGTGATTTTCTTAATATCTAAATCCATGGTGTGATTTTTCAAATATGCGGACTTCATCATAAAAAGAAGGTATTTCTACTAATCATTTATATCATCACCACGGAAAGGTACATTTTCAGCTCTGACCTCATTTCTTTAGTCATTTGAGCTGCAGATCCAGAGAGAAATCAGTTTTATTTGTTGAGGACCATTGGGCTTCTCTCTGAATGGGGAGTGGCTTAGGTGGCCTAAGAATGGACTTCCATTTGTATAAATAATGTGCTTTAATGGTGTACATGATACTAAGAAAATGTTGTTGCTTTCAAAGTATGCTGCCTGGAAAGCACAGGTGGGATTTGTGGATTCACTGTTTAAATATTTATGAAGCTATTTAGACATATTTTATTTATTGCAAAAATGTTTATACTATAATTATTTCAAGAATTAAGCTTCCACATGCTATCAGAGGCTAAAACTAAAATCTAATTTTTCTCAATTATATTCTTCTAATGCTAGATCATATCCAAGTGGAGTAGAGTGAGAAAAATTCTTCAGTGTATATTTGTTGCCACAAACCTATTCATCTATTTATCAATCAATCAATTCATATTTTAAAAAGCATCTTCTCTGTGAAAAATCATTGGATAGATCCATTGCATATTGCAATATAAACTTATAATAATAGTAAACACATTTATCACTTACAAAGATGCAGGAGCTGGTATACATTAACTCATTTAAGACCCAAACTAACTTTGCAGTTATGTCCTTTTATAATCCCCATTTATAGATGAGGGAACTTCCACTAAAGTCTATAAGCTTAAAGTTATCTTGAAGACATAAGTACAACTAACAAGTTTGGTAAACATCAAAGTAGGATTGAGTATCCATTCAATAAAAATTAATGGGATTTAGAAGAATAAATTACACAACTGAATGATTAAAATACAAAGAAATCAGACATCAGTAAAATAGTGACTTGTGAACCATATTCAGCCTTCAAGTAACTACTAGATATCCCATATTTTTATAAAGTCTGTTAACTCTCAACATTATATAATCATTCATGTGATCATAATGTGAAATCTTTCACATTAAATTCCAGATTTTTAGCTTTTCTTGCAAAACAAAACAAATTTTAAAAATAGATGAGAAGGTCTAGAAACATTTGCTTCCTGTTTCGGATGCCCACAATCAGCCTGATCTAAATACTGGCTATCCACTTTACATGAGTGTTTGTTCTCTATTTTACCATCAACCCCACTGTTCTGTAAATGCCCCTTAGAGCCAACCTGCCTTCTTAAGATATTTAACCCCCTTGCTTATGTAGTCAAATGTGGTAAATGTATCTTGTTTCCTCATCATTTTTTGGTTATGTCAACATTATTCATTGATACAGGGTGGCAATAAGTTCGCTCAGATGATTTTTATTATCAGACGTGTGAAATGGATGGCCTCTCATTTTTCTTGTTGAGAGGTATAGAGTTACATTTAGTGATGAATAACAGGAATTGTTCAGAGCAGGCTTTAGGTTAACTCTCTCTTTTCCATTTTCTACAAAGACACATTCTAATTTTTTTATTTTAATTTTAAGCACTCTATTTGATTGGATCTTTCTTTCTTTCGTTCTTTTTTCTTTCTTTTTTTCTTTCTTCTTTCTTTCTTTCTTTCTTTCTTTCTTTCTTTCTTTCTTTCTTTCCAGGGCAAGGGGCAGGACACTATCTAGTCAATTTTGAAGCAATAAGTAAAAAAAAAAAAAAATTAAGTTTAAAAATAAGGTTTATCATAAGTAAAAGATCTTCCAGTCTTTAATTATTTATCTTTCTCTGCTTCTAGTCACCAGAAGAGAAACATTTCTGGGCACTGAAAATAAATATAACCAAACCTTAAACCTAGTAAAATGACATGTTTGTTGCTCAAATTGTGCATGTAAATGAGAGACCACAGGCAGTTTCTCTTGTCTCCATGCAGACCACTAGATGGAAAAGTTTGGGAATTTTAAACTTCAAGCTTCATGATCTCAGGAATCCTATTGTCTATCTCAGTCACATATACTTGTTGCAATACACTTATTTTTCCCCAATATATTTAGGAAATTCTCTGTGTGCACTGGCCCTCACAATTTCTCATTTTGTGCTGCCAGTATGATGGTTTGTTGAGTGTTCATTGAGTTGAATTATAAAGCAAAAAAGAATACAAGAGCAAGTCCTTTGTCAGGAATTTCTGTGGTCTTATTTATAAGCTTTCAGGCCTTATTTTCCCTTCCTAACTTTTATTTATTTTTCCCTTCAGCATTTATGTTTCACACCATAAAAGGTAGCAAACATGCCTTTAAAAGATACAATTGCAGGTGAAAACTTTTAGGAGGGAAAAAGCACATGAGGAAAGAGTGATATGGCTTATTTTGGAAGTGTGAATCGCATACTGGAACTGTTATGCCACCAAACAAACCATGGAAATACACCTTTGGAAGTGAAAATATGATTTTCAGGAATGTGATAATAGTTTCTACAGAGTACAAAGAAAATATCATTGAAAATTTCCTATTCCTTTTATTTCTCACTACAAACATTAGAAAATGAAAATAAAACCTCATCAAAGAAAATAAAACTGATATCAATCTTTGTTTTGTTTTGTTTTGCTTTTTTGTCAAAATTAAACTTCAGAATCTTCCTGGAAAGGAACATTCTTCTACTGTAGCCATTTCTTAGTTAAGTACCATAAGTTGAGTGTCCTTGCAATAAGGAGAAGTTGGCAGAGATCTCTGCCTATGTCAGGGAACTGGAGTAATGGTTCTCAAGGTTGGCTTCATACTGAAATCACATGGGAGCTTCAGAAATATTGATGTCTAGGCCCCAATCACAGATATGCTCATGTCTTTGGTTTGGAGGATAGTCTGGACATCAGAGTTTTTGAAGCCCTCCATGTGATTCAAATTTTAGCCAAGGTTGTGAACCACTGAGAAATGGAAATGCAAATTCGTGAAGCATTCCATATTTAAAAAAAGAAAGAAAGAAAGAAAGAAAGAAAGAAAGAAAGAAAGAAAGAAAGAAAAAAGAAAGAAAGAAAGAAAGAAAGAAAGAAAGAAAGAAAGAAAGAGAAAGAAAGAAAGAAAGAAATGGAAACCATTTTGATTATAAAAGAGAGAGAGAAAGGATAAAGAAGTAACAGAAAGAAAGAAATCAGGTTCCTTTTTTCTATAATTTATCCACATGTTTAGGAAAGAGTGAAAAAAAAACTTATTCTCCATTGAAAGGATAAGTATTAAAGAGCATTTATATTTTGCACAAATTAAATCCTTGATACAGAACAAAAATGGCAATTTCATATTGTTTAACCCATTCAATAATTGGCCAAAAGATACAAAAATATTCAACATTGGTAAATGTCTAACAATATAAAAAATGCTGTTAAATATAAGGTTTGCTAATGTAAATAAAATATATAATTGCATATCTTAATGTTTTATAGTGCTTTATGGTTTACTAAATGCTTTCATATACAGTGTCCTATTTATTTGTTTGAACAACACCAGTGGGAAAGTATTAAAGTGAAAGTACACTCTGGAGACATGAGAGGAAGGGGGTGAGAGAGAGAGACAACTGTCCCTCTGGGGTTGGGTTTCTATCTTTTTTTCTTAATTCTTTTTCTTTTAAAGTTTCTATTTTAATCACCTAGTGTTTGTCACAAGTATACTCCTTAATCCCTATCACCTATTTTACCCATCCCCCCACCACCTCCCCTCTGATAACCATTAGTTTATTCTCTATAGTTAGAGACTGTTTCTTGGTCTCTCTCTTTATCCCTCTCTCTTTTTCCTTTTGCTCATTTATTTTGTTTCTTAAATTCTACATATGAGTGAAATCATATGGTATGTCTTTCTTTTTCTGACATTTCATTTAGCATTATGTTCTCTAGTTCCGTTCATGTTGTTGCAAATGGTAAGATTTCATTTTTAATAGGTAAATAATATTCCATTGTATACAGATACCACTTCTTCTTTATCCATTCATCAGTCAATGAACACTTGGGCTACTTCCATATCTTGATTATTGTCAAAAATGCTGCTATAACTATCAGGATGTACATATCCCTATGAGTTAGTGTTTTAGTATTCTTTGGATAAAAACACCCAGTAGTGCAATTGTTGGATCATAGGGTAGTTCTATTTTTAACTTTTGAGGAACCTCCATACTGTTTGCTACAGTGACTACACCAGTTTTCACTCCCACCAATAGTGCACAAGGGTTCCCTTTTCTCCACATCATCACCAACACCTCTTGTTTCTTTGTTTTTGATTTTGGCCATTCTAACAGGTGTGAGGTGACATCTCAGTATAATTTTGATTTGTACTTCTCTGATGATAAGTGACAATAAGCATCTTCTCATTTGTCTATTGGCCATCTGTGTGTCTTCTTTGAAGAAATATCTGTTCATGTCTTCTGTTCATTTTTTAGTTGGATTATTTGTTTTTTAAGTATTGAGTTGTATAAATTCTTTATATATTTTGGATACTGCCACTTTGTAGCAGATGCATCATTTCCAAATATCTTCTCCCATTTCACAGGTTGCCTTTTAGTTTGTTGATTGTTTCCTTCAATTGGCAGTAGCTTTTTATTTTGATGTAGTCCCAACAGTTTATTTTTGCTTTTGTTTCCCTTGTCTTAGGGGACCTATCTAGAAAAAGATTGCTATAGCCAATGTCAGAAAAATTACTGAGTGTACTCTTTTCTAAAATTTTTATGGTTTCAGGTCTCACATCTAGGTCTTTAATCCATTTTGAATTTATTTTTCTGTGTGGTGTAAGAAGGTGGTCCAGATTTGTTGAAGAGACTTTTTCCCACTGGATATTCTTTCCTGTTTTGTCAAGGATTAATTGACCATATAACTGTATGTTTATTCCTGGGTTTTCTATCCTGTTCTATTGATCTATGCGTCTGATTTTGTGCCAGTACCATACTGTTTTGATCACTACAGCTTTATATAAGTTGAAGTCTGGAATTGTGATGCCTTTAGCTTTGCTTTTGTTTTTCAAGATTGCTTTGGCTATTTGGGTCTTTTGTGGTTCCATACAGATTTTAGGATTGTTTGTTCTAGCTCTGTGAAAAATGCTATTGGCATTTTGATAAAGATTGCATTAAATGTGTAGATTGCTTTGGGTAATACAGACATTTTAATAGTATTTGTTCTTCTGATCCATGAGCATAGAAATGTCTTTCTATTTCTTTGTGTTATCTTCAGTTCCTTTTATCATTGTCTATAGTTTTTAGCATGTAGGTCTTTCACCTCTTTGGTTAGGCTTATTCCTAGGTATCTTATTAATTTTGGTGCAGTTATAACTGGGATTATTTTCTTAATTTCTCTTTCTGCCACTTCATAATTGGTAAATAGAAATACAACAGATTTCTGTAGATTGATTTTATATAGTGTCTTATTTAATTACCCCAATAACAGTATATAAGAAAGCAGAAAGTTATCCTCATTTTACTGATAAAGATACCAAAGCCAAGGATATTAAGTGACATGTCAAAGCTCACACATGCTTAAAGTTGGGCCCATAGCAGAAACAGTCCAGTGACCCTATAGATTAACCTTGATTATTTAAACCAGAAAGTTCTTATCCTTGATGGCTTCTTTCTTTTAGATAAAACTTACCTCTAGACTCAGAGGCAATATGTATTCCAGTAATAACTCACTTGAAAGCTCTCTGAGAATATTGAAAATGTTCTGGAAAATATTGAAGATGTTTAGGCTGAATGTATGAAAAGATGTCTCTGTCCTCCGTGAACCACGATTGTACCATTTACATGATACTTTAGGTAAAGGAAAAGACATAACTTTGTTAAGGAACAAAATACAGTAAGAGTCATAATAAAATCTCCTTTGTTCCAGATTCTATATTTGGCACTTCAAGGCATTTAATATCTGAATTAATCTCCAAAAAAAAAAAAACCCTTAACTCCATTTAACAGAAGAAACTGACTCAGAGATTTGTCTAGTTGTAGATCCATGCTCTTCCTGTAATTCTGGAGGTATAGCAAAAAAGAACTGCTGAGAGTGAGAAGTACTGGGTTCTAATCTCTGCTCTGCCACCATCTAGTTATATGCCTCATACTTCCCAGAAGGTCAAGTCTCTGAGTAGGTCTCATCTAATTCTAAAATTGTATAAGAGCTATAATTCAGAATATAACTTTAAATAAGTTGCTTAGAATTTGGCTTTTAACAGAATGCAGTAGGCATTTGCTGTCTGTCATTTTACTTCCATTTCAAAATTGCCTGGTATCAAGGTCCCCAACTGTCCTGCAGTGAACTACCTTTTTTCTCAATCTCAGTATAAGATTTTCAAGCAGAATTATCTGTCTATGGCCTTCTAAATGGACCTGTGACTTCAGCCTAGTTGATCATGTATTCTTTACCACAGTAATTGTTCTATAGACAAGAAGTAACCCAATTCTGGTCAAAGAGATCAGAGATAAGACTTATTTTTCCAAATTAGTCCAAGAGAAGCTTGTTTCCTTTTCTGTTGAAATTGGAAGCAGAATGATATAGGTGTAGAGCTGCTAATAGCCCTTTGGCCACTTGGTGGATACTAAGAATTAGACTAATAGATGTGCAAAGCCAAAGGATGGACATAAAGGGTGACATGTCAGTATTACTCAAGTCCCTAAATCAGACTTTTCCTAAAATTTTCAGTGATATGAATAATAAATTTTCCTTGTTTTTGTAAGTTAATTTGGTCTTATTTTTTGTCACTTGGAAGTGAAAAAGTTATAACCAATACTTATACCCTAACGGCATCCTTTTTGGGAGGTGCAGAGATGTTTGGGTGATTATTATGGGTTTAGATCATGGATACGTATGTGACAGAGGATTCAATTTAATCTGAATTGTGGCAGAGCAGATGAATCATTAGGAAGCTATTGGTTATAAATGAAAGAATGTCTCATTCAAATAAGATTAAATAGAGATAGTTAATGACACAAGTAACTATAAGGACTAAAGGAGCATCAGGATCAAGCTGGCCAACAATATTCCAAATATATAATTTAGGGCAGCCCGAGTGGCTCAGCGGTTTAGTGCCACCTTCAGCCCAGGGCCTGATCCTGAAGACCCAGGATCGAGTCCCACGTCAGGATCCCTGCACCCAGCCTGCTTCTCCCTCAGCCTGTGTCTCTGCCTCTCTCTCTATGTCTCTTTCTCTCTCTCTCTCTCTTTCTCATGAATAGATAAATAAAATCTTAGAAATATATATATATATAATTTATTTCTATGTATTTGCTTCGCCCTTTGTAATAGCTGTTTTCATATTAATGCTGTTACAAAATAGTCCCCAGAAGCTTTAAGAGTTACATATTTCTCATTCTCTTCCTATAAGTCAAGTTAATATTATTCCCTATAGCTCTCTTAAAAGTGCAAGGAAGCTTCTTTCTCAGAAGCCCTCATTAAATATCTGCTCATAACTAATTGGACCCCCTTGGTTCTTTTGCCCTGAAACTTACCTGTGGCCCTGGGAATTGCTTGTGCTAATTGGTTTAAGTTGAAGTGAGTTTGTGCTTCAGGTAAAGCTGAACCCACCCCCAACTTAAGCCAATTAGCACAGCCAATTCCTAGCCCACAGGTAAGTTTCAGGGCATGTGAAACAAGCTGTTTCCAGGAATGATTTCTATGATACTGAGCATTTTGGTTTAAAAACAAATGTATATAGCCCAATGTCCACATTAACTACAAGACATGGGATTTGCTTTCATAAAGCATGCAAAATTGTATGAGCTTGTACTATAGTTTACCATTTTCAGTTCTTCCTGTAATTATATATCCATTTGGCAAATATTTAGTAGTTCTACCGTATGCCAGAAACCATGCTTGTTCACTAGGTTATTGCAGCAGATCCATGGACCAAATTCTGCATTATATATCCTACAAAATTATCTCATTTAATTTTTACCAAAGCTCTTTTAGAGTAGGTATTTGTATTATTCAGCATTCTTATTGCACAATCCAACTTTAATAAATCAAACTGAAAGGAATTAATTGAAAAGATAATAGGGAGATAACAAAACTGATAGGATCTAGAGAAAATAAGTTGAAGAAGGAAGCAAAACATCTTCAGTGGGGTAAGCTGCAAGAATCCCAACAGTCTCCTAAAATCAATGACTGTTTGGTACACCAAGGTACCATGCTCCTTCCTAGAAAGCCCTTACAACTTCCCAAATACTTGTATCACTTACTCAAGTGATAAAGCATCTGATTAGCTAAGTCAAAGTTATGTGCTGGGGAAGAAAAAAGAATCTTCAGATTCTATAGTAGGATGGACATGATTTTGTCTGAAAACTTACACAATCAATTATTCCTCCAATGTGATCTAGGGGTACTGACAGCAAGCTGATTTGCATACAGGACAGCCAAAATCTCTTAAATGTCTATGCCACAATTATTTTCTTCATTTAACAGAATGGTTATCTCTATTTTACAGAAGAAAAAACAGAGGTTCACATAAAATAAGTCGTAAGTTCCTTTATTCTCATATTCTTTAAGAGTTAACAAATATGCCATTAAATCATATGACCCTAGTCTATAATGTGTCTAAATTCCTGTAGTATAGGACTTATTTCTGTTTGGTATCCTGCTTATTTTGACTTAGTTTTAACTTCTATATTTTGAAGTTATAACATAAGAATTTTGTTAGATTCATTCAACTTCATATTTCTACATAGATTCATAAGGTTTTTCTAAAGTCTGTAAGTCATTAATCAATTGGATTATCAAATATTTAGCATATTTAAATCTCAGTTGATTCACAGGCATGAATTAGAATCAATACAGATACCCCTTCTTGTGAAACAGATAATTTCAGAATTAAATGCAAAAATATTTATTTGTTTCTTATTTAAGAATTATTTGAGGGATGCCTGGGTGGCTCAGTGGTTGAGCATCTGCCTTTGGCTCAGGGTGTGATCCCATTCCCAGAATTGAATCCCACATCAGGCTCCTTGGGAGGACCCTACTTCTCCCTTTGTCTATGTCTCTGCCTCTCTCTGTGTCTCTCATGAATAAATAAATAAATTCTTTTTTAAAAAAGAATTATTTGAGCACATGCGACATGTGATGCTATAAGCACAGTGAATTATTCGTTAGAAATGTGGTTTCAGGAGAAAGTAACAACTCATTATTATTTAAGCAAAATAAACAAAAAATTAAACATTGAATATTTTGGATTCAATTAGCCATACTGTGGCAGGGGCAGAAATGGAGCCAGCCTTGGGATGTCTTAATCCCAGGACTCCAATACCTAAGACCTCACTATTTCTATCTCTGTGTTTATCTTTATCTCTATCTTTTCAGCTGCTCTGTAATTGGATTACATCCTAGCAATCAAAAGGAAAAATAGTATCTGCTTTACCATCTAGAGTTTTACCACTCCATTATGACTCATATGCTGCCCCACATCAAATTACACTGGTATGAGGAGTTTGGTTGAGGCTGGGTCATTTATCAAAATCTGTGGCCACAGTTGGCATGGTCTCCAAAAGAAATGTAGCAAAAATAATCAAAACAGATATGTCTCTGCCCTCATTAGAGCTTGCAGGACAGTATGCAAGAAAAACTGCTAAACAAATACAAATTACTATTGATTATAATCAAATGCATGCTACTCCTAAGGAGAAGGGTGGAAAAAGAGCATTTAATAAACAGAGTCAGGAAAGGATTCTCCCAGAAAATGATGCCTAAGATGATATACAAAAAAGCATAGGAATTAACTAGATGAAAGGTGTAAGGGGTTCCAGGATGAGGAGAAAAGGGAGAACATGGAAGATATAATTAGAGCCCAAAAA